>NC_134777.1:79246134-79276134 GCF_046742065.1 Oratosquilla oratoria
GTGCATATGTGTGTGTGTGTGTGTGTGTGTGTGTGTGTGTGTGTGTGTATGTGTGTGTGTGTGTTCGTGTGTGTGTGTGAACTTGAGAAGGATGCTGGAAGTCTGGACTGGAAGAAAGTGGAAAATTAATGTGATGTAAAACCACGATAGGATATATTTGGCAAGTAAAATTGGCCACAGAAGCTTCTAGTGCACCTGAATCCAAATTTAATTTCATTTCCCCACTTGAAAATACAAAAATAGGTAAATCTTTGGTGTACCTGATTGCAAGGGGTCACACAAACGATACAGTGATGTTCAGAATGTAAAACTCGTAGTTCTGAACATTTCAACGAATATTGCAATTCATATGATCATCTAAACATGATGGCTGTTAATCAAATGTAGCTTTATTTCTTCACTTCAAAATGTGAAAATAAGTAAATCATTGATGTTTCTTGTTATAAGGCACAAACAATACTATAATGTTCAGAACGTAATAGTTCTGAACATATTAACAAATCGTGCAAATCATATAAGTATAAACTTGAAATCTATCTATTTAAACAAATCCATGAATTGTCCTTTGTGTTGGAAGTGATCAGATCAGCCGGAAGATGACACTCATATCACCGATGCGTCCTTTGTCTGACCAGCTGCATTTGAGACCCATCATATATCCAGGACAGCATGAAGGGAACATAGGACGGACGAAGTGTGCAAGAGTAAAGCCCTTGTCGTCACACATACGCGACTCAAGTGAGATTGTTTGAGTAGAGTTGACTTAGGTTACAATATTTTATGTTTAGAATCGCCAAATTTCAGATCTCTTTTGGTTCATATATTGAGTAGCTGAATGACGAGCTAAGAGAAGTAAAACCTAAACGAATATAAGACGCATTGTTGAACTGTCCTTAGGAAAGTCTAGAATACTGTAAGCAGAATCATCTTCCAGCTTTTCAAATTCACATTTGACGAGAATCTTGAATGTATGATGGGAGCTTAACAAGAACCATAAACGTAAAACTACCCATAAGGTTTCATTTCAAACGAAACATTAATCTCACTCGGACAATAGATCTTTCCGAGCGTATTGAAGACCAGTTGAAGCACTTTATCTCGTAGCGTTCATTTTATGACAGAAGCTCCTCGCAAATTGCAATTAATTTCTCTCAACAATTGACAAAGAAAAGACAGACCACGAAGACTTGATAACGCGACCGATATGAAAAATAAAAACAATGAATTTCTCGGAAAATGAAATTGACAATACAGCATGTGCGGTAAGCAAAAATGACTTCATTGACATGGGAAACAAGCATGATTACCAACATTGTTTCTGAAGATTTTGTTCAGGTGAGATACAAAGGTTGACAATTTTTACTAAGCAGAAGCACCGTAACTTACACTCTCTAGAGAGACGAAGAGTGTTGGGTGATCTAATAGAGATATTCAAATGGGCCAAGGGCTTTAACAAGGGTGATGCAGGCAAGATCATCATATTAAGACAGCAGGGCAGAACTCGTAGTAATAGATTTAAATTGAACAAAGTTGAGTTTAAGAAGGAAATAGGCTAGAACTGGTTTACCAACAGAGTGATTAAAAAATGGAATAGACTTTATAACAATGTAGTGAGAGCTGAAACAATTGGTAGTTTTAAGAAAAGATGAGATAACTTTATGTATAGGGATGAAAGGTGATAAGGGACATGGAGCTGCCTAGTGTCGGCCTTATGGTCTCTTGCAGTCTCCTCCATTCTTATGTTCTTGTGATGACCAATATGGCGGCTGGAGATTATATTCAGCTTAGAGGTAGAGTCTCGCTCAATTAAGACATCATTCAAAACTGGAGTCTTTCCTCACCTTTCATTATCTAAGTGAAGACATGGGGCACTATCCAAAATAGAATAATTAAAGCCCGGCTTTAGAATTACTTGGTTTGTTTGAATGAGGAGTAATTCTCCCCCAACCTTTCCCACTTCATGGCCATAAGCTTTCTCTTTCTCTTCGTTTTTGAAGACTTTTGGGTTTGTTTAGATGACAACTAAAATATTTCTGTCCACCTAATGGTCGCAAGCTTCCTCTCCCTATTTGTTGCCGGTGTAAAATGGAATATGAACACCTAAAATTGGAACCGGGGTCTATTTTCTATAGCGAAAAATGCCCCCCCCCACACACACACTAAAATATGCAACTCGTTGTCATTAGGTCATGTTAGGACGTTAGGTATTTTAATAAACAATACTTATTAAGAAAATTTCATATTGTATCTGTTTATAAATACATGAAAAAATCTGTTATTTTGAGTGAGGGTCCATTTTCCATAGGTCCTCCCACTTGAGGTGAAAAATGGACCCCGAGGTCCATTCTCTATGGAGGACCATTTTCTATCCCATACCGGCAGTGTGGGCGAAACAGACCTAGAAGGAGACAAACGGGATTGTTTAGAAATGGCAACTCACTACAACAGTTTTGTAAGGAAATACCTTTCAAGAGACGAACTCTTTACTAATTGTACAGTGTTTCGTGCTTTGAAGTTTTTCCAAGTTCTTGGAAAATCACAATCACTAAAGCCTTCGTTCTCAAAGGTTAACGAAGACGAATGAATAACTATGGAAACAGCCAGAATGAATGAAAAGACAAAGAAAAAAGGCCACGCCATATAGAAAAAGTAACAACGTGGTCCCCATCATGGTGAGCAAACAAACACGAACGATAACTGTGAAATCCGTCAAAGTGTTCGGAGCTGTTACCTCTGGAGAGATTTACAACTCGCGGCTACGAAAACGGTCCAGTGAACTAAAAGGACTACATAGCATCACTTTTCTCTCTCTCTCTCTCTCCCTCTCTCTCTCTCTCTCTCTCTCTCTCTCTCTCTCTCTCTCTCTCTCTCTCTCTCTCTCTCTCTCTCTCTCTCTCTCTCTCTCTCTCTCTCTCTCTCTCTCTCTCTCTCTCTCTCTCTCTCTCTTTCTCTCTCTCTCTCTCTCTCTCTCTCTGTCTCTCTCTCTCTCTCTCTCTCTCTCTCTCTCTCTCTCTCTCTCTCTCTCTCTCTCTCTCTCTCTCTCTCTCTCTCTCTCTCTCTCTCTCTCTCTCTCTCTCTCTCTCTCTCTCTCTCTCTCTCTTTTGTGGGACATCATATTCATGACGTCAATGGCAGAGAAAATGGCCGATGCGGTTTTTTTTTCCTCTTGAACTTTATAACAATGACGTCAATGACAAAGAAAATGGCCGCTGCGTTACTTTTTATTTCTCGCTCTCTTTCTTTCTCTTCTAGAACTTCATAACGATGACGTCAATGGCAGAGAAAATGGCCGATGCGTCACTTTTTTTTTCTCTTTTTCCTTTCTGTTTTTTTCTTTTTCTTTTTTCCTCTCCTTTGGGACGTCATAACGATGACGTCAGTAACAGAGAAAAAGGCAGATTCTCTCAAGGCCCGTTCAACGTAAACAGTCTCTCCTCCACACAGTGTTCCACACAGTCCGAAGACAGTTCTCCTCACCTTTGTCTCTACTTTCACTTCTAGTTCTGCTTAACCTACAGACACAACACCCACCCACCTCCAGCCCCGAGGACCTCATATACTCCAAAGGAAATATAATGCACAGGAAAGGAAAAAAATGTACAGAATAAAATAAATACGGAGCATAAGTGATGGAAGAAATTGTGGGAGAGGGCAAAAAAGAGAGGAGCAGAGAGAGAAATATATAGATAGGTACAGGGAGAAATAGGGAGAGCGAGAAAGAGAGAAAGATGTAGAAAGGTACAGGAAAAATTGAGAAAAAGAGAGAGAGAAAGAGAGGAAGGGAAGGGAAAGGGAGAGAATAATAATAAAAAAAAAAGCGTTCTGGACAAAGCAAACAAGAAATTAGCTCCGTCAGACCCAAGTACCGGAAACGAGAAACTGTTGGAAAGAACACATAAAGAAATGAAATGAAAACAGGGAATAAATGAGCAGAAAAAACAAAACAAATTAAGATGACCACTACCACGACCACCACCACTGTCACCTCCATCAAAAACAACCGCCGCTGAGTCCTCCAGCATCGCAGAAGCCCCCGACACCGCTGCCTCCACCACTGCCACCACTACCACCAACACCATCACCACCATCACCACCGCTACCACAACCAGCCAACAACCACCCCATCCCAATCCCCAACACCAGCACCTACACCATCATCAATCCTCACACTAACACTAACACAAACAGAGATACAGTCACCAATACTACTATTACCACCATCTCCACCGCTACTACCACCACCACCGACAACAACCAACAACAACACAATTCAGATACCGTTGCCAGCAATAACACCAATACCACCAATACTGTGACCACCATCCTTACCATCGCCTTCACCATCACCACCACCACCATCACAACCACCACCATCACCATTACTGCTACCACATCACAACAGCTCTAATGATTATAGCTTCGCTTTTGGGAAAGAAAACAATAGGTTGAAAAATAAATACACAAGTAAAAAGATAAAAAAAAACAAGAAAATAAAGGGATGAATGCAAAGGGAGAAAAACTCACTCCTTAATGTTTTTTTTTTTTTTTCGTATTAATCCCAGACTATTTTGCTCAGCTGAGGACAAATCCCCCACTCAACGAAGAGTTAACCTGATCTCCCTTCCCTGAATTTACTCATTTATACTCCTTGACTCAGCGTGGGCAGCCATCCTCCTTTTCGCTGTACAAAGCCCGAACAACCCATTTCTTCCCTCCAAAACCACAGGGACAAATTACTATTCTCCCTCCCCCCCTCCCACTTACTTCACCTATCCTCCCAACCCCTTTTATGACACCCTAAACTCTCCCTTTTACTGCCATAGTATCCCCCCTCCCTTCCTCCGCAACAACAATTTATCCCCCATCCCCACCCCATTATCCAGTACAAACAGGCCTTGCCCCCTGTCTTTTCTCTTCCCCTCCCACCTGACACTCAGCTACATCCAAAACTGACACAGAACTCCTCTCCCCATCCCCCCATGGGCCACAATTTTCTCCCCCCTTCCCCCCATCCCCACCGGCGGCGGCGGTATCCTCCTCACCGCACACACACTGCATTGCGACAGCCTCTGAGTGAGGGGGGGAAAGGGGGAGAGGGAAGATGGAGGGGGAATCTACCGTCTTCCTTGTCAACGGCTCCTGAATCCCCCCTTCTCTACCCGTCCTGGAAAAAAAAATACCCTTAACCATTTTTCGTATGTTCCACAACTTACTCCGCATTTATCCCAACCTATTCCTCATCAGTTTACGTCACTCAGTCTAATGAAGAACTTCCTCAGCATGATCTATGTCAAATTTACACCTCCCCCTAACGTCCTTCCTACTTAAATCTCTATTAACGCCTTCTGTGACCTCTTCATCCTCTTCCTCAACTCCTCTGTCCTGATCTTTTTCACTGTCCATAAGATCTTTCTCAAATCCCCTCCTGTCTCCCTCATCTTCCACCAATACTTTTTCGATATGTTCTCCCTAATTCACTCCACCCCAAGACTCATTCGACCCCGCCGCTCTTCCTCAACTCCATATATTCTTTTCATCTACTGTATACGTCACTCTCATCACCTCCAGCACACAACCCTTAACCTACTCCTTGTCTGCCTCGACTTCTGTCTCACCTTCTCCAGCCATTTCTTTATCATCCATAATTCGTTCAAGGGATGAAGGATAAGTGCCTGCAAATGGTGGTGGTCCCTCAGGACGGAGGCTAGAAGGAAGTTTCTTCCCTTTGTCTGTTTTCAAAACGCGTCAACCCTCTTAGCCTACCTCCAGTTGGAGGTGCAGTTTTTTAGGCCGATGTCGGGTCGCCTCCCCACCTGGCCAGGACTGTCAGGAACCAACGCGACTTAGCCCGCACCGGGTCCTGAGAATCAAACTCACGATCACCTGCTCATGAGTTCGACATGATATTTACTGGGCTACCGCACGGTAAGGAGGCGGTTAATGTCCTTCTCTTTCTTGTGAATGACCCACAAGCAGCGGCGACCTAGAATCATCGCCCGCGAGTCTGCGCCCCAGGAACACCAGAAGTAAGTTCGCGCCGTAATGCGACGTTCAACGCGCCATGACGACTCTCACACAACGTGTTTTTTTAATGATATTACTGAAACCGTCGTAGCTGGTTAAGGTTCGTACTTGCCTGGTAGAATATTGGTGCGGATTCGATTCCGACCGACGTGTGTTACTTGTCCTGATAGTCCGAGCGCTATTGTGGTTGCAGCGAAGCGACTCTTGGTGTAACCGTTTCACTATTATTGGAATTTTGAACGATTATAAACAATGGGGCGATGCGATGAAACTGCTGTCTAATTTATGTTTTGCTGTTGACTGAAAGTCATGTTGATTGTGTTATTATCTTCGTAGCAGATTTAGTGTTCAGAGTGAGTGTTCCCAGTGTGCAAGCTGACGCTAATATATGATAAACTCATTAAGAGAAATGAACCGAAAGGGATATGTGAGAAACCCTTGGATAATTACTAAACTAGTAAATCACATCTGAATAATCTTACATCAGTGTACAGTTACGCACCAGAATCCTTCTAATGGTCTTCATTGTAGCTTTAACTATGCAAATGTGGTATTTGTTGATGAATAGTTAATGTGCATTTCTAACTGAATATAACATAAAAATATATAATAAAGGAATTATTATTATTATTATTATTATTATCATTATCATTATTATTATTATTATTATTATTATTATTATTATTATTATTATTATTATTATTATTAATATTATTATTATTATCATTATCATTATTATTATCTATTGTAGTTGTTATTATTATTATTACTATTATTATAATGAAAACAGTAGCAGGATTAAAACATTTTTGACCTTGTCTATATTCTGTAAAATTGTACGAGTGGGTGTTTGATAACAAGAATAAAAATATAGCTTCCTACGTCAGTGCATAACAGTGTACTAATTGAAAGAAGTACACATATACATGAAGAGAAAAAAGAAAATATCTATCAATTATATTATCAAGCACATTGGTGATCAAAAACAGATGCTCCCATGGCCCAGATTGCTAGCTCTGATTCTAACTCTCGTTTATCTAGTCACCTCTAGAAATGTTGTTCTGCCCAGCTTGGCCACTGTGCTTCCTGTGATAATTAGAACTGGTTACCTTTGGTTGTATTTTGCTTCAACGATGGCCCATTGATTTCGATTTGCGAAGGGAAAAATTCCTGAGTTTTTGTGAAATGCTATCCAAAACACGACGGGTTAGGTCAGCTGTGGAGCGGTAGGTTCGGTCTCGCGTAGGGTAAAGGTGATAGACTCAGCCGGAGCTAAGCATCTCCCGGCGTGTTCTCCTTCCAATCATTGGTATTATTGTTATTAATTGATATTATAATTACTAATGTCATTATTGTTATTATTATTATTGTTAATATTATTATTATTACTATTATAATTATTATTATTATTATTATTATTATCACTATTATCATTATTGTTATTATTATTATTATTATTAATATAGTCATTATAATTATCATTATTAAAATTATTGCTATTATTATTATTGTTATTATTATTGTTATTATTATTATCATTATTATTATTATTATTATTATTATTATTATTATTATTATTATTATTATTATTGTTAGCATTATTATTATTATTATTATTATTATTATTGTTGTTGTTCATTATTATTATTATTATATTATTATCATTATTATTATCATTATTATTATTATTATTGTTCACTATTATTGTTATTATTATTATTATTATTATTATTATTATTATTGTTCACTATTATTATTATTATTATTATTATTATTATTATTATTATTATTATTATTATTATTATTATTATTGTTGTTGTTGTTCACTATTATTATTATTATATTATTATTATTATCATTATTATTATTATTATTGTTCACTATTATTATTATCATTATTATTATTATTATTATTATTATTATTATTATTATTATTATTATTATTATTATTACTATTATTATTATTCAGTATTACTATTATTATTTTTTAAGAATAGTCGATAAGCATAAGCATGGCTAACAACCCCCCACGCCCACATCCCACACCCGACCCCGTTTCGCCTACACCCTCAAGGATGATATCACCCTGGAGAAGATGAATTTAAACTTGTTGACTCGTTTGACGAAAGGTGATTTTAAACACGATATTTTGACTTTTAGATCCTCCAAATGTCATATCTGTAAAGCTTTAGTCGTGCATGAAAAAGGATAATTAATTAACTAAAACTCGAACAATACCGGTACTGATATATCATTAAGATAATATCACATGTCTGAATTATTCCGAAAAAAATTAGTCCTTCAATGCTCAACAAATGACCCCCCCCAAAAAAAAAACAGCCTACCTCCCCCCCCCTTGTTATCAACCTCCTCTCCCTCTCACCCTCACCCACTCGGACTGTGACGTCATAGATGCATCGAGTGTTTTTCCCAATCCTCCTCCTCCCCCACCTTCTAACATCTTCAGTACAACGTCCCTCACTTAAACGAAGTAAATCATCGACCGCTAACCAGAATAAAACAATCTAAAAACCTTGCCGTAAGTAAACTAGTTAATACAACATAGCAGTTCAGCCTTAATGGCCCACTGCAGGACCGGTCTATCCCATTAGCTTGGTAAGTTTGTATGTATGGTGGTGAGAAAGTGCATGTGAAGTTTGTGCTACGTTGGTATGGCTGTGGTTGTTTATGAAGTCATGAAATAAGTGTCATCAGCTCGATCATACTGGTTAGGAAAAATACAATTTTAGCCCATTTCAAAGGATGACTCCTTCTTTATGTGAACAGAGTTAGCCAGAATGAAACTAACAAAGACGGACGCCCTAGTTAAGAGATCAAGCCACGGTCCTCCCACCCACTCGACTATGCTCCTTCCTCCTCCTCCATCCCTCCTTCTCTTCATCCATTTATTTCATCTTCCCACTGAGTCCCCCCCCCCACATCCCTTCTCTTCCTCCATTCCTCCTTCTGTTTCTCTAATTATTTCATCCCCTCACTAATAGTCACCTTTCCTTTCCTTCCCCCACCTCCATCCTTTCTTCCCTCCATCCCTTCTCTTTCTCCAATAATTTCATCTCCCCTCTGATAGTCACTCCTCCTCTCCCCTTCTCTCCCACCCTCCCTCCTCTCCCCCTCCTCTCTCTCCTTCTCTCCCTAACTCTTTTCTTTCATTCTCCCTCTTCTCCATCCTTTCACCACTTCTTTCTTCATATCCTCCCTCCCCCTCCCTCCTTCCCTCCTGAGTCCTTCGATCACCCTCCATCACCTGACAAATCCTCAGCGATTTCGCTCGTGTTTGCATTCGCTCTGTGCCATTCAGACTTGTTGGGTTTCGATCTCGACGCGCAAGTAGCAAGACCCGATGTGATTTCAAGGGCTCCAGGTAATGCCACTTACCTGGTTTCCCGCTCACACGGAGGACGGACAAGGTTCACGGCTTCGGCCGCAGCAACTAAGGTAATGGTGATGAGCGTGCTACGCCAGGAGGCGATGAATTGCTGCAGGTTAAGCCGTCACCTTTGCCCTATGTAGATGTGGTTCAGGGACTGTTGAGGCAGGTGCGGGATTCAAACCCACTCCCCCTCCTTTCCCCCTTTCACTTTCTCTCTCCTTTACCCTCCTCTACCTTTCCCCCACCCCTTCTACTCCCTCCTCTCTCTTTATCCCCCTCTCCCTCCCCTTCCCCTCCCCTTCTCCCTCCCCCTCCCCATTCTATTCCCCTCCCCCTTCACCCTCCCACTCTCACTTCACCCTTCCCCTCCCCCTTTCCTTCCCCCTTTCCCTCCCCCATTCCCTCCCCCTCCCCATTCTGTTCCCCTCCGCCTCCCTCTCCCTCTCCCACTTCACCCTTCCTCTCCCCATTCTTTTCCCTTCCCCTTCGCCCTCTCCCTCGTTCTCCCTCTCCCACTTCACCTTTCACCCTTCGTCACCCTCTTCCCATCTCTTATCTCAAGAGCGATCCCTCCACCTTTCCATTTCTCCCTACCGTTTGATCCCCCCTCCCTCCCCATTCTTCCCACCCAGTCCCCTTTGTCTCTCTTTTTCCTCCATCCTTTTCCTCCTCTCCTCCACTCCCCCTCTTCCTTCACATCCTCCTCCCACTTCCATTTCCTCCCCTTCATCATATACGCCTTAAGCTCTTTCGTTAAAAAAAGGAAGAAAAAAATCGTGACTATTATTTAGACTTAAACCATACAGTTGTATCAGCTGGTCTGGCCGGAGCAGCTGGTCCTGAGAGGTTTAGATGAACCAAGAGCAGCTCCTGCAGAAGCATTAACAACAGCTGTTTTGACGGTGTAGTTGCAATTAGAGTCAAGCGTAACAATTACTGTCCGACATCAATTAGCCGTCCACTGATTGGAGATACTATATATATCCATTGGAGGTCAGTCGAGGGCTTTACAAGTGTGATGCAGGCAACGTCATCATATTAACATAGCAGGACAGGATTCGTAGTAGGATTCAGGTTTAAGAAGGAAATAGGCGAGAACTGGTTTACCAACAGAGTGGTTAACGAATGGAATAGACTTAGTAACTATGTAGTGAGCACTAAGACAATTGGTCGCTTTAAGAGATAACTTTATGGCTAGGGATGACAGGTGATAAGGGACATGGAACTGCCTAGTGTAGGCTTTATGGTCTCTTGCAGTCTCCTCCATTCATGTGTTCTTGTGTTCCTTGAGATCGAGGGATGAGTCACCCATTCTCACTAGCTATCCGACCACATAGGGCGCAAGTAATAGTTTCGTTCATTTATGCATCTCCAAAGGAGACTGTTAAAAAAAAAAAGAAAAAAAAAAAGAATGTAGGGCAAAGCAGTGTCAGTTTTTTTTTTTTTTAGGTCGACATCGGACCACCTCCCCGCCTGGCCAGGGGTGTCTGAAACCAACGCGACATTGCTTACAGCGGGTCCAGGAATCGAACCCACGACCACCTGCTCACGAGCTCTTGGCGGTATTCACTGCAGCTTATCTAAATAAAAGTCTTTATCAACACCCATAAGAAAATTTGCTTGGTAAGGCAGAGTGCCGGAGGGGGACGCAACCCTCGGAATCTGTAGGCGCGCATTACTGGGTTAAGTACAGAAGATATTTTTCCCCGAATCGGCCAATCCCGCAGCTAGAAGGGGGAAGAGCAAGGCAATATTTACATTATATAACCTCTAACCCTGTTGCAGCTGCCTAGTTTACGCTGTTTCTCCCCTCAAGAACCAGATACAAGCAGCTGTGTCCACGTACATGTTCGTAAAGATTGAACGGGGCCTGGCATGTGAAGTCGTTGATCCATTCTTTCTGGACAGTGAGTATGTGTATAGTCTGTGACAGATAACAAACGTGTATGCATAACACAAAAGCGAACATGGCGTAGCACAATCATTATATTGAAAATGCCATTTGATGTCTAGAAAATTAGGAAATTGAATTGGTCAACGGACGTGCAGATCTCGCGTTATATGTGAATGACTACGCACAAGGGATTGCCTTTTTTACAAGTACAAGGGCTTCGGAACACAATAAATACAGTTTACGTCAAATAGATAAGAGGCTTGTAGACAAGTGGGTAGAAAGAGGGGTAGATGGTGAGGGTTTCATTTTTATGGATCGATTGTTTATAAATAGCACAGTTCGTAGGCGAAGATTTGCGCAAGCTCGATCTCCGTCTAGACTCTAGAGTCATAAAAATAGCCGTGAGCCTATTTGACGTGTTTATTTTTTGCTGACGTAGAAATTTTGTAACCTGTGTAAGTTAGGGAGAGATTCGAGATTGCTTAAGTAAACAATATTGTGTATAGATTTGTAACAACGAATCTGATTGGAGCAAGGGTGAAGGAGAAAATTCAATTGGTTCACGATTGTAAGATCACGCACTTAGGGGATGATCTTAAATATAAAGTAAAAAATCGTTGGACTAAAGAAATCATGACGTCACTGCTGAATTTACTTGGGAGCTAACAATCCGTGTTCTCACGAGATTCATATATTGTACCTGGAGAAACACTCCGTTTAACCGATATTTAAGAAAGAAAATAAATCTGCAAACATTTCATTCCCCCTTGTCTGAAGCACACCATACGGAAATTGAAAAAAGAAGTGACAAGAGAATGGTGGGTGAAAGTGAAGAAAGGGCAAGTGACTAAACACAGTTGTGAAAGTTTAAAAGACGAACGAAATGAAAGTAAAGCGCGCGAGAGTGGCGGCAGCTGGGGACGAAACTCAATGCTACTAAAGATGAGACTGTATCACCAGAGAGTAGGACATTGGGCACAGGATTGTAGAACAATGCTAATTTTTCGTATTCACCCAGAAACAAGAGGAAAACCATTAGATATATAATAAAACAACACTACAGAGCTAACTATAGAAATGCAAATAGACATTATTATGTCAGGGACAAAAGTGATTGGTTGAAAAAACAAACACCAATACCAAGGACAATTGTAAATTGACTATAATAATTAATTGGAAGGACTTCTGTAGTACCTCTCATTGCGGGTCGATTTTCCAATAAACCTATTCAAATATTTATTGATGCGGGATCTGTAGTCAATTATATAACTAGCAAATTTTTAAACCAACCAGACTTAGAACTAGTATATGTGGTAAGAGAATCTGTTGAAATAGGTAGGGAAGATAACAGTGCAATATTGGATGATAGAGGGGCAGAGCGGTACATTCAAGAACAAATGCAACAAACAGATAATAAAGTCTCATATAATGAACCCAACTCAGGTGTTTAAAAAATCTCACAAATTACTCAGAATTCATCAACTCCAAATGAAGCTTTGCTAATTGTGGAAAGTGGCGTAATAAAGTCGACGTTATTATACTCCAGAGCAATTAACAGAGTAGGAGTGTAGTTGAAAGGAGTCACAGTAAACTCTGAAATCATAAGCATCCCAGAATTAATTAGGATAAAAGGTTTGAAATTGGACTCAGGGATTTATAAGATACACAAGAACAAAGTAGAAATATTAGTGATTTGTACTTTGAATAAAGACATAGTCTTCAGGAAAGGTACAGAAATAGGATATTTTCAAATCTGTACAAGACCTATTAATATTCTAAATGAGAGTACTGAGGGTGGAATCACCAATTCCATTAATCTGTTCAATTCAGTAAGAAACATATTTGGGAGAAAAATACACGAATTAACTTGAATCTACTACTACTTGTCCTGAGTTGGATGAAAGTTTAATTGCATTGCTCTTGAAGCACAATAAAGGACTTGTTTTGGCGAAGGACACCTTGGGCAAAACAACTGTTTTAAAACATCAGATGAAGTTGAAACCGGGGACTCGACCTATTTATATACCTGCCTATAGATAACCACATTCCAAGCTACCCATTGTAGTTAAAGTGATCACTGAAATGTTATCGCAGGATATTAACGAACATAGTCAAAGTGAATGGAACTTCCCTTCGATCCTGATATCAAAATCAGATGGTAACATGCCTTCAGTTATTGACTATAGGGAATTGAATAAACAAACTATCCCTGATAGATTACCGTTACGGGTAATAACAGTTATAATTCGTAGTTTGGGAACATAGATTAGGTATTTTAGCACTATAGATATCAAATATGCGTTTTGCCAGATCGAGTTGCAGGAATATTCATGGGATTATACAGCATTTTCAACAACAACGGAGCACTATGCGTTCAAACGAATGCCTTTTGGGTTAAGTAGTATTCTATTAACTTATATGAGGTCAATGAATGTAGTTCTAGGTGGGTTGTTAGGAAACACTGCCAGTGCATTTCTAGATGATGTTTTAATAGTTTCGAAAAACAGCGACTGAGCACTTTAAGAAATTAGATTTTGTATTCTCAAGACTAGTTGAAGCAGGATTGAAAGTGAAATTTGAAAAATGTAACTTTTTGCAGAACAGTGTAATTTACTTGGAACATAAAATATACAGACATGGACTTATTACAGTAAATTCAAAGTTAGGAGTAGTAAAGAACTATTCAGTTCCAGACAATGTAGAAAAAATTTAGAAATTTCTCGGGATTGACAGGGTATTATAGAAATTTTATCAAGGGTTATGCAGATATAGTTAATTCATTTAAGTTCTTTATTGAGGAAAGGTTCAAAGTTCATTTGGGGACCTGCACAACAAACTTTGGACAAGTTGTAAGATAAACTTACTAATTCTCCAGTTCTCATATTTCCTGATTATGATAAGGAGTTCACTCTTTGTACTGATGCTTCAGGAAAATAAATAAGACAGAGGACAATTGGGACTTAAAAGCTACAGATACAAAGAAAAGAAAGGGAAGCTACAGATACAAAGAAAAGAAAGGGAACGTGGACTGATGGCATTATTCAGATGCGGGGTAAGATGGGGTGGCGGGGGAGGGTGTCTGAGTAATGCCATCAGTCCACGTTCCCTCTCTTTTCTTTGTATCTGTAGCTTATAAGTCCCAATTGTCCTCTGCCTTATGTATTTTATGTTGGTAGCCGAAAAATAGACTCTTCTTTCATTCGAAGTTTATTTTCTCTGACTGTGGGTTTCTCGTGTGTTACTTACAAATGTGCTACTACATTTTTCTTTAGATATATGTATATATATATATATATATATATATATATATATATATATATATATATATATATATATATATACATATATATATATAATAAATATTAAACAAAGAATTATGTAAATAGAATTGAAATGAAGAGAAATTCTTGGCTTTCCAATCTATGAAATCCCTTTGTAATGGTAAAGGTCCTTAAATTGCTACAGTCCAGGGAACAGAGCAGAGAAGTGGAGTAATTTTCCTCCACATTCAATATATAAAATGTGCGATTTAACATCGTGGGTGTATGCACAGCACGCCCTGGGCGGAACAGTTCAGCCAATGAAATTTCTTCTCTCTACAGCTTTCCAGAACGAAGTTTATATGAAATATGCATCAGACGAGGTCACAGCGATGATCTTGCTGCTTTGGGACTGCGCCATTAAAGAGAAAGAATGTGAGGTCGAACAGCTTTGATACCGTAACACCGCAGAAACCTAAGATAATCGATTAGCGTTCGTCACATTAAGTTATATAAAAGACGGGATCATTAGTAGCTAATGGCTAGGTCGAGGTGATTTGTTTCAGTGGGTTTATCAGTGGGTTTAAGGATTTAGCCAATAGTCTCTACCCCTTTAGTGATTTAGGTTTAAGAAGGAAACAGGCAAGAACTGATTGACCAACAGAGTGGTTAACGAATGGAATAGGCTTAATAATCATGTAGTGAGCGCTGAAACAATTGGTTGTTTCAAAAGAATGTTAGATAATTTTATGGATAGGGATGACAGATGATAAGGGAAATGAACTGCCTAATGTAGGCGTTATGGTCTCTTGCAGTCTTCTCCATTCTTATGTTCTTAACGTGGTGCCTCGATTTAGGTGAATAAAATTACTTGGTCATGGCCAGAGAAGAATCGGTGAACTGCATCACCCTGTCAAATGGCCTAATCGAAATACGAATAACCTCAGTTCTGTAACAACTTCTTAGGGACAGGCATCTGCGTGTCTTTAGCCAAAAGAAAAAAAAAGGAGAGGAGAAACAGAGGAGGGAAATGAAAAGGAGGAAGGGGAGGAAGAGGAAGGGGAGGAAGAGGAAGGGGAAGAAGAGAAAGGTAGGAAAAGGAAGGGGAGGAAGTAGAACAGGAGGAGAAACAAGGGATGGGGAGGAAGAGGAAGAGAAGGAAGAGGGAGATGATAAGAAGGAAGGGGATAAGGAAGAAGATGAGAAGAAAATGAGGAGAGAGAGAAAGGAGAAAGAGCAATGGGAGAAAGAAGGGGAAGAAGAGTAGGAGGAGGAAGAAGAAGAGAAGGAAATAGGAAGCAGGTGAGAATAAGGAAGAGAATAAGGAAGAAATATAAGAAGAAAATGAGGAGAGAGAGAGAGAAAGAGAGAGCAAGAAAGGAGGAGCAAGAGAAGAGGAGGAGGAAGAGAAGGAAGAGGAAGATGATGAAGATAAGGAAGAGGATGAGGAAGAAAATGAGGAGAGAGAGAGAGCGAGAAATGAGGAGGAGAAAAGGAAGAAAGGTAAAGAAGAGGAAGAGGAGAAAGACGAGGAGGTTGTGGAGGCATCAGGAATGCGCTGCGTGTACGCTACGTCGCGGTGTCCCCCAGGGAACATGCGGAAACCCAGAGATGACCAGAGTGGCTGACAAGGTCAGGTCGTAATACGTACGCTCGTTGGGCTCTCTTATTTTCGTGTGTTTTTTTTTCTTTTTTCTTTTTTGGGGGGGGAGTTTTTATCGAGACAGCAACGTAAAAATGTTCTTGTGAAGGGAACTCATACCATTGGAATAGCATTCTGTTGTCAATGCACGTTTTCTGACAGTTTCTTTTGCATTCATGTGTTTTAGGAGATTGTAGCTTATTCATTTTCATATCCTTTGTCGAGAAAACGTTACTCCACCCTAGTTAATCTCCTACATAAACGTTTCCCAAGCTTTTCCGACCCCAACAGTATCCCCTGTAGTCAGGTCTAACCAGTCCAGCACCCCCTAATATCTTACTACTAGAAGAATAAAGGAAAATGCATGTATGCATCGTTTCCCAGCAACCCCTACAATTGATTTCAGCAACCCAGGTTTTGAAACTCTGTTCTACATCTGTGATATTAGCAGAGTCATCCGCATAGACGGGGTCGACCATTTAGGAATGGAACCTTTATTAAATGCCCTGTCCTCCTTGTGCCTCTTCCTCAACCATTCCGAGATGGATGAGGGAAGCTCTACTGTATTCTGCGTTTGTGTATCTGAAAAAGTTTCAACAAACCAAACGCTGTACATTAGATAAAGGTTCCATCCTCACATGGTGTGTACTCTGACCATTCTGTCGGCAATTGATATCTTAAATAATTATTATTGATTTTCTTTCATTGTTTAAATACCTCATACACTTGGCTGTGAAAAGTAGAAATACGACCGGGGATCTCGTGATTTTATGTCAAATCCATTTCAAGTTCGATTTTGAGATATTAATTTACGTTCATTTCCCCGATAAGTCCTCTTTATAGTTTTACGGGCGATTATCCAAGGTGGTCGGCTATGAAGTCGGTATTTTTTTTCTCCAAATATGTAGAGGTGAATATGCTAATATTATCACTTGTTTATTTATTTATAATTTATCTATCTATATTTCTCCGCTCATTTCACTTGTCAATTTAGGAATAAATATTAAGTCTGTTGTTATCATGTAAGGACTAAACAGTTGTTACATACACAAACACACACACACACACACACACACACACACACACACACACACACACACACACACACACACACACACACACACACACACACACACACGCACACACGACTCGGTGGCGCGGTTGGGAGAGTCCCCGACTATCACTACGGCGGTCCGGGTTCAAATCCTGCCCAGGGCTGAAATAATTTCAGTATCGCTGCGCTTCGAGTCGTTGCTCCAACTCTCGTGGGCGGGGAGTTGTGTGTGTGTGTGCGTGTAAGGTCATAGCATTACCCATAGATCGGTCCTACGAGCTCTGAGCTCTCTTCCGAGAGGGAAATAACTGTTGATCACGAGTTCAACACGTGATCCAAAGACCAAGGTGAATACACACACACACACACACACACACACACACACACACACACACACACACACACACACACACACACGCACAAAGGACTACACTGTTCCCGTATCCATTGCGATGTATAGAAAAAGCCGGAATTGTGTTACAATGACAGTCTAGCTGTGAGCAGCCTACAATCTCTTGTGGCTTTGGAATTCGGTGAAGATAATCTTCCTTTTGATCCTCGCACTTTTTTTTTTTTTTTTTTTTTTTTTTTTGAGGGGGATAAGAGAGGGATGGGGGGGAGCGTGCTTCAGTTAAGAATAAACAAAAATTGATGAAAATGTATAGTTCGTAATCCTTTTCATATGAATATGACCTCAGTGACAGTCAATGAATAGTTTATAAGCCTCAATATGATTTGCAAGATCTCTTGATGACCAATAAATGTTCAGCTCATTTGGAAGAGCTCATAATTTTTTGTGTGATGTAAAGGTACAGAATGTTAGGTAACCGATACTTTCTGAGTTATTCTTGTGATCAACGTACCCAATCTTAAGGTGGCGGCACACTAGGCTAGCATGCTACTTGCTTTTGCTACCTCGTAATATAGAAACAACTTTGGTTACAATATTCTTGACTTTTGGAAGAACATCTCAACAATGTCTGACATTCTTAGTTCGTCTTTCAGCTTCTCACTATATGATGCAAAAGTAATTTGAAATTTGGAAATTAAAAGAAAAGAAAAAGATCGTAATCGAAGTTGTTTCTACTCAAAGTAGCAAAGGCAAGTAGCGTGCTAGCGAGAAATGCCTATTGTGCCGCCTTAATGGTTCTGTCCGTTGACGATGACTTACGCCGCTGTCGGCCAATTAGTGTTCATAAATCTGTGGTTTACTAGACTCAGACGTTCCCAGACGAAAGAGAGGTTCTACTCTTATATCATCTGTGCTACCGGCCGGACCCAGTCCGTTGGTGTTGACGCCACGGGTCATTCCCACCCACCCCACCCCTCCCCCTGTGGCTCAAAAACCAAAGAGGGCGCGAAAGAAGAAAACGAAGTATCAAATGAAATTGAATTCTTGACGGATATTGAGACCCAAGGACCTTCTGCCCCAGAAAGAGAAGTGGGATGGGGGAGCTTTCCAAAACGAGCCAAACCCTCCCCCCCAAAAAAAAACTCCCCCAAAAAATAAAAGTTAAAAATGCCAAGGAAGCGAAATGGAAGGGAAGAGAAGGAAGGGAAGGGAAGAGAAAGATACAGGCGAGAGTCGAAAGATAGCGAGAGAGTGTGTGTGAGAATATGTGTAAGCGTGAGAATGTATGTGAATATGAGAATGTGTGTGAGTGTGAGAATATGTGGGAGTCTAAAAGTGCGCTGGAGTGTGAGAGTGTGTGTGGAAGTGAGTGTGTGGGAGTGTGGAGTGAGTGTATGGGAGTGTAGAAGTGAGTGATTCGGAGTGTGGGAGTAAGTGTGTGGGCATGTGGTAGTGTGCGTGCGTCTGACTGTAAATGTATATGCGTGTCTGAGTGTATGTGCGTGTGTGTCTGTGAGTGTGTGTGTGTGTGTCTGTGAGTGTTTCTGCTTGTGTGGAAGTACATATGTGTGAATGAGTGAGTTTCACCTCTTCTTCACTTTCTCCCAATTCTCATCACTGTCTTTGTTTCCCACTGTGTGTTATATATGTGATTAGTCACTCACATTTTTAGTCTGTAGGCCCCATGCCTCAGATCATTCAACTTATTGAATTTGTAGACTTTAGTTCCACTTTCAGACAAGGGGTATTATGACGACTTTTCTTCTGTAACTTTCTTCGGTACTTTTTCTACAGCTTGTTCTGAAGGAATCCCGTCAAGAACACTTAATTTTGGTCCTAGGTCTGTTTTGCAGTGACGTCATGATTTCTTTAGTCCAATGATCTTTAATCTTATATTTAAGATCCTCTATGGGCGTGACCTTACAATCGTGAACCAATTGAATTTTCTCCTCCACCCTTTCTCCAATCAGATCCGCCGTTACAACTCCGAATGCAACATTGTTTACTTAAGCAATCTCGAATTCACTGCACACTGACTTAGTTTACATATTGTGTACATCAGCAAAGCATATAGGTGGAGAGCGAGCTTGTGCAATTGTTTATACACAGCCGATCCATAAGAATATAACCCTCGCCAATCTACCCCTCTTTCTACCTTTATCCTTTATCTATGAGTCTCTTACAGGGATCGGCAGCTACCACTTGGTCGTCCCAGCCAACAATTTTCCACTACCCTCTTACAGGGCTTTGGCATATATACAATGTTAAGGGAGTTAACATGTCATGCAAGGAACTAACTATTAAAACTAATTCTGCATAAATTGACTAAACAAAGTTAAAAGAAATATCCTTCAATGAATGTTGTAATCAACTTAATGGTAACCCAATTTATGTTATACATAACAAAATGTCTGTAACATCAAATATATACTAACCCTTAAAAGATCCAAAAAACAAAAACAGTTATAATACAGATATAAATTGCAATTAATTTATTTGTAAAAGTCACTGCTACCAAGGTCTGATGATGTCATAATTTCTAATAAAAAAAAATCAGGAAAAAGTGTCATATAGTATTTAATGTCTTTCTTCTTCTGATTGTGAAATTTGAAAAGGGCAGCAACAAATAAAATAAGATATTATTAGAAGAGTTGTTTGTGTTAGATCTCAATAAAGGATGTATCCACACATTTTCAAGGATGGTCAGTTGTGTATCTGTGAGGTATGTTACTATGATTATATGTACAGTATTAAAGATGTTAGCAATAGTGGAGTGTGTCCATGCACAATTTCACATTTGTTTCACACTTGTCAGACACTGAGATAGTACCCTCAACTGACTTCAACTAAGGACAGATAAATTTCTGAGTATATCTAAATAACAGAAAAAGTAACTTGGTTTAACAGATAATTTAACTTTTTATCTAGGACATATACTAGTGAAGCTACATAAGATTTTTCAATGCTTCACAGAACACAAAAGAAAAATATCTTTCAATACTTATTGGCGTTGTTCTTATATATTGGCAAGGCTCCAGGCCTTCATGACTGACCAAGGCTCCAGGTAGCACATACAAAAGGTTCAAAATAGCTCAGGTCTCCCATCTCAGGCATGTACTATACACATGTGAATAATATTAATCCAGTCTTATCTGTGAAAATTATTTGGACTAATTCATAGCTCATTCATGATGTATACGTACTCTTGATACTCCTCTGGACTCAAATCTAATACATTTCCTTAAGTGTCACATTTATCTTAATCATCAAATTCTCTCCCACTCCTTTTTAAATTATCTACATTTTTAATTGACTCTTCCCTAGTTTCTAAGTGTAAAATCTTGTATTTATTTCCACCTGCAAAGTCAATTATTCTATATGAACCTGAGTACCTTGGCGAAAGTTTATGTATGTAATTTAACCATGACCACATCTCCTATTTGTAATTCTATTTTATGTGTTATTTTGTGTTGTTGCTTTTTCATCTCTTGTATATACTCTTTCATGTGCTCCCTAACTCTCTGATTAATAGCTTGAAATCTATTTATCATATTTGAAATGTAATTATCTATATTATACACAGGTTTTTGTCCTGCAATCAAGATTTCATATGGGAGGATTTTGTCTCCCCAAAAACAATAAAATGGGGTGTTTCTCCAATAGCTGTATTAATTAGGTTGTTTAGGGTACATTTAATACAAGGAATTCAACTATCACAACTATGTAGGCTTATCAAACCTCTAAGACATGTAATAAATTTCTTATTCAACCTCTGTACAACTCCATTGCTCTGAGGAAGATTCACCAGAATGTTTACTTTATGTATCTTAACCTACATAATTTTTCCAAGATTTTGTTACTAAATTCAGTATCATTGTCTGAAACTAAAATCTTAGGAGTAGTGAAATTACAGATTATCAGGTCATAGATTACTGAAGCAATTGTTTCAATTCTCTTGTTTGGAATAGGTTGTAAAATACAAAATCTTGAAAGATAACAGCGACAAATACATATTTATATCCATATTTAGACATAGTTAACTCCAGTGTATCTATGTGAAGTCTTTCCCAGGGTTTCTGTGGGATGGGATATGATAGCATAGGAGCAGGTTTAGGTGTATTTCTTTTCATCTTAGCACATTTCAAGCAATTTTCTATATGATAATATATATCTTTATACCTGGCCAAAATTATTTAAGATGTCCTTGTCTATGAGTTTTATCCTTTCCTGGATGGGAACTACAATCACTATCATGAAGTAACTTTAATACCTCTTGTACAAGAGTTTGTGGATTTACCAACTAATTTACTGGGCCTCTAGAAATACCCTTCTCACTTACAACTGTTTTTCTATACAAAAGTCCATTGGTCAAATGAAATTCATCTATCTTATACCCTTTTGGTAGTTTTGGAGGATTACCTCTTGGGTTCACCAAATTCTGGTCTACTTTTCCCCAAGTCTTATCTTTACTTTGTTACCTTCATTTCCTTATCTAATACTAGCTCATCTATACTACTGACGAAATAGATCAACCCTGACGTTGGTTGGCTAATATTTGTAGATAGTGCATCTTCTGGAACATCCTTCCTATCTGGAATATAATCAAACTAAAGCTTATAACACTGAAGTGTAGTAAACCACCTGGCTAATCTGCCCCTAAGATTCTTATGCTTGAATAAGTTCTGAATTGCTGTATAATCAGTCCACACTCTGATTGGATATCCCAGTATCATATCTCTAAAAATTTCTAATGAATATATCAGTGCTAAGGTTTTTCTTTCTATGATGAAGTAGCTTTCCTCTGTACTATTAAGTTGTCTCGATGTGTCTCTTGCATCAGTATGCCTCCTAACCCTATGTCAGACGCATCAGTACAAAGATTGAATTCCTTATCATAATCAGGAAATATGAGAACTGGAGAATTAGTAAGTTTATCTCTCAGCTTGTCAAAAGTTTGTTGCTGTGCTGGTCCCCAAATGAACTTTGAATCTTTCTTCAAGAAAGAACTTAATGAATTAGTTATGTCTGCATATCCCTGGATAATTTGCTTATAATATCCTATTAGTCCCAAGAAACTTCTAACACATTGTTAGGACCTAGATAGTTTTTTACTGCTTCTACCTTTGAATTTACTGTAATAAGTATATGTCTGTCTATTTTATGTTCCAAATAAATTACACTGTCCTGCAAAAAGCTATATTTTTCAAATTTCACTTTCAATCCTGCTTCAACTAGTCTTGAGAATACAAAATCTAATTTCTGAAAGTGCTCATTCTCTGTTTGGGAAACTATTAGAATATCATCTAGAAATACAATGGCAGTGTTTCCTAACAACTCATCTAGAACTGTATTCATTAATCTCATGTAAGTTAATGGACTATTACATAACCCAAATAGCATTCGTTTGAACACATAGTACCCCTTTGTAGATAAGGCTGTGTATTCCTTTGAATCTTCATGCAACTCGATCTGCCAGAACGCAGACTTGATATCTATAATGCTAAAATACCTATTCTCGGTTCCCAAACTACGAAGTATAACTGTTATTACCGGTAACTGTAATCTATCGGGTACAGTCTGTTTATTCAATTCCCTATAGTCAAAAACTGGAGGCATGGTACCATCTGATTTTGGCACCAGACTCAAGGGGAAATTCCATTCACTTTTACTATGTTCATTAATGTCCTGCGATAACATATCAGTGATCAATTTATCTACAATGGCTAGTTTGGAATGTGGTAATCTGTAGGCAGGTGTATATATATATATATATATATATATATATATATATATATATATATATATATATATATATATATATATATATGTATATATATGTCGAGTCCCCGATTTTAATTTCATCTGATGTTTTAAAACATTTGTTTTGCCCAAAGCGTCCTCCGGCAAAGCAAATGCTTTATTGTGCTTCAAGAGTAGTGCAACTAAACTTTCATCCAACTCAGGACAACTAGTAGGTTCTAGTTGATTCTTGCATATTTTCTCCCAAATATGTTTCTTCCTGAATTGAACTGACTGATGAAATTGGTGATCCCACCTCCTCAGTACTCTCATTTAAAATCTTAGTGGGTTTTGTACAAAATTAAAAGCATCCTATTTCTGCACCTCTTTTCAAGACTATGTCTTTATTCAAAATACTAATCACTAATTCGAGGATTGGAAAATGTGCCAAGAGGTGCCAAGATAAGAAGGGAAGAGGGTGGAGGGGAGGGGAGTATGTTAGGGTTGGAATGGGTGGAAGTGGTGTTTATTTTGTTTTTTATTTTATTTTTTATTTATCTTATTTTTTTTTCTACTTCCCTTATATATTATGTATCTACTAATCACTAATGTTTGTACCGTGTTCTTGTTTTTCAAACATTTTATCCTAATTGATTCTGGGATGGTTAAAATTCCAGAGTCTACATTGACTCCTATTAACTGCACTTCTACTCTGTTAATTGCTCTGGAGTGTAATAACGTCTACTTTATTACGCCACCTTCCACAATTAGTAAAGCTTCATTTGAAGTTGATAAATTATGAGTAATTTTTGGGATTTCTTGAATATCTAAGTTGGGTTCACTATATGAAACTTTATTTTCTGTTGGTCTTATTTGTTTTTAATGGACCGCTTTGCCCCGCTGTCATCCAATCTAGCATTATTATCTTCTTTATTTCAAGAGATTCTCTTATTACAAATTCTGGCTCTAAGTCTGGTTGGTTTAAAAATGAAATTAACTGTGATTTCACTAGGATAACTCAAGAGGACATATCATGCCCTCTCTTCTCATAGTTGCAAATCCTATCAATAAATCTCCTGGGAAGATATACTCTTCTACAACTATTACTAAAATATGCATATACTAATTTTTATATAAGATGACCTATAACCCAACGTATCTAATGTATTTAACTGACTTTCTGTTACTCCTTGCAATGAGTAATGGATTGGTTCCAAGATTTTCACTCCTGGTTTCAACTGACTTATAACCTTACTAGTTATAACATTGACTATAGATTCTGTATCAATAAATATTTGAATGGGTTTATTGAACTCTCTACCCGCGATGAGGGATCCTACAGAAGTCCTTCCGATTGTTATAGTCAAATTACTTATGTCTTTGATGTTAGTGTTTTCTTTCATCCTTCTATTACTCTTGTCCCTAACACAATAATGTCTATTTGTATTTTATATGGTTAGCTCTGTCGTGTTGCTTTATTTTGTGTCTGGGAGTTTCCTTCCTGTTTCTGGGTGAATACGAAATTTTGGCATTGTTCTACAATCCTGTGCTGTATGTCCTATTCACTGGGGATACAAGCAGAAAAGTGGGTTTCTACAATGATACTCATTATGACCTTCATATTTTGCAGTTTCTACAAATTTCATGATAACACTTGTGCTTTATGCCCATTTTATTACAGTTGTAACATTCAATGCTAGCATTCCTTAAAGTGCCTTTTATGTTCAGGTCCTCTATTTCTGTAATCACTTCTAGAGTTCCTAGTTTCTCTCTATTGTTGCATTTCCACTGTCATCATGTGTGGACTAATTGCTTTATTTTCAATATCAACATGTACAGCGTAGCTACGTGCACTACGTGGCCGTACGCACTGCGTAATCCTGTAGATCGATGTACCCGTACACTCGTAGCCGTATTTCACACTAAGTCATTTAGATGTAGTATTTTGCAGTAATTCTATTCACCAGTAACGTTTCGTTTCATCCCACCGCCGCCATCACCTCCTCTTCACTTTCTTCCAATTCTCACTATTGTCTTTGTTTCCCATTGTGCGTTATATATATATATATATATATATATATATATATATATATATATATAATATATGTATATATATATATATATATATATATATATATATGATTAGTCACTCACAATTTTAGTCTGTAGGCCCCATGCCTCAGATCATTCAACTTATAATCTATGACGACCTTTCTTCTGTAACTTTCCTCGGTACTGTTTCTACAGCATGTTCTGAAGGAATCCCGTCAAGAACACTTAATTTTAGTCCTAGGTCTGTTCTGCAGTGACTTCATGATTTATTTAGTCCAACGATCTTTAATTTTATATTTAAGAACCTCCCCTATGGGCGTGATCTTACAATTGTGAACCAATTGAATTTTCTCCTCCACCCTTCCTCCAATCAGATCCGCCGTTACAACTCCGAATGCAATATTGGTTACTCAAGCAATCTCGAATTCACTGCACACTGACATAGTTTACGTATTGTATACATTAGCAAAACATATACACATCATACAGGCTCCCGATCATTTTTATGACTCTAGGCGAAGAGCGAGCTTGTGCAATTGTTTATACACAGCCGATCAATAAAAATGCAACCCTCACCAATCTACCCCTCTTTCTACTTTTATCTACAAGCCTATTACAGTGAGTGAGTGTGTGTGCGTGTGTCTATGAGTGTGTGTGTGTGTGTGAGAGAGAGAGAGAGAGAGAGATTCACCATGGTCTCGGATCACGTGTTAGACTCATGATCAACTGCGATTAGTCTCCTGGATAAGAGTTCAGAGATCACATATCGCCCGATCTATGGGTAATACTGTGACCTTATACAACTCCTTGCCCTCATGAGTTGGAGTGCCGGCTCGCTGTGCAGCGACACTGAATTTATAATTGGCAAAAGAACGAAAAAACGGTGATTGCAGGGTAATTTCAATCCCAAACTGAAATTTTTTAACCACCAGCCGTGTACATACTTTATATTCAATTTGGGACCCGCCACATAATTTTATTCGGTTGAAAAAGCTCCCCGTTGACGTCAAAGGATTTGAAGGTTTCCGTAGTTCCAGAGAATACCAAAGGAGCCGCTCCTCCTCATCCCAGGCGATTTTATTCGGCTGAGGGAAACTTTCGATCCTCACGGATCAATTGCCGAAAAAAAGGCACTCAAGACGATTGTCCGCATAGAAAAGTCTGTTTTTCATACGCGCACGCGGACACGGTAATGGCAACTTTGACGAAAAAAAAAAAAAAAAAACCGGTGTCCTCACCGACACGCCCGTTTTTCTCGGGCCTATGCCGACTCTATAATGGTAATGGCAATTTTCACACAATATTGGTGTCCGTACCTAAAAGTCCGTTTTTATGGGCCCACGTGGAAACGGTAATGGTAATAACGCATATCCTATCACTTTCCTTCGGCCTTGGGATCTTGAAGAGAAAAGCAAATTATAATAAAATGTCTTGACGACGAGCGGTTCCCTCCAGTCCTTAGACGACTTCGCATGCTGGAAGGGCAGTATCCCTTCAGCCTCTCCCGGCGAAGTCCCCCTTGCCTTGGCTTTGCCGGGCGGGGGAGATGAACCCGCTCAGCTAGGGAGCGAGGACGCCTACCTAATATACTCGGTAGGCCTATTATCCCCTCCTGATGCTTCCTCGCGCCTGTTTCGCCGTTTCCAGAGGTCGTCGTCCCCGAGTGACCGTCGCTAAAAGTCGCGAAGGGGTGCCCGGTCTTCTCGGTCGAAATCGTCTCTGCCGGGCACTGGTCCCGAGGTCCGAGCCCAGAGGTCTACTCGGTCGGACCCAGACGGCCATGACGCAGATGACGAGAAGGCAAGAGCCACAGTACACACACAGGGTTGAAATTATTTCAGTATCGCTGCGCTTCGAGTCGTTACTCCAACTCTCGTGGGCGGGGAGTTGGGTGTGTGTGTGCGTGTAAGGTCATAGCATTACCCATATATCGGTCATACGAGCTCTGAACTCTCTTCCGGGAGGGAAATAGCTGTCGATCACGAGTCCAACACGTGATCCAAAGACCAAGGTAAAATCAAGGTGAATCACACACACACACACACACACACACACACACACACACACACACACACACACACACACACACACACACACACACACACACACACACACACACACACACACACACACACACACACACACAAAACAATTTGGCTGCAGACAAGGAAGATCATATACCACAAACATAATATGTTTCTACTCAAGATTAATAGCCATAGTGCAAGAGAGGAATGGATGGGCTGATTGTGCCTTCCTGGACTTACAAAAAGCTTTTGACAAAGTACCACAGAATTAAAAAAAAAAAATGGAACATATAGCAGGGATACAAGGGAACCTACTAAAATGGATGAAGGACTTCCTGA
This sequence comes from Oratosquilla oratoria, assembly GCF_046742065.1. NCBI lineage: Eukaryota > Metazoa > Arthropoda > Malacostraca > Stomatopoda > Squillidae > Oratosquilla > Oratosquilla oratoria. The sequence goes on from NC_134777.1 coordinate 79,273,909, forward strand.
TTGGTAGAAAGATGAGAGTAGTGCTCAGAGAAAAATATTCAGGTTGGAAAGAGGTGATAAGTGGAGTACCTCAAGGATCTGTATTAGCTTCAATAATGGTTGCTATTTATGTGAATGACATGGATGATGATGTGAAATGATACATGAGCTGCTTTGCAGATGACGCCAAACTGTTAAGGAAAGTAAAAACTGAAAAGGATTGCGAATCACTGCAGGAAGACCTGAATAAGGTATGGAACTGGAGTCAGAAATGGGAAATGGACTTCAATATTAACAAGTGTAGCATAAAGGAATTTGGAAAAAGCAAAAATAGAATATCAAGATAATATAAAATTGGAACTAAGGAGGTAAAGAAGGAGGGATCCGAAAAATATTCGGGTGTAATTACCTCAAACGACTTGTCCCATGATAAACAGATAAACAAAATTATCGGAGAATCCTACAACCTGCTAAGATCAATAAAAGTGGCATTTACATATTTGGACGAGGAAATGATTAAAAAAATATTGGTCACACTGATAAGGCCTAGACTAGAATATGCGGCGATATTGTGGTCACGCGGTACCAAAAAGAATATAAAGAAAATAGAAAGAATCCAGAGAGCAGCCACAAAAATGGCACCTGCACTTGCAAACTTGTCATATGAGGAGAGATTGGCTAAACTGGAGTTACCGACTCTGGAGCAAATAAGAGAGAGAGGTGACCTACTGACTATCTACAGAATCATGAAGGGCACAGAAATACTCGATAGAGTGGACTTGTTAAACTGGGACAAGAGAAAGAGGACATGGAAATAAAATAAAAACATAGCTACAGAAGAGATCTGAAAAAAACCCAGTTTTCCACATAGAGTGGTGCGCAAAAACCATTCATGAATAGAGCAAACTAGACACTGCGAGATACAAAGGCGGGACACCATGAGCGTAGCTTTCCTTCCCGCAAAATACAACTAGGTAAATACAAGGTAAACACACACACACACACACACACACACACACACACACACACACACACACACACACACACACACACACACACACACACACACACACACACACACACACACAAACACACACACACACACACGCACGCACGCACGCACGCACACACACACACACACACACACACACACACACACACACACACACACACACACACACACACACACACACACACACACACACACACACACAAACAGACACACACGCATCTTCAGAAAGTGCATCTAATGCAAGAGTTGGGTGACAAATGTAACTAAGTTAGAGAACTAACGGACGAAATACGCGACTGCAGATTAAAAATGCAAATGAATTTTAGTATAAAACACAGCAAGAAATTTAATTAAAAAAACGACACTAAAGAAGTGGAGTAGATTGTCACACATATGCACAAGGACGCACAGGCATACATCCGAGAACGCACAAAATTATACACATACATATGTACATACGCCTCCATACACACATACTGTACATATACACGTACTCATAAAAATAGACATGCAGATCCACACACACACACACACACACACACACACACACACACACACACACACACACACACACACACACACACACACACACACACACACACACACACACACACACACACACACACACACACACACACACACACACACACACACACACACACACACACACGTACGTACAGGCACATATACACATACGTATGCACTCATAAGAATAGACATACACATACACCTCTACCCCCTACACACATGTATGTACAGGTACATATACACATACGTATGTACACATACACATGAACATGCGCATGCACATACAAGAACAAATACAGATTTTATACATATACACATACACAAATACATATACACATACTTCTACAAATGCATATATGTAAACTCTACAAACATATGCACATAAACATAAACATTCACTTTCGTATGTACATATATATATCCCAAAGTTATTATGTTTTAAACCTTTAATAACACTGATAGAAATTACTCCACAGTATATGAGTGGAGAACAACAAGTTTAAGAATAGAAACAGAAGACACAACACACAATTATTCTCATCTGCCTTCCACATTATTTTTGTTTGTCTTTCTTAACTCATTCTCTCCATATGTCCAAACCATCTCAGACTATTTTGGTCAACCCTATCTACCAGTACGAAAAGTGAAAACAAGTAATAATAATAGTAATTATGATAATAATGATAATGTTTATAGCGACAATAATG
>NC_134777.1:79291134-79301134 GCF_046742065.1 Oratosquilla oratoria
TTTCTTTGCCTGTTTGTTTGTGTGCATAATCGGCCGCCGCCACCTCTTGGCCGCAACGCTGGAGACGTTTTTGTTCACAGAAATATCTTTCGTCCAAAATGAATGAAATCAGATGCTGAATGAGGGTTCTGTCTGTATTTGTCTGCATATTTCTATTTTTGTCACTCTGTATGTCTCTGTCTTCCCGTCTCTTTTGTCTGTCCGTCTCCGTCTTTATGCCCTTTTGGCTGTTTGTCTATGTGCATGCCTCTTTTTCAGACTGTTTGTCTTTCTCTCCGTTTCTCTCTCTCTCTCTCTCTCTCTCTCTCTCTCTCTCACACACACACACACACACACACACACACACACACACACACACACACACACACACACACACACACACACACACACACACACACAAACACACACACACACACTTTCTCTATGTCAGTGGTTTTTTCTTTTTTTATGTGTCTTTGAGAGAGAGAGAGAGAGAAAGAGAGAGAGTTAGGGAGGGAGGGAAGGAGAGAGAGAGAGCAACTCCACTGTCACCACTACCATTTCGACCACCAACACAGCTATCACCACCGTTAACAAGAAAGAGAAGCATAACATTTCCTGGAGACGTCGACGCTATTTCGCAATTTTTCATTATCTTTTTAATATGTTTGTGTCTATTTATTTATCTATCTTCATTTATTCATGTATTTATTTACTTGTCTGCTCACTTATTTTTCTTTATGTTTATTTGTTTTTATATGGTTTTTATTTGTTTACTTATTTGCTTGTTTCTGCATTATTTAATTAATTTATCTATTTATTTGTTTATTCGTTTATCAATTTATTAGTCTATTTATTCATTAGTTTCCGTAATTTTTTAAGTATTTATTTATTCATTCATTTATTTATTTTTCCTCGATCAATTTTTACTTAATTATCATTACTATTATCATTTTTGTTATTATTTTCAACACAAAGGAAACCTTTAAAGCAGAAAGTATAAGCCGATCAGTGATGTAAACAACAACGACAATTACCTTCTTGATTTCGGTTTTATATTTTTTGCCAAAAATTCTCTTGTTTTTTTTTTTTTGTACTATAAACATCTTATTGCGATTATTACAATATCTATGTGTCCTTCCTTGTACACACACACACTAGACTTACCTAATGACAAATTAAAAAAGAATCAATAAAAATAAAATTAGAATATTTCACAGGAGTGCTGTTGTGGTCTTTGTCACTTCACTTTGTATTCACCATGGTCTTTTGATCACATGTTGGACTTGTGATCGACAGCTATTTCCCTCCCTGAAGAGAGCTCAGAGCTCGTATGACCGATCTATGGGTAATGCTGTGACCTTACACGCACACACACACCCAACTCCCCGCCCACGAGAGTTGGAGTAACGACTCGAAGTGCATCGATACTGAAATTATTTTCAACCCTGGGCAGGATTCGAACCCGGACCACCGTAGTGACAGTCGGGGACTCTACCATCACGCCACCGATTCGTGTATGTGTGTGTGTGTGTGTGTGTGTGTGTGTGTGTGTGTGTGTGTGTGTGTGTGTGTGTGTGTGTGTGTGTGTGTGTGTGTGTGTGTGTGTGTGTGTGTGTGTGTGTGTGTGTGTGTGTGTGTGTGTGTGTGTGTGTGTGTGTGTGTGTCATAATTATGGAGATCTTAACCCAGTAGTGCTCTACTGTGTCTGAATGCCGTCCTACAAAGGGGACTTCGATTTCCGTTCGTTACAAGAACGATCTGATGCCAAAGGCGATAATAAGCAGAGTCGTAGCTGGCAATGTGGTGAACAGACGGACAGAGGGACAGGTAAACAAACAAATGGACGGAAGGACAGATAGACAGATAGACAGGCACACAGATAGAGGGACAGATGGACAGACAAACAGACAGACAGACAGGTAGATAGACAGACACTTAAGCAGCCTACTAGGGAAATAACCAGTCATATAGACAGTCAGGCAAACAGACAGGAAGTCTGTGTCACCGTATGTGTGAGCAACTGCCTTATTGATTGTGATTCCGCATTGTGATTGGCTCAACGCATGGAATCCAGGTCACCCCCTCCCCCTCAGCCACAATCAACAGATCGGTGAGAGACGAGGAATGGAATCATCTGGTAAAACTTGTAACAAAGTGAGTAAAACGTGTTCTCTAGGTCATGGGATTGATAGAAAAAAATAAGAATATATACCCTTACTCATAGTATCCTTATCTAAGGAAGTCGTTTGACGTTGGTCAGAACAAACTATGTAAGGTATGCCACTAAACTGGTTATGATACGATCAAGTGCATCATGGGACATATTGCTAGATCTGTTACTCAGCCTGAAAATTAAATAGCCTCATAAAATGATTCCGTGTGAGTGCCACTCTCTCTCTCTCTCTCTCTCTCTCTCTCTCTCTCTCTCTCTCTCTCTCTCTCTCTCTCTCTCTCTCTCTCTCTCTCTCTCTCTCTCTCTATCTCTTTTTCTCATCTTACTCGAGAATCTTTATGTCGAAGAGTCAGTCAGTGCCACCGAGTGCCAACATGTTCGAGACGTCTTACCATAGGTTGTGAACAAATTTGATGAGTTAATCAATTAATTCGAGGTACCTTTCATCATCTTCTACCATGACCTCGATTTGGTCAGTCTGCTCCTGCTATTATAGCAGGAGCAGACTGACCCGTAAATGTGATCACAAAAAAAAAAAAAAAAAAAAATCTTGCATGCAGACGAGACCACATGGGCGAAATATATTTAAGGAAAAAGCAAAAATTTTTTGAACACTTAGAAATGCATCTGAAACAGCACAGTAAAGACGAAGACCGCATGGGCGAAATACATCTAGGAAAAAGGCAAAACGTATTCGAACACTTAGAAATGCTTCTGAAACAACACAGTAACATTTCAACCTCCAATGAACAAACTAGACTCTTGTCACATGACTAAGTAGTAGCGAGTTAGCGCGTGTGAGATGCCAAGGTACGACTCTGTACTAGCGGCGAGTGCCAAAGCTTTTCGCGGCCAGCTCTGCCAGCGGCGCGGCGCCCAGAGCTGTCAGCCAGCTGACCGCCACTTTTTAGTCTTCGTCCATTCCTCTTGTTATTCATCGAATAGAAGATTTTTAAATTTTGTGTGTGTGTATGTGTGTGGTTCACCATGATCTTGGATCACATGTTGGACTCATGATCGACAGCTATTTCCCTCCCGTAAGAGAGCTCAGAGCTCATACATGACCGATCTATGGGTAATGCTGTGATCTTACATGGACATACACACAACTCCCCGCCTACTAGAGTTAGAGTAACGACTCTCAGCGCAGCGATACTGAAATTATTTTAGACCTGGGCGGGATTCAAACTCGGACCGTCGTAGTGGTGGCCGCGATCGCTACCACTGCGCCGTCAAGTCGTGTGTGTGTGTATGTGTGTGTGTGTGTGTGTGTGTGTGTGTGTGTGTGTGTGTGTGTGTGTGTGTGTGTGTGTGTGTGTGTGTGTGCGCTAGGGTGTGTGTATTTACTTAGTTCTAGTGTACGGGGGTAGAACAATACTCATTGGGTCTCGTCTTTTTCACTCCGATTGCCTTGTATTCCTTTATAGCAGCGGTTCTTAACCTGGGGTCCCTACTCTATACCCCCAAGGGTTACGCAACCATGAACCTAGGGGGGTATGAGACATGGTAGCCAACGCATGGTACTATATGTTTACTATGAGAAAACAAAGCAAGGTTTGTATCACTAATCCTTTTCATATGTTTGCATTATATTTGTACTGGATGGGGGTACGAGAAATTTTTTTGGGATATCAAGGGGTACTGAAAAAGGTTAAGAACCACTGCATTATAGTGTTGGTTTCTGTATGTGTGTGTGTGTGTGTGTGTGTGTGTGTGTGTGTGTGTGTGTGTGTGTGTGTGTGTGTGTGTGTGTGTGTGTGTGTTTACCTAGTTGTAGTGTTCAGGGGGGTTGGAGCAATACTCATTGAGTCATGTTTCTCTCTCTCAAATTGTCAAACCTTCCCTTGAATTCCTTTATATAGTGTTGGTTTCTGTATGAACATACAAACATGCTGTGCTATGAAGAAACAAAAGTCGTTAGAAAATGTTCGAGATGTGCACTGTAAGAGAACGGCTGATGGCGACTGCAGCATTTAAGAAGAAACATATACAAAATTATACAAGGCCAACAGTGTCGAGTATGAAGGTAGCGGAGGAACATTAATCATTACTCCAAATGGAAACGACGTTTCGGAGCTCCCTGATTCATTCTTCAAAGTTCTTATACACAGTAAGGAGGTGGCGTCTGTTATATACTTTGAAAACAGGCTTACTAAGCTAAGAACGGAAGGTGGAGTGTTCTGCACGGCAGAGAATAAGGCAGCTGGAGTCTAAGCGTAGACAGGGATCAAAGTAAGACCCACATACACACACCTTTCCCTCTGCTCCTCACCTTGCCTTTTCTTTCCTACTTCTCCAAACTCTCTCTCTTTCACCTCTCTCTATATCTTTTTTTCTTTCTCTCTTTCCCTCTTTCTCTGCTTCTGTCTCTATCTCTTAATCTTTGTATCTCTATCCTTCTCTCTTTCGTTCTCTTTCTCTCTTAACTCTTTATCTTTGTATTTTTGTATCTCGTATATCTCTTTACGCCTCTCTCACTCTTTCTCACTCACTCCCCCCCTCTTCTTTTTTCTTTATCTTACATTTTTCTTTCTTTTATTGCAAGCTAACCCCCCTATTTACTCTTCCACCTTATCTCCGGTATCTCTTCCTTTTCTATATTCGGGGACGCAATTGACTTACCAATGTTTCAGAATAGATCGGTCAACAGGCGTTGAATATGCCATACAAAAACACGTGAGGTTTTATGAACCGTTCGCTCTCTGTGAGCTAAATCATATTAGTATACAAACGAAACCTTTTCATCCGTGAACTCCATTTCGCTCGAAGTGATAAGCCTAGCGACCGAAACATTGTGGGAAATGTTGCTGCAACTGTGCGGTCTGCCGCCCGCGCACCTGTTTCCCAAATGTCATCGACATTTGCTGCCGGAATAGAAATCCTCAACGGGTGTCGTGACAACACTTCTGACAAAAATTATACGCTGTTCCAAGCACTTCTCCAATGGCTAATGATACCTGCAGCTGTTGGCCGAATCTTTAGATGTATGTAGTTGTGTAATTCAACCTTGAGGCCCTGTTCACAATAGCGGTTTGAACCGCGTGGAAACCGCTGCTGTACCGAATAGTCTAGGGAAAAAAATGTGCGATTGTGTGTGAACGCCTCCATTGATTTATATTGTAATCAAACCGTCCCGGGTGAAACCGCTAATGTAAACAGGGCCTAATAGTCCACTGCAGGACCGGCCTATTCCATGAGTGAAGGTACAGCCTCTGTACCTCACCACGGTGGCTTAATCCGGCTTGGTAAGGTGGTATGTGTGTACGGTGGGAGGTGAATATTTTGGTATGTTGGAATGGCTGTGTTGTGAATAAAGTCTGAAATCAGTGTTATCAACCTCGAACCTACAGATTAGATGCTAGCATGTGTATGCAACACTGATCTACCGCACCTCTGGTGTCCGCCGTTGTGGAGAGGGGTTGGAAAGCCATGAAAGTGCTTTGCATTTACCGGGGATCGAACCCGGGCCTTCAGCATTCCAAGGCAGAAACGTTACTCACAACTCCATATATGCAGATTTTTTGTGGGTGTAGACTCAAGTCTCTAGAGCGGAAGCTTTTCACCGCAAATCCTCGAGGGCAGGCAAGCAGGAAGAAGTCTGAGAAGATAGAAAGAAGAATCTATTACCAACTGAAATGGAAATACATTAGGAGGTTTTCCAACCGTTGAAAGTTGCTTGGCAAGTGGCTGCAACCCCCCCCCCACACACACACACAAAAAAGAAAAAAAAATTGTACTCTATTGAGGGTAAGAGTGTCTTCTTCCTTGTGAACTATGGTTCATTGGCTTGCACTCTCAGTCCTTTGGAGAAGTTCGTGGAATAGAGTCCATTCATGTGAATAACAAGCTGAAAAAAGGAAAAATTCTTGAAGCATTTGACTATGATCATATGATTTATATATTTTCTTTTATGTCTAACGATTGATTTTTTTTTTTTTAGTCTGAAGGCTGGACTCGCTGGTGGTGGTAAAGCCTTTGTTTAGATAATCCCCTGTACAAACATTGTTGTAATTAAATCTTGAACGATTTCCTCAGTCCGAGGGTGGGAGAAAAGTTAAACCCATCTTAATACTTTAACTCCGATGACAAACTCTGCCACCAGCGAGCTGGACCAAAGGCAGGGTTCATTATATTCCACGCCACAAAGTCTTCTGTAAATGGAGCCGTCCTATCCTTCTGATAGGGGAGAGTTCGCGACGTTGGGGGAAAAAAAGTGAGAAGAAGAAAAAGAAGGGAGAGAGAGAGATTTTCTTCTGGCTAACATGGACCAATTTTGTTCAGGTGAGGGAGGAACCTGAGATAAGGAGTCTCTCTATATCATCTTTCCTCCTCCTCCTCCTCCTCCTCCTCCTCCTCCTCCTCCTCCTCCTCCTCCTCCTCCTCCTCCTCCTCCTCCTCCTCCTCCTCCTCCTCCTCCTCCTCCTCCTCCTCCTCCTTCTCTCCTCCTCCTCCTCCTCTTCCTCCTCCTCCTCCTCCCCTCCTTCTCCCCTTGTCCTCCTCCCCTCCTCCTACTTCCCCTCCTCCTACTCCTCCTCCTCCCCCTTCCTCCTCCTCACCTTCTTCCTCCTCGCCTTCCTCCTCCTACTCTCCTCCTCCTCCTCCTCCTCCTCCTCCACTTTCTCCTCCTCGCCTTCCTCCACCCCTCCTTCCTCTCCTCCTCTTCCTCCCCCTACTCCTCCACTTCCTCCTCCTCCTGTTACTCCCTCCCGCCCTCCCACATCCACTTTGGCCTCCACTCCCTCACTCCCTAACCTCAGTCAATCATTTCTCCAATCTTGCTTTGGGCGTGATTGGTTTTGAGTTACGCACCTTTTCTCTCTCTCTTTTTTCTTTTCTTCTTTTTTACTTTCTTTTTTCCTTTTTTCTTCGGCTCACGTGGTGTCGATTTCCACTTAGGGGGGGTTCATTTGCATCCGATGAAACGCCAAGGCTGAAGGCACTGGCTAGGGAAACCTAAGGTGTATGTGCTCTGTGACAGAGGTGCTGCGGCCAGGAGGCTGTGGCTCCGTCGTAGGGGTTGAAGAGTGCTGCGGTCAGGGTGCTGTGATCTGGAGTAATGTGTTTTGAGCGCTGTGGTTCTTTTGCCGCGCTCGAGGCTTTGGTTGGGGTTCTTAGATCGAAGCAAAGTGCTGTTGCTGCACTTGGGCTGAGGCGATCTTATGCTGTATGTGGGGAGGGGAGAAGGCTCTAAGGTTAGGGCAACATTATTATTATTATTGTTATTGATATTGTTATTATCATCATCATCATCGTCATCATAAACATTAATATCACTATTATAATTATCATTGTTATTATTTTTATTATTATTATTATTATTATTATTATTATTATTATTATTATTATTATTATTATTATTATTATTATTATTATTATTATTATTATCATCATCAATTATTAATCATCATTATCATTATTATTGGGGCTATGCTCGGCTCGGCGGAATTGTCGGGGACTACGGTCGGCTGTACGTTGGTGGCGTTATCGGAATGGTGCTGGCTGGTCTCGCATTCGCTTAGTTGTGGGTTCGAATCCCGCACACTTCTCTTCGGTTCTCTGCAGTGACTGCCTCTTTCCTGCCCCAACAATTCAAGCGCTTAGTATGGCAAAAATGACGGTTTTAGCCTCATCTATTCAGCTCCTCCTGACGTAGGCACCTCACCACTTGCGGGTGATAGGCTGTGCATGGGGCAATGTTTCCTTGACATCGAAGTAGGACCGTTTCATGGGCGTCACTTGTGGGTTGTACCAGGCGCCCCGGAGGAGGGGCGACGCAGGGCGTCCTGTAGTAGCGGCGTTACCTGGGCGCTGCCTCAAGATGTGGGTGTAGACCTTAAGCACCCAGGAGTCACACATTCAAGATTCTCGTCAAACGTTGTGAATTAGAAAAACTGGAAAATGACTTTGCTTACAGTATTCTAGACTTCCCTAAGGACAGTTGAACAATGCGTCTTATATTCATTTAGGTTTTATTTCTCTCAGCTCGTCATTTAGCTTCTCAATATATGACGCAAAGGTGGTTTGACACTTGGCGATTCTAAATATAAGGATTATAATCTAAGCCGTTTGTACTCAAACGAACTCACTTGAGTTGCGTATGTTTGACGACAGAGGCTTTACGCTATGGCATGGATGACGGACAGAGTAAACCCTGTTAAGGATAAAATATTTCAAGATTTATTAGATTTTTCGTCTTTTCCATTAGGAACATGGGGGGTCACCAAGTTCCTTGTGCTTGACAACCAAATGAGATTAAATTCTTGAAGTCAAACCCCACTCGTGGGGATTAATATACTGTATAATCCCTTACTCTCTCGAATTTCATGGGAATTGACCACCCCCTTTCAATATCTCTGTTTCTTCCTCTCTCTCTCTCTCTCTCTCTCTCTCTCTCTCTCTCTCTCTCTCTCTCTCTCTCTCTCTCTCTCTCTCTCTCTCTCTCTCTCTCTCTCTCTCTCTCTCTCTCTCTATCTCTCTCTCTCTCTCTCTCTCTCTCTCTCTCTCTCTCTCTCTCTCTCTCTCTCACACACACACACACACACACACACACGTACACACGGTTTTGTGAATTGTATTCGTTGTGAAGTTACGCTTCTTATTGTATATTGTTCTATCTCACTGAATTTTGTTCCTAGGTTCCTTATGTTTCTTTAAATTGTTTTGTTTTGTTTTGATCAAAACTGGATTCTCTTTTTAACCGAATGGAATCGTTTGACGTACCATATAACACAGTCATTATAGGAGTTAAGAAGAAACTTTAATGGAATGGTAATTCTCAATCAACGTGGGCTTTCCGACAACTGAGGCAATGCTATGTCTGCAGTTGGTTCAGCCCTAAACGACAACTGAGTCAACGTACATCCTGTAGCTGGCTCACCTCACAACTCACAGCTGGAAATGTTTCGATCCGCAAGAGACACATGGCAACATAATAAAAAACCAGAAGCGGATGACCGCTAAGCCGATTGTTAGGGACGTGGTACCTTTTGACCTCACCCGGGGGACCTCTCAAAGCTCTCAAAAGCCTCCGAACCTCACTCCGAAGATCCGAACCCTCTTGAACCCTTCACCTATATTCCAGCACCCTCTAAGACCAACAGAGTTCTGCCACGCCTGAGAGACATCTCGGAAATTTTATTCTTTTCTAAGTATCTATGTTAACCCATTCAACCCCGATGACAAGATGTCTTGTCATTTGGTCAAATAAAACAAAAAATCATAAAACACCAAAATGTTTGATCAAACACCAGAAAAATATGACGTCAGTCCTCGCTTCGCTCGCAGCGAAGCGAGGACTGACGTCATATTTTTCTGGTGTTGGATCAAACATTTTGGTGTTTATGATTTTTTGTTTTATTTGACCAAATGACAAGACATCTTGTCATCGGAGTTGAATGGGGGCAGAGTGCCTCTGTTTGTTTTTCTTTTATCGTTGCCTCCTGTAAGTGTGGAGGGAGGAAAAAATAAAGGGGAGGGTGGGAAAGACCAGGAGATAGGAAGGAAAAGTGGGAAATAGGAAGCAAAATAAACGGACCAAAAATAGGATATAGGGAAAGAAGAAAAAAAAAAAAATGGACGTGGAGTGGTAGAAAGGAAAAAGAAAGTAAGTGATTGAGAGTGATCCACCGATAGAATGATTAATGAGCGAGAGAGAAGTAAATGAGGAATGAGGGAATGATTGAGTCGTGAGGAAATGACTGAGTGAAGAGTGTAAGTGACTGAGTGGAGAGTGTGAGTAAGAGATGAGTAGCTGCGTGAGTGAGCGAGTAAATGTGTGCAAACACCGTGACACTGATGACGTGGGAATATTAGCATGAGTCTTTTTTTCTTTATTTTTTTCATTAA
>NC_134777.1:79306134-79338634 GCF_046742065.1 Oratosquilla oratoria
GCACTAACAGTCCCCAAAGCGCGCAAGGCAAAGGTGACGGCTTCGGCCGCAGCTACTTAGCGCCTTCTTGTGCAGGCTCCGTACCATCTTCACCAGAACTCCTATCTGCTTGTCTCTAGAGAGTGAGGTCAAGAAAATATACTCAAATTTCGGAAATCCAAAAAAGATACTATTCGTTGCTACATTATTTTTTTTAATGAATGGAATAGATATTTTGTAAAACAGTGGAAAATGAGAAACTTCTGGTCGGGCAAAGCCCTGTCAGTTGCGGCAGATCGTTTTCCGACGCCGGCTCGCCTCCCCGCCTTACTAGGGATGTTGGGAACCAACGCAATATAACCCGAAAAGGAACCCGGGAATCGAACTCACCTGACCACCTGAGACGGTATCCACTGGGATACCGTGTAAGGAAAAAAAAAAAAAAATGTGAGCGCTACTTCTCCAAGGTGTCTCTCTCCTTTTGACGACGAGCCCTCGGCCCCACCTCAGCGCCTCCTGCCGCCTCCTGAAACCCACCTGTCGTCGTTTGGCATTCACGTTTTCTGCCTGTCTAAGTCAGGGTTGTGTCTAGCAGAAATGTGTTACGTCAGGTGCAAAACACATGTCATAAACATACACACGTCCACGCGCACGCGCACACACACACACACACACACACACACACACACACACACACACACACACACACACACACACACACACACACATACACACACACACACGACTCGTGGCGCAGTGGCGCAGAGTTCCTGGCTGCCACTACAGTGGTCGGGGTTCGAATCCCACCCAGGGCCGAAATAATTTCAGTATCGCTACGCTGCGGGTCGCTAATTCAGCTCTAGTGGGCGGGAAGTTGGGTGTGTGTGTGCATGTAAGGTCACAACATTACCAATAGATCGGTCATATATGAGCTCTGAGCTCTCTTCTGGAAGGGAAATAGATGTCGATCACGAGTCCAACACGTGATCCAAGACAATGGTGAGCCATGATGAATCACACACACACACACACACACACACACACACACACACACACACACACACACACACACACACACACACACACACACACACACACACACACACACACACACACACACATACATACATACATGCATACATGAGCAGAGATGGTCAAAGCTAGAATTATCGAATCATGAGAGGCGTGGAAATCCTTGATAGAGAAGACTTACTAAGTTGGGATAAGAGAAATACAAGAGGACATGAAAAGAAACTTAAAAAGGACAGTTATAGAAGGGACCTGAAAAAGAACAGCTTTCCACACAGAGTGATGGATGTGCAAACACTATACATGAATTTAAGAGCAAACTAGATATTGTGAGACACAAAGACGGGACCCCACGAGCGTAGCTACCCTTCCCGTAAGATATAACTAGGTAAACACACACACACACACACACACACACACACACACACACACACACACACACACACACACACACACACACACACACACACACACACACACACACACACACACACACACACACACACACACACACACACACATGTTCGTACGTGCATGCATACATTCATCTATTTAGGCCCAATGTCTCCCCATAGACTAATGAAATAACCAACCACGTGCCGTTTTAAAGGTCATCATGGCCTTGAACGTTACCCTCATCTAAATAAATTCACTTGTCGCCTGATGTAATAAAATGTCAGTAAGGCACTGCACAGGCAGAAGTTAGTCAGAGATTTTTTTTCCTTTCCGGAACTCTTTAGATTTTGCTATATATCTTTAATCTTTAAAAATATTTAGCGAAATTGGATGACATTATCTCGAATGCGAAACTGAATCTGGGACCCAACCTAACTTAACCTAGCCTACCTAACCCAACCTATCTAACCAAATCCAACCTACCTAACCTAATCCAACCGAATCTAACCTAGCCTAACCTTTCTAACCTAACCTACCTAACCCAACCTACCTAACCTAATCCAACCTAACCTAACCTAATCCAGCCCAAACTAAACTGGCCTAACCTAACGTAACCTAAATAACCTAATCTAACCTAACCTAACCTAATCTAACATACCTAACCCAATCTACTTAACATAATATAACCTAATCTACCAAAACTACATAACCTAACTTACCTAACCCAACCTAACAAGCCTAACCCAATTTACCTACCTAACCTAATCCAACGCAACCTACCCTAACTTACCTAATCTAAACTAACCTAACCTACCTAACCCAACCTATCCAACCTAATCCAACCCAACCTAACCTAGCCTAACCTACCTAACCTAACCTACCTAACCCAGCGTACCTAACCTAATCCAACCTATGTAACCTAACCTAATTCAGTCCAACCTAACCAAACCTAACGTAATGTAAACTAACCTAATCTAACAACCTAAACCACCTAACCCAACCTAACCCAACCCAGCCTAACTTAATCTACCCAACCTAGCCTAACCTAACCAATCTAACTCAACCTAACCCAACCTAACAAACCTAACCCAACGTACCTACCAAACCTAATCTATCCTAACCTAACCTACTTAACCCAACCTACCTACCTAACCTAATCTGTCGTAACCTAACCTACCTAACCTAACCTATTTAACCTAACCTACCTAACTCAACCTACGTAACCTAATCCAACCTAACCTAGCCTAACCTAACCTAGCGTAACCTACCTAACCCAACCTACTTAACCTAACCCAACCTAATCCAGTCCAACCTAACCTGACCTTACCTAATGTAACCTAAACTAACCTAATCGAACTTAACTCACCTAGCCCTTCCTAACCCAACCTAATTTAACCTAACCTAACCTAACGGAGCTGTTCAAAGATATTCAACAAAGTTGTTTGTCGTTAGTCAGAAAGCAAACTTGAGTCTGGGAAAGTCTTGAACGTGCCTCTCAGAACAAAATGTTTCTTGAGATTGAAAGCCTCCCTCTGTGCCTCTGTAGAAAGGCTGTCTCCAGTGATAGAGAGCCTCCCATAGTGCAAGGAAATGCTTCTTGGCGGGGGATCCCGCGCCGCCTTCACTTCCTCCCCCCCCCCACCTCCCACCCGCCCTCTCTCTCAAGTGCCAACTTAGCGGAGCCGTTTCCTCAGCTTTTTCAAGTTCCGGATTTATTTCCGGATTATGGGTCTCATATACTCACTTCCTCCTTTTACCCTCGACCCCTCCGCCTTACAGTTCATCCCTTTCCCTTTCCCAGTCCCCTCAGGGTAGCAAATCCTTGATTATACTCCCGATGTATCACAGTCATCATCTTTCTTTCTCCACTTCCGCCCACTCACGATACGTTCGTCCTTATTTCCTCTTTCCATTTACTCTTTATAGAGTCCTCAGTGTTCTTGTCTTGCCTTTCGTCCTCACGCTCTTTATTTTTACTTCAAACTTGACCTTTCCTTCCTTCGTCTACCCCAAATTTCTCCACCCTTTTCTTCCCATCTTTCTTATTCTTACCTCCCTCTCCCCGTCATTCTTCTCCCATCTCCCTTATTTTCTTTTCCATTTCATATTAGTTACGAGAGAGAGTGTGTGTATGTGTGCATATATGTGTACGTCTGTGCGTACATGTGTGTCTGTGTATACATGTGTGTGTGAATGTGCATATATGTGTATGTGTGCGTCTTTGTGTGCATGTGTGTATGCGTCTGTGCGTACACGTTTTTCTGTGTATGCATGTGTGTGTGTCTGTGCGTGTATGTTTGTATGTTCATATGTGTGTGTGTGTGTGTGTGTGTGTGTGTGTGTGTGTGTGTGTGTGTGTGTGTGTGTGAGTGAGTGTGTGATTCACCATGGTCTTGGATCGCGTGTTAGATTCGTGATCGCCAGCTATTTCCTTCTTGGAAGAGAGAGAGAGCTCATATATAACCGATTTGTGGGTAATACTGACCTTACACGCTCACACAAACCCAACTCCCCACCCACGAGAGTTGGAGTAACCACTCTCAGCGCAGCTATAATGAAATTATTTTAGACCTGGGCGGGATTCGAACCCGGACCGCCGTAGCGGAGGGCGGGAACTCTAACCACTGCGCCATGGAGTCGTGTGTGTGTGTGTGTGTGTGTGTGTGTGTGTGTGTGTGTGCGATTCACCATGGTCTTGGATCACGTGTTGGACTCGTGATCGACAGCTATTTCCCTCCCGGAAGAGAGCTCAGAGCTCATATATGACCGATCTATGGATAATGCTGTGATCTTACATGCACACACACACCCAACTGGTGACTCTGACTTGTGGCTAAGGTGAAGGGTTTGGGCTTGGTTAAACACGTATCGACTTTTCGCCGTGCGCCGTCCACGACACGACACCGTGCTCTCAAATAACCATGGGTGTCTATGGACGCTTTCACATGTGTTTGTGGTCGTCACGTGTGAAAGTGTTCATGGACACTCATGGTTATTTAAGAGCACGACGTCGTGTCGCAGACGATGCACGGTGAAAAGTCAATACGTTTGAAACGAGTCTTTTTTTATCCTTTTCACTCCTAAGACATACGTACCTGAACGAATTATGAACAGAATATGTTTACCTGGTTATCCGAGGGCAGGGTATATTCATGACGTCCCTCATAAGGCCGTCATGACATGAAGTATAAGATTATTATAAATATATTCAAATTAAATCCCTCTTTGTCCGGGTGTCATTTGTCAACTGACCAGAGACAATTGAATAAAAGCCCCTCCCCACAAAAAAAAAGTCAGTAAATCAAAAGAAACTCATTGTACAACGTTTCGCTTGTTACAGCTTTATCATAATATACAAACGAAATGTCTTGCTATGAAAGGTTTCGTCCTCACATGGTGTTTCTTTTATTAAACTTATCGTCAACTGGCAATGACATTCAAAATTATTAAATTTCATCGAATGGAAGGGGTAAGGATAACGAGAAGGTTGATTACAATGCCTTTCCTCTCACCTGCCTCCTTGCTACGGGAGATTGTTATCCATTTCCACCATGCAAGCATTTGCACGTGAGGTGGAAACGAACTCGGTTGGGGAGGAAGGGATGGAAAGGGGGGAGTGAAATAGGTTTGGGTTACAGTTGTGATTGCTCTAGATCCCTCCTACACACACAAACACACGCGCACGCTAGCACACACACACACACACACACACACACACACACACACACACACACACACACACACACACACACACACACACACACACACACACACACACACACACACTTTCTCCCGGTGTCCAGTTAAAACGTCCTCGTGTTTGGGCGACCAAAGCGTCCTTTATCTAATTGTGGACGACGGTCTAATTAGGGGGGCGCCTCATCTCATGCATGTCATGGCAGTGCCTGGAATGGGTGATACTGAATGGATACCCTCACCATGCCGTTCTCCGTAGCTACCTCGTGAGGAGATTACACTGGTCAACAAAGTATTTGTCCCAAAGAAAACAATAGCTGTATTCTATATGCTTTTGCATGCGGAGTCCAAAAATAATGTCCATTTTTTTTGTCTGTATTCACCGATATGTTACGTTACGTGTGTTACGTGAGATAAATTCCAATCAAGCTGTTGGCAACACTTCGTGAGATTGTTATACGTTTGGCAGTACTGTGTTTGAAGTGATATTAGGTGTAGTGCGCATTTGTGTGTCAATAAGTTAGTGATATTATACAATAGCGTACCCGCCATTCACATTCTTAATGCCAAGAACCTAGATAAACCATCCAGAGAATTTTTGCTATATTTGCGGTATATTGACATTCAAGTAACAAAGACGGTTTTTCACACCATTGATTAAAAAGTGTTATGAATATTATTTTGGTTGCAAAGTGGGGGACCAGGATTAAAGCTGGGCCCCTCATGTGTGTTGTGTAACCTGTGTCAGGCTTCTCACTGCATGGGCGAGAGGTTCACGCTATATGCCTTTTGCCATCCTTATAGTTTGGAGAGAACCAACATAAGAACATAAGAAATAAAGGAGACTGCAAAAGACCATAAGGCCTACACTAGGCAGCTCCGTATCCATCACCACCTGTCATCCCCATCCATAAAGTTGTCTAATCGTTTTTTAAAACAACTGATAGTTTCAGCGCTTACTACATGGTTACTAAGTTTATTCCATTCATCGACCACCCTATTAGTAAACCAATTTTTGCCTATTTCCTTCTTAAATCTAAATTTGTCCAGTTTATACCCATTACTGCGAGTCCTGCCCTGTTGTTTTATTATGATGACCTTGTTTGCATCACCCTTGTTATAGCCTTTGATCCACTTGAACACTTCTATTAGATCACCCCGCACTCTGCATCTTTCCAGAGAGTGTAAGTTTAGGTGCCTAAGCCTCTCTTCGTAAGGCAAATTTCCGAGTCCTTGTATCATTTCGGTCATTCTTCTCTGTACTGATTCTAGTGAATTTACGTCCATTCTGTAGGACGGAGACCAAAACTGTACCGCATAGTCAAGGATGGGTCTAATTATCGCTAGATAGAGTTTAATAATTACCTCTGCACTTCTATTCGTTACCGTCCTAGCAATGAAGCCTAATGTTCTGTTAGCTTTATTTCTGGCGCTAATACACTGCTTCCTGGTTTTAAGGTCCGGACTCACCAGAACTCCCAAGTCCCTTTCGCACTCAGATTTTTCTAAAAACGTGTTATCTAAGTTGTATCTATTTTCGGGGTTGTGTAGCCCTACGTTTAACACGCTACACTTAGAGATATTGAAGTTCATTTGCCATTTCACCGACCATGTTAACAGCTTATTAAGGTCATCCTGCAGAATCTGGGCGTCGTCTCCTGACCTAATTAGTCGTCCTATTTTAGTGTCGTCCGCAAACTTACTAACATCACTATTTAACCCTTCGTCTAAGTCGTTTATATACATAATGAACCCTAGTAACATTGCCCCACCTAGATTTTATTCCATTTATGGTGACCCGCTGTTTTCTGTTACTAATCCAAGCTCTAATTCATTCTAACACTTTTCCTCCTATGCCATGGGCTTTGATTTTATTTAGTAGTCTCTGGTGTGGCACTTTGTCGAACGCTTTGCTAAAGTCAAGGTAAATAACATCGTAATTTTCATTGTTGTCTGACGCCTTATATACCTTAGTGTAAAAGGATAGAAGATTAGTCACACATGACTTACCCTTGGAGAAACCATGCTGTGAATCACGAATTAAATTATGCCCTTCAATGTGTTCTCTGAGTCTATTTACTATTATTGATTCAAGCATTTTTCCTATAACCGATGTCAAACTGATTGGCCTGTAGTTGTATATAGACGATCTATCTCCCTTCTTAAAAACAGGAACAACGTTTGCCTGCCTCCAAGCAGTTGGAACAGAACCAGTGTCTACCGATTTATTGAATATTTCAGTTAACTGGTCGCAGATTTCAAATTTACACTCTTTAAGCATTCTTGGAAAAATTTCGTCTGGACCCGGAGATTTTGTAGCTTTAAGTCTGTCAATCTGCTTGACTACTTCTTCTTTACTAATGCTGATATTAGTTAGACTACTTTCTTCATCCCCTCTGAAAATCGGATAGCAGTCAGGTACTTTATCTAACCTCTCATTAGTAAACACCGATAGAAAATAATTGTTAAACTCCTCACTCATTTTTTCTTCCGATTCAATCATGACATTTTCATCGTTTTTAATTGGTCCTATTCTTTCTTTATTTTTTGTTCTATAGAGGTGAAAGAAACCCTTTGGGTTGGATTTTGCTTGACTGGCAACCTTGATTCCATAATTACGTTTCGCTGAACGTGTATTCCTTTTAACCAGCTTTGCCATTTCGTTATATCTTGATCTAAGGTGTGATTCCCCGTTTTTCATTTTTACGTAAAGTCCTCTTTTCATTCCGATCTCATGTTTCAATCTGTCCGTCATCCATTTGGGAGTATTACTATTTTTCCGTATTGACTTTAGGGGGATAAATGTATTTTGTGCATTAATAATTAATTAGATCAGTTAGATTGTTATACATTTCATTTAAATTACTGACCTGACTGTTGGGCCCTCGCCCCCAATTGACCTGACCTAAGGTATGCGTATTACCCTCCTTGACCCAGACCTGACCTAAGGTATGCATCTTACTCTCCATGACCCACACCTGACTACCAGCCCCGCAACGAGAATCAAGAATGTCTGAAACGTCCGACAAGACATAATACTTCAGATTGCTACTTCTGCATTACAAATATTAAAGGTATAACATCAACATCCAAGTATATTGTAAAATATCCTAATTTATCACCTGCTATGAGACCAGTACCTCTAAGAAAATACTTTCCTGTACCTGGCCCTCCAAAACATTATGAGTCAAGTGAGGAGGTAATGGAAAAAAAAAAAAATCAGAAAACATGCACTTTCAACCAATCTGTTCTTCAAGTGAACCACATTTATTGAGTCAGGGAGTTCTGAATGACCTTGTGCGGGATTTAAACTTGTCAAAAAAAAAAAATATTGCTTCCAGGTTAAAGGGCTGGAATCTTCTCCAGAAAGATTCTAAATTTAGTTTTTATCGTAAACAACATTGCGATTTTGAACAGTTTTTCTCACATGAGGATGGTGTGATATTTTGCAATGATGTATGTTCTGTTGTGGAGGAACTTAAATATAAATATGACAGGAATGAGTAGCACTTGTTTATTGACTCTTCAAAAGTGAGCCTGAAAGCTGTTTTGCTCCACAATGGAAATAAGTTTGTTTCTGTTCATCTGGCCCTTGCATATAACATGAAGGAAATATATGAGAAAATGAAGCTTCTATTGCAAAATATTAAGTGCGAAGAACATAAATGGAATGTCTGTGGTGACCTAAAGGCTGTGGCACTTTTACTTGGGATGCATCTGGGTTACACAATTTTTTGTTGCTTTCTCTGTGAGTGGGAGAGTCGGGATAAGAAAAATCATTATGAAAAGATTGTGTGGCTGAAACGATCTTTGACCCCAGGAGAGAAGAATGTTGTCAATCCTCCTCTTCTTGATACAGAAAAAGTTTATCTACCTCCTTTGCATGTTAAGCTAGGGTTTATGAAATTTTTTGTCAGATAGAACTGGTAAGGGGTTCACATATTTGAAAAATAAGTTTCTTAGAGTAAGTGACACAAAAATCAAAGAAGGTATTTTTGTTGGACCACAGATTAGGGAGCTGATGAGAGACCAGAATTTTGATGAAGAACTGAAGTATCTTGAAAAAGCTGCATGGCTGTCATTTAAGAAAGTTTGCGCAGAGTTTTTGGGGAATCACAAAACAAATAACTATTCTGAAATCGTAAAAGAGCTACTGACATCGTAAAATGCCTTGAAATGCAAAATGAGCCTAAAAAAAACTTCCTAGACTCTCACTTGGACTTCTCCCCTGCAAATTTGGCGCTGTCAGTGACGAGCATGGTGAAATGTTTAACCAGGACATTCTGAACATGGAGACCCGGTATCAAGGGAAGTGGAGCTCTTCAATATTGGCTGATTACTGTTGGACACTAAAAAGGAATCTCCCAGAAGCAAAATACACTCGAAAATCATACATTTCTATATTTGAAAGGTAAGTTTCAATGAAATATCAGCCTCATTTATTAGTTATGATTGTTTAAAATTTAATGGGCTATCACAGAAAAACTATCAGATAGAAAAAGTTCTGAAAACATATTTGAAATCAGCAGAAAGAAAATATCAAGTTCACCTCCTTTTGCTTATGGTACAGGTATTTTAATAAATTTAGTTGATCAATGTTATTGGTTAAAGGTCAGATATCAACAGATATACCATTCGCTAAAAATCATCGTATTGCTCGAAAAAGTACTTTTTAAAAGCATACAAATAAAGTTTTTACCTGTTACAGAAGAATTTATTCAGAAAATTCACTTTTAATTGCGCCTCACATACCACTTTTCCGAAGTCTAGATGTTCTAGTCGATTAGTAATTAGTACCAGTAATCGCCGCTAGGTGAACCGGCGGTGACGTCACAGTTGCCAAACAATCGGACAAAGAAACACACGCTGTAGTTCAGCTCAGTCATTCCATTCGAGTTATTCATCTTCATGTTCGTTTTTAATCCAAATTTGTTCGCAAAAATGGCCCATTGTGCATTCCAATTCGGAAGGATAGTATGTATGGTGGAAGAAGAAGAGGAAGAGGAGTTTGATATCGCCGAACATCGCATTGTAAAGCCTTACCAGTTCGAACTGATAATAGGACAGCCCGTTCCTTCGTCGGAATACAGTGCAAGTGAAGATGAAGAAAGTGGTGAACAAAATAGCGAAGAAGAAGGGGAAAGCGATTTGTCAGATTCAGAACCCGAGACCACGGGGGAGGAGACGGAATTCGACGGCGACGTTGATTTAGACGGTGCCGAGAATCAAGATGGGCCTACCACCCCTCCTAGACGCAAACGCAAAAGATCTGACCACTCTCATAGGATTGGGAATACCAACTGGTATGAAATTCAGTGCATTATTCCTACCTTATTTAGGTTATCATTGCAAGCATGGGATGGGGTCCTTTGTTTTTATGTCGACGATCATTTGTCAGTCTCTCTCTAAAATTCCAAGCATGGGGGGAAAATTAAATGATACGAATTGCCTTGTGGCCATTTCTTCCTGCAAGATCGAGATTATTCATTTAAAATACTGGAATGAATGAATGAATACATGTAAATAAAATGAAGCCAAATAATCTTTTAATAAGTACTGTCAACTGTGTATTTTCTATTTTACTAAACACAGTAAAGTGCATAAAAATAGAAATATGTACAAGGAAAAACATCATAAAATGACTATCAATATTTATGCAGTTGTTTCTTTCAGGCTATACAGATATATTGCTTACCGGCACTTCACCAGATGGATTTACCACATCCTTGGTAAAAAAAACAGAAAAGTTTTGCCATCTTGTGCAGTCTCACGAATTCGTGCACAGTGGGAAAGTGAGGACTATACATACTGTGGTTTCAAATATCCCCAAGTTTGATGTGAACGGAATGACATGTGATATAAATATCAGGAAGCAATGTGGACTTATGAAATCACTGTTAGTTTGATTACAAAGTCATGTACCATGTACTAGTCTGTTGACTCTTTATCATGTTTATGTGATGGCAATACTGCTGCTGTACACAACCTAGTCAGTGCTTCAATGATTAAATCGTGTTCGCGATTGTCTTTCAGACACTACATCTGATTTAGTGTGTCTTTTGTAGGTATCTGCAATATTTTATACCTCCGGTCCAGCGGCGGCGCCAGGAATTTTTAGTTGGGGAGGCTAAGGGGGGGCTGAGCAAATTTTGGGGGGGGCTAATAGTAATATGATAATACACATATATTATCCTCATTTCAGAAGGGGAGGGGGTTAATGGTAGGGCTAGCACTGATGGCTGACAAATCTTTAGCCCTGGCAATTAAAAATTCCACTTAATGAAATTATTTCAATGAGTGTTTTAAATTTTCAATTTGCTCATTTCAGTTGGGGGGGCTAATGGGGGGGCTGGCCACTTTTTTGGGGGGCTAAAGCCCCCCCCCCCCTGGCGCCGCCACTGCTCCGGTCCATGGCTTCAGGGCCAGTTTAATTCACTAGGCCTATATAGGCCATCCTGCATGTCCATGGAATTTATAACAAGCCCTCTCTGACATAGGCATAGGCCTAAGCCTAACGCATGCACATGATGCATGGAGTCAGAAAAAGTAAACTGCCTACGGTACCTCAAGCCTCCGGCGTTTATCAAACGCTGACCTCCTACTTTTCTTTTTTGGTTTCGGCGTGGAATGCTTTGTAGTAGCTGCAAAAATTGAGGGCACCGCATCAGGTTTTAGATGTCTCCTGGTCTTCTCCATAAATCCAATCGATAACGCTAGATTCATTTCGAAGCATTCCTCTTCGAAGTGGTCAGAGCAAAGTTCTGAAAACTTCGAAGGCTCCCACAGTTTGCCCGGTCTTTTGCCTGCTCTGTTCACCTTTCTATCCATTCCGATCGTCGGGCTGGCTCCGTAGGAAATTGAAAGAAACTCCTCCCACTTCCACTACCATTGTTTCAGCCTGCGGCAACGCAGTACACCATTATTATCACAATTTTGTGACAATAAAAAAAAAAAAAAAAAAAAAAATTGAGACACTCAAGAGACGACACACGACTGACAATGCAAAAGCGATACGATGCACTCTCAGAATAACAATATTGTTTGGCAACTGTGACGTCACGAACGCGGAATTCCCCGAACGTTCCCGAAGCACACGGGCGGGTTGTTTCGAATAGCAGACGACGCAATGAGATGAAGACAAACAACTGTTTTTGCCCAATTTGATAAGATGTAGATGGTGGAATTATATAGAATACTGTCAGCATGCTTTTTTATGTACATTAAACTGTAAATACAAAAAGTTACGGAAGTCTTGATATCTGACCTTTAAAAGAAATACCCAGAGATGGCGATGTGTACGCTGGCCAAGTTCAATAATTTTCCTCTGTATGGAGAAAGTTGTGGTGGACTTTGAAGTTTTTTTGTGGCATGCCATCCCTCTTGTCCTTAGAAACAATACCTCTGGAAGAAAATTCAAGAAATTAGACTTTCAACTGTGTATAAGAATGACGTCAGCACTCACAAGCTACTTAGGAAATTTCTTGCTCTGCACTTGCCGTCTGATCATATCACCGCATTGTTCGAAAGCCTTAGAGAGAAAGCTACCACACAGAAGTTAGGAATACAAGGATGGCAGGAGGACTTTGGGCACCACGTACTTGGTCCGTCTCTCGGAAAACAAACTGGAAAACCCCCAAAGGAAGAAATGCCGCCATGGCTCCAAAGATGGACTGATTTCTCTTGGTGACTTTCAGTGTGTAAAATCGGCTATTACGTGCAGACGGACAGTGTTGTGTGAAAATTGTGCTAGATTCTTTCGGTATTTTTATTATTTTGTCTACTTGCTATTTAGTTTATGTGTTTTTTATATAATTACATTGTAGAACCAAATGTACATCTTATTCTATATTGTTTTATTAATATACATGTATTGCCTTAAATTGCAATTTACCCGATATCAGTAATTCTATAAAAATGATGTATGAAGTTAAGAGTTGTTAATATGGTATTTTTCAAATAAAGCTGCAGGTGCGACCTGACGACCGCTAATGTGCAAAACTGTGTTAGTATTTGTATATTTTTATTATTTTGTATACCTGATTTTTATTCTGCATATGATTTTTATAAGCATTGTAAAACCAAATGTATACCTTATTCGATATGTTATTATTTGACCTCCATGGTCAGGCTTGTTGAAACACGTCGGCCAAGTTTCCACTCGGAAACAGAAAAGCGAGGACGTTATGAACCGAGAACGTTTCGACTGAGGACGTTCTCACCGGTAACCCTTCTCCCATCCCCTCTTCACCCTTAGATAATTCACAAACAATTATTTTTTATTTATTTATCTATTTATTTATTTTATTTATTTTATTTATTTTATTTATTTTATTTATTTTATTTATTTTATTTATTTTATTTATTTTATTTATTTTATTTATTTTATTTATTTTATTTATTTTATTTATTTTATTTATTTTATTTATTTTATTTATTTTATTTATTTATTTATTTATTTTTTTGAGGTGGGGGTTGCTATGTCTGAGCCCAGTGGGACTGCGTCAGTGGCCATCACATCCACCACAACCTCCTCCCACGCCATTGTATTGCAATTACGTGCAACGGTCTTGTCAATATCAGGGGATCTGCAAGATAGAAGTCCCTCCCGCCATCCACTCGTCCCGAGGGATCAGGCCGTCCCAAGTACAATATGAAGGGAACAGATAATGGTAGTGTGGGCTTTCTCCAACCATCACGCCGTTCTCTTGTGTGTTTGCCTGTGTGTGTGTGTGTGTGTGTGTGTGTGTGTGTGTGTGTGTGTGTGTGTGTGTGTGTGTGTGTGTGTGTGAAATAATTATAATGATTATAATTATAGTAATGATAATCGGGTTATTGAGTTTACAGCGACACAGATATACATTGACAATTTGCAATTTGTGCTACTTTTAGGACTTCCAATTTGAGTGAATAATGTGCATGAAGCCGCTAGGTGCCGGTGTCCACAGAATGATGATGTGTTTGTTGCAACAGTGTGCTTGCGTGTGTGTGTGTGTGTGTGTGTGTGTGTGTGTTCGTGTGTGTGTGTGTAAGTGTGTGTATGTGTGATTCATCATGGTCTTGGATCACGTGTTGGACTCGTGATCGACAGCCATTTCCCTCCTGGAAGAGAGCTCAAAGCACATATATGACCGATCCATGGGTAATGTTGTGACCTTTCACGCACACATTCACCCATCTCCCCGCTCACGAGAGTTGAAGTAACGACTCGCAGTGCAGCGATACTGATATTATTTCAGCCCTGGGCGAGATTCGAATCCGGACCTCCATAGTGGCGGCCGGGAACTCTACCAACTGCGCCATGGAGAGTGTGTGTGTGTGAATGCGTGCGCGCGCCTGCGTTTGCGTGGTTGTGTGTGTGTGTGTGTGTGTGTGCACATGAAGAGATAGAACAAAAAGAGCATTTGAATTGCGGCGAAAACATGGGATGAGATTAGAGACAAATTGACAAACTTGATTCCTACATGTATTTGGTAAACATATATGTAGATGCGTCATATATGAATAATTGTATGCATGGATTCATATTTGTGGACGCTGGCAGGAAACATCTGGGTGATTACAAAAGTACATCAGACCAGCCTACCATTATTGTAATATATATATATATATACATTATATATATATATACATATATATATATATATACATATATATATATATATATACATATATATATATATACATATATCACACACATATATATATATATATATACATATATATGATATATATATGTATATATATATGTATATATATATATATATATATATATATATATATATATATATATATGTATTCAACCACAATACACTTTAATCTTAAGCCATCAACATCGAGGGAGACTCGAGGAGGCCAGCAATTTCTGCATTTTGATGGCTTAGATTTAAAGTGTATTTTGGTTGATAGAAATGCATATCTGTTTTGGGACCCATTCAGTGCTGTTCATCCACACCCACACACACACACACACACACACACACACACACACACACACACACACACACACACACACACACACACACACACACACACACTGGCCTCACAAGCCAGAGAACCGGGGTTCGATTCCCCGGTCGGGCGGAGATAAGTTGGGTTTGTCTCCTTTCACGTGTAGCCCCTGTTCACCTAGCAGCGAGTAGGTACGGAACGTTAGTCAAGGAGTTGTGACCTTGCTGTCCCGGTGTGTGGTGTGTGAGTGGTCTCAGACCTACCCAGAGATCGGCTAATAAGGAGCTCTGAGCTCACTGCCGTAGGGTGGTGTCTGGCTGTCTCGACAGAGACTGCAGCAGATCCGAGGTGAATACACACACACACACACACACACACACACACACACACACACACACACACACACACACACACACACACACACACACACACACACACACACACACAAATATATATATATATATATATATATATATATATTCTGTTAAAAACGACAGCAAAAGAATTATTGATTAGTTTTTTCCGTGAGCTCTCAAGCTTGCGAAAAGTAGATTTTTGGTAGGGGGAAAGGGAGTAAATCAGATTTCCAAAATTCATAGGAAACACAAAAGTTATAATAGACACAAAAGTATAGAACACAATAAACACAATACAAGAAATTAATACAAGAAATACAGCAAAAAACAAAATACAAGCACAACAAAATAGTTATCAAGACGTTTCGCAGATCTTTCTGCATCCTCAGTTGAAGTGAAAAGAAAGGGAAAGGGAGCATATTTTAAATGAAATGGGAAGCACGGGGAGAAGTCACCGTGTTGCAACTGGGGGAAGTCACACGCAGGACCACAAACACTGGGAGAGATCACAAGTTGGCGGAAATGGTACTCGGGGAGGTCACTCCCGGGTTCGGCGCCAATCTGCTTCTCAGTCTTTGGGAACGACGTATGGTAGGAAGTTCTTCCCCGCGAAAGGGAAATCTACTTTTCGCAAGCTTGAGAGCTCACGGAAAAAACTAATCAATAATTCTTTTGCTGTCGTTTTTAACAGAATATGTCTCAGAGAGAATCTCCTGCCACGCTTCACCAATATATATATATATATACTATAATAAAGTAGTAGCCTCTGTCTGTCTGTTTGTTTGTTTCTTTCTTTCTTTCTTTGTTCACGAACTCCTCCTAGGGTTTTGGAGATAGACCCCCATAACCATATATATTCTGATACCTTATCCCTTCAGGTACTTGGATAACTATATTTCATTTAAAAAATAAATTTGGTTAGGGTTGAGGGTTAAAGTTAGGTGAGGTATGGTTAGGTGAGTGATTATTCACGAACTGCTCCTAGGTTTTAGGAGATAGACCCGTATAACCATATATATTCTGAAACATTATAACCCAGGGTACTTGAATAAATATATTTTATTTGTCTGTCTGTCTGTTTGTTTGTTTGTTCGTTCGTTTGTTTGTTTACGAACTCCTCCTTAGGGATTTGGATATAGACCTCCATAACCATATATATTCTGATACCCTATCACTCCAGGTACTTGAGTAACTATGTTTCATAAAAAAATGGTTAGTTTTAAGGGTTAAAGTTAGGTTGGGGATGGTTAGATTGGAGATTATTCCCGAACTCCTCCTAGATTTTGTAGATAAACCCATATAACCATATAAATTCCGAAACCTTATAACCCAAGGTACTTGGATTACTATCTTTCATTTGCCTTTCTGTTTGTTTGTTTGTTTGTTTGTTCACGAACTTCTCCTAGGGTATGTTTAGGTTAAGGACTATCGCAGCAACGCGCGGTTAATTTGACTAATATATATATATATATTCTTTAGAGAGAAAATTAAAAATAGATTCTGAGAGAGTGACGGCTACGGCAGGAATCTAATGGAGACCAATCAAACAAACGTTACTAGATATAGATTAAATGTGCTGAGTTTCAACTTGACTTTTTAATCACTTGAACAACTTATGAGCTACTTCATAAATGCCCAATTATTTCTCTTAATCTATTTCTAATTCCCTTTTTAGCCGATAGCTATGACGTAGATACATACATATATATGTGTGTACTGTATATATATATATATATATATATATATATATATATATATAGATATATATAGATATAAATATATATATATATATATATATATATATATATGCATACATACATACATACATACATACAAACAAACATACATATATCAAAGGCTTTTTCCCCCTTACAAGGGAGGTAGCCAAAAAACAAAGGCATAGAAACCACTCCCACCCATTCCATCCCCTACATACTCTACTCCTCTCTACCATCTTACCTCCCTCTTATCTTGGCACCTCCTGAATGACGGGTCATCCTTGCCGCAAGACACATTGCCGCAAGACAGCACACCCACAGCAAGGCCGTTTCATTAAATCGGCGACCCATCCCTCTCCGTCCTCTAATGCAGAAATGAATTAGATGGGGAGAAATCCCTTCGGGCTGGGTCAGTTTATTTCTCATACATACTCCCTCACCCCCCGTCCCCCACCCACTCCCCCTCATGCATCACAGCATCATTCATACACAATTATTTACCCACGTTTATCTTCAACTTCTTTCTTTCTCATACCTTCCCAAACTCTGTCACTAACTTTCTCAATCCCTCCACTGATCCTGCCTTAAGGACAGTCCCGTCAGCAAACAACAACTGGCTTATCTTCCACTTTTCTCCATTTTCTGTAACCATCTCCAATCCCTGACCCATTACCCTTGCATTTACTTACTCGCACCATCCCATCCATGTATAAATTGAACAGCCAGGGCGACATAACACACCCCTGACGAAGTCCCACCTATATCTCAAACCTCTCACTCTTTCCGTTTCTAATCCTAACACAAGCTCTACTACTCTCGTAAAAACTTTTGACTGCTCTTAACACCTTTCCTCCTATCCCATATATCTGCAATACCTCCCACAGCGCCCTCCTGTCTACCCTGTCATAAACCTTTTCTAAATCCATAAAAGCCCAAAATACACCCTTACCTTTTCCTATAGCTTTTTCACATATCTGTCTTGCCACAAAAATCTGATCTGCACAACCCCTACCTGTCCTAAAACCACACTGTTTCTCACCAATTACTCCCACTCCACTGTTCTTCTCCTAATCCTCACAATCAAGACCCTCCCATAAACCTTCCCAACTACACTTAACAAACTGATCCCTCTGAAACTACTACACTCACACTTGTTCCCTTTTCCATTGTAAAGTGGAAGTATACAGACACTCCTCCAGTCCTTCCTCTACACTCTTCTCACTACCAGGCCCATTTGCTCTTACAAAAACCCACATCTCCTTTACCGGTTTCACCTTCATCCACATTAACCTTGAAGAAACTTTCTTCCATTCCACTACACGCTTATCTATCTCTTCACTTACTAGTATAGCCACCCCTTCTCTCCCTCGTCCTCTCTCCACCCCTGAGAACCTCTCAACTACACTCCCAAACTCACACTCTCCCCTCCCTTTCAACTTAGTTTTACTCAATACCAACACATCCATCTTTCCTCTTACAAACATACTGCCTACCTCTTCCCTTTTACTCTCATCTGTACCACATCCACGCATATTAAAAAACCCAAACGTTAACGTACTGGTTGGAAAACTTCTAGACCCCTATATGCCTTTTTTCATATTTGTTTTGATTAAGAGAGCTTCTAAAATAAATTATTTTCATTGGTCCTCAATCGTTGCCAACTCTTGCATATTTTGAACTATAAGTTTACTCTTCTGGGTTGCTTTTGTGGGCTATTCTATTGTGGGTTTTAGGTATTCCTGTAGATTAACGGGAGGAAAGCCAACGTGAAAGCTTCCAGTGAGCGAACGCCGTGCGCGGCAGGATTATTTAAAGGCATCCCTTCACTTGTAGCAAATCCTGCCACACAAAGCTATTGCTCGCTACAAACTTCATTGTGGTTAAGCCAATACAAGCTAAAGTGTAGGTGTCACAGTCCTAGAGTGAGCAACCATATATCCGTGATAGGGGAAACCGTGAGCGACCATATGTCCGTGATGGGGAAAATGTTAATGAGGCATTGAATGTCAATGAAGGACCAAATATCAATATAGAGCAAGGTGTCAATAAAGAACAAAATGACAATGTAAGGCATGATATTGAAACTCAAAACGTGTCAAAAAGAAATAATTAAGAGTTTCTTAAAACTCGTAGTATTACGAACACATTCCAAGAAATACAGGCGTATGTCAAAAGCGAAAATCTCGATATGATAGGAAAAACCAAGACATGGTTAAATGATGGAGAGTCTAAAGCTGAATTTAATATTGCGGGATTTAAACACTTTCATCAAGATAGAAACCATAAGAAAGGTGGGAGCGTTCTGTTGTACGTTAAAAACAATGTCCATGCTTATGTTTTAGAGAAAGCGAAACAGGATGTATATGATAGTTTGTGGGTAGAATGAACCCAAACTAATAGACAAAAAAAAAAAAAAAATGAGTGTAGGTGTAATATAAAGGCAAAAGACATTATCATTAGCGGGCGACAAACTGTTGTTTCAAGAACTGTCTATTTTCTGCAACTGGGGCTTATTGGTAATGGGTGATTTCAATTTTACTGACATTGATTGGATGACCCTACAACATGGTCAAATAGGTAGTCGCTTGATAGATTTTTTCGATGACAATTACTTAGTTCAGCATGTAAAAGAGCCCACAAGACATGGAAACTTACTCGATCTATTGATCACTAGCCACGAAAGCATGATAACCGATGTAGAAGTCGGTGAATCTATTGTAAATAGCGATCACAACATAGATTCAAACTACAAAATTTTTTCAAAATAGATTTCAGTAAAGCTCAGTTCATAGGACTACGTCAGGAGTTTCAGCTTACAGATTGGGAGGCAAAATTAAGCGAAAGACCTGTAGATCAGATGTGGGAAGTATGTCAAAATAAGCTTACTAAGATGATTCATACTTATATTCCATTTAAGGACAGACGTCTCCCAAATCAGGCTCGCCCAAAATGGCATGACAAAGAAACTGAGAAAGTATTGCTAAAAAGAGACAGGCTTATAAGAAATACAAGTGCTCGGGTGCATCTAATGATTATCAAGGTTGTGTATTAATACAGAAAGATTTAAAAAATACAATAAAAAAGCGAAAACGACAATATGAAATGAATATCGCTGATAAATCCAAAGAGAATCTCAAAGAATTCTATAGTTACATTAGAGAAGAAAAGGTTTTTAGGAATCACATTGGTCCACTATTATCTGCTGAAGGTCAACTTGAATATTCAAATGAAGGAATGTGTGATATTTTAAACAATTATTTTAGCTCAGTATTCGTAAACGAAACACCTCAAAGTGAAGTCCAAACTAAAACCTGTGAAAAATCTAGGGTGAATTTACCCACTACGGTAAATATAACAAAAGAGAAAAAAGGTGTATAGAAAATCTTAAAGTTAATAAAACACCAGGGCCTGACGGTTGGCATCTAAGAATTTTAAAGGAAATGAAAAATTAAAGTGTTGTTCCATTAGAAATTTTCAAGAAATCCATTTTCAAGAAATCCACCCTTTATATTCTTTTAGTATCCGGTTTGCGATTCCATCCGGGCTGTGCGATTTCTTGATATCAAGGTTCATTATTTGGTCGATTATTTCTTTACGTGTTGCTATTATTTCCCTCAAGGGGGGGGGGCGATTTCACTTCTCGCCCTTCATCCCGATATTATACATTTCCTCTAGTAAAAACTGAGTTGAAGTGTTTGCTTACGACTTCAACCATTTCTAAATCTTTTGTGTATTCCATATTCCCTTGGCGTAGCTTCACTCCTGTTTGTTCTTTGGTTTACCGTTCACATATCTATTGAATAGTTTTGGCTGATCCTTATATTTTTCTATTATGTCTTTTTCATAGTTTCTTTTTTCCTCCCTGCGAATTTCTATGTAATCATTCCTTTGATATATTTGCCACTTTCTATTTTTTTCTTTTTGCCATATTTTCCAAACTTGATCTCTTTTATCTTTCACTTCGCTGCACCTTCTATTAAACCAGCACTTAACATAAAACTAGTGTTTTTGTTTTGGGATATGTTTATCCTCTCCTTCATTATAGATTTTCATCATAATCATCAATTTTCCTCCACTTGTATTTCTTCATTGTAGATCTTTTCCCAATTCGCTAAAAAAAAAAAAAAAAAAAAAAAAAAAAAAAATAAGTTTTTGAAAGTCCGTTTTACTGTACATCAGTCTTCCTTTTCTATTTTTCTCATTTCTCTCTGTATATATTTCCTCTTGTGGTTCTAATTCAAGTAATATGTGGTCACTTCTCAATTGGTGTCTCGTATTTAATTTTATTCACACTTTCAGGTTCTGACATAAATAATAAATCTAGCCTCGGCGGTTCTTCATTATTTCCATATCTAGTGTTTTCTT
The DNA here is from genome assembly GCF_046742065.1 of Oratosquilla oratoria. Lineage (NCBI taxonomy): Eukaryota > Metazoa > Arthropoda > Malacostraca > Stomatopoda > Squillidae > Oratosquilla > Oratosquilla oratoria. The sequence continues at coordinate 79,327,622 of NC_134777.1, forward strand.
TTAACTATTGTGTCATTGTATGTTCTACAGTCATGTCAAGTAATACATTTCCCCATAGATCCTCTACACCTTTCACTGTCATCTCTTCCCAATAGATTTCTTTGCAATTAAAATTTCACACAAGTATCACGTTTCCTCCATCCTTCATCTCATTTAATGAAAGCCTTGTAACTTCTAATATTTCAAATCTCTCTCCAAGACCCTTTCTAGGGGCACATAATTCACCACAAACTTTCTACTTTTCATGTCACTATCTTCAACGCTTATTGTGATCATCACCCTGTTCTCTCCGTTTGAAATTGTTGTAAAAATTAATTTTTTCTTAACCAATAACACTCTTCCACCTTGTTTCTCTTCTCTATCTCTAAGCCAGTGATTATATAATCCATGTCCAACACTGTTTGGTAATAGTGGACCCCTTAATTTTGTCTCCACATTTCCCCTTATGTCTGATTCTTCTTCTGAAGCTTTAAGATTCGTTTAGATAAACATCTATGCAAGATGCTGTAATAGCTGTCATTTATTTTATATTATATGTTTGTTATTGTTTGTATGTTTATTTATTATTTACTTGGTTTTCATTTATTATAATTCATCTGTCAATTTATTATTATTTACTATTTACCTGTTTGTTTATTATTTAACTATACCTATGCATTTATTTGTTTTATTTGTTATTATTTACTTTATTATAATTTTCATTTCTTATTTATTTATCATTATATTCATTCGCATCCGACCTAATTACGGACCAAAAGGTCTCCTGTTGGCATGCTCCGAATTTGTAAAAAATTGTAATCATTTAGTTCATTTAATCCTGATATTAATCCGTCTATGTTAGTGTAAGCCGCTTTTAATTTTCTACTCTCTCCATCTCGTTATCTGTTCCTTTCGTGTCCTTTGAATATACAATTTTTCAGTCTCATGTCTAACACACTCCAATAGAAGTTTGTTTTTTCGGTCTTCGTTTCTCTCTCTCTCTCTCTCTCTCTCTTTCTTTTTTACCTTCGCTTCTTAATGTCTTTTCTCTATCTCTTTCCTCATCATTCTTGTGTCTTTTTATCCATATACTTTTATAGATTTCACTTTTTGCTAACTTTCCTGTTTTTGCTAATATTTCCTCGCTGCCATTTGTGACTTTAATGTGATCTTTAGGGATAGGGGTCGACTTCTGCATATTTTTCCATTCTGTGCACTTCCTGTATTTCCTTTTCTATTTCTTGCTCTTTGTCTTATACTACTTTCAGAACTTTTCTTGCTAATTCTTTCTCTTCTTTAACACTCAGGGACCAATTATGGTTATGTTTTATTTTATTTATTTATTTTTTTAACTGAATGAGTGCATCTTTGGCATTCTCCTGCATTTGTTGATGAACAATTTCTTTAAAAAGTAGCTTATCATTTTCTTTGTCTTTTTTCATTCTTTCTTGAATAGTAAGATATCCTCTTCTATATGTCTTCTAATATTCTCCGTCATTCCCTTTATTTGTTCATTTACCTCTTTCTTTATGGCCGCACAGTTAGTGGTATCATTATTTTTTAACCTCTGATTTTCACGTTTTAATTCGGCCAGTTCACTTTTTACTGCACTTACCTCCTAATATAATTCAGCATTTGCTTTCTTTAAGTCACTTGCTTATTTATTTCATGATTCGCTTTCTTTAGATCGTCAGTCTCTTGCTTCCATGATTCCTTCATAAATCTCATCTCCCTCTCTGTCTATAATTTTACAAAAAAACAAAACAAAACAAAAAACACCTTTTCTCGTACCCAGTAAATCCAGAAGATGATACTTATTTGCCACTATATTAAAAAAAAAAAAAAAAAAAAAAAAAAAAAAAATCATACCTCACGTTTAAATTTTGTTTCGCTATAGTATCGGTAGATGGCTTTGAGTTCGTGTTTACGTTTCGCTTCGATTTTTTGCCACCAAAGGACTTCTGTGGCCTGTGTGCGTGTGTGAGTATGTGTGTGTTTATGCGTGTGAGTGTGTGTGTGTTTATGCGTGTGGTATGTAGGTGTGTGCAGTTTTGCCTGTTTATGCGTATATATATATATATATATATATATATATATATATATATATATATATACTGTATATATATATATATATATATATATATATATATATGTGTGTGTGTGTGTGTGTGTGTGTGTGTGTGTGTATTCACTTGTATTAACTTGGTCTTTGGATCACGTGTTGGACTCGTGATCGACAGCTATTTCCCTCCTGGAAGAGAGCTCAGAGCTCGTAGGTCCGATCTATGGGTAATGCTATGACCTTGCACACACACCCACCCCCAACTCCCCGCCCACGAGAGTTGGAGTAACACCCCTCAGCGCTGCGATACTGATATTATTTCAGCCCCGGGCGAGGGTCGAACCCGGACCTCCGTAGTGGCAGGCCAGAGCTCTAACCACAGCGCCATGAGAGGTGTGTGTGTGTGTGTGTGTGTGTGTGTGTGTGTGTGTGTGTGTGTGTGTGTGTGTGTGATAAAGCTAATAAAGAAATCATACACTAAGGAGAATTCTTTGTTTTGATAATAGTGATGCCCCAAGAAATTTTTACACAAGAAAATACTTCCCAGTCTCAATTTACCCATTTCTTTTCTTTTTTTTTATAATGGAAATGTAATGTATAAATAAGATTTTTTATATAGATTTTGTGGACAATTCTTGACAAAAAGAAAGATATTAGAAAAATCAAAACCATTCTGTCTGATTATATTATATATATGTATACACATATATGAACATATATATATATTCATATATATAATATATATGTATATATATATATATATATATGTATATATGTATATATATATAAATGTATATATATATATATATATATATATATATATATATATATATATATCTGTCCTTTCATGAGAAATCCCCGACAAATTCTCAAGGAACCCCACGAGTTCCCGGGAAGCCCAGTCTGGGTGAGAAATGCTGCTTTAGTGAGCGCCTACGATGAGAACTAATAAATGATAAAGAAGAATATGCCAATTTAATGTCAAGTGCTGATGTACGATACGTGTCACTTATTCATTAATGGGTCGAAAAAATAGTACGAAAAAGAGCCCTGTTGCCTCCCAGTAGAAGGAACGTAATGGTTGACTACCGTTCCATCCTTAGGTGGATAAATCAAAGAGCTGAAGACCTCTTAACAAAAGTCTATTAGCTTAGATTACAACTGCAGATCTTTCCGATCTGCTTTCCACCTAATGACTGCCGACTCCTCTTTGCCAACGGTGGAAATGTGACAAAAATGCTGACAAGGATATTTTGGGGAGTTGGCATGTTATAAATAGTTTATATTTTATTTTGGTGATACAAGTTTTGGATATTAATTTATCTTGCAATAATTGTGATTATATAGATGTGCAATTATTTCTGGTTATCTAATTATTATGGTTATTAATCTAAATTATGCAATATAGTGTGTGTGAGTAAAAGGTGTTTTTAGGAATCAGGGTTATTTCACGTTTTGATCACGTGAAGGAAGAGCTTAGGGGCGTGTATGTAAATTCGTATGTATGTTGCGGTGTAGTTTTCCATAGGTGTTGTTGCAATATGTGGGTTTAGAGATAATGGTTACATAATACCTCCCTCCCGACGAGAGGTGACTCCTGTCACCTGGAATGGAGAGCGACGAGGGGGTTGTCAAAATTACATACATAAATATATATATATATATATATATATATATATATATATATATATTATATATATATATTATATATATATATATATATATATATATGTATATGTATATATATATATATATATATATATATATATATATATAAGTACGTAAGACAGAATGAGTGGAAGGGTGGTAAGGTAAACACCAGGAACCGTTGGAGTTTTTATCATTAAAAACTCCAACGGTTCCTGGTGTTTACCTCACCACCCTTCCACTCATATATATATATATATATATATATATATATATATATATATGTATATATATATATATATATATATATATATATATATATTGTGAGTATGACGCGATACCTGTTTTTAACCTTAGTAGGTGTTGAGAAGGGTTTAAATTGTCTTTTTTTTATGGGTGTGGTTGAATAGGTATCATGGCATACTCATTGCTCACCAAGGGGTGTTAGTTAATAGATTAGGGTAACCAATTCCGGTTTTTAGTTCAATTCAGTACACACTCGGTTCCATCTATTTTCATTTATCTCTTTTCTGGTAGATTTTTATATTGTATCAGTTCTGCGATTGTATTTTGTCTATTGTCACTGGTGACAAAGGGGCTTTTCTTTGAGTTGCACTTTGGTATTACCAAGATGTAAAGGGGTTCTTCCCTGTAAGTTAACTCTTGTAAAGAAAACATTTTGGTTTATGCCTCGTTTCTGAGAGTCGGGTAGTTGGAGTGGTAATAAGGTTAAAGGTATGAAGGGTTTTAACGTCTCTTGGTGATTTATTTCTCATAGGGTTACATATGGGGTATACTTTTATGGTTAAGATTTAATACTACTGTATATCTTTGGGGTTCAAATCTTCTAGCCAGTGCGTTTCAATGTACAAACATATACTAATTTACAAATGAGTAGGAACAGGACTAGGAGGGCGAAAGAACTGAGGGATATGGCGATTGATGGGAGTATGGGGGTGGAGAATTGCAGCGTATCTATTATGTTTGATTGTGTGGTGTTTAGTAAGGCTACATAATCCTGCGGGTCTAAGGAAAGGAAAAGAGGTTTGGAGGGTGTTAGGGGTATTGGAAAGGGTGCGATAGGGTCGAGAGTGGAGGTGAGGTTGTAATGAAGAATGTTGTTATGGTGGTTGGAGTGAAATCTTGTGTCTTCAAAAAAATATTTCGCATGAGTCGGGAATTGAGACAGGTCCACATATTGGTTTCTGCCAAGATGAGGGGTTATCTTCACAGATTACTGAAACGAGTGTGGTTCGTGGGAAGAATAGGAAGTATTCTATATTGATGTGTGTGTGAAGGGTTTTTGTTGGGGTTGACTTTTCTGCAGCTGTCAAGAGTGTTGGAGTTCAATGTTACAATTTGATTCATACAGGTTAGTTCTGTGGTGCGGTAGAAACTGAAAAGGTAGGCGGGGCAAACATGGAATTTAGAAACAGCTGATTTGCATAGGGTGAGGTCGGAGGAGGAGGTGTATGAGTACCATTGGCCGTCTTCAGATTTGATAACTGTTGTGGGTTCTACATCGAGAGTGATAGTTGAGTTTTTGTAGGTGTATGGGAATGGGATTATATTCCAACCTATGAATCTCTTTTGTGGGTCGAGGGGGATGTGTGCGTAGATTGCATTTGTGCCTAGCGTTGTTTCAATGAGGGGGTAATATAGGTCTAGTTGTTCGGAGGGGAAGATGCTTTTTAGGTGGAGGTTTCTTAAGGCGATGGAGAGTGCAGTTTTTAGTGTCCTTTGGGGAGGAGATTTGGGGTGGCCTTGTTGGCGGCTGCGTCGACGAGGTCGAGTATAAATATATGGTAGTAGTGTCTGACTTTATCGATGTGGTTACTTAATTCGTTTATTTTTAAATAGTATTTGAATATTTCCAGTTTGTGGGGATGAGTAGACTGAGTAAGGGAATATTCCTGAAGTCTGGAGAAACTGTCTAATAGAATGTTAATTGAGCCTGCTAAAAGCTGTGGGTTTTGGGAGTTTAGTAGAACAAGCTTTCCCATTGTATTAAGTTTGGAGGCCATATTGTCTATGGTGAGGTGAACATTGATTATGTCATCTTCAGTGGCAATGCCAAACAGGGATTTAGAAAGGGAGCCCATTAAATTCATGAGTCCTCTTTTATGTCTGAAGGAGGTATGGTAGCGTTCTGAGTTATGATTTGATTTCATGTCACTCCGTTGTGGAGAGTTGGAGGAGTAGTGTGTTTAGTTTATTGGAGAATAAGTAGAACATGTTGTCTCTTGATTTTGAGGAGTTAGTCTTGGGACTAGGGTGTTTGAAGGCGGTATGGAAGTGATCTGATATTGTATTCGTAAGTTGACGTATTAACTGTACGTCTAAGTGTAGTTTCGCAATGTCGAATTCCATTTTTACTGTGATTGTGTCTCTGATGACCATTACCTGTCCTGCAGGAGCGACTATTGCTCCTGGGATCATCCTCGGTTGGTTATTGCCGGAGAAGGCTGCGACGAGGCATACGAGGATGAGAGGTAGGAGTGTCCTGGAAGTTGGGGAGTGTGGTTAGGTATCTTATTTCTGGATGTGTTTTTTGTTTAAATATTTCTTGTTATGAGTATGATTGGAGTATGATTCTGCCAGGTGAACACGATCCTGAAGGATGTGACGAAAGATCATATAGTTGGGGAAAGATTTGATGGATAGGGATCGTGATCACTTCCCACTTAGATGAGCATGACGTTCTGCCCTCTAAAGGAGGAGAATCTGGATTGGTATAGAGAGTTAGCGCTTGGAGCGTAGTGTCATGTGAAAGGTAGGGGGTTGAGGCTTCGTGGTTGTGGGTGGAGGTTGGTTTGGTAGGAATCTATGCCTGTCTAGGATGGAGTTTACGTCGAAGGTTGATTTGATTGGTTTCAGTTTTTCTCCATGTGCTGTGATGAAGGTGTAGTTTGACTGGTCAGTAAGGTGGTAGTTGTTATTACTCACCGTTCCTGCTACTACTAGGGGGCCGAAGAACTTTGGTTTAAGTTTGTTAGATCTATTGTGGTGTTTAAGCATGAGAACATCACCTGGGGTGAGAGACAAGGATCGAGAGTGTTTATGTTTTTGTTTTTTTTTCTCTTGTTCGAGGTTCTTTTTAACTTCTTTGTAGATCAAGTGCATGGTGAAAAAAGGAAATGAATATTCAGAGAAAGAGTACAGGACAGTAACAAGGGGTTGGGGCAGCATAACGGAGGGACAGTCATAGTATAATAAAAGTGTCATCATTTCTCTATGAACAGAGTCTTCCTCTATCACAGACAAAATGATGTGTGGCTCAGGTCCGTAGGGGCGCCCCATATAGATCCTAAAGTATCAACTGCATGCTACTTTGCCACAATAACATGCAGCCAATACCCCAGACGGGAAGCAATCTTGTTCTTCAGAGTCCCCTTTGAAAGGTACGTTCTTACGTGTAAATTTGGTAAATGAGGCAGCTAAATCATCAAAATTTCTGATAAAATGTCTATAATAGGCAGCCATGCCAACAAAAGAATGGAGTCGACTCTCGTCCTTTGAGGTGGAGAATTCAGCAATGACTGATTTTATTTGGGTTTGTGTGGATTCCATCATTGTTTACTGTATGGACAAGAAAGGTCATTTCCTTTTTTAAGAATGAGCACTTGCTAAGTTAGAGTTTGAGGCCAGCTTTTTTATGGTTCGTAAGACATACCCAAGGGTGTCGAGGTTGTCTTCTATAGTAGGGAAGAATATTATTAGATCGTCTAGATAGACGAAAAGGGATTTGCCTAGTTTGTCTTTGAAAAGGCTATTCATGAGTCTTTGTAGTGTACTAGGGGCATTCTTTAGTCCGAAGGGCATTCGATTAAATTCGAAATGACCTTTGTCAGTACTGAAGGCTGTGACTTCTTTTGACTCTTCTTCTAGCTCAATCTGTCAGAAGGCAGATTTGAGGTCTAGGGTTGAGAAAATCTTGTTTCCTTGGCCCAGTGATTGGAGAATATCTGCCATGACAAACATGCGGTCTGGGGTGGTATTAGTGTTTAACTTTACGGGAATCTATGACTGGTCTAAAGGATTCATCTTTTTTAGGAACTAGGAAAAGTGGGGAGTTCCAAGGGGATTGAGAATATCTGATGACACCTTGTTCCAGCATCTCGTCTATGTTGTCCGTGACAAGTTGCTTTTTACTCTGAGGAATTCTATAGGCTTGTGTGTAGATGGGAGGGGTGTGTATATATTGTTTAACCAAGGATGTTTTACCGAATGATTCATCGTTCAAGGCGATTGCTTCACGATGGGATTGAAGAATGTTCCTAAGATTGGTTCTGGCTTGATGGAAATTTATAACTGGAATATTGTCAATATGTATTGGAGTGGGGTTTGGTTTGGTGGTGATGGTGTTGATAGGTGTGGTGTGTGTTTCCTGAATGGGGTTATGAATAATTTGGCTGTTCCTATTTGTGCGTGCTTGTTTAGCTTAACTTGTATATGTGAGATGTTCTCTAGTAAGATTATTGCCTCTCTCTTCTATCTAACTGTATCCCATACAGCAGGCATATGGATATTTTTCTCCTACAGGTATCAGGAGACACAGCTATATCTTGGCCTGGAAGTGTACCTGGTATGATTGTTGGGATAATCATACTTTCCCCTGGGAGGATTATAAGTTTGCCTTTGGTGAGAATTTGTGTGTTGAGAAAAGGGGGGAGTGGGTGGTGTGGTGTTGTCTGACTTGGTATATGTGTGTGGGTGGGAAAAGGTGTCGTAATGTTGGTGGTATTGCCTGATGTCTTGTCAGGGATTTGCGGAGGCATCCTGTGTTCTGGTGAAGTCAGCAGATGCTGAGTTGAGCAAGCTTGGTGGGAGTATGTGTTATGGACCGAGCATTGTTTGTTTTGGTTGTGATAGGTAGGTTTGGGGGTAGATTGGCGGTTCTGTTGGTGGCAGTCTCTATCTGAATGGCTATAGGAGTTATGTATAGTACAGTATGACTTTGGTTGTTTGGTAATCTTAGGGGTCTTGTCTGGCTATTACCCATGCTAGCTGAGTGGTTGTAGGGTCGTTGGGCCTTGCATTCAGCGTCTGAATGGGATGCTGTGTTATTAAAGGAACACATTGTACTTTGTGTAGAGCGTTGTCTGCAGTCCCATGTGTTGTGGGAATTTGATTCGTGGATATCGCATCAAGTGATGCCGAGGTTATCATTTATAAGTACTTTTGGGTTGCGGGGGTTAGGGTGGCTTGGAGTGTTGTTTATGGAGAATATTGTGTTTATTCTGGCTGGTTGAGCATTGCTGAATCTATCAATTCCACATTTGTCTGTTATGTCAAGGATGTATTTGGATGGGGAGGTGTCATTTATGTCAATGTCAACTCGCTGGGCCTCTCTTTCACACTTGATGGGGAGGGCCATGAAAAACATGGCAAGTTCAAAGAAATTTGCTACATCTTCTCCTTTGACATAGTTCACACCGTGGTTATTCTGTGAGACCCATTGGGAGGGACTATTGAGTGAAGCTCTGATTGTTTTTGAGACTTCGGCTACCTGTGCCACGATGGAGTGGAAGGAGGAGGAGGAGGGGGGTTGCGCATGAACTCCAGGAACTTGAATAGGAAATGAAAATTATTCTGAGGTCTGTCACTGAATAGTTTCTTAAGTTCTGAACAGTAATGTGTGTACGAAAGCCCATATTCTAGTTTTGATTCTAAGAGACGAGAGAGCTGTTTGTAGTCATCCTTTAGCTGAAAGTCGTTATTGATGATAGTTATTTTGTATTTGTCCTGGGTTATATTATTGTTAGCAAACTGGACTTGGCATGCTGCGATGTAGTCTGTGATGGTGATGCCACTTGCTTTCGAAAAAGTGGGAATATCAGGATTTGTGGTTGAGAGGGTAAAGTGGATTTGGATTTGTTTAGGGGGCGTTCGGAGGGGGGCTGTTTCGTCTTGGAGGACGAGTGGGTGCCTGTGGGGTACTGGGTTGGCTAGTGGTCTGGGTTGTGGTTGGGTTTACTGTATATGGCTTTGATTTGCAGGTGGAGCGGTATTGGCGGTTTCGGGGGGGGGGGTTGAGTTACATCTTGTGCTCTATCTGTGTTACTGATGTTCATAAAGCTATCATCAACTGATTCGACTAAGTTCCTACCCGCAGAACGTGATCGGGTATTTTGTGACATGGTAAAAATTGATAAATGTAATAAATGTAAGTCACTGATGAAAAAATAGATATATACAATTATATAGACAAATATGCACAAAGAAGATGAAAATATATATTTGTATTACTTGTTCATCGTTCCGAAAGTGGTTCCTAAAGGGCAAGGGGTAGATAGTTGATGGTTGCTGTTGATGTGGTTCTACCATAGGAGTTGTAAAAGTAGTGCGTCGTGAAGATGGTCGCTGTACCGATGTGTAAATTTAGTAGGTGGTCTTGGGATGTTGTGGAGGGCTAGGTGACTAGCTAGTGACGTAGGGGCTGCCGGGGTTGTAGGAGCAGGGTGACCCTGAATCGATGCGAATCTACTTTCCAGTTCGGTTGATTCGGCACCGTGAGTTTCTTTTCTGGGAGGAGTTGGAGGTGGGGGGGGTGGATGCACAACGGGTGTCGTTGTCTGTTGACGAATAATAATTGTCTTGGTTGCCCAGAGGGGAGTAAAATCGTGGATTCAAAAATGTTCGTTGTAGCGGGGTTGATTGTGACAGCTCGCGAATTCTACTGAGTTGCTGGGCTGAATCAACTGATACACTTGAATGAACGAAAGATTTTGTTTCTTTTTGGGTAATGGCTACACAATGTGTTTCGGCACCCGTTTGTATGGGGAAGAGTACACAAAGTCACTTGTTCCTGGAACACCCAAACACTCGAGTGGTCTCGTGGTATTCTGTGTTGTTCAACAAGTAATATGGGTATATGTGGTCACTTTGTTTACTTTCACTGAGCACTGGGATTCACTTTATGAGTGCCAGTTATTGCGGAGATGGGTGGCGCTGCCACCAGAATGTTCCATCCTTAGGTGGATAAATCAAAGAGCTGAAGACCTCTTAACAAAAGTCTATTAGCTTAAATTACAACTGCAGACCTTCCCGGTCTCCTAACGACTGCCGACTCCTCTCTGCCAACGGTGGAGATGTGACAAAAATGCTGACAGGGGTATTTTGGGGAGTTAGCATGTTATAAATAGTTTACATTTTATTTTGGTGATACAAGTTTTGGATATTGATTTATCTTACAATAATTGTCATTATAAGGATGTTTAGTTATTTCTGGTTATTTAATTATTATGGTTATTACGTAATATAGTGTGTATGAGTAAAAGGTGTTCTTAGGAATCAGGGGTATTTCACGGTTTGGTCACGTGAAG
>NC_134777.1:79341134-79343634 GCF_046742065.1 Oratosquilla oratoria
GATTGGTAACAGTGACTTCCTATAGCAACGTTAGAGGACAACACAGTGTCATGACCTCAATGGGCAACGTCGTGGGCGGAAAATTAATTGTATTCGATGATAATGACATTTTGTCGAAAGTAGGTCACTGGTTCCTGAACAGGATTGCCCACTGGCTCCCATGCTTTCGATTAATGACGGCGATTACGGAGGATCTGTAAAATGGGTCACGTGACTTCGCTATCCATAGTTTCAATTAGTGATATCGACGGCACCCCGGGCGATTGACGTGTGGCTCTGGATTAGAGATATTCCATTTCAAACTATTATTTCGAAGTGTATGTATATATATATATATATATATATATATATATATATATATATATATACACACATACATACACACACACACACACACACACACACACACACACACACACACACACACACACACACATATATATATATATATATATATATGTATATATATATGCATATATATACATATCTATATATGTATATATATACATATATATATACATATATATATATATATTTGTATACATACATATATATATATATATATATATATATATATATATGTTGAGATGTGAAGACGGAATGAGTGGTAGGGTGGTGAGTTTAAACGCCAAGAATCCGGATTCTTGGCGTTTAAATTCACCACCCTACCACTCATATATACATATATATATATATATATATATATATATATATATGTATATATATATATATATATACATATATACATATAATATGTATATATATATGTGTATATATGTGAGTGTGTGTGTGTGTGTGTGTGTGTGTGTGTGTGTGTGTGTGTGTGTGTGTGTGTGTGTGTGTGCGTGTGATTCACCATGGTCTTGGATCACGTGTTAGACTCGTGATCGACAGCTATTTCCCTAGTGGCAGCCGGGAACTCTAACCACTACACTACGAGGTGTGTGTGTATATGATTCACCATGGTCTTAGATCACGTATTAGACTCGTGATCGACAGTTTTTACCCTTCTGGTAGAGAGCTCAGATCTCATATATGACCGATCTATAGGTAATGCTGTGATCTTACACGCACACACACACACACACACACACACACACACACACACACACACACACACACACACACACACACACACACACACACACACACACACACACACACACACACACACACACACACACACACACACACACACACACACACACACACACACACACACACACACACACAACTCCCCGCCCACGGGCAGCGGAGTGATACTGAAATTATTTCAGCCCTCTGCGGGATTCAAACTCGGACCCCTGTAGCAGCGGTTGCGAACGCTACCACTGCGCCGTCGAGTCGTAAGCGCGCGCGTGTGTGTGTGTGTGGGTTGGTGTTCGTGCGTGTTTGTTTGTGTGTGTGTGTGTGTGTGTGAGTGTGCGTGTGCGTGTGTATTTACCTACTTGTATCATACGGGAAGGGGAGCTATGCTCGTGGTGACCCGCTTTTGTATCTCGCAAGATCAAGTTTGTTCTTAAATTCTTGTATTGTGTTTGCACACACTATTTTTTCTTCCAATTTGTTCCATATATCTATCACTGTGTGGGAAGCTGTTCTTTTTCAGGTCTCTTCTATAGTTATTCTTTTTGAGTTTCATCGTATGTCCTCCTATTTTCCTCTGTCCCACTTTAATAAGTCCTCTCTATGAAGGCGTTCTTTTTCATTCATAATTCTGTAGATGGTTAGTAGGTCCCCTCGTTCTCTTCTTTGTTCCAGGGTCGGCAATTCCAGTTCGGCCAGTCTTTGTTCATATGTCAGGTTTGAAAGTGTTGGGGCCATCTTTGTCGTTGCTCTTTGTATTCTTTCTAATTTTCTTATATTCTTTTTTGTACTGGGTGACCATATCAGCGCTGCATATTCCAGTTTTGGCCTTATCAGTGTTTGTAATATTTTCTTAATCATTTCCTTATCCAGGTATTTAAAGGCCACCTTTATTGATCTCAACAAATTGTATGTTTCTCCGACTATTTTATTTATATGTTTATCTGGCGACATGTCTTTGGTGATGATTACTCCTAGGTCCCTTTCAGAATTTACTTTCTTTACTTCTTTTCCATCAATTTTATACTGTCCTGATATTCTCTTGTTGCTTTTTCCAAATTCAATTATACTGCACTTCGTGTGTGTGTAAGTGTGTGTGTGTGTGTGCGTGTGTGTGTGTGTGTGAGTTTGTGTGTGTGTGTGTGTGTGTGTGTGTGTGTGTGTGTGTGTGTGTGTGTGTGTGTGTGTGTGTGTGTGTGTGTGTGTGTGTGTGTGTGTGTGTGTGTGTGTGTGTGTGTGTGCGTGCTCGCATGGGTGTGTAGGTGATGAGCAATGTTCTTTAGGCGTACCTTCCGAACACTTGACCAAAAGCTTCTTATCCCTCCAGCGACTCTTTGGCTCTTAGGCTCGTTTCACACGTATCAACTTTTCGCCCTGGGCCGTCCACGACACGACGTCGTGCTCTCAAGTAAAT
>NC_134777.1:79346134-79366134 GCF_046742065.1 Oratosquilla oratoria
GAGAGAGAGAGAGAGAGAGAGAGAGAGAGAGAGAGAGAGAGAGAGAGAGAGAGAGAGAGAGAGAGACAGACAGACACATACATAAAACCTAGAAAATAATAGGTTGAGGTTTATTTTTGGTTCGAAGCTGTTTAATTTTTGCTTCTGGTCCATCAGGCGAAGCTTTGTAATAGGAGAGAGAGAGAGAGAGAGAGAGAGAGAGAGAGAGAGAGAGAGAGAGAGAGAGAGAGAGAGAGAGAGAGAGAGACAGAAAGACACATACATAAAACCTAGAAAATAATAAGAGAGTTTGTACATAACGCAGCGAGTGAGACAAGAATTGTGAGAATATGGTAGAGGTGACAAGGTATTGATACTCCATTGCGACAGACATCGGTGGAAGAGAAGATAGAACTTAACATAAAAACATAACAATAGAGGAGACTACAAGAGACCATAAGGTCTACACTAGGCAATTCCATGTCCATTACCAACTATCGTCCCAATGTTGCCTTCACAGAGTTGTGATCATGAATTAGGCTGTAGACAACTCATGTTTGTGTACTTGGGAGACAGTGGACTTTCTCTCCACTTGGGAGGTGTAGCATACAAGAACATAAGAATGGAAGAGACTGCAAGAGACCATAGGGCTTACATCATGCAGTTACATGTCCCTTACAGTCTGTCATCCCTGTCCATAAAGTTATCTAACCTTCTCTTAAAACAACTGATAGTTTCAGTACTCGCTACATTGTTACTAAGTCGATTCCATTCATTAACCACTCTTTTGGTGAAACAGTTCTTGCCAATCGTAGAGTGAAATGGACTTAGAGCTGCTGGAAGAAATTATGTAACAGAGAAAGGCTGTATAGATGGCAGTTGAGTGAGGAAGGAATAGTGTTCCTACTAAGATATCACTTCTTAAAATCACTGTAACGTTTTCTAAAGTCCACCCTGCCACTTCTTACAAACAAAAACTCCCTCACTTCCGTCAGTCCTCCTCGGTCATTCATTAGACCAGTGTTTCTCAACTTTTCAAGGTTTGTGGGCCCTTTACATCGAATTACATATTCAGAGGACCCCTTGATACGGGATTAGATGGGGGTATAGTCACTTTTTCTAAACATTCAGGGATAGAAACATGATAATACTTTATACAGATCATCGCCACATTCTGAGAGACAAAACAAGGCAGGGAATAAATAGTAAAAATAATTGACATTTCGATTAAGACATATTGTGTAACTATTAGTTATGAAAAAGTGAGCCATGAGAGGATTTACTGTAACATGTTGAATCCCGTGCACTACGGACAACCTTGGTAGGTTTCTGCGAACCCCCGGTTGAGAAATTTCTTGCGTTAAACCACATCATCACTTCCTACAGCCTTAGATACCATTCCCGCTACGATTCTACTTTTCCTGAACAAGACCTTAGGGTAGGTTTACATCTAGAAATGATAAAGGATCTTGTATGGAGAGGTCCCCTCCCCCTCCCACCCTTCCACGCCCCCACGCTCCCATCTCCCTCCTACGCCTCTGACCCCTCCCACACGTATTCATCCATCTCTCCTGGCCGGAGGAAGGGAACTTCCTATGCCCTGGGAAATCAGCATTTTGTTTACCGTACGTGGACCCTCAGACTTTTCCCCTCACTCTCAATCTCCCCTCTTTCCTCCTCCTTTTCTCCTCCCTCTCTGTCCACTCTCACTCTTCCCTCCTTGCCTCTCCTTTATACTTCATTTTCCTCCCCTTTCTCCCCTCTCTCCCCATCCACTCCCACTCTTCCCAACCTCCTTTCCTTAACTCTCTTTCCTTCTGCTTCTCTTTCTGTCTCCCATAGCTCTTCTACTCTTCCTCGGTCTGCAACACACCCACCCAACTCCAGTTAGGTCTTCCAGATTTGAATTTAGAATAGATTTTTTTTTTCTGTTACAAAGGTTTGTTAGCGCCCGTACGTGCATTCGTCACATTATCATCATCTTTGCGTCCGCCACCCATCACACCCTTCCCTTTCTCCAACCCCAAGCCGTCTCTACCCCTAACCACCCCCACCCCTCCCAGCCACGGCCACCACTGCTTCAAAAGCCCTCGCCGTTGTTACTATACCCCAACGCCAATTTCGATAGAAACACTAAAACCGCCACCACAACATACATTGCCACATTGGCCATACGAAGCTCCGACAAGCGAAGGTGATGGGGTAGGAGGAGGGAGAAGGAGAAGAGGAGGAAAAGCAAAATATAGAGTGAGAGGAAGGGAACTGTAATGAGTAATGGGGAGGGGAAGTACAGAAGAAAGAAGAGGGTAAGGAATGGGAAATAGACGAAAAGAAAGAGAGGAAAGTTTGGGAGAAGGAGAGAGAAGGGAAGAGGGAGAGCAAAATACAGAGTGGGAGGAAGGGAATTGAAATGAGAAATGGGGAGAGGAAGTACACAAGAAAGATGGTCAGGAATGGGAGGAAAAATAGAAGAGAGAGGTGTAGGGAGAGTGGGGAGAGGATGGGATAGAAGGGCCGAGGAATAAAGGAGCGATGATGATTTGGGAGGGGAGAAGAGAGAATGGGAAGGGAAGGAAGGGTAAGAGTAACAGAATGGTAGTTAGGAAAGACTGGCGAAAAGGAAAGGAAAATGAATTTTCAGTGGAAGGAAATGGAAAGAAAGATGAAAGGGAGGGTATAGATAAGTCGGGGAAGGTGGGAAAGGGGAGGAGGGAATGGAAGAGGAAAAGGGGAAAGAGTGGAGGATAGGAGGGATGGAGAGGGAGGGGGGTGGAAGAGGGAAGGAGAGGAGGGGACGAAATGAAAATGGAATTAGGAGAGAAGGGAAGGAGAGCGATTTGGGATGGTAGTTATAAGAATGGAAAGGAGTGGAAGAGGAAGAGGAAAAAGGATGAACGAGGACAGGAGCAGGTACGAAAGGTGGAGAAGAGTGGGGGTGGTAAGGGTGACAGGAAAATAAGGAAACAGATGAATAGAAAAGAAGAAGAAGGAAAAGAAGATAGGAATGAGAAGAAGAGAGGAAACGAGAAGGAAAGGGTGGGAAGGATGAGAAAAACAAAAGGAAGGAGAGGAGAAGTGAAAGTCCTAAGTGTGTAAGTTAATGAACAAGTTAGTGAATGAGCCAATGATTGGGTAAGTGGCTGGGTTAGTGAATGATTAAATGGGTAGATCGAGTGAAGGGTGGGTGAGGGAGGAATGAAGGCAGAGGTTAAATAGTGAACGTTCAGTAGAATTGGTATTTAGAAATAAAAAGAAATAGTAAGACGAGGTAGTTAGAAATGACAGATAACGAGAAATAACATAACTCCATCGACAACGCAACATGTCCGAAATGACAAATTGCATTAATGTTAAAAAAAAATTACTTGCACCTACAAGCAGATGTTTGCAAAAGACAGCTACTGGCAGCTGGTCGATACGTATTGACAACAGCTCACTTTGAGTTTGTTATACCTTTCCTTTCAGTTTACTTTCACTTAGCGCTAGCACATCCATCTTTCTTCCCACAAACATACTCTCAATATATTCCCTTTTACTCTCATCTGCACCACATCCAGGCACATTTAATGGCCCATTTACTAGAATTCTGTTTGGAGTTCTTCTCACAGACTCACATTTACTTTGACATTTCGAAGAAGTATGGATCACTCGTCCCCTTACTGTGTTCCGTTTAGTCGCCTTCTACGAGAGGATTACGATGGCAGTTTTCCCTTTCCCTCCTTTTGCCACAGGGGGATCAAGATAAAGTAGAATCATATGCATATATATATATATTATATATATATATATATATATATATATATATGTATGTATGTATGTATATGCATATGGTTGTACTTATATACATATATATATATATATATATATATATATATATATATGCATGTACATATATGTATACATATACATGTGAGGATGTAATTATGCGAAAGTACTTACCGTCTTCAATTTTATTTTCTCCTGAGGTAATTTTGCATGTTAATGTGGAAGCCCTGCACATAAACAGTACTTCTACATCTACATATATAAAGAGATGAAAGCAGAAATAGATGGAAAGAAAGAGAGAGAGAGGGAGAGAGAGAGAGAGAAAGAGAGAGAGAGAGAGAGAGAGAGAGAGAGAGAGAGAGAGAGAGAGACGAAGGAAAGGAAAGAGGATAAGTGGAGGACGTAACCTGAATGAATTTGTGTGGGCCTATTTAATCAGTCCTCGACCTGCCTCACCTACTTAGACTTCAGAGAGGAGGAACAGAAGAAGAAGGAGGAGGGGAAGTAGAAGAATGAGCAAGAGAGGGAGAAGATGGAACAGAAAGAGGAAGATGTATGGGAGAAGGAAGAAAAGGAGGTGGAACGGGAGTAAGAAAGGGGGAGAAGGAGGGAAGAGAAGTAAGACGAGCAGGAGGAGGTAGAAGGGAAACAAGAAGAAGAAGAAGAAGAAGAAGAGGAGGAGGAGGAGGAGGAGGAGGAGGAAGAGGAAAATAAAGAAGTGATGGAGATATAAGGAAAGGAGGAAATGAAGGAAGGAAAAGGAGAGAAAGGAAGAAGTAAAAGAGGAAGAGATACGGGAGAATGAAGGAATGAAAGATGGACGTAAAAGACGGTGAGAAAAAGTAGGAGACATATGAGAAGGAAATTAACGAAGAGTCAACGCACGGAAAGGAAAATTATGGAGTGGAGTATGTGGAGTCCGGCTAAAAGAATGGAGTGAAAATGCGTAGGAAAATAATACACATTGCGAAACCAAGCTACCTCCATTGCCACCTGCCGCTGGTTGCCCGCTGGTTTGCCGCCATCTGTGTTCTTGTTTCCATCCCCATCTGCATTATTGTGTATTCTGCTTCAGACGTCATTTAACATGGGAGGCCTCTGGGGCTGTTTAGATGGAGAGGAGAATGGGAGGTCGGAGGGAAGGGTCAGAGGGAAAGAGGGATGGAGGGAGGGAGGGTAGAAGGGAGAAAGTCTCTTTTTACACGTACCGACTTTTCGCCGTGCGCCGTCCACGACATGACCGTGCTCTCAAATAACCATGGGTGTCTTTGGTCGTGATGTGTGAAAGCGTCCGTAAACATCCATTGTTATTTGAGAGCATGACGTCTTGTAGACGGCGCACGGCGAAAGGTCGATACGTGTGAAACGAGACTTAGGCGACAAGAAGAAAACGCGAGAGAGAAAAGGGCATTAATGATACAAAGTATGAAGAGAGATAACAAGAGGAGAGGATGGTGGTAGTTGAGGAATTAAAGGAGGCAGTGAGGAAGGAAGAGGAGATGAAGAGAAGACATGAAGTTGGGAGGAAGAAGTTGGGGAAGGTGAGAGAGAGAGAGAGAGAGAGAGAGAGAGAGAGAGAGAGAGAGAGAGGGAGGGAGGGAAGGAAGGAGAGAAAGGGGATGAGAGGAGGACTTGATGGCTGATATGTTTCCGTCGACAATTTTATCTTCCTTTCTTCTTTCTCCTCCTGTCCCTTCACTGTCCCTCCCTCCTTGATTATTCACATAAGAACATAGGAACGGGGGAGACTGGAGGAGACCATAAGGTTTACATTAGCAGTTCCCTATCCATTTCCACCTGTCATCCCTATCCATAAAGTTATCTCGTCTTCTTATAAAACAACCCATTGTTTCAGCGCTCACTACATGGTGACCACGCCTGTTCCATTCGTTGACCATTCTGTTGGAAAACAATTTCTAAATCACTTCCTTCCTTAACCTAAGTTTATCCTTTTACTCGTAGCTCCATTCTCTTCTTCGTTATTCTTTTTTTCTCTATTCCTGTTATTGAATCCTTTCTCCCTCTCTCTCGTCTCTCTCCTGTTTCTTCTTTTTATCTACATCCTTCATTCCCTCTTCCTGTTCCTCTTTCTCTTTGTTCTCTTCCTTTTCTCATTTCTCCACTCCCTATTTATCCATATCATTCTTCTCTTCCCCTCTTCTGTTCTTTCTTTCTTCCATCCCCTCCTTCCCTTCTCTTTTTCTTTTTCTTCCATCTTCTCACCCTATTACTCTTTTACTCTTTCCTCCTTTCCCTCCGTCCAATTCTCTCCTTTCTGCTACTTATTTCTTTCCTTGCCCATTGTTCTTCCTACATTTTTTCTTCTTTTACTTTTTCAATTTCTCTTTTGTCTCCATTCGTCCTGACTCCTTTTCTTCTTTCCTTCTCTTTTTCCATTCTTCCTCCTCTTATTCCTTTCCTCCTCCCCCATTCCCCTCATCACCTTCGTCCTTTTTTTTCTTCTTTCTCCTTCCAACTCCTCCCTTTCTTTTTCAGCTCACTTTCATCCTGGACTCACTCTTTTCTTTATGACTTTCAGCGTCTCTTCCACCTAAGCTCCCACTGGGGAAAGGCGTTCTGAATTGTCCGCACCAAATTATACGTGGGCCTTGCTAATTGCCTTTGCTTGTCATCAACGGCTGTTATCGAACTGTGACTCTGAACGTGCGTGTATATATGTATATATATATATATATATATATATATACATATATATATATGTATATATATATATATACATATATATATGTATATATATATATATATATATATATATATATATATAGTGTACAACACTGAATGGACCCCAGTGATTAAAGATACATTTTAACAACCACAATGCACTTTAATTCTAAGCCATCAACATCGGGAGACCCAATGGAGGCCGACATGCAGAAATTGAAATGCGGCACTGCCAAGGACTCGAACCCAACAATCACATGACAAGTGCCGTAGTAACTTTACTACGGCACTTGTCATGTGATTGCTGGGTACGAGTCCTTGGCAGTACCGCATTTCAGTTTCTGCATGTCGGCCTCCATTGGGTCTCCCGATGTTGATGGCTTAGAATTAAAGTGCATTGTGGTTGTTAATATATATGTATATATATATATATATATATATATATACATATATATATATATATATATGTGTGTGTGTGTGTTTGTGTGTGTGTGTGTGTGCGCGCGCGCGCGTGTGTGTGTGTGTGTGCGTGTGTATGTGTGTGTGTGTGTGTGTGTGTGTGTGTGTGTGTGTGTGTGTGTGTGTGTGCGTGTGTGTGTGTGCGCGTAAATACGCACGCACTCATGAATATATGACAGCCCGTTCTCTGGAAATTGTGTACAACATGGCTGTAATGTTCTTGTGGACGTGTAGGTCTGTGTATTCCTGTACATACCTATGTTCACGTCATGATCCATTGCATGCATGTTGAACATGATTCATAGCAAAGCGTTGCTTGTTCGTGCAATGTCAAAACCACGGGACAAGTTGGCAACACTATACTAATTGCCTCACCAAACTTGAGTCGGAATGCGCAATTTATTTGTTAAGCCCTGTTCACACTAGCGGCTTGAATCGCGAGGGAAAGCCCGATGGTACCGCATCGTCAAGGAAAAAATGCGCGGTTGTGTGTGGACGTCTCCACTGACTTACATTGCAGTTGAACCGCGGTAGTTACAACCGCTTGTGTGAGTAGGGCCTTAGTGTTGTCTCCACAGCTTCAGGCGGGATCAAACTTCCTTGGTGTTTACTGACCAAACAGAGCAAAGTGTACTTTCAGCAACTTCTCAAATACCAGAGAATATAATGGAGGAGTAAACGGGTGGAAGACCTTTG
Source organism: Oratosquilla oratoria (assembly GCF_046742065.1). Lineage (NCBI taxonomy): Eukaryota > Metazoa > Arthropoda > Malacostraca > Stomatopoda > Squillidae > Oratosquilla > Oratosquilla oratoria. Next base: position 79,353,716 of record NC_134777.1, read on the forward strand.
GGTGAATAAAGGGGAGAGATGATAACGGGCCAGGCTGAAGCGTATTTCTAGGTGTTTGTTATGAGTTTTAACCTTTTCACTATTAATGGGACGATACCGATATCTTTTAACGATACCGATACGAGTCCCGATACTGCTGTAGACTTCCGATTCCGATAAAGGTACTCTGTCCATAAAGTATTCCTTTCCCAAACCAACTGTAGGGCCTGAAAACAACCATGAAAAATAATCACTGAAGCTTTTGGGATCGGACTCGTATCGAAATTGGAAGCTTAGAGCAGTATCGGGATTCGGATCGGAAACGTTGAAAATTTTGGTATCGTCCCGTCACTGCTTTTCATTGCCGAGGACGTGCTACCTCCACCGAATAAAAATGCCAAAGGTTTAATAACGAGAACATAAGAATGGAGGAGACTACGCTTGGCAGTTCCATGACCCTTACTACCTGTCACCCCCATCCATGAAATCATCTCATCTTCTCTTAAACGAACCAATTGTTTCAGCGTTCCCTACATGGTCATTAAGCCTATTCCAGTAGCTAACTTTTTGTTGGTAAACCAGTTCTTGCCTGTTTCCTTCTTGTACCAAAATTTGTCAAATTTAAATATATTACTACAAGTCCTGTCCTCCTGTGTTAATATGATGACCTTGCCTGCATCACCCTTGTTAAAGCCTTTGATCCATTTAAATACCACTATTAGATCACCCCGCACTCTTCGTGTTTCCAGGGAGGTGCCTAAGTCTGTCTTCGTATGGTAAATTTCTAAGCCCTTCTATCATTTTGGCCATTCTCCTCTAGAATGAAGGAAGCCTCCCAGCGGCAGGTCAACAAAGACAGTGGATGGGTGAACTGAAACAAGCGCCGTCTACGACACGACGTCGTGTTCTCAAATAACCATGGGTGTCTATCGACGCTTTCACGTGGTCGTGACATGCGAAAGCGTCCATAGACACCTATAGTTATTTGAGAGCACGACGTCGTGTCGTGGACGGTGCACGGCGAAAAGTCGATATGTGTAAAACGAGACTAAGGTGAATGATTGGTTTGTAAATATTAAAGTTCTAGGTGGAAATAATGTCAAAATAGAGTGTGTAAAGGAAACGTTTGATATATATGAACGTTTGTTAGATGATCAGTATGTTGCTTCTTATGTAAACACTATAGTTATATTACTTTTTTTTATGTTATATATTAGGAAGAATGAATATATATATATATATATATATATATACACACACACACACACACACACACACACACACACACACACACACACACACACACACATATATATATATATGTCGTAACACATTCGTAAAATTCAACAAGAACCCACTGTGTTGGATAAGTAGAAATGAAATAAATGATATCCATATATTTCGATCACGGACTGTGATCCTGAAGAGGATCACAGTCCGTGATCGAAATATATGGATATCATTTATTTCATTTCTTCTTATCCAACACAGTGGGTTCTTGTTGAATATATATATATATATATATATATATATATATATATATATAAATAATGTATACATATAATGTATATATATATATACATATATATGTGTGTGTGTGTGTGTGTGTGTGTGTGTGTGTGTGTGTGTGTGCATGATGATGTTCGTCCTTCGCGAGCGAAGATGACCATGTCTTCATATCACTGGGGGGGTGGGGTGAGTGCGGAGATGGCTGATCAAACCAATACTCGCTCGGAAAAGTCTGTTGCAGTGGGGGCAGATGTACACAGATGGTCCGGGATGAGAGGTGGAGTTCTCACATTCTTTCCGTCTCTGTTGTTTGAGCTCTTTTTCCCTGGTCCGTCTCTCCTCGAAGTTGCCCACACTGGATTTTATGAGAGATCGCCAGGCCGGACGGTCCTCAGCAGAAGCTTCCCAGTTGTTGTGGGGAATGCCACATTGCTTGAGTGAGGTCTTCAGTGAGTCTTTGTATCGCAGCTTTGGTCTGCCAACTGCACGCGTGCCTGTGGATAGTTCTCTTGGGTAAGCGACCGTCATCCATGCGATGAACGTGGCCGGCCCAGCGGAGCTGAGAGCGCATCAGTATGGTGTGAATGCTTTCCATCTTGGCCCGCTGTAGTACTTCAGTGTCTGAGACCATATTTTGCCACTTCACACGGAGCAAGGTCCTTAGGCATTTCATGTGGAAGGCGTTGGGGTATTTGGTGTGCCGGTTGTATATTGTCCATGTCTCACAGGCGTAGAGCAGGGATGGTAGGATTGCTGCTCTGTAAACCTTGAGCTTGGTGTCGAGACGCAACCCTCTTCGCTCCCAGACGTTTTGTTTCAGTCTGCCAAACGCTGTGCTGGCTTTGACGATTCTGAAGGTCACTTCTTCATCAATGTTGATAGAGCGTGACAGAATGCTACCAAGGTAGATGAACTTGTCTGTCACTGTTAGTCTTTGGCCTTTCACGTGGGGTTCCGTGTACACAGCTGATGGGGCTGGCTGGTGGAGGACTTCAGTCTTATTGGTGGAGATGGTGAGACCAAAGTCATCACAGGCTCTGGTGAACAGCTTCATGTCAGCTTGTGTACTGGCATTCATCGCGCAGTCATCGGATAGGAAGTCACGTGTTATGGCTTCATGCACTTTGGTCTTTGCCTGCAGCCTCTGATGATTGAGGAGTTTGCTGTCTGTGCGGTATCGGAAAGGGACACCAATATCGCCCTCTCGGAAGGCATCAATTAGCATTGCAGTGAACATCATGCTAAACAGGGTGGGAGCAAGCACGCAGCCCTGCTTCACTCCATTCCCAACGGGGAAAGATTGGGAGTACTCTCCTTCATTTTGCACTCGTGCATACATGCCGTCGTGGAACTGCTGGACCATCGAGATGAACTTGGCATGGCATCCGAACTTGGCCATAATCTTCCACAGGCTCTCTTGGGGAACCGTATCGAATGCTTTAGTTAGGTCCACGAAGGTGGTGTACAAACCATCGTTCTGCTCCTGGCACTTCTCTTGGAGTTGTCGGACTGCGAAGATCATGTCCACTGCGCCGCGTCCCGCGCGAAGTCCACACTGGCTCTCAGGGAGCAGGTCGCATTCCAAATATGCATTTAGACGGTTAAGTATAATGCGAGCCAGAATCTTCCCTGTGATGGAAAGCAAGGAGATACCGCGGTGGTTGTCACATGCTTTCTTGTTCCCTTTACTCTTGTAAAGATGGACGATTGAAGCGTCTTTGAATTCCTTTGGTAGCTTTTCTTGAGACCACATGAAGCTAAACAGACTTGTGAGGTTCTCTGTCAGTTTTGATCCGTCAAAAGCATAGATTTCCGTTGGGATGGAATCAGCACCAGGTGCTTTACCACTGGACATATGCTTGATAGCTTTTGTGACTTCTTCTTTAGTTGGGGGATCGAAGAGCAAGTCGTTGACTGGGACTTGAGGCAGCCTAGCCATGGCTTCATTGTTGATTGTTGATGGTTGGTTGAGGAATGTTCTACCCAGTGTTCGAGGATCTTCTTTGTCCGAGATTAGTGAGTTCCCATCAGCGGTAAGGACTGGGGACCATAGACAGACTTGAGGGCACTGTAGAAGTTTTTAAAGTCCTTCCTGTCTGCGTAGGTCTGAATTTCATTGCCCTTTTCGGTAAACCATATGTCCTGCATGTGACGCAACTCAGATTGTGTTGTTCTTTTGGCTGCGTTGAAGGCTTGTTTCTTAGAGACGGAGGAAGGATCGTTGAGGAGCGCCTTGTGAAGTCTATGTTTTTCCTCCAAGAGAGAGTGGATGTAACGGTTTGGAAGATGGAAGACTGTGTTGGTGATGAGAAGATCATGGGCGGCGCAGATTTCCTGAAGGAGAAGTCCGTTGCTGTTGCATTTTTCCATACCATGTTTCCCCAGCACTTCCTCCTACGATATATGGTCGCGGCCAACTCGGGCATTAAAGTCTCCAAGAATTATTAGTTTGTCGGTCCTGGGTACGGCAGAGATGGTGTCCTTCAAGTTCGCGTAGAACCTGTCTTTCACCACATCGGTGTTTGTCATGGTAGGGGCGTAGGCGCTAATCAGTGTGACATATCTCTTCCTTGAAAGTGGGAGTCGGGCAGTCATCAACCGGTCGTTGATCCCCTTTGGAAGAGCTGTCAGTTTGTTGACCAGGTTAGACTTGATAGCAAAGCCAACACCAGCCCCACGTCAATCATCTTGACCACGGCCAGTCCAGAAGAATGTGTAGCCGGTAGACAGTTCTGTTAGTTGGCCTTCCTCAGCCGGCCGAGTCTCACTGAGTGCAGCTATCTGCACATTATAGCGGGCAAGTTCGCTGGCAATGAGGGCGGTCCGTCTCATGGGTCTATTGGTTTTAGCACGGTCTAGGAGGGTGCGCACATTCCATGCATCAAAGGTGATTGTAGTCACCTTGGGGGATGTTGATCTCTTTGTACTGTTCCTACCTCTGGTATGGGATCCCCGCCAGACGCGGCGTGCTGGCCAGGGAAGGATTAGACAGGCAATCTTTAGAACACCTTTTCTAGTCCCTTCCCCATGCTATGGGGGGAAGCATTGCTGTCCTAAATAGAGCTGCTTCGTTGTCCAGGGGGTTGCCGAATTCCAGCGCTATCTCGTTCACTGGAAAGCGACCATATGGCCTCGACCACCTACGTGCAGACTTGTGACTACGACTACCAGTGTGTCCTCACCTGTCGCTTTGCCACGTGTCCATCGACGCAGGATTTTGAGGGATAAGGAGGGTTTGTAGAGTGATGAGTGATAGGGATGAAGTCATGACTCGGGCGTGAATTTGATTAAAGTGAGGGGGAGTTGCGCAGGGGCTTCAGCCTCACTCTCTCGTCCCTCTCCATCTGAATCCGGTGGCACGACATAGTCGAGACGGCCGGAGAAGGGCCGGGATGCAGTGGATGGCTACTAGTGATATTTCTGTCTGCACTGTGCCCTGTTAGCGCCCCACCACACTCAGCTGGGACCGCCTTCCTGCCCGTTGAACTAGTTGAGTGATTTCTTCTGCGCAGTCTGCCGGAACCAATCTTCACATGCGTAGGTAGATAGTCCCTATAGTTCGTTTGCCGGAGAGCTAGAGGTCTAACCGGCTACCCTCACCTGGTTTAGCCCGCCTGCCAAAGCGGTTACCGGGGTGTGGCCGCTGAGCATGCTGCAGCTACGGGGAGCCACAGATGAGAGCTGAGTGCCAGGTGGGAACCAAGGTAGTCAGAGCTGTCCTGGATAGGACATGGCAGGCACTTCCTACAGAGGTGCTATCCCTCCCTGGAACCTCATACACTCCATAAGGATACAACATAGTAGAAGAACTGATGGTTTTACTATAGGGAATTTATAGGATATCTTTATAGGAGCGGTGATAACTAGAGGGGACGGAAGTTTTGAAATGGTTGGCCCTAGCCTTACTGAGGGCTTGGTCCAGAAACCAAAGTTGGATATGCCAACTTCTTAAGTTGACATTTGATCACCTCAATTTCTTGGTCTAGAAATTGAGGACTGCAGATCCTGAAAGCCCTCAAGAAAAGACCAGAGGCAACACTTTTCTTAACATTGTCAGGGCTATTACTAAAAAAAGTGAAGGTAACTCCCTGATAATTTGGGTTAACGTCGTGAACTCCCCCTATGAGGAGGCTAGGACGCTGCCCCTTACAGAGAACATAACTTTGTAGCGTGGAATTTAACGAATCATGCCCTTGGTTCAACTTGATGGCGGCAAGGTTCGAACTACCGTCACCTCAACCTCTGCCGCAAGTGGCGACGCTCTAACCCTTTCACCCACACACGATGTCTCAAGTGCACATAGTGTGAAAAAATATATTACGGGGCTTAAGGAAATAAGCTCAAAAGAGTAAACCCTTCTTACTGGGAAGATATCCTCAGCCGAATACAGATGTCTCTCTTTAGAGCACTTAAGATGTTGAATTCTTAATCAATGTTCCATCCAAACATATGCCCCGCAACAAGGAAGAAGCTTGAGGGAGAAAGAACAGTCTTATGAAATTCTACAGGCAGTGGCAGAAGAAATAAGGTATTAGGAAGGAATCATTGTCATGAGTGATATGAATGGACATGTCGGAAAGAATAGAGATGATGGAGTTGAACATGTCATTGGAGATGAGTAAAAGCAGCAACGACTGCAACAGCACTGTAGAAGAGAGGCCAAACGCAGAGTTTGGGATCCAATGTATTTAACGTTTCGCCCAGCAGGGCGAAACGTTAAATATATTGGATCCCATACTCTGCGTTTGGCCTTTCTCCTACAATGTCATTGGAGAGTTTAGCATTGGTGAAAAGAACCAAGATGGAGAGAGAATAATCGATTATTGTGTGATGAATAACATGATCATAATGAATACTTATTACAAACATCAGGAGAGCCATAAATGGACATAGTATAATTGGAATGCACTGCAACAAAGATACAATGAGAAGTCAATGATTAACTTATTCCTTAACAACAAGAAAAATCTATTTAAAGATGTAAAGACCATACCATATGTGTCGGTAGACTCTGACCACAGATTGGCGGTGGCTAAGTTAGGAATTGGAAAGCCAAAGAAAAGATCCAAGAAAAACAGAAAATATTTAAATTGGAAAAAAAAATGATAGATGAAGAGACAGAACTTGAAATGGAAGAAATGAGTATAGAGGAACAATGGGATCAAACCAAAGAAACAGCGTATGGGCCAGCTGAAGAGACAGTTGGTATTAAAATCAAATATAGTATCAAAAAGAAAAACACGGCATGGTGGATTGATGATGTGAAGGTAGCAGTTAAAGAAAAAACAAGATCTTTTAGAAAATTGATTAAAACGAGAGACATTGGAGATAGGCAAGTTTATGAAGATAAACGAAACAATGCAGGAACGATCAAAAGAACAGCTAAGGAAGATATGTGGACCAGGAATGACAGGATCTAGAAAGAGACGTAGAAGGAACAAGAAAATGATTGTACAGTATGGCTAAGAACTATAGGAAAGGAATTAATGAAACAACATGTGCAGTAAAGTATAAAACGGGAACAGAACTACTGACAGAACCAATGGAGACAGAAGAAAGATGGAGAGATCTCCTGAATATGTAGGATATAGAAGTGAAGGAGGGACAGAATGTAGAAATATAGCAGGAGCAATATGGAGAGGATAATAAATGAGATTAGTATATAGAAAGTGAAGGAGGCACTGAAGAAGATGAGAAGCGGTAAAACCCAGGTGATAACTAGCTACCTATAGAACTATTTAAAGCTGCTGGAGAGGGATGTGTAGAGTGGTTAAGAAACATCTTGAATAGTGTATGGAAAGAAGAAAGAGTGCCGCATTATTGGCACAAATCAATAGTATGGTCAGTCTATAACATAAGAACATAAAAATGAAGGAGACTGCAAGAGACCATAAGGCCTACACTAGGCAGTTCCATGTCCATAACCACCTGTCATCCCCATCCATAAAGTTGTCTAACCGTTTCTTAACCCATTCAACTCCGATGACAAGATGTCTTGTCATTTGGTCAAATAAAACAAAAAATCATAAAACACCAAAATGTTTGATCAAACACCAGAAAAATATGACGTCAGTCCTCGCTTCGCTCGCAGCGAAGCGAGGATTGACGTCATATTTTTCTGGTGTTTGATCAAACATTTTGGTGTTTTATGATTTTTTGTTTTATTTGACCAAATGACAAGACATCTTGTCATCGGAGTTGAATGGGTTAAAACAACTGATAGTTTCAGCGCTCACTACATGGTTACTAAGTCTATTCCATTCGTTGACCACCCTATTAGTAAACCAATTCTTGCCTATTTCCTTCTTAAATCTAAATTTGTCCAGTTTATACCCATTACTGCGAGTCCTGCCCTGTTGCTTTAATATGGCGACCTTGTTTGCATCACCCTTGTTAAAGCCTTTGATCCACTTGAACACCTCTATTAGATCACCCGCACTCAGCGTAAGAGAGTGTAAGTTAAGGTGCCTAAGCCTCTCTTCGTAAGGCAAATTTCTGAGTCCATGTATCATTTTGGTCATTCTTCTCTGTACTGATTCTAGTGAACTGATGTCCATTCTGTAGGACTGACACCAAAACTATACCGCATAGTCAAGGATGGGTCTAACTATCGCTAGATAGAGTTTGATAATTATCTATGCACTTCTACTCGTTACCGTCCTAGCAATGAAACCTAATGCTCTGTTAGCTTTATTCCTGGCGCTATTGCAGTTTCCTGGTTTTAAGGTCCGGACTCACTAGAACTCCCAAGTCTCTCTCGCACTAAGTTTTCTCTAAAAACATGTTATCTAAGCTGTATCTATTTTCGGGATTATGTAGTCCTACGTTTAACACGCTACATTTAGAGATATTGAAGTTCATTCGCCATTTCACCAATCATGTGAACAATTTGTAAAGATCATCCTGCAGAATCTCTGCTAACATCACTATTTATCCCATCGTCTAAGTCGTTTATGTACATAATGAACAACAAGGGACCCAAAACCGAGCCCTGGGAAACCCCACTAGTAACATTGCCCCATCTAGATTTTACTCCATTTATGATGACCCGCTGTTTTCTGTTACTGATCCAAGCTCTAATCCATTCTAACACTTTTCCTCCTATGCCATAGGCTTTTGATTTTATTTAGTAGTCTCTGGTGTGGCACTTTGTCGAATGCTTTGCTAAAATCATGGTAAATAACATCGTAATTATCATTGTTATCTGACGCCTTATATACTTTAGTGTAAAAGGATAGAAGATTAGTCACACATGACCTACCCTTGGAGAAACCATGCTGTGTGACACGAATTAAATTATGTCTCTCGATGTATTCTCTGAGTCTATTTACTATTATTGATTCAAGCATTTTACCTATAACCAATGTCAAACTGATTGGCCTGTAGTTGCATATAGACGGTTTATCTCCCTTCTTAAAAACAGAAACAAAGTTTGCCTGCCCCCAAGCAGTAGGCACAAAACTAGTGTCTAAAAAGTATATGGAAAATAGTAGAGAAAATATTAAGATCCTGTGTCGAGGAAAACTAGAAACATGGCAAAATGGTTTCAGACTCAATAGGAGCACAACAGACCTAGTGTTCACACTGAAGATGATACTGGAAAAGAGTTGGAAATGGGACATTGTCAAGTTTGTGGCTTTTATCGACCTGGAAATATCCTTTGATAGAATTAATAGAAAGAGCCTGTGGATAATCCTACAACATCAAGACTATGGCATAAGCCCTAAAATGATAAGAATAATTCAGCATGTAAAAGAGCCCACAAGATATGGAAACTTACTCGATCTTTTGATCACTAGCCGCGAAAGCATGGTAATTGATGTAGAAGTCGGTGAATCTGTTGCAAATAGCGATCACAACTTAGTCAGATTCAAACTCCTAAACAATTTTAGAATAGATACTTGTGCTTCTAAAATACCCGATTTCAGTAAAGCTCAGTTCATAGGACTACGTCAGGAGCTTCAGCTTACAGATTGGGAGGCAAAATTAAACGAAAGGCCTGTAGATCAGATGTGGGAAATATTTCAAAATACGCTCACTAAGATGATTCAAACTTACATTCCTTTTAAGGACAGACGTCCCCCAAATCAGGCTCGCCCAAAGTGGCTCGACAAAGAAACTGAAAAAAGTATTGCTAAAAAGAGACAGGCTTATAAGAAATATAAGTGCTCGGGTGCATCTAATGACTATGAAAGTTATGTATCAATACAGAGAGATTTAAAAAAGACAATAAGAAAAAGAAAACGACAATACGAAATGAACATCGCTGATAAATCCAAAGAGAATCCCAGAGAATTCTATAGTTACATTAGAGATAAAAAGGTTGTTAGGAATCACATTGGTCCACTATTATCTGCTTACGGGTAACTTGAATATTCAAATGAAGGAATGTGTAATATCTTAAACAATTATTTTAGCTCGGTATTCGTAAACGAAACACCTCAAAGTGAATTCCAAACTGAAACCTGTGAAAAGTCTGGGGTAAACTTACTCACTACGGTAAATATAACAAAAGAAAAAATTGAAAGGTGTATAGACAAACTCAAAGTTAATAAAACACCAGGGCCTGACGGTTGGCATCCAAGAATCGTAAAGGAAACGAAAAATGAGATTGTTGTTCCATTAGAAATTATTTTCAAGAAATCCATCATATCCGGAGATGTCCCAAGAGAATGGAAGCTAGCTAACGTTACTCCCATATTCAAAAAAGGTGACAAAAAGAAGCCAAATAACTATAGGCCTATAAGTTTGACTTCAATCGTAGGAAGAATAATGGAAACTATCATCAGAGATGCTATCGAACATCATTTAGAAAGTAACCGTTTGATAAATATTAGCCAGCATGGTTTCAGACGGAAACGTTCTTGCGTGACTAACTTACTCGAATTCTACAACACAGTTATCTCGAATTATGACAAAAGAAACAATATAGATTTAATATATCTAGACTTTGCAAAAGCTTTTGATACCGTCCCACACGAAAGACTACTTACTAAATTAGCTTTGCATGGAATAAGTGGTAGCCTATTAGGTTGGACTAGTAATTGGTTGAATGGTCGAAAACAGAGAGTTGTTTTAAATGGAAAAACTTCTGGATGGAAAAGTGTTGCAAGTGGAGCTCCTCAGGGTTCCGTTCTTGGGCCACTTCTATTCATAGTATATATAAATGATATAGACCATGGACTAAAATCTACTGTTTCCAAATTTGCTGATGATACAAAACTGTGCGGAGTGGCAAATGATCACTCAAACCAATTAGATATTCAAGAAGATTTAGATCAATTACAGCAATGGTCTGAAAAGTGGCTAATGAAATTTAACACAAGTAAATGCAAGGTAATGCACATAGGTAAAAATAACAGTAAGTACGATTACAAGTTATTTGGAAATTCGTTAACAAAAGTGGATAGTGAAAAAGATCTCGGCGTAATTATCAGTAACGACCTCAAATCATCCAAGCAGTGTATTTCAGCCTCTGAGAAAGCAAATAAGATTCTGGGACTGATTGCGCGATCTTTTGATTTCAAAAGTCCATCACTCATTAACAAGCTATATAAATCGTTAGTTCGTCCACATTTGGAATATGCTGTTTCCGTATGGTCACCGAATTTCATTAAAGACATTGACAGACTGGAAAAAGTACAGCGGCGAGCCACAAAACTGATTCCAAATATCAAAAATAAATCATGCGAAAATCGACTAAAGCACATGAATCTGTTTTCCCTAAAAAAGCGTAGATTCAGAGGTGACTTGATACAGGTCTTTAAGATTTTAAAGGGAATTGACAACATCAAAGGTGACAAAATTTTCACATTGAATGAGAATCAGACAAGAAACAATGGTCTCAAACTGTCCGGAAATAGATTCAATTTGGAAGTAGGTAGAAACAACTTTGCCAACCGTGTAGTTAATGAATGGAATAAACTTCCTGCACAGGTAGTGCAATGTAGTTCAGTTCGAAGCTTTAAAAATCACTTAGATAAATACCTAAGTAAGATGCTGTAATGATTATGATTTATGTTATATTATTTGTTTTTGTTTTGTTATAATTTGTCTGTCTGATTTTCATTTATTTTTAGTTATATGTCAATTTATTATTATTTACTATTTACCTGTTTGTTTATTATTTTAACTCTACCTATGCATTTATTTATGTATTTTATTTGTTATTTACATTATAGTTTTTATTTATTATTTTATTATTAATTTGATTTTTTTTTTTGCATCCGACCTAGATATGGATCAAAAGGTCTCCTGTCGGCATGCTCCGCCTTTGTAATCCTTTGTAAAAAGTATTAATGAGAATACAGAGAGTAGAGTCAAGAACAGAGAGCTGGCGAGTGAATGGTTTAGCATAAAGACAAGTGTGAGGCAAGGGGGAGTGCTCTCCCCTTTGCTTTTCATAATAAACATGGACAGATGCCTGAAGGAAGTGTGTATATTGGAGGAAAATATATTGCACTGGCTTATGCAGATGATGTAGCTGTTGTGACAGGAAGCCAACAAGATCCCCAAGAAGCTATGACAAGATGGAATGACACCGTAAACAGGCTGGGGATGAGAATGAATAAATTAAAGACAGAAATAATGAAAGTAGGTAGAATCAAGGAGGAATGTAATATTAGTATTGAAAACGTCACACTGAAGGAGACTGAGAAATTTAGTTATATTGGAGAGCTTTTTGATGAAGAAAACAGGCAAAACATAGAAATATAAAATAGGATTAAGAAATACAATACAAACATCAAAGCATTATATCCCATACTTATGGATAGAAATACTCCAATAAAGGCCAAAACCATTATGTTTACAGCGGTATTAAAACCAGTACTTATTTGTGGGTCAGAAACTTGGATACTGACAACAAGAACATCTTCGTAAATACAAGTAGCAGAAATGAGAGTCCTGAGAATGATCCGAGAAGTGACTAG
>NC_134777.1:79373634-79381134 GCF_046742065.1 Oratosquilla oratoria
ATTGATAGGTGGAAACGCCCACCTCTAGAGCTTTTACCGCCGTAAAGTTATTATGGCAAAATATGTTATTTTCTCAACATAGAAAGGCGGCAAAACTACTCCAACAATCTTAAGTCCTTATGCTGTGTCAAACCGGTTAAGCACTTTGCTCCAGCAGCTGCCTGTCAACTTAACTGAGTTGAGGGAAGAAATCAACTCCGTTATGAAAAGGTTAAGAATACAATCAGGGTTACGGCAGCGCTATGAAACATAGGTCATATGCACCCCCCTCCCCCTCGCTGTGTTTGTATCTTTCTCCCTATTTTTTCAGGGCGATCCATTTCGCCACAGCTATAAATTCGTTCTTTTGTTCCCGGTGATGCAAAATAACAGATGCTTCCCTCCCAAGTCAACAATGTTAGCAATAATTCGCTTGGCTGCATAATACTCCGGTGTTTTCTGAGCTGAGCAGCAATATATGGGACCCGCTCCCGTGGCGAGTTGTCCGCTCTTCCTTCGGGGTCTTCGCTCGAGGCCAAATTGAATATTCCGAAGAGGAAGACGAAGAGGAGAAGGACGAAGAAGAGGAGGAAAAAGATGAAAATGCGGAAGATGTGTGCGACGACGAGGAGGAGGAGAAGGAGGAGGAGAAGGAGGAAAAGGTGGGAGAAGAGGGCTATGACGAAAAGAATGAGGACGAAGAAGAGGAGGAAAAGGAGGAGGAGAAAGAGGTGGGAGAGGAGGTGAAGGAGAAGGAGGAAGAGGAGGAGGAAGAGGTGAAGGGAAATTATGAGAAGGTGGAAGAAGATGGCGACGACGAGGAGGAGGAGGAGGAGGACAAAGACGAGGCGGAGAAGGTGGATGATGAGTGCGAAAACAAAGAGGAGGAGAACGAGGAAGAATAGGAAAAGGAGGACGAGGAGGAGGAGGGGGAGGAGGAACAAGAAGAAAGAGGGTTAGAGCGGCCATCGAAATACAGACATCCCTAAGAGTGAGGCAAAGAGGAGAAGGAGAAATATAATCCAAAGACAAAAGAGAAAACAAAGAGAGGGAAAGGGAAGAAGGGTGAGGAGAAGCTAAAAGAAAAAAAAAAAAAAAGGAAAAGGAAAAAAAAAACAAGTTCAAGGATAACGACAAGCATGCAAAAAATAAAAAATAAAAAAGGACTATGGACAATGATATAGAAAAAAGGAGTAGAATAAGATGACTGAAAAGATAGAAGGGAAGGGGGGAAGAGAAAAACAAGGAAAATGCGCAAGAGACCATAAATGACAAACAAGAGAATTTTAACTAGAAAAGTATAGGAAGGTGGAAGAGGAAAAATAAGAGTAGGAAAGGAGAAGCGGAGGGAAGAGGGCACAGAGGAAGTGAAACAGGAAAAGAAGAAAGAAAAAAGAGTAAGAAAAGAGAGGGCAACGGAAAAAAAAAGAGAGCAGGAAAGGTCAGCAGAGCGAGAAGGAAGGGACACACTCGGGCTCGTGTTTAGATTACCTCCACTTCATGCACATGATCATGAATCGCTTCCTATCTCTCCCTGTGTCATCTTACTCATACATACATACATGCATAAATATGTATGTGTATGCGTGTATGTATGTACGTATGTATGTATGTATATGTGTATGTATGTATGTATGCATATGTGTAAGTAAGTATTATGTATGTATTTCTTTATGTGTAAGTGAATATCATGTATGTATTTATTTATGTAAGTGTGTATGTATGTATGTATGTATGTATGTATGCATGCATGTATGTATAAGAACATAAGAATGAAAGGAGACTGCAAGAGACCATAAGGTCTACACCAGGCACTTCCATGTCCGTTACCACCTGTCATTCCTATCCATAAAGTTATCAAATCTTCTCTTGAAACAACCAATAGTTTCAGCGCTCACTACATGGTTACTAAGTCTATTACATTCGCTAACCACTCTGTTGGTAAACCAGTTTTTGCTTATTTCTTTCTTAAACCTAAATATGTCCTGCTTATATCCATTACTACGAGTCCTACCCTGCTGTCTTGATATGATGACCTTGCCTGTATCACCCTTGTTAAAGACCTTGACCCATTTCAATACCTCTGATAGATCGCCCTGCTCTCTTCGTCTTTTCAGAGAGTGTATATATGTGTGTTTGTATGTGTATACAGTCCAAGATCGAACCTCGACTGTGTGCGACGATTAATTACGAGAGCTCTTGTCGTCCCCACTCGATCCCCACGGTATCCTAAGTGGCCGAACTCACGAGCTAATTACTCACCCAGTAAATAACGAGACACTCTCTGGTGTCCTGCACACCATCCATCCACTCACCAAGAGGTCAAGGAGAGACGAAGAGCCAATCTTTAAATCTGATTAGGCGTGAGAGTTATGGAGGGCGACTCACTGCTATGAGAAATGATATAATCGGACCGCGCACCGTCTGGTTTGGAACTCAACTCAAAGCTGAGTGTAGTAAATTGTTTTGTTGTCATGTTGAGGTGAATAGATCTGAGGAATAAACTTGAAGCCCTTGGCTAGTTGAATTAGGGCTTAACCTCGTCATATGGTAATGGTTCTCTTAGGCTGGTGTCACAGTGTCCGACGCCGCCAATGCGGCTTGTTGTTGTCTACAGCAAAGTCTCTCTTGTGAGTCATTAGACTCGAGAGGTTATGAGAGTATTTCAACCAGGGGGGGGGGGATATGGTGGTCGTTATATAAATTTCTGGCTGTTACCAGGTGATTTTATTATGATAACTAAACTTGCTCATAATCTGGCTGCACCAGAGGCGCCGCATAGTGTGACACCGACATTAGGCTTTGTACTGGTATAGTGATTTTATTAAGAAACAAGAAGTTCTTTGAAAACAAAACGTTATTCCAGGTTTTTGTTTGGCGTTGGGGTTAAAGGACAAAACACGACGTACGTTTGGCCAAGCTCTCATATTTCCTCTCTCATAAACTCCGGATTAATCAACAAGTTTACTTTAGTTTCAGATAGATTAAGATAACTGACTTCCCCTTCAGGGATTTGAACCAAGGATTTATTTATTTTACTTATCTATTTATTTATTTATTTTCATTTTTTTATTCTATTTTTTATATTTTCTTGAATTTATCTTTCTTACTATGATGTCACTCAAGGAACATTGTAGTAGCTCGAAGGTATCGTTTCATTTGCACACTCATGTAGTTATATATCTCAGTTAACACCAGACCTCGCTCTGCTTCGCAGTGTCACACTTCTTATTCGGGCTCAGGAGGATACCAGGCGATTTTCATGTGATGAAGATGAAGCCAGGATGGTTCTTCTTATCTTGCCCTCTTCCCTTTTCTCATCCCACCCTTCCTCCGTTACAACTTCGTACTTCTTATCACCCCCTTCTTCATTCACCCTTTCCTCTCTCCCTCGCCTTTACCCCGCCTCCATCCTCTTTTCCTCTTCTCCTCCTTTCCCTTTCCTCCTCTCTCCCTCTCCTGTCCTCCTTTCTCCCTCGCCTCTCTCTCTCCAGTTTTCCTACCCTCCTCGTCTTGCCCTTGCCCTTTCCCTCCTTTCCCTTTCCCTTCTCCTCTCTTCTTCTCTCACTCCTCTCACTCCATTTCCCTCCCCCATCCCCTCCTCTCTATTCACCGTTTCCTCTCTCCCTCCCCTTTCTACCCGCTTCCTTCTTCTCTTCTTCACTTTTCCCTTTCCTCCCTCCTTCCTTTTGCCCTTCCCCCTTCACCCTCTCCATCCTCTCCCTTCTCCCTCTCCTCTCTTCCTTTCTCAATCCCCGTCCTTCCCTTCCCGCTCCACCCCATCTTCACCCCCTCCCCCTCCCCCTCCACCCCCTCCTCCCCAAGTTCTCCAAACCCTCATTCTGGAGTCCCATTCCACGGTTCCCTAATCTAGATCCCCATTTGTGGGTCCCTCACTCAGACAGGAAAGGAGAGTTGTGGACCCACAGAGGTTGACAACAATGTTTGGTCTTGTGCAACCCGAGGGGGAGACGTGAGTAGCGAGAAGGGGAAGGGGAAGGGGAAGGGGGAAGGGGGAAGGGGAAGTGGAGCGGAGTGGAAAGGAAAAGAGATAGTGAAGGGAAGAGAAGGCAAAGGGGTTGGAGAGAAGAAAGGGTAATAGCAACAAGTAAAGGGAAGGGGGCGGAGGGGAAAAGGAAACAGAAAGGAAAGGGGAAGTGAAGGAGGAGGGAGTGGAGAGAAGAGAGGGCAAAGGGCAATGACACCGGGGGAATGGGATTGGAAAAAGGAAGGGGAAGGGGTAGGAGTAGGGAAGGGACGGGGAAGAGGAAGAAAAATAAAAGGAAATAGGAAGGGAAGTGAGAGTGGGAAAGGTAAAGAAAGTGGAAAGGGAAACTGAAGAGAGAGAATAAAATGGGACAGTGAAGAGGGAAAGGGAAATGATGGAGAAACGAAATCAGAAGGTGGCAGGTAAAAGAAGAGTTCTTCTACAAATGCGGCGAAAAAAATAATAAACTTCTCCAGTTCGATTAAAGAGAATATTCTGAATGTTTTGAGGTCCCAGTCGTTGTCGTGAAAAGTGTAAACAACACAAGGATACCTGTGTTTGTAGGACTCAGTGTCTTGTATACATATCCGGTATACTAAGACGGTCTATGTCCTACTGTTCTGAAGAGAATACCGGGGATGTTGGGTTTCCAGGCAAGAATTCCTTTGTCAAGGAGTATGTTGGGGTTGTTTTTATTTTTATTTTTTATAATTTATTTACCTGTTATTATTTATCTGTTATCATTGTTATTGTTATAATTGTTATCATTATTATTTTTATCATTATTATTATTATCATTATTATTATTATTATTATAACTATAGCTATTATTATTATTATTATTATTATTATTATCATCATTTATTTATTTATTTTATTTTATCATTATTTGTATATTTTATTTTATTATTATTATTATTAGTATTGTCATGATTTGTTTATCTATTTATTTATTTGATCTCATTTTATTTTATTATTGTTATAATTTTTTTTAGCTCAAGGGGTACATGGGTTTATGTAGTGCAGTAGATCGTGGGTAGTGATATGTTGATATGTTTCCAGTGTTTATGTAGAGACAGGGGCATGTAGAGTGGATGCGTATAACCTAAGGGCGCTTATATATGATGCATTTTGTAGGGACCCTTTATACATACAGATAGGCTTATGTATCTGGAGCGGTCATGTAGTAAAATATATTTTTATGTTCCTACATTGTTTATGTAGGGAGGAGGCTGGAGTAATACTTAGGTTTATGTGGGAAATATTTTACAGGGAACTTTTTTATATGTAAGAATTAATTTGTGGAAATGGCACTTTTGTGGATAGGCATCAATATCTGGTACTGAATGAATGAATAAATGCATTCATGTCCCTGCAATATTTATATTGGACAAATAAATATATGTAGTGAGGATTTACGTAATGTTTCTCTTTGTTGAGTTATCTTTTACACGGGGAAATTTTGTTAACGTAAAGAAAAACATTGTTAAAAGAAAGTTATTATAATATTTCTACAGTTATGTACAATATCATCGATTGAAATTCCAGAATCATGCAAGCATGGATTTTTAACATGAAAATCACGATGTCCAATAGTTCCTAACCTAAAATAACCTAACCTAACCTAACCTAACCTAACTTGACCTAACCTAAACTAACCTAACCTAACCTAACCTAACCTAAACTCACCTAACCTAACTTAACCCTAACCATTACATAATAAAAATAGATCATTAAAGCAAAAATAGACAGAAGTAAAAAATATGTTTGCGTGATACTGGAAAGGAACCTACCTTCGAAGTGCAGGCCCATATGACAGCACAATATATATGTATGTATATATATACATATATATATATATATATATATATATATATATATATATATATATGTATATATATATGTATGTATATATATAATATATATATATATATGTATATACATATATATATATATATATATGTATATATATATATATATATATATATTTATGTATATATATATATATATATATATATATATATATATATATATATGGTTTGTGTAAAAAATAAATAAAAAAATTAAATAATGATATGTTTATATGTTGTAAGGGATAGTTTGTATAAGAAAAAATAAATAAAGATAAAATTATGATAAAAATCAACAAGTAAAGCTGACAGCGAGTAGAAAACAAATTTGTGAACAGAAATTATTTTTGTTTTCTGTGCAGTATATTTCTTGCTGAAAAAATATGTATGGCTCGAATGTCGTACTTGTGTTTACGTAAGAAATATCTTGTAGAGAAGTTTTCTACAGCGAGATTTTTGGGTTTATGATAAAATGAAATTTTGTGAGAAGAAATATTTTTATGTTTCTACGGTTTTTGTATATAGAGAGCTGTTTGTACAGTTTGAATATTCATGTAGAAAATATGTTTATTTTGGAATTATCCTGCTGATAGTGTTTTTGTGTGTGTTGTTTATCCAACACGAGGGAGAGGGTGTGAGTGCATGTGTAGGTATTTTTTATGGAAGGAAAATAAAAAAAGTGGTGTTGGAAAAGAGCGGGGCAATCTAATAGAAGTATTCATATGGGTCAAGGGCTTTAACAAGGATAATGTACGCAGGTCATCACATTAAGACAGCAGGTGAGGACTCGTAGTAATGGGTTTGAATAGGACAAATTTAGGCTTAAGACGGAAATAGAAAAAAAAAAAAGGGTTTACCAACATAGTGGTTAAAGAATGGAATAGACTTGGTAACTATGTAGTAGTGAGCGCTGAAACAATGGGTTGATTCAAGAGAAGATGAGATACCTTTATGGATAGTTTTATTTAGATAAGGTCCAAGTCATCTTAGCGAACGAGATCAGGAAGTCTGCAATGCTGGAACAGATAACAAAGAATTTCTTTCTACACCTTTTAATATGGTGTACTTAAGATACTCGTCTAGTACGAGTACAAATTGAAGACTTTCTTTTACACTTAGTAAACAAAAAACCCTTTTCTTGTTAATGATGCCATATAACGTTACACTGGGCGTCATCAACCGAGGCAAACTCCTGGTTAGGGGAAGAGCCTTAGGGTAGAAAAGAAAAACAGAAGGAGACATTTCGATAAATGATTATTTAGACAAATAAGCCAAATGAATAAAAACAGATAAGTAAATAAACAAATAGATAAACTAATAAATATGTCAAAAAATACATAGGGTAGAAAAGAAAAACAGAAGGAGACAATTTGGTAAATGATTATTTAGATAAATAAGCCAAATGAATAAAAACATAAATAAGTAAAAAAAACAAACAAATAAACTAATAAATACGTGAAAAGATACATCAATAAACAAATGAACAGGTAAATGAATGAATAGATAAATGAAAAAAAGCAAATAAATAAATACAACAAAGGAATAAAGTGCAGGCATTCTTTTTAGTGAAAGGGGCGGGACTATATGAATGGAATCATTCATTATGTAGAGACGATGATGAATGGACGCGCGGGAAATGATTTTATGTAGGAGGCTGGAAATGAGGCTCCACATAGTCCACGT
>NC_134777.1:79383634-79388634 GCF_046742065.1 Oratosquilla oratoria
CTCCTTTTCCTTTTCCTTTTCTGTAGCAAGATTTTCCATTTCTACAACTTCGCCTTGTCCTACGCTTTATTTACTTTTATTCTTATTTTTTTCTTTTCCCTCCCTTCTTCCCTTCTCTCCCTCTTACTCTTCCCTTCTGTCTTCCTCTTCTTCCTCCTCCTTCCCCTTTTCCTCCTTCCTCTTATTTTCCCTTTTTTTTTATCTTCCTCTCCCTTTTCCTTTTATGCTTCTTTTTTTTTGTCTTTCTCTTACTCTTCCTTTTTCACTTCCTCCTCTTCTTCCTCCCTTTCCTTTTCCTCATTCTCTATATCTTCTCTTTTCTCTCCTTCTTACTCTTCCTCCTCCCCCTCTTCCACCCCTTCCTTTTCATTGTAGGGGAATGAAGAACAGATCGCTCCGTCTAACATGTAAACATCCATTTCATTTACTATAGTGTAGAAAATGGATCGACGTGTTACTTGGCACCAAACCTCTGGTATATTCCTCCCCTGTCTTCTGGTACACAGTACCAAATGTACCGTGTCCCTCACTGCGCGTACCACAAGGCTCGTTTCACACGTAAAATACCGACTTTTCGCCGTGCGCCGTCCAGGACACGACGTCGTGCTCTCAAATAACCATGGGTGTATATGAACGCTACGTGTGAAAGCGTCCATAGACACCCATGGTTAATTGAGAACACGACGTCGTGTCGTGGACGGCGCACGGCTAAAAGTCGATACGTGCGAAACGAGCTTATGCTATTCTACTTACTGATACATCAGGTTTTCTTGGATAGTATGATCTCCCGTCTGCCTTGTGTGATACCATATATGATCGTAGATTATATGTGCCCTGAAGTACGTCGCCTGGTATATTTTGATTTCCTAAAAAGGACCAAGGATTCTATATTCTAAAGTTAGACGTATGCTATACTAGATATGGAATATGCTGAGCCTTACCGTGAACAGGGTACTTAGCCCTGTACATCGTAAAGGCACTGAGAGTGGTACACACTCCACATTCATGTACAAGGTGTCCCAGTAGTCTGAATACACAGGAAATATCACTATTCACAACTAAATGACATGGCCATGCGGAAGAGTGTTTTCGTTGTCTCTTCCTCGTTCACGATGCCTTAGCTCCCCCAGCTTCTCTTTCTGGGGGCTTACCAAAGGAAAACGTGTACTCAATGAAAATCCAAGAAACGAGACACCTGAGGGAACGCCTATGTGTCCAGACTTTAGAGGCACCCTGTATATACTTCTGTCCATTGTATGGATTGAGCGGGACGATTGAAACACAACAGAATCATAAAGATTTTATATAGTCTCAACATTTCGACCTCTGCAACGTCAGGGTGCAATGAAAAAAGATAATCACACCGGCTTCCCTGATATCTAGGGAAGCCGTACATATATGAGGACAGGTTCACACTAGCTGTTTCAAACGCGCGGGAACCGTAGCAGTGCCGCATAGTGAAAAAAATTGTGTGTGAACGTCTCTATTAACTTGTATTGTAATTGAACCGCGGCGGTTGATACCGGTAGTATGATAAGGGGCTAAGTATGCTCTGAGATTCTTAGTGGACCTGGTGGCCTACTGCAAGAGACAGAATAGAAAACGATAAAGTCCGCTTCCTTCTCTTTGTACCCTCACATGACAAACCCTGAACAGGATTACAAATATTGGGATCTTACCTAGTGTGTATATGAACAGAGCATATACCATATGTAATCAGATTATAGGAGTACCTTCAATATGAACTGTTTGATGCTGTCGTCGAAAAATAAGAAACAGAGTAAAAGTCTCCTTGTACTTGATCTCCCTCCCCCCCCCCTCTCTCTCTCTCTCTCTCTCTCTCTCTCTCTCTCTCTCTCTCTCTCTCTCTCTCTCTCTCTCTCTCTCTCTCTCTCTCTCTCTCTCTCTTCCCCCTCTCTCTCTTCCCCCCCCTCTCTCTCTCTCTCTCTCTCTCTCTCTCTCTCTCTCTCTCTCTCTCTCTCTCTCTCTCTCTCTCTCTCTCTCTCTCTCTCTCTCGTTCTATATATATATATATATATATATATATATACATATATATATATATATATGTATATATATATTATATATATATATCTTCTCCCCCCCTCTCTCTCTCTCTCTCTCTCTCCCTCTTTCTCTCTCTCTCTCTCTCTCTCCCTCTTTCTCTCTCTCACTCTCTCTCTCTCCCTCTGTCTCTTTCTCTCTCTCTCTCTCTCTTTCTCTCTCTCTCTCTCTCTCTCCCTGTCTCTCTTTCTCTCTCTCTTTCTCTCTCTCTCTCTCTCTCTCTCTCTCTCTCTCCTGTTTCTCTCTCTTTCACCCCTCCTCCTCCACCTTTCTGCTTTCTCCATCGTCTCCATCTCACCTCATCCTCTTTCACCCCGCAAGACGCCTTCTCCATCACTCTCCCCTCCAACCTCGCCTCTTATTCATGCCAGAGGGGGAATATTTTATTTGAAAAATAAAAGTAAAGTTTTCATGAAAAAACAAACAAACATGAGGATCAATACCGGCAGCTAAACGCGATGTAGGCAACCAATTACACAAATCCATTTCGCTTAAACTTTGATCATTGAATGCATTAAGTTGTAAACACGTCGAGGTTTAGGAAATGTTTCGTGATTGTTTCCTATCGCAAAGCATTCTGAAGGGAGATCTTTGAGTCCATAGCAAGGCCGAATCAAGAATAAAAAAGTGATAAACTAAAATTCAAGCGTAGGTTTATTCATCCATACATTTATTCATTCATTAATGTAATATTCATTCATCTATACATTCATTATTTTTTAGTTATTTTTCTATCTGTTCATTCATTTATCTATTCATCATTCATTTGTATATATATTCATTCATTTATCCATTTATTTACTGAGAGATAAGAATACATATAGTGATTAAATGTGTATCAAAATGACATCGTGAAAATTTAACATCAGTGATTTAACCTTTAACCTCCTCTATCTTACCGCCTGATATTTTATTCATCTTTGTGACTCCCCCCTTTTTATGACGTAGGTACGAAACTCCCCTCTGACGGTACTCCACTCACGCGCAAGCGTCACTCCTTGGGTGGTATAGGCGCAGTACTCTCCCCTTGAAAATGCGATGCTCCTCATGTAAGGCGTCGACACTCTTGGAGAGTGAGGTCCTCTCCCCGGCCTAGTAGCTTTCCTCCGACGGGGCAGAGAACTCCCGAAGGCCAACGATAAACCTTCCCCAGCCGAATTTACGGGACCTGAGGGGGCGAGAGGACGTGGAAGGGTGAGGCTTGGAGAGAAGAGGGAGGACGGTAGGAGGAGAGGGGGGAAGGGAGGTGAAGGGAGAGGAGATATGAGGAGACGGGTCTAGGGGAAGATGGAGGCGGTGGTGAGAAGTCTACGCCAGGTGGCGCTTAGTAGCTGCTGCCAAAACCGTCACCTTTGCCCTACTATGCGCTTTAGGTACTGCTGAGGCAGATAACAGCCACTTCTGGGAGTAGAAGTGCAAGATTCGAACCCATAACTAAGCGAATGTGAGACCAACACGCCTCCGATTACGCCAACAGAGCATGGGGGAAGGGAAAGGTAAGATTAAATGCTGAGTAGTTCTTTACAGATCATCCAGGACAAGTGGTAACGTACAGGACCCTTTCAATTCGTTTCTTGTTCAGAAAGAAGTATCTAATCCGTTTGAAAGTTTGTCGGGTCCTATTCTAGTTCTCCTCTAACTAGATGATATATAGAAACTCTGGCAAAACGATACAATATCAGAAAATTCCGTCACTGATACAAACTAGTACACTTTGTGTTTTTTATGTTTAAACACCACTCCACAGATTAAGATTTGTCAAGTTAAGCCCATTCGAAATAGCGTCGTCTTTTTATGTTAATTTCAGTTCTCGCAAGATGTTTAGGTTTAATTTTCAGGAATGCAACATCCAAAACATGTGACCTTTTGGTAACATTGCGATTTCTTTTAGTCTGATTGTCGCTAGGTGAAATTAATTAGGATAGCAAAGCCTCATATCAAAAGGTTAAAGTGACCTTGATTAGCTTTTCTATGAAGTGAATTGCCTCAGATGATGCAAGCAAGGTCATCATACTAAGACAGCGGGGCAGGACTCATAGTTATAGGTTTGAATTGGACAAATTTAGGCTTAAGAAGGAAATAGGCAAGAACCGGTTCACCAACAGAATAGTTAACGAATGGAATTGACTTAGTAACCATGTAGTGAGCGCTGAAACTATTGGTTGTTTTAAGAGGAGATTAGATAACTTTATTGATGGGGATGGTAGATGGTAAGGGACGTGGAACTGCCTATTGTAGGCCATATGGTCTCTTACGTTCGCCTCCATTCTTATGCGATCCCATGCTGTTGTGACCTCCAGAGTTTCTTTTTCCAGAAAAGTATGTGTCGGAGAACGAGTATATGTGTAGCGATGTACGACTTCCAGATGAGTACCTAAATGAAGATGTCGCATCCTAGCCTTTGTGTTTGAGTTGATGTTTCGAATCTATAGTCGTGATTCGAACAGTTCTTGCAATCCAAGGACAAGAACGATACTTTGCCCTCTTTTTATAGATATATTCAACTTCTTGGATATATCTGTAAAAAGAGGGTAAAGTATCGTTCTGGCCTTTGGATTGCACGAATTGTTCGAAGCATCAACTCAGACACAAGGGCTAGATAGTGACAAAGAGGAAAAGATAGGAAATTTCACGGGGAATGTAGATGGTGATGAGTGTTGTAGGAGAGATGGTGATGAGTGCTAGAGGAGATATAGTGATGAGTGCTGGAGGAGAGATGGTGATGAGTATTGGAGAAGACATGGTGATGAGTGCTGGAGGAGAGATGGTGATACGTACTGGAAAAGAGATGGCGATGAGTGCTGGAGGAGAGATGATGATGAATGCTGGAAGAAAGGAAAGTTGTAGGCAGAGGGGAAAGAATGGTGTTGATAATAATGGAAGTAGAGGTGGAGCTGGTGTCGGTCTGTGGTGTTCATAGTTGTAGTGATGGATGT
>NC_134777.1:79393634-79396134 GCF_046742065.1 Oratosquilla oratoria
AAAAATCGTAAGTCGAATAATCGTAAGTAGAGGAATGGCTGTATGTTGTCAGTACCACTCCCATCTCTCTCCAGTTCTTCTTTAGCCCCAAATCTATTCTGCCTTCGGTCAAATAAAAGCATCTGCCGTCATCAAGAAGACATATGAAATAAGTTTAACTCTTTTAGTTGAGAGAGCGCCACAGTTTTAGTCAAACCTATGACTTTAGTCATGACGACGTTTATGAAATCAATGAAGGACGTGGTGTGATTGTGGCATTATTTTTTTTTTTTTTTTTTTTAAGGATACTTCCTTCCCACCATTGAAAACAGCCTCAATGCCTTTCTAATCCGCTGAAGATTTCCCCTTCAATGTAATGACTGTTTATTGAACGCCTTCTGAACTCCTTTTGAACGTCACAACCACAACAGATTCCATGTAAAGTGTCACCATATTTAAGGGAAACTTTGGTCGGTGGGGGTGTCACATGGCCAATGCATAGTTCACATAGTTACAATCATATCTATTCGTTTAAAACAAAGGATTACAGAGGAGGAGCATGCCGACAGGAGACCTGTTAGGTCGGTTGGGAAAAATTATAATAATGATAAATGAATAAATAAATAATAATAATAATAATGATAATATAAATAATAATAAATAAAATAAGTAAATAGGTAAAGCTAGATAATAAACAAACAGGTAAAAAGTAAATAATAATAAATGGACAGATATATGATAATAAATAGTAATCAAATAAATAATAATAAAAAGACAAAAAATAGCAAACAAATAAACAAATAATATAAGATAAATGGAAGGCATTACAGCATCTTGCTTAGGTTTTTATCTAAATTAATCTTAAATCGTCGAACTGAACTACATTGCACTACATCTGCAGGAGGTTTATTTCATTCTTTAACTACATGGTTGGTGAAGTTGTTTCTACCCACTTTCAAATTAGATATATTTCATGACAGTTTGAGAATATTATTTCTTGTCTGATTCTTATTCAGTGTGAACATTTTGTCACTTTTGATGTCAATTCCCTTTAGAATCTTAAGGACCTGTATCAAGTCACCCCTGAGTTTACGCCTTTTTTTTTTTTTTTTTTTTTTTAGGAAAAATAGATTCACATGTTTTAGTCGATTTCCGAATGATTCATTTTTGATATTTGGAATTAGTTTTGTGGCTCGTCGTTGTACTTTTTCCATTCTGTTAATGTCTTTAACGAGATTCGGTGACCATACGGAAACAGCATATCAGCATATTCCAAATGTGAACGAGCTAACGAATGAAAGATGGACTTTTGAAGTCAAAAGGTCGCGCAACCAGTCCTAGAATATTATTTACTTTCTCAGAGGCTGAAAACGACCACTCATCGTCTGCAATGTTGACAGGAATCTTCTTCAAGTGGCTGTCATAATTGATGTCTACCTTTGCTTGTTAGCAAAAGAGCCAGCTACAACTAATTGATTCTAATTTGTATCGCCTCGATCAAGTGCTTACTTTTGAATGCCTTCAAAAATCTTTTTCAGCAAATCAATTATCGTCTCAGTCACGTTATCATTAAATTTTCTCTAAATAGATACTTGTACAGTAAAAGACTAAATTCATATGTATATTAATCAGTGATAATATGTATCTAAATCTATTAGACTTTCGGGTGGTCAGCAATGTGCAGTTGCCAAATTGACTTCATTTGCTAGACTTTCCATCAGAATGGCCAGCTTAGTATACAGACAGTGCGTGCCAGCACGTGTGCAATATATTGTTCACATTTGTCAAGGCATTCAGCGCTGAAAAAAACAACAACAACTTAGCATTATTCAAGTAGGTAAAGTTAATAAGAGATAGTTTTCGCCTAGAAATTACCAAATAAGGCAAGCTACCCTATGCGCATGGGCGTTGAAATGCCAAGATTAAATAGGTCAGTGCATAAACAAATGAATAAGTATATGAATAAACAAATGAATAAATAGATATACTAATTAATTAATCTAATTATTTATTCATTTATTTACTTATTAACAAAACAGTATATTTAAGTGAGAGAGTGGTACAGAATATTGCTTTAGGGTTTATCTAACTGAATATTAAAACTTCAAACTTTGGCTTGTCATTTCCCGTCGTATCCAGGCGGAAAGTTTGTCCAATTTGCTGACTACGTATATGATTAACTAACTTGTTTCTGCATATCCTTGATTATGCCCCCTAAGCCCGTTATTTCTTCTCCAGTAAGTATTAAGTACTTAGTTACGACTGTGTTCCTACACGTTTTATTTTGTCTTACGCTAGACGATTTTATTTTTCGCCTTCGGTAGTTCTAACATAGGCAATTTGAATAATCATCTTCGCTGTGATGTCACATTTTAAACTTATTTTTTTTGCTGACATCAGACGACTTTATTCGTCTACGGTAGATTAAAAAAAAAAAAAAAAAAGTATGTTATATTTCTTAAGATTGTGTCAATTACCTTCAATGTTATCATCACCGAGCCGTCCCCTCAATATATTCTCC
>NC_134777.1:79403634-79411134 GCF_046742065.1 Oratosquilla oratoria
GCGTGTCAAGTACGACACAGGAGAGCGGACTCACCACAAGATAATGATCGTGAGAAAAGAAAAAAGGGGTCCAACATTATGATATGGTATGATACGTAAAAGTATTTCAGACACATGAAAGGGAGCCCCGAAGCTGATCTGACACGCAAACCGATCCGACTTAGGAAAGGGGATGAGACATAATATTCCTTTTACCATGAAGGTAAATACCTAAAGACTTCTGACACATGAGAAAGGATCTTATCCAGTAGAGGACCAATACGATACATTCCGACATGTTTTGACACGTTCTGACACCACGGGCCGTTGGCTGCTGCAGCCAGGCGAGGGCCCTGCGTGTCGGACAATCGGTTCTACAATAGAGTCGGAGTAGAGGAAGATTATAATTAGAGAACACAGAGGCGCCTTTGACAATGCCGAACGCTGGCCCAGCCCTATTTCCCACACACGCGCGCGCACACACACACACACACACACACACACACACACACACACACACACACACACACACACACACACACACACACACACACACACACGGTGTGTGTGTGTGAATATATGTATGTACATATATAAATACATTTCCTTTTTCAAATCGTCATCTCCATATTCTCAACCCTCGTTCTCCACCTGTTCTCCTCTTTCTCCTCTATCTCTCTTTTTCCTTTTTTTTCTACAACTCCACCTTCTCTTTCTCATTTCCGCTTCACCCTTTTCCCTTCCTTCATTTCCCTTTTCCCCCTCTCCATCTCCTCTGTGCTTCTTTCTCATCTCTCTCCATCCCCTCCTTTGTTATTGTTTTAAGCTATTTCCCCCTTCTCGTGTGCTACCATTCATCGTTTTTTCTCTTCCGGGAGCAGGTGGAGAGGAAGGAAGAAGAGTAGTGGAAAGAGAATAGAATCAAGGGAAGAAGAAGGAGGACAGGGGGACAAAAAGATAGGGAGGAGGAGTAGAAGAAGGAGAAAGAAGAACAGGAGAACAGTACGAGGAGATGAAGGTGAAGGAAGAAAAAAAGGAGAAGAAGGAGTCGAAGGAGGAGGAGGAAGTAGTAGAGGAGAAGGAATAAGAGAAGAAATAATGGTCACGTAACACATAAACACGGTGTTTAAGTGATGCTTCAGCCTCGTTTCACTGTCAACAATACAAAGCACAAGTTTACTTTCTACACAGCAGGGGAGCGCTCATGTGTCTGAAATCGCCCGAAAGCCTGAAATGAAACCAAAGCGTGCCATAGCGTCTGTGCCGCAGTGTTTCTCAGCCAGTTGTCCGCGGACTCCTGCGGGGCTGCAGAAGCCCATAAAGGGTCCCGCATGACAAGGAATTCAACATGTTATAGTTAAGCTTGTCATGGCTTAGATTTTTTATAAGCCATGCTTACACAATGTGTCCTTATCAAGATCTCCAATTTGTTTCTAATTTTTACTTGCTAGTTGCATCTCTCAGAATGTGGTGATGGATTGTATGATATAATGTTTCTATCTGAGTATGTCCTATCTAATTCCGTATCAACGGATCCCCTGAATAAGTAAGTCAATGTAAGGAGTCCACAAACCTTGAAAATTTGAGAAACACTGATGGATGGGAAACCAAGAAAGTTGACCTTTTCAATAAACACTTCATCAAAGATAATCAACTTTCTTATCCTTTAGAACAATATCACGCCAAAGGGTCAGAGAGATTAGATTTAAGAAGGAAATAGGCCAGAACTAGTTTACCAACAGAGCGGTTAACGAACGGAATAGACTTTGTAACCCTACAGTGAGAGCTGAAACAGTGGGTTGTTTGAAGAGATTAGATATGACTTTATGGATAGGTATGACAGGTGGTAATGAACATGGAACTGCCTTATAGTCTATTACAGTCTTCTCCATTCTTATGTTCTTAAGATAATGAAGTGACTCCATTCTGCAGGGATAACTGGTCAGTCTCCTTGTCTTCAAGCTTTCGCTTTCGGAGTGGAATGAGAGAATTTCCGGTTCCACAGTGGAATGAGATCAATGTTTGTATTAACAAACCCCAACAACCAGGAAAATGATATTAAGGCACGAGGCAAAATTAAAGTTTAAGACTGATATAATTGAATGCTGTAAATCTACTGTAGAATATGTTTAGAAATACAGAAATACATACATACATACATATACCAAAGGCTTTTTCCCCCTATATGGGGGTAGCCAAAAAGAAAAAGGCATAGAAACCACTCCTACCCATTCCATTTCCTATATATTTCACTCCCCTCCACCCTCCTCCCTCCCTCTCATCTTGGCACCTCCTGGATGACGGATCATCCCTGCATCTTGTAAAAGAGACAAACACGCAAAGTAAATGGGAAAGACTTGGTGCTGAAAGTGTCTAGTAAAAACTAGTAATAGCAGTGCATAACTATTCGCATAATTTCACATGTACAGAGAAGCATATACTGTATTGTACATAATTACACCCGTGCAAACATACATAGACACATGCATATATATGTATGCAATTAAGGAAGAGTTATCGCTGTTATTCCCTTTTTCTAATTGTCAGCTCCGTCTTCTCAACCCCCGTTCTCCATCACTCTCTCTCCTCTCGCTTTTTTTTTCCAACTTCCTTTCCTACAACTCCACCTTCTCATCCTCGTTTCTGTTTTTCCCTCTTCCCTTCCTTCATTTCCCTTTTCCTCTTCGCCCTCTCATCTTTCCCTCTTCTTTCTCTTCTCTATCCATCCACTATTTTGTTATCTCGCCGTATCTTCGTTGTGTCACTTGCCATTATTACGCATGTTATTATGTAACGCTTATAAGTCTACGGGGTAATTTGACCATGTTTGCCAATATATCTATATATTTTTTTCCTTCTTCACATGTATGTAAATCTTACCAAGATAACAAGAATATCTATGTATATGTTTTTATTCAGCTAATATTTTCATAAAAATGGTGTTTCGCGGACGATATAAAAACGTGCAAAAAATTAAAGGAAAATTGGATACAAACAAATATACAATAGAAAACGCATTGAGGGTGGCCTTTTGTAAAAAGAAGAAAACGTGACACGGGAGACACAGACTTGGAACGAAAAGAGAGAGTGAAAGGATGAAAAAGAATTGAAGTGAGCCAGGGTGAAGACAAATATATAATTAGAGTAAAGAAGAGGAGGAGAAAAGTTAGTGAGAGATAATTGAATAGGAGAGCAAAGACAAGGCGGAGAATACTAAAGGCAGAGGGCGAAGGTGCAGAGGGAGAAGTAGGAAGTAGGAAGGACGGGAGGGGGGTGTAAAAAGAAAGAAAATGAAACAGGAGGAAACCACGAGAAGTATTTAGGAAGGGCAGGAGGAACAGGGAGACAGAGAAAGGAGAAGGAAATATAGAAATGGTGGTGAGAGGAGAAAGGATCGGAAATAGACAAGAAAGGAGAGGAAGAGGAGGGGGAAGAAGTGTAGATAGGAAAGAGGGAAAATGGCGCCGAATGGAAAATAATGATCGTGCAGACATACATCATCAGAAAGGCCAGGATGGACAGGAAGGCAGGGCAAGTAATGAAAAGATTGAATGATCACTGGTTAGGTTAGGGGTGGGACGTCACCGTAAAAAGTGTGTCTGTCTGTCTGACTGTCTTTCTGTCTATGTGTGCTTGTATGCGTGTATGTATGTGTACTTACGTGCGTGTGTATGTATATGTATTTGTGTTTATGTGTGTGTGTGTGTGTGTGTGTGTGTGTGTGTGTGTGCATGTGTGTGCGTCCGTGTGTGCGTAAACATGTCTTCTTCACAGTTGACTATCCGCCATCACGGCTAAACGACGGAGGATCCACGAGTGTTGACTTACCAACTCCAGACTTGATCCTCCCCTTGATTCCGGATATTGTCCGGGCGCGGCAACCGGACGTCATCTTCGCCGAGTAGCGAGTCCTTCGGATATCGGGTAAGCGATCCGGATATGAGGCTGAACGGATATCTTGTTAATTGAGTTGTCGTCGACAGACCCCGAGTTCCCCAAGAAACGCCATTGGACATCACGTGAGCAAAAGGTAAATGTGTCAGGTGGACGTGTCAGAAGAGAGTGTCATAATGAAGGTAGGTCAGAAAGGTGCGTTCGAGTGCGCAAAGAAAATGTGTTAAAAGAAATGTGTGTCATAAAAAAGGTGTATCAGAAGAGCGTCATAGTGTCAGAAAGGTGTGCTTGAATACGCTAAAAAAACGTGTAAAAAGAAATGTGTGTCATGAAAAGTGTGTGTCAGGACAGAGTGTCAGAAAAGTGCATTCGAGTGTGCAAAAAAAGTGTGTCAAAATAGATATGTGTTAGGAAAAGGTATGTCAGGAGAGAGTGTCATATAGTTTCAGAAACGTGCGTTCGAACGTGGCGAGAAAATGTGTCAGGAGCAAGTGTCATAATTTTTTTTTATTATCTTTACTTATAGGGCGATTCAATAAAAATAGTCACAGGTTTGTATGAAAAATAAAATTACAAGAAGAAAGCTATGTTTGACATGCGGAATTAACTAATCTCATGATCTTCATCTTCTTTTGTCCTTCCTTCCTGAATTATATCTCCCCCGAACATTTTTCTATTCTTAACCTCAAGCTTAAAATATAAAAAAGAAAAATAGAAAAAAGAGAAACAGGGATGGCATCCCCTTTCTTATTTTATTCTCCTAATTTTCAAAGTAAAACACAACTCACGAAGACTTAATTCTCTCCCTAAATATCCTATATTCTCTCTTCATAGTTTTGGTGTCGTATGAAAAAATAAAAAACATTTGGTAGTACGGTAGCCAGAGTATAAAATGAGGCAAAGAAAAGTCGAGGAAATCATAACAAAGTCATCAGGTTATCAAAGAAGTCGCAAGGATTACTTTAAACGACATGACGTCACTGGAAAGGAAGGAGTGAATTCTTCAACGACGTGCAGTTATTACCTCAGTTACAATATTATGGTTTTATTCATGCTCTTACACTATTGATGCATCTGTTAAACTTACAATAAGTTTGTGTGTGTACGAACATGTGTACGTCTGTAAGTGAATGCATGCATGTGTAGTAATCGCATTAAAGTATATTCAGGATCCGTTGATTCTCTTCTATCTCGAACCAAGCACTTGCGCCTTCCATAAAATTAGGACCTGATGCAGAGGCTCTCCAAGTGCCGACGGCCATGAAGTCTCTATGCCCTCACTCACTTCAGAAATTGATCATCAATGGGTTCTCAGGCCGTCCCTCTTAAATAATGACGGCGCTTTTCTCCAAAATGAAAATTATGGAAATCTCGTTGAGATTTTTTCTCACGATTTAAAGTGCACTTCGATGTATTCATAGGAAATATAAGCAAAGCTTTCAGTAAATCTTAATGTATATATATATATATATATATATATATATATATATAATATATATATATATATATGTGTATGTGTGTGCATATATTTATATATATATATATATATATATATATATATGTGTGTGTGTGTGTGTGTGTGTGTTTGTGTGAGTGAGTGTTTAATCTTCTCTGCCTACAACGCTTTTAATTTGTTTCTCAGAATGGTAGTCAAGTAAAATATTTATTTAATCCATCAAGGTGATTGCAGACGCAACATTTTCAATATCCATTTTGTCAATAACTTCTTCCTGTGAATGGTGCTTTAAACCACTCTTTCCTTCTTCCATTGCAATAGAGCAAATAGAGTTGAATATATATGTATGTACACACACACACGCACGCACACACACACACACACACACACACACACACACACACACACACACACACACACACACACACACACACACACACACACACACACACACACACACACACACACACACACACACATATATGTATATATATATATATATATATATATTATATATATATATATATATATTTATATATACTTATAAAATTCTAGTCATCTTGTTTATCTTGCTTGGTTGAAACCATCACCCAGCCAATCAGAAGATGAGATATGACGTCACGGCTGAGGACCAGCCAATCAGAAGAAGAGATATGACGTCACGACTGAGGACCAGCCAATCAGAAAAAGAGACATGACGTCACGACTTAGGACCAGCCAATCAGAAGAAGAGATCATAAAAAGATATGTGACGTCACGACTGAGGACCGGCCAATCAAAAGAGATATGACGTCACGACATCCGCTGTGTGGGTCCCAAGGAACTCCAGCGCTGAGCGCGAGACGATACAACTGCTAATTTTCCAATTTG
This sequence comes from Oratosquilla oratoria, assembly GCF_046742065.1. Lineage (NCBI taxonomy): Eukaryota > Metazoa > Arthropoda > Malacostraca > Stomatopoda > Squillidae > Oratosquilla > Oratosquilla oratoria. The sequence goes on from NC_134777.1 coordinate 79,409,834, forward strand.
CCAAATTTTGAATTTCCAATTTTCCGATTGCATATTTTCTGACCATTAATATTTATTTTTTCATATTCAGTATCTAAAAGTATAGTCAGCTCCTGAATTAGCTTCTATGAGGCATAATGAGTTTATTAAAATATTACGAACCGTATAAATCATATGATGCATAGTGTTCCAAGCAACGACGACATGACGTCACAATTTTCCGATTACATATTTTCTGACCATTAATATTTGAAATTTTCATATTCAGTATTTAAAAGTATTGCCAACTCCTGAATTAGCTTCTATGAGGCATAATGAATTTATTAAAATATTACGAACCATATATATCATATTATGCGTAGTGTTCCAAGCAACGACGACATGACGTCTTAATCTTCTAATTCCAAAATTGAAAATTGTTTTATTTGAAGGAGACAATATTCCGTTTGCAAGAATTCAGTTTTCAATTCAATGAGCGTTTGCCATGACCATTCATAAGTCTCAAGAACAGACTTTTCAGAAAGTTTTTGTTTATCTAGAGTTCTAGACAAACCTGTATTTCAGCATGGACAATTATATGTTGCGCTGAGAAGAGTTAAGCAAAAGGAAAATATTAAAGTGTTTTTGAATAATTCAGATTGTACAAAGAGTGTTGTAAATATAAGAGCATTATCTTAATAAAGATTTTATTGGCCATTTTATAAACAACAACTCATTTAATATTTTATTTGACCCAACAGGTCACGGGTGGTCTAGTATATGATAATTTTCATGACAGTCGCATGTAGGATTCGAACCCACTGCTTCGGCCTCCGGTAAGATAACCTTCACAATGCGTTTACCCGTTCAGCTACAGAGACTATAAAAGCCTCGAAACCTGGAATCATTCTGATTCCCGAGGGTAGGAAAGATCACTAATCTGCGACCCCAGTTCCTGTAGTGACAGCGACATTAATTTGATATTTTTATGACGGTTGCATGTAGGATTCGAACCCACTGCTTAGGCCTCCCGTAAGATAACCTTCACAATGTCGCTGTCACTAGCGATGATGTAGTTAAATAATAAACAAACAAGTAAATAGGAAATAATAATTAATTGACAGATAACTTATAATAAATGAAAATCAAGCAAATTATAATAAACAGACGAATAATAACAAACAAACAAACAAATAATATACTCTATTAAATATTAACAGCAGGAAGATATTTTCCAATGACTACAGTACTGTCCTCAAGCACTATAATCTAGCTTTATTGTTATACAGTATGTTGCTATTATCATCGTGTTATTGTTTAGATCTACCATATCTCTGTTATAT
>NC_134777.1:79421134-79423634 GCF_046742065.1 Oratosquilla oratoria
TATATATATATATATATACATACATATATATACATATATATATTGTGTAGTTGTTTGTAGTTATGCATGTATATATATATACATATATATATATTATATATATATATATACATATATATATACATATATATATATATATATATATATATATATATATATATATACATTGTGTAGTTTGTAGTTATGCATGTATATATACAGTATATATATATATATATATATATATGTATATGTATATATATATATATATATATATATATATATATATATATATATATATATTCCGAGTGGAGGTTAGCTGTTATATGTATATATATATATACATACATATATATATACATATATATATATATATATATATATATATATATATGTACACACACACGCACACACACACACACACACACACACACACACACACACACACACACACACACACACACACACACACACACAAACACACACACACATACATACATACGCATATGTAGATGGTCTGTCAGGGCAACCTGAAAGAATCTTATGGCTGCCTGACGACAGTCTGGATGGATCCGGAAATCGACTCCTCGGTAATCCGATGGCTTCGAAAAGGGTGGGGAGGTTCCGGGGGTCTTGACCAACCCGAAGCTGGTTCTAAATCAGTATGTAGACTACATATATACCGTGTACATTCTCGAAATTATCCCACATATCCCTCCTCTCTATTAAAATAAGAGAGTTAGTTTTGTGAATCTTGAACATATGGATACGTATAAGCACGCTAATATATCCAAACGGATGCACACACTTACAGACATAAAGGCACACGTACAGACATTTGCACGTACACACTCTCACTCCCCCTATCTCTCTCTCTCTCTCTCTCTCTCTCACACACACACACACACACACACACACACACACACACACACACACACACACACACACACACACACACACACACACACACATACACACACACACACTCGGTGGCGCGGTTGGTAGAGTCCCCGATTGTCACTACGGCGGTCCGGGTTCGAATCCTGCCCAAGGCTGAAATAATTTCAGTATCGCTGCGCTTCGAGTCGTTACTCCAACTTGTGGGCGGAGACTTGGGGCAGTGTATGGGTGTAAGGTCACAGCATTACCCATAGATCGGTCATACGAGGCCTGAGCTCTCTTACGGGAGGGAAATAGCTGTCGACCACGAGTCCAGCACGTGATTCAAATACCAAGGTAAATAAACACACACATACATACACACACAGATACACACACACACACACACACACACACACACACACACACACACACACACACACACACACACACACGGTTGCCCGTGTGTATACCTGTTTTCTATATGTTTTCTGTCTGTCCATCATCCCGTTTGTTTGTGTATCTGAATGCTTCTCTTTTCTTTTATTCATATCTGTCTTTCCGCTTTTATAAGTCATGCATTAATAGAAAACGAAAAAATAATAGAGAACGCACATGTGCGCACTGCGTTTTTTTTTTATTTTATCTTATTGTATATATTTATTAATTTATTTATATATTTGGTCAATGAGCATATAAGTGATGTGAACTGTATCATGTCCTGGGTACGTTCATGTCAGTATTAGAGAAAGTCAAGTCCGGTTTTCTGATTTTTATTAAAATCTCAAATGACTTGCAATAGTTCAGAGACCCTATCACCCAGCTACCTATCAACCCACTCCACCCATAGATGTACAGTTGACACGGCTGGATACTATTAATAGCAAGTATATACACTGGCCGATCGGTTTAGAGCAGTTATTCTCAAACTTTTTCGTGAGCGACCCTATTTGGAATCCTTCGCGACCCAGAGTAGAATAAAGAGACAGATTATGTACAGTGATATATACACTTTATTTTGAAGAAAAAAATAATATGTACATTTCATTCACAAAACTAAACTATTGGGTTCCATGGCACTGCTTTTCTTTCACAAAACTAAACTAACAGGATTCATGGCATATAAGTTATCTGTGGTTAAAAGAAGAACTCAGTTAATTAACTGAAATAATTTGACCGTGATATTTTTCCTGTTGAGTCCCTGCGACCTATTAAAATTAATCTCGCGACCCAAAGCTGGGTCGCGGCCCACAGTTTGAAAACCACCGATTTAGAGCATCGCTACTTGCGATAGAGTTGAGGTAAAGGCGGTTCGAAATTGCCACCAGCGAGTTGGACCAAGGACATGGTTAATTGAATTCCACGCTACAAAATCCCCTATAAAGGAGACCGTACTAGCCTCCGGAGAAGGGGGAGTTCGCTAGTTAAATGTAATATTTTTTGTTTCCAGCTGGGTAATGGTCACAGAATGGAATATTGTAGATCCAAATCACAGATGGTAATTGTACGTGACACCACATTAGGTATTTCTCGCCAGCATGCTTTGTGCTATTGTTACTTCGCTTGAGTAGAAACGATTTCAGTTGTTATCTTTTGCTTTTTCAAAATTCCAAATGTATAATTACTCTTGCGTCATATAGAA
>NC_134777.1:79428634-79438634 GCF_046742065.1 Oratosquilla oratoria
AGCGGTAGAGAGTAGCAGACACCCTGTCCCCACTTCCCTCTCAACTCTTCCTTCTTCTCTTTCTTTTCCTTCTCTATCCTATTAGGTTTTTCCTTCCTTTGCCGTTTCTCTCCATATCCCTTCCTCTTTCCTTCTCTCCCCTCTCCTTATAGCTTTGTTTCATTGTTCCCCTTACTCTCAATCCTTTTCTGTTCCCCCTTCCCTTTTATCGACCTCCTCATCACCAAATTATTCTTCCTTATTTCCATCTGCTTTTCTTTCCTTCCCTTCCGTCTACTACTCCCTCCTTTCCTTCCTTTCTTCTTTCTCTTCCCCGCATTCATATCCTCCTCCCTTCCCCCGACCCGTTTCTCCTATTTTCTCCTTTACAACGTAATTCCCACGCCTCCTACCTCTAATCTCCTTACCAAACCCCATTACCTTCTATCTTGTTCCTTCCTTCTCATCCTCCTTCCCCTTCTCCCATACCCTCTTATCATCATCTCTTTCATCCTTTCTTCTTCGTCCATCTTATTATTTCTCCTTCCTCCACATTTCCCCTTCTCCATCACCTCCCTTCTTTTTTCTCTATCCTTACGTTTTCCTTCCTTTCGTCCCTCCATTCTTCTTTGTCAAGTCTTTCCCTCTTCCTCTCCTTCCACTCTAAACCCCTCTCGCTTCCCTCCTCTTTCACTTCCTCTCACTACCTCAGCCTTCCCTCCATGAACCGTTCGGTTACTAATGGTGTTTCCTTCATTTGATTCAAATCAAGTGGCATGAGCCAGAATGAAATATATAAGAGGCCTGTCACCCGCTTTGATGTCTTCGTGAGGCAGAGGTGCTAGATCTGCAGGGAGGACACGCTCACGCACGCGCGCGCGCCCGCTCACCACCTGACGTGTAAAGATATATGGCCATTTAGCTTCGTCTTGACTGTCTGCTTTGGTTTAGTGCTTTATGGGTGGTATTTTAGTGAGGGGTAGCGACGCCTTTGCGTATTCAGCTATTGGTGGGAAGGAGTTTCTTCCAGATGCCGCGCGTTCAAGTGCACACAAGAAGGGTTAATTAACGTTCAGTGGCAGAAAGGGCTTGATCTCAACTGAATAAAGTTGCTTGTTGCAGTTAGAATGAAGACGATAAGTCATCAGGTGTTGCAGAAGGGTTGAATATTATGACGTCATTCCTTCAGAAATTATATCCACATAAAAAGGCCGATCGTAGTTTGAGTTATTGTAAACATGGTATTTATGAATTTGGAAAAATGAACATACATACATACATACATATATATATATATATATATATATATATATATATGTATATATATACATATTCATATTTATATATACATATGATTTGTACATGTACATATGCATATACAAGGAAATCTATAGGTGCATAAATTTGAGCACAATGAAATGAGAACTAGCAGAAATAATAGCTTTGTGAATAAAAATTAGTAAACACTAATGCTATGTTCAGAAAACGCAAAGAAGAAACTAAAATAATCCTTGGCCCATAAATCTAAGTAAAGCCAGGGAAGATTTAAAAGAAATAATGCCATGTTATCAAACATTACTTAGAAAACAAGACCATGTACATGGCAGTCTACATTACTTCACTAATCACCGATTACCTAAACGAACTTAATCTATTGGGAATTTTATGATAGAGAAATTAGAATTAGAATTATGTAAAACGTATAGATATTTCTTGCACTGCGAAACAGTTGGATAATTTCGAAAGCAGAAATTGCTGGTTAAGCTGGCAGAACATGACATTTATGGAAAGTTATGACGCTGGAATAAAAACGGGTTAAACGTCTGCTGAAGTTATGTTGTTCAGATTAGAAATTCTCTTACCTGAAGAATTGCTATAACTGAAGCCACTCATCGCTCAGCTCTTGAAACAAGTCTACATATGATTTTGTGTCTGAAGATATCAAAATATATAAACATATAGGCATATACACGAAAAAATACACACACACACACACACACACACACACACACACACACACACACACACACACACACACACACACACACACACATTCGCACGCATGCATATATATATATATATATATATATATATATATATATATATACATATACGTATACACATATATATATACATACATACATATATATATATACATATATATATATATATATATATATATATATATATTCATATACATATATATGTGTGTATATATATATAAATGTATATATATATTCATATATATGTATATATATATATATATATATATATATATATGTGTGTGTGTGTGTGTGTGTGTGTGTGTGTGTGTGTGTGTGTGTGTGTGTGTGTGTTATATAGTTATATAATATAGTTACATGTTGCTTATGAGTTTTTTATGCTTTTCTACTTTGCCTGGGAGCATTTATTTCCTTCCAAAGAATATTGACTTCAAATGCATTCCGATCATGTCTGAGAACGTATATGCTCCAGCGATTGAGGTCGGGATAACTTTGGAGGTTTCTGATTGTCTGCTGTCTGATTGGCTGGCTGTTCTGTGACTTCATGAGATTCTTGTAGTCCACTGAGCTACGAGAACCTTCTAACACTGGGAAGAGCTTTTAAGTCATCTGCTTGGGTATTCAGTTAGGGTTATAGTACCTATACGAAATGAGGGAAAGAATCAGGCCGTAAACTGATAGCAAGACAATATTATAGAAAGAAATACATAAAGAAATATTCATATATTCACAGCAATTATTTTACATAAGTAGCTTTATCCATATACAAGACAAACTCCATATAATTTTCAACATTGGGTCGTACTTAGGACGCTACTTTTAAAGGTATTGCATGACATTTAATTGATAAATGGCCTCAAAGTGAAACGTGGTTTTAACCTGAAGCTAGAAAAATTAGATAGAATATAATAATGATGATACAAATGATAATTATAATATATATTGGTAATAAAAATAAAAATAATAACGATGAACAATAGTAATAGTAATAATATTGGTAATGATAATAAAATTATACTAACAACAATAGTAGTAGTAATAATAGTAATAATAATAATAATAATAATAATAATAATAATAATAATAATAATAATAATAATAATAATAATAATAATAATAATAATAATAATAATAATAATAATAATAATATAGCTATTCCTAACTAATCCTGCCAAATGCTAAACCGTATTGAAGGGGTGAAGTCTCTCAACAGAAGGGAAATCTCGAGGGAAGGCGACGTGGTTTTGCTCCATCTGCAAAGTAAAAGAAGATGAATTGTTTCACTTCTATAGAATTGGAAAAATCTCAGAAGAGCATCCAATATTCATAATGTTGGGTAATGTGAGGTAAGGGATGATTGATATTGGTAATGTTAATACCTTTCTTACGAGAGTATCTTTATGAAATAATATCGCCTGTCAACAACCAAAATAGAATTGATAAACGTAACATAAAACACTAGATTTTTCTGAAGAAAAATCCTCAGACATTTATAGGATTACTTTATATAAATCCTGTAAGAGATTAAATTGACCTGTGTGTCTTTTTTCGCGGACCACCAGACAATTTCATTCAGACAACGGGATTCTTTCAATCTATGAAAATATTTACTCATGTTTAAAATAAGATATATACAAATATAAAAGAAAAAATACAATCAAGATAGAAGCTGCGACAGAGAATGACAATGTAGGTAATAATGAAAAGGAAGAGGCAAATGAAAAAAATGAAAGGAAAATAATATGTGAGGAGGGAACACAAAAACCTATTTCAAAAAAGAAAGATAAAGTTGAATTTTTGGGAAGAAAGTGGAGAGTTGGGGAGGTTGGAATGAGAAGATGAGAAATATCTCGATCGGTTCCACCAATATGATAATGCACTTCAAAAGAATCCTCGCTGGCCGAGTGAGCTAAATATCACTACCGAGTTGGACCAAGGGCATGGTTCATTATATTCCGCGCTACGAAGTCCTCTGTAAGGGGGCACCGTCCCATCCTCCTGGCGGGGGGAGTTTGCGACGTTAAACCGAATCACTTCAAAAGTTGTGATCATTCTAACAAGAGATTAAGTTATTCAGTCGATGAAACATCCTTTGCAAACCGTGCGAAACGTGTTTGCTTTAAAACGACGAGGGAAACGTTCGCATGACGGGTAATATTCGCTAAGGAACGTTTGCCCTTTCCAGGTAATCAGTTTATATATTGCAGATATATTATCTAAAAATGAGTTTGCAAACGCTAATTTGTCCTGAAACGGAATATACATAACTTTTGCTCGAGAAGTGCTTCATTATGTATGCATGACATACCTGATATTGTACAGTTTTCTGCTGAGCCTGTGTGAGAACATATATTCCCGGGACAGTGTGACACAAGTATTTGTATTGACATTTTCAAATTCATTTTGAAATATTCAAATTTACCTTGAACATTTCAAAGCAACCCCGCCCGTGATTGTGTGCACTGGTGGCGTCATCGGAATCGTGCTGGCCTCGCCTACGCTTAGTTGTGGGTTCGAATTCCGTACTCTTCTCCAATCCCCAGCAGTAACTGTTACCTGCACCCAACAGTCCCTTAACCCATTCAACTCCGATGACAAGATGTCTTGTCATTTGGTCAAATAAAACAAAAAATCATAAAACACCAAAATGTTTGATCAAACACCAGAAAAATATGACGTCAGTCCTCGCTTCGCTGTGAGCGAAGCGAGGACTGACGTCATATTTTTCTGGTGTTTGATCAAACATTTTGGTGTTTTATGATTTTTTGTTTTATTTGACCAAATGACAAGACATCTTGTCATCGGAGTTGAATGGGTTAAGCGCATAATGGGGCAAAGGGGACGGCTTTGGCCACAGCTACTCAGCGCCTCCTGGCGCAGGCTCACAAACCACCTGGGGAAAAGTAAATATATGAATCATATATATATATATATATATATATATATATATATAATATATATATATATATATATATATATATATATATATATATATATTCAGTCTAAAAGAAGGTAAGGATTTCATGCCAGTGGATGTCTACTTCACCTTTACCCTTTATGCTCGGATAACTAGATGATTATCATAATAAAACATAACTAAAAATAGTAAAATAAAATATCGTGAGCCAAGATAGAATACAATGATTATAAAATTAACTGAAATAAAATGAAATAGAGTCGAATGAAGTAAAACAAAGGAAAATTCAAATAGAAACAAATAAATGGTGTGAAATACGATCAAACAAAACTGTATTAACATGAGAATAGAAAAGAAGAAATGTTTACACGGGGACTTAGGTCAACTTGGACATCAATAGCCCTCCGTGGCAAACTTGGGTCTACCCATTTGCGAGATGAGTGTAATGTTTAAAGAATAGAGACTAAAGAACCTTGACCTACAACAAACGAATACAATTTCTTGGCATCTGGGCTCTTCATATGATAAACTGGAACGGTACCATTGCGCCCTCCTTAAAAAGAAAATAGTAAACTATAAATCCTAATTGAATTGTAAGCCATTTACCGTGGTATGCATGTAAAGCTCAAAGGATAAACTTTGAAGGACCTTGACCTACACAGCAAGCAAACACAATTTCCTGGCATCCGCATCCCTGACATGATGAACTGAAATGATAGGATTGCTTCTCACGCCAACCCCTAAAAAAAATCCTAATTGTGTTGTAAAGCTCAAAGAATAAAGTTTGGAGGACCTTGGCCTACAGCAAACAAATACAAAATTCTTGGCATCTGGACCTTTCACGTGATAATCTATAACGATACTATCGCACCCTGCCCCCTCGGGAAAAATAATTGCATTGTAAAGCAGTTAACGTGGCGTGCATGATCAAGGTGCTCCAGGCGGACACGGTTAAGCTTGCAGGGCCTAGGCCTGCACCGTCGGCCAGCACAGCTGCATTGCGTGGTTTTGCAAAGTCGGCGTCAACAGAACGTGGTGTGAATGTGACGCTTGCCCAGGGCCAATGGTTTGCAATTTGTATTTGCAAACGCAGCATACAAAACCGCGGAACCGAGCCCAGGCCTCAGCAGAGGCCCGCAGTCGTATGACTACAAGAGGTGAATGAAATCGTGTGGAATTAGTCATAATAAAATGTGAAACCCAAGGTCGGAAGAAAGGAACACATGTGTTACATGTAATATACGGATTACCATTCATCAGGTTTTCTTTTCTCCGAATGTGGGTTTTACGGTTTATTTTATAAATGTGTTAGACCAGTTGATTCGTCTTGTCATAATAAGTTATAATTGGCCCGAGACACGAGAAAGGAATGCAGTGTTCTAGTGGTAGAGTAATACACCCCCCCCCCTTATACAGAATAGCATTGTCGGTAGACCAGTTAATTCCATACCGAAAGATCACCGCTTCGACACCCGTTTGGCCCAAACTGAGCCTTTTGGCGCTGGTTGCTAAAACTAACCACGTGGTTTTTGCATGCTGGAACTTCCCTTGTGACTTCGTGATTCTATAAGTACGGTAATGAGCTTCATGGCGCTGTAAACAAATTCTCGACCGCTCCTCCGTTTCGTACGTCTTTCGCTTTAAATTTTCACCACTGTCTTTAGTCACTTCCCCTTTCTTCACTTTCACCCACCTTTCTCCTATGTTATTTGTCATTTCTTTTTCTGTATTAGTTCACAGAACTTATTCAGTAGCCCCTATGCCTACAAGTATTCCTCTTTTTCAATTTCCATGTAGTGTACTTCAGACAAGGGGGAATTAAACTGGTGATGACTTTTCTTCGATTTTCTTCTTCAAATTTGCACACATGCCTCTATGTCACTCAAGGAATCCCCAGAGACAACGCAAGACAGGTTCGAGTTGAGTTTTGCAGTGACGTGATTTCTTTTGTCCGGTGATCTTTAACCTTATATTTGAGATACTCCCCAAAAGGGCGCGATCTTACAATCTTGAAGCAATTTAATTTTCTCCTCCTACACCCTTTCCCCAATCAGATTCGTTGTTACAAGCCTATATGCAATATTGTTTACTTAAGCAATCTCGAATCACTTCATAACTTACTTAGGTTACAAGTCAGCAAAACATACATGCCATACAACAGTGAAATCGTGTCCCCCGCGACTGTTTATAAACATTAGGTGGAGAGCAATTTTGTGCAATACTTCGTCTACGAACCTTGCTGTTTACAAACACCCAGTCCATAAAAATGCAACCCTCGCCTTCTACCCCTCTTTCTACATATTTCTACCTATTCTATACCAGCCTCTTACACAAATGTACTTAACTCTACTATGTGACTTGAACCTTGCTCCATCGGTAATATGGAAAAGAATTAATGAGTTAGAAAAATCGTTATATGGTCTAAGTTCCGTATAGACGAAATGACATTGGCAGAGTGACATTATCTGAAATATAATTTGTAGAAAACGTTCTAGAATAGAGTTTTTAGAGCATTATCCTAACCTTAGATTCTAGTTAGATAGTCACAGCCTTTTTAGTTCAACGATTTCACATTAGATAAATAGAATTGTCTGGCGATATCAAGTATAAGATATGTAAAATATAAGGTATAAGGTATTCTTAACAAAAGAATCTCTTGATATTAAAATCAATCCTTCAATGGATTGACGCTCATACACGTGAATAGAATTATCTGGCTCCAGCTAAAATAAAGCTAAAAAATGGCGTCACCACTCCCGAGGGGTTAAATTTCCTAGGTGGTGATTATGACCGACATCCGTCATCATGATTTTAAAATTTGGTTTCGAATTTTCTCCTCCGTTTTTCTTCCCTCTCGTCCCAACGCCGTCCTTCACTTACTTCCGTCCCTTCCTGCCCTTCTCCCCCTTGTTTGCTTGGTGTAAAGTTGTAATAATGCGAGTACATGCACTAAGGGTTTTATTCACCGGACACAAGGACGCTACTGTTTTAGAGTAAGACTCGTTTCACATGTATCGACTTTTCGCCGTTCTCCGTCCACGGCACGACGGCTTGCTCTCCAACAACATTGGGTGTCTATGGACGCTTTCACACGTGGTCGAGGTCGTGACGTGTGAAACCGTCCACAGACAACCATGTTTATTTGAGAGCACGACGTCGTTGTAATGGTGGCATAGAATATTCTTTGTGTGTTGTACATACGTATTTGTAATATTGTTTATTTATTATTATATATTTTATATATTATTGTGAGAACCAAGTGTTCATTTAAGCGTATATGTTTTTCCCGCCAAGTCTGAGCTTCTTGGCGTCGCTTGGCGTCGGAGTCAGTCTTGATTCTGCTTAAGAAGCGACCGCACGCTTGTTTTTGTAGTGCTTTCTCACATTGTAACTAATACAATATTTTTCATTATTGCATTATTGATTGTTTAATTGGCCACCCCGATACATCGTGTCGTGGACGGCGCACGGCAAAAAAAAAAATAAAACTATGAAACGAATCTTACTATTGTCTTAATAATTCTCTTTACAGATATTCTAACTTCACACCATATCACTTAATTATGTGAACAAGCGTTACCATACTGAAGGGGTTGAGATATCTCAAGTACTGACGTCTTTAGGAGTGCTAAGAGAGAGAGAGTCCTGTGTTCTTCCATCAACAAAGATCACTTCGCGTTCCGTATGGTACGAGTATATAAGGTTTCAGACCAACCAACTTTTAATGTGAGGACCTCAGATCGATTCCCAGTGGTATCTGTTGAATATTATTCGTCCTAAGAATTCGAGCACACAGGATAGTCAGGAAACTAGCGTTTGCAATATATAATGGTACACAAGCACAACCTTTTTAGGCTCATTGATAATCTGCAATAAATGCTTCGAAATGAGAGATTGATCGAAATATCTCGTGTTATCAGGCCAAAGTAGTAGGGCTCCATCCTCTTTATACGTCATCCTTAGTGGAGTTTGTAGCGAGTTACAGCCTTAAGTTGCGGGATTTGTCATTTGGACAAAAGTCTTTGTTAATAAATAACATTGTGTGATTACTACGGATTATCTACAAGAACAGAATATACATTACAACTGGTGAAAAGGAATGTTATTTACACAATAGATCTATAAAGTTATGTATATGCTGCTAAATCTGAAAGGGTGACTTTAAAAAGGCTGTCCCTCACTATTAAACTTGAATTGCCCTCTCTGTCTTTCTTACTAGATACTTTCTATTATGACGTAAGCAGTACAGGGCTTCACTTGGAGGCTCTGCTACTGTAGCTAGCTATCATACGTGTAAATCCTTTTACTGCCTGTAACCTGTCCAGTTCGATTACATCAAGATGGTTTCATCAAACACTGTGACGTATTTCCTCGTGATTGTGTAACGGGGTGATATCTTTGGCAGAAGCCAATCTTAGTTCATCTAAATTGTCCATCACGTACTTCAGGGCTAGACTGCCACTCACGGAGTTCAACTGTTTTGGTGCTGTTAGGTTGAATAGTCCAAAAAGGAAATAGACAAGAACTTGTTTATCAACCAATGAAAGACTTAGTAACCATGTAAAGAGCGTTGAAACTATTGGTTGTTTAAAGAGAAGATGAGATAACTTTATGGAGAGGGATGATAGGTGGTAAGGGACATGGAACTGCTTACTGTAGGTCTTATGGTCTCTTGCAGTCGCCTTTATTCTTATTTCATTCTGGTATTTCGTCTTCTCCTCCATGTGGTGCACGGGGAGAGGTTTTTGGGAAAGATGAAAGAACAGAACTGAAAATTGAGAGTTCTAGCAACCTACCTCGACATCTCCGGGAATATCAACTTAGCAGAATACGTGGCTTAGTTAAGAATACAACACAATGTTGTTGTTGTTGTTGATGATGAAGAGGGTTATGATATTTGAATTGGTGTTCCTCCTGGTGTAAATGGTGGTGTTAGTGTTGGTGGTGGTGGTGGTCGTCGTCGTGATGGTGGTAATGATGATGGTGGTGGTGGTGATGGTGTTTGTGATGGTAATGGTGATGGTAGTTATCTTATTGCCATTGTAGGTGATGGTTGTAGTGATGGTAATGTTACTATCAATGGTGGGAGAAGTGACGATGC
>NC_134777.1:79443634-79468634 GCF_046742065.1 Oratosquilla oratoria
AACTACACATGTATTTCAACAAAGTTCACCTGTCACTAAACATACACGTATCCACAATATTCCAAGAAACCTCCAGTGAATCTTTACAGAACAAAACCTACATTAGTATTTATTGTGAATATTGCTATTGTATCGTGTACAGCACATTACAGGTGCCTTAAATATTGGACGATAGTGATATACATGGATATGCATCGGTGCTTTTGAAACAATATATTTCACATCGATCCTGAAACAGAAACTTTGACACGGAAATCGTTCAGTAAAAAGAATGTACATACATCAGTTACAATAGTACTAGTAGTTCATATTCATTAAATAGAAACGAAGGCACATACCCCCTATGTTTGGTCCTGAAAAATCATACTCTTCCGTACCAGTAGTTGAGACCGGTAGAAGGATAAATTCTTATGAGTTGAAACATAATAGTACATGGGGTGGGGGGTGTCGAATTTCACCAGAAAAAACGTTACATAATTTTTGAACGGGCCCCGAATAGTAATTCAGCCCATCTAATATGAATTCCTCACACTTCACAATATAGAAAAAGCCTACACATGTAATCAGGAAGAACAACTGGTTCTATGCTAGTGCCACGATTACATTCGTGACAAATGGGTTGCTGCTAGATCTATTTCTTACAGATAATAAATACATAGCATTAACATGACAACACCTAACAAAACAGTTGGTGGGCAACATTTTATGGCTCCTGATGGCCGCATCATTTGCTGATGGGTATCGGGATGTTTTGGGTAATAAAACCTTAATTTACTTACGAGTGGAAGGACTGCTCACATCCACCTTTTCTCCGGTTGGTGCAGTTGAATGCAGCACAAGTTGGCATTGTAAAATGATCGTTAGATATGTAAAACACACCAGTATATAGGAGCGAAAGCTGCCGAAAACTGTAAGGGACGCTATCAATGCTATCAGTGAATCGCGTGGCGTGGGTTTGTTTTGGTACTACCAACATGGCTGCCGCCGACCTCATAATCAGGACACCGATCCGTGATCCAATTATTTTTAGATCAGTGCTGCCTCCCTCCTCCTTTTACCCTATCCCTAACATATCCCCCTGTCACTCTCTTCTCATTCCCTCCCTCCCTCGTTGCCTCTTTCCCCTCTACTCCTGTCCTTCCCACAACCTTGTAGCCCTACTCTCCCTCCCTCTCTGCCTCTCTCCTCCTTCTCCTTTTCCCCTCCCACGACCCCCTGTGCTCATGTCCCTCCCTCCCTCTCTACCTCCCTCCCTCCCTTATCTCCACCGTCACTTTTCTACTCTCGTGCTCCTTAATTTCTCCCTCTTCTTCCCCCCCCTCTTACAACCCCTTCCTCTCGTAAGCCCTAGCCTTTCCCCTCCCATTCCCCTCCCTTTCCCTCCCCTTTTTTCCTCCGAATCCCCTCGCCTTCCCCCTTTCCCCTTCCTTTCTCCTCCTCCCTTCATTCCAACTCCAAGAACTATTGAACATATTTACCTTCACCAACTGAATGAAGCAAGTAATTATTTGTCGAAGCAAGACATGTGAACTACATTATGTTACTCAAGGAATTCATCGTTTCAAGATTGCCCCAGGGAAGAAGAGCCCTGTGGACATAAAGGTAAAGACATTCACACCCGTACATAGCAAGAAGTGTCCGAAGGACAACCGACTCTGAACTTTCTAATCCCTCAGTCGCCATACGATGGTCTGTGCAATGTTTCTCTCGGTCTCTCTCTCTTTCTCTCTCCCTCCTCTCTCTCTCTCTCTCTCTCTCTCTCTCTCTCTCTCTCTCTCTCTCTCTCTCTCTCTCTCTCTCTCTCTCTCTCTCTCTCTCTCTCTCTCTCTCTCTCTCTCTCTCTCTCTCTCTCTCTCTCTCTCTCTCTCTCTCTCTCTCTCTCTCTCTCTCTCTCTCTCTCTCTCTCTCTCTCTCTCTCTCTCTCTCTCTCTCTCTCTCTCTCTCTCTCTCTCTCTCTCTCTCCCTCTCCTACTTCCTATTCCTCCCACTCAGAGACACGTGGTTAGGTAGTTGGTAGTTCTTGGTGGTGTGCTGAAAGGCCTCATTACGAATGCTCTTGCTGCTGCTGCTGCTGCTGCTGCTGCTGCTCAGTTGAAGGAACTCCCAACTTTGGATGGCACACAGACATCAAATGCGGATTCTTACTCGAACATACCCACCTTCTCCTCGCTCCTCGTCCTCCTCCCATCTTCTTCCCCCTCTTCCTCCTCCTCCTTCTCTTTCTCCTTTTCCTCCTCCTCTTCCTCCTTCTCCTCCTCCTCCTCCTCATAATCATCATCATCAGCTACCTTCTTCTCCTCCTTTCTCTCTCTCTCCTTTCTCTTACTCCTCCTCTTCCTCCTCTCCTTCTCCTTCGCCTTCCCCTCCCCGGCGGGGTCTATCACCTGAGCTCGCACATTTCCCTCTCCTCTTTCACTGGGAAATGATGTGGGAAGATGAGGCGTTGGGAGTGGGGGATAGGGGGTGGGGGGATCGCTGGGGTAGGTTTGTCCTCCTCCTCTTGGCCTCCTGATTTATCACCCTTGTCTCCGGACACGACTTATTACTGTCGTGGGGACCCACCGTCTTTACTTGGTTATTATATATATATGTATATATGTATATATATACATATAAATATATATATATATATATATATATATATATATATATATATATACATATATATGCTTGCCGCCGTTGGTTCGAATCCTCGGGCGTGCCACGTTTCAATTTCTGCATGTGCCTCCACAGTTCTTCCTATGTTGATGGCTTAGAATTAAAGTGCATTGTGGTTGATAAAAATGTATCTCTAGTCACTGGGACCCATTCAGTGTTGTACATACACACACACACACACACACACACACACACACACACACACACACACACACACACACACACACATATAAATATATATATATATATATAAATATATATATATATATATATATATAACCAGCAGAATAACTAATGAGGCGACGAAAAAAACTTATATTTTGTTGTGTAAATTCATTGAAGATGGCAACGTGATTGCCGAAACATTTGAAAAATTAAATCTAAGATGTTGGTCGTCGCTTCATTGGCTATTCTCCTGGTTCTGATACGTATATATATATATATATATATATATATATATATATATATATATATATATGTATATATATATACATATATATACAGTATATATGTGTATATATATACATACATACATACATATATATATATATATATATATATATATATATATATATATATATACATACCTACATAGTACTTCTATAGTACATGGAAGTCGAAAGCAGCCAGTGTGATCCCTTTTATGTGAGACTGTACCGCCCTTAATATAATATCGTGACTTCTTAGCCACACTCGCACCTGTGAGGCACCTGTAGAATGCCACGGAATCACGTGACTAACCGGCCACCACATGGCTTGTAACGCCATCTCAATGAAAGTCCACAAGAGTTCTATCCTTGTACAAGCCACGAGCCGCCTTCTTATTCCTCTTCCTCCCACTCCTCCTCCTTTCTCATCCACTCATAGACTTCTTCCTGCTCTTCTTTTCCATGAGTCTCTCCACCTCCTCCTCCTCCTCCTCCTCATCTTCATCCTCCTCCTCTTCCTCATCTTCATCCTCCTCTTCCTCCTTTTTCTCCTCTTCCTCCTCCTCTTCCTCCTCTTCCTCCTCCTCCTCCTCTCCTCGAAACGCCCTGTGCAGTGGACCTTGGATGTCTCATCCTTCCTCCTCTTATTTTCCACGAGTATCTCAATTTTCTCCTCCTCCTCCTCGAAATATCTCGGAAGTTTCCTTCTTCTCCTCCTTCTCCTCCTCGAAACACCTCGGAAGTCTTCTCCTTCCCCCTCTTCTTTTCCATGAATCTCTCCACCTCTTCTTTCACCCCCTCCTCCTCCTCCTCCTCCTCCTCCTCCTCCTTGAAACACCTCGGAAGTCACAGCTTTGGAGACCTCTTGGCATCTCTTCTCTGATATTAAGTTCTCCTACCTTCCCTCTTTTCACATCTTCCTTGGTACAGTACTCCCCCCCCCTTCTTTGCCTCCCTACTCCGTCTGTTTCATTTCGCACCCTTCCCTTCCTTTCCAGCGTTGATTCGTATCTCCAACGCGATGTTTTGTTCCTTTCCACCCTTTCCCTTCCATTTCTTCTCCCCACTTCTCATCTCCACACCTCTCTCTCTCTCTCCCTCCCTCTCTCTCTCTCTCTCTCTCTCTCTCTCTCTCTCTCTCTCTCTCTCTCTCTCCCTCCCTCCCTCTCTCTCTCTCTCCTTATTTTATTTATCTATTTTTTGCTCCCGCCCCCCCTCACGTTTTTTTGTTGCGTTTCTTTTACCCTTGTATCTTTTATCACCCCTCAGCTCTTTCCCTTCTTAAAGTGTCTCTCTTTTTCTTTTTTTCCTCTTCTCCCACTTTTTTCTTTTCTTTTACATTCCTTCTTTTTATTCTTCTTTATTCTCTTCTCTCCCTCTCTTCTTTGGTAATATAATGTTACCTTACCATTTCTTCTTTTCCTCATTTTCATCGTCTATCCTTCTTTTTCCTTCCTTTCCTTGGGTTGTTATTTATGGCTATTGTTTTCCTCCTCTTCCTCCTCTTCCTCCTCTTCTTCCCCTTCCTCCTCTTCCTCCTCTTCCTCCTCTTTCCCCTCCTCCCTTTTTTACTCTTAAGATTTTCTTCTTTTGACTTTTCGAATATTTTTTCCTCCAGCTGTTATTCCTCCTTCTCCTATTCTTTCATTTTTCCTTAAACTTTTGTTGTCCTTTCTCCATTATTCGTCATTTCATCCCCTATCCTTCTTGTCCACTTCCTCTTTGCCCTCTCCTCTTCCTCCTCTTCCGCCCTTCTCTTTTTCGTCTTTTCCCTTTTCCACGTCTTCCACCTCTATCCTCACCCTCCTTTTCATCCTCTTCTTCCACTCTCTCTTCTCCTCTTCCTCCGCCTCCTCCCCCTCTTCCTCCCTCTTCTTCGTCATCCTTCTCTTTTTCCACTTCTTCCGCCTTCATCTCCTAGCCCGCCTCGTCCTTCTTCTCCTCTATATTTTCCTTTTCTTCAACTCTTTCTTCTCCCTTTCCTCTTCTTCCACTCTCTCTTCTCCTCTTCCGCTTCGTCTTCATCCCTCTCCTTTTCTTCCTCTTCAACTCTTTCCTCCTCTTCCTCTTCCTTCTCCCCTGCCTCATCCATCCTCCCACTGGTGACGCTCCAACGCTTTCTTGATGAAGTCAAAGGAAGGACGGACGTACTTCTCGCTAAATTAGCATGTGAGAGTATAGTCACGTGAGCGTCCAGGCGTAAGGGTAGCCGGAACGTGTGCGTGAAAGGGTGCGCGCAGGTGTGTATGAGGGTACGGTGGCACGCGGAGATGTGTGTCTGGAGTAATAAAAATGAAATATAAGAACATAGGAATGAAGGAGACTGCAAGAGACTATAAGGCCTACACTAGGCAGCCCATGTCCCTTACCATCTTTCATCTCTATCCATAAAGTTATCTCATTTTCTCTTAAAACAATCATTTGTTTCAGCACTCACTACATTGCATACTTAGTTGAGTGTGCACCCACTTATGAAAAATATATGTAAACGCATTGTAAGTGTTTGGAACAAAGAACCTGTTCATGTTGTGAGTTCAAATACAAATGGCACTTTTATAAGGCGCCTTGATAGATATATGGATTGCAACTCCAATCTAACTTATTTCTCAGCACTGTGAGATCATATGCTTAGATTTAGTCACAAGTTCTTAACCATTTCCTCTGTTTACACTCCCTTTCAATTTGCAAGCAGCCCCGTAATGACCAATAAGTCTGCTAGTGTTTGCATCTTCTTTGTATTTCTTTGTATTCCTTTGTAAGGTATTGAGGTTACAGGCGTCTGGATACTGGTAGTGTGGATATGAGGATTTCTGGATTAGATAATGTCATATCTGTCAGCCATTCTGAGTCCACTGCTGAACAAAGGCCTCTCTCATACCATTGCATGACTGGCACAACTACATCAACCTCTGCCACGCCACTCCTGCAAGCTCCTATACCCCGTCTCTCCACTTTCTGTCTGGTCTCCCTCTTGCACGCTTTCAACCTCGAGGTGTCCACTCAGTAACACACTTGCCCCATCGTACATCATTCGTTCGCACAAACTTACCTGCCCTTTACCACTCCCTCTCTTTTACCGCCTCCACAATATCATCTAGTCTGCTCTTTCACCCTAACTGTGAATTAAAAACTAAAGCTGTATATGGATTTGTGAATACAAGGTTACATAGGCGTGTGCCAATGAGTACAGGGGTTGAAGAATCGAGATTATACAGTGTGAGTAATCTTGTAGACTGATCTAAGTCTTAGTGCCAGGAATTGTAATAGAATAGGACGAAATGAGAGAATGAGCTACATGCGCAAACAAACTACACATACAGTTATGCACACAGGCAAGAAGAAGGTAAGGAATCGAAGGAGTGCGGGATACGAACCCATAACTAAGTGAATATCGAAACCAGCGCACTTCAGATCACTCCATTACCACACAAACAGTTGTTCATGAAATAGTTATTCATAAATTAGTGACCGCGAAATTGGGCGAGTGCATATAGGTGCGAAGGTGTGTCGGTGTGGGTGTGTATGTGATGTTGGAGCAGATGGATGTGAAGAAGCGTTAGTATGAGAACAAACGAGAGTGAGAGTGTATCCCCGAGAGTTGTAGATGTCATGGGTGTGAAGGCGTGAAATCAGGTTGCTTTGAAAACGCATAAGTATGAAGGCGCGGATGTCAGAGACGCAAAGTTAGGTGGACTGTGTATACGCAGACGTGAGGTTACATAAGCAGGTAGCCGTTGGGACAGATGGGCGTGATTAAGGGTTGTCACATGTATGGGAGTGAGAGCGCGTGGGTGTGAGGAAAAATAGACGTGGGAGCATGAGAACATGTGTCTGAGATGTCAAATTTGTAACACATATTCAAGCCTAAGGTAAGCTAACCTAACTTAACCTAACCTAACTTAACCTAACCTGTCCAACGTAAAAAAAAAGGACCATGGGCAACGGGTGTAATTGGTAATGAGTGAAGCTGCACAGAATTCTGCTAAACCTAGGCTTTCAAGTATAACATATTACATAAGGACATAAGAATGGAGGAGACTGAAGAGACCACATGGACTACGCTAGGCAGCTCCATGTCCATTACCACCTGTCATCCCAATCCATAAAGTTATCTCATGTACTCTTGGAATAACCAATTGTTTCAGCACTAAATCAGTTCTTACCCATTTATTTAACTTAAATTTGTCCAGTATATCCTGGTTTATCATACCTGAAAGACACATAGTTACTTCAGAATGTTGAAGGGTTATTCTTGGGTGTGTTTCGTTGATTTTATATTTTTGTACTTACACAGAAGGGTGATGACCTTATTTCCTTTGCACAGACGTATGGTCTACACAATAAGTTTCTAGTTTCTGTAGCAACAGAATGGTTACTGTATCACTGCATTCGTACTAAGACAAATACGAGGAAGGGTTCTGGAGAAGATTCCACATGGATAAATAACATAATCTAGCGCAACTATCGGTAAAAGTAAAAAAAAAAAAAACGAAAACAGTTGGGAAAGGTAAGATATCGAAGTGGCTTCTAGGAATTGAATAAGAGTAGTTTAACTGAAAAATAAAAATTCCGCTTGGAAAGGAAGGTATTAAGTAACGGGACGCCGTTCGTGTGGTCTAGACTCGTTTCACACGTATCGACATTTCCCTGTGCGCCATCAACGACGACACGACGTCATGCTCTCAAATCACCAGGGGTATCTGTGAACGCTTTTACAAGTAGTCGTGGTCATGACGTGTGAAAATACCCATAGACACCCATGGTTACTTGAGAGAACGATGTCGTGTCGTGGACGGCGCACGGCTAAAAGTCGATATGTTTGAAACGACCCTATGGGTAAGACTCCCCTGCTCCCAACCCCCTCTCCCCCTCTCTCTCCCATCCCCCTCCCATCCCCCTCCCTCTCCCATCCCCCCACCTCCCCCCTCCCCGTTAGCAATAAATCTACCTCTGAGAGGAAGCAATAACGCCAGGTAATAACACTCCGCGTTCTAATCACGTCTCAAACTCGCCGATCATTTGTTTCCTGCGCGCGGCACTGACGGCACCGGCCTGAGATCACGGCCACCGCTGCCGCTAACAAACGCCTTTCTTATCTCGCGAATATTAATGAGGAAATTCTAGGCACCGAAACCGCGATTAACCGCGCGGCCGTTCCGATTACGGGCTCCATTAACCGCGCCTTCTAACCCGACCGTGAGGCTCATTAACCAAGCCGCTATCTCGAGTACGGGGCGGTTATTATTAACCGGGACAGCGGTCGATACATACATGGCCTGGCTTATTATTAACCGTAATTAACGTGCCTCAGCTTTGGTTATCGTGTCTATTTGATGTTCCACGGCGCAGTGGGCTGGGCGGTGGACCACGTGTTCGGGAACATGGTGCGAATCCTCACACATTCCACATGAGTATCTCCGTTCTGGCGCAACTGCTTGGGCTGTCCCCGGCGTTCGCTTGTCGGGAGTCAGTTGGACAGATGTGTCAGCGGAACTTGGACGCAAAACTAACATGAGAACGACCTGCCGCGATGCAAATATAGATAAGAGAAATTATAAATAATGCATTAATAAATGAATCAATAGGTAAATAAATCATAAGTGAATAGATGAATAGATAAATGAATGCATAAATAGGTAAATGAATTGATAGATAAATGAGTAAAGAGGTACATAAACAAGTAAATAAATAATAGGAAATAGATAAATGATAAGTAATAGAATAGTGAATAAAACGCTAGTAAATAAATAATGATGATTAGATAAATAGATTAATATATAAAAAATATAAAAATACTAGCATGATTTTGCTACCAATGGAATTCATTGAATATTGTGACATTCCAAAATATGGGGACAAGCAAGGAAAAGTCGATCGAGATCTTTTTCAGACCAGACTAGAGGTCAATCACACACCCACGTGACGTGCATAATTAGAGCAGGGATAAAGACTCGTAATGCAGAAAAAAGTCAAAACTCAAGGGAAGCAGTGTGACCGTCATTGAATATTGAATAAAATGTCTTCGCAGCTGATACAAGCGTTTGACATTAGCAAACTATAAATAAATAAACGAATGGATGAATAAATGAAGTGCGAAAGGAAGAAATCAAGTCAGGTCAACTCGGGTCAAATCCCGAGGTCAAAAATAAAGAAAATTTTTACAAGGAGAGCATAAAAATGCTCTACGCTTTTGAGAAAAATAGGAGTAAAAATATACAAGTTAACGTTTTCGTTTTTTTTTTTTGTGATTATTGAAAATAAACTTTGTAACGAGCTCTAAAGTCAGTCATTTAAATATGCCATTATAAGAAATTTTTTTTTTAGTTAAGGTTAACCCAGAGTGTTTGCAAGGGAAAGAAAATCAACATTTACCGAAAAAAGAACTCATAGACACTTCAACTACCGCAAAGTGAGTTCGATTTCTCAAATTAACTAGGTCAAGGATTTGACCAGGGTAATGCAGACAAGGTCATCGTATTAAGACAGCAGGAAAGGACTCATACTAAAGGGTTTAAATTGGACAAATTTAGGTTTAATAATGAAATAGGCAAGAACTGGCTTACTAATAGAGTGGTTAATTTGATGGAATGAACTTAGTAACCACGTAGCGCTGAGACAATTAGCTATTTAAGAGAAGATTAGATTGCTTTATAGATAGAGACGATAGGCGATAAAGGACACGTAACTACCTAGCGTAGGCCTTATGGTCTTTTGCAATCTTCTCCATTCTTATGATCTTGTGATGTGACCTGTTTCAGTACCCGAATTGTATTTATTCTGTCTGCTGCCATCATGCGATTTCATTCGTCTGAGGGTGACCTATAGGATTCTGAAGGGTGAACATCTTTCAGCCCGTGGAAGACCTTTGTGGATCTTTGCCGAGGTTGACACCTGAAGGTGAACTATAAGACTAGTCCGGGAGCAGACGAGCGACTCTGTGGCGCCACATCGCCTCGTAGGTGCGTGACGGGGATGTGGCTTCCCATAGGTTTCCATCGTTTAGAAGTGAACCCGCTCACGCGAGCGTCTAAAGGGTGAACATCCTTGAGCGCGTGGAAGACCTATGCAGATCTTTGTCGAGGTTTACTCTCGAGTGCGAACTATAGGACTTTCATGGTCTTTGGCGAGGTTTACACTTCAAGATTCTCCTCAGCGAATGGAAGTTTCCTCGGATGAGCAAGTGCCCCAAGCGTGCAACAGGAATGCCAACATCAACGAGGATCTATGGGATGCCAAGAGGGAGTGGGAGAAGAAGAGGTGTAGGAGGAGGAGGAAGGGTGAGGGAGGAACGAAGGGAGGTGCCAAATAATCATAATGAACGAAGTCCAACTCTCCACCCTCCCCTTACCATCCCTCCCGCTTCTGTACCACCGCCACTTTCTTCTCCTCTCCCTCCTTCTATCTCTCCTTCTCGTACCCCTCTTCGATCTTCTCTCCCTCCTCCACCTCCCTCTATTCCTACTCCTGCCCCTCATCGTTCTTCTCTCCCTCCTTCTACTTCTCATCTTTCTCCTCCTCCTCAACAGTCTTCTCTCCCTTGTTCTCCCCTTCTTCCTTCTCTTTTCCATCCTTCTTCTCCTCCTGTTCCTCTTCAGTTCATGGTACACTACTCGACCAGCCTTCCAACCCCATCAGGTACGTGGAGAACATGGCTATTGCTGCTCACTGCCACGGAACATG
The DNA here is from genome assembly GCF_046742065.1 of Oratosquilla oratoria. Lineage (NCBI taxonomy): Eukaryota > Metazoa > Arthropoda > Malacostraca > Stomatopoda > Squillidae > Oratosquilla > Oratosquilla oratoria. The sequence continues at coordinate 79,454,401 of NC_134777.1, forward strand.
AACCGAGAGACCCCAGTGGCGGTGAAATATGGAGCCTCGGGACCCTAAATCAGATCTCATGTCGAAGGATTCATCCTCAGACTCTGGAGGGGGAGGGGGGAGGGGGAGGGGATGAGGTTCCTGCAGACCTACCCCCGGACCTCTTCAGACACCTCGAACTTACGAGTGTGGTAACGCGTAGGCATACACTTACGCTCTCTCTCTCTCTCTCTCTCTCTCTCTCTCTCTCTCTCTCTCTCTCTCTCTCTCTCTCTCTCTCTCTCTCTCTCTCTCTCTCTCTCTCTCTCTCTCTCTCTCTCTCTCTCTCACACACACACACACACACACACACACACACACACACACACACACACACACATATGCACACACACCCAGAAATACATTAATATTTGCATGCAATTACAAACACCCACACGCTCATGCATACAGGCAAACAACAAACTGCGACCATCCCCAATGTCTCATTCCTCACGTTTTTCCCCTTGTCTTCCCCTCCCTCACTCCCTTGATGCTGCTGCTGCTGTTCCTCCTCCTCTTCCTCCTCCTCCTGCTCCTCCTCCTCCTCCTCCTCATTCTTTTTCTCGCCCACCTTCACTCCTTCCTCCTCCCCCTCAAAATTCTTACAAAAGCAAATGCGCGGCCATAAATTATAGTGTCAACCCACAAGAGAGATGGCGAATGAGAGAGAGAGAGGAGTGAGGGAGGACGCAGGGAAAAACTCGAGTGAGAGAAGACTGGGAAGGGAAATCAAGGGGGAGGGGAAGGTATGAGCTGATCATGGGGCAATGTTGATCTTTGCATAAAGAAGAGACGAGACAACAGTGAGCCTAGGTAATCTCTATGCAAAGTGGATTTAGATGCCAACCGCTGCAACCCACCATCACCCACATACACCTCCTTGCACCCAAGAGTACCCACAAGCACCCAGGAGTGTTGGCCGAACAGATTCGAGCGTCACTACTTGCGGCGGAAGTTGAGGTGACGGCAGTTCGTGACTTGCCACCAGCGAGCTGGACCAAGGGCATGGTTAATTGAATTCCGCGCTACAAAGTCCTCTGTAAGGGGCACTGTCCTATACTACTGATAGGGGGAGTTCGCGACGTTAAATTGAATCATCAACTGACATCCAGTAGCATCCATAACATAGGTCTTCAAAAACTCTTTAGTATATACAGGCACTAGATCTCCTTTATTCGTACACTCTAGCATTCAGTGGTCATACAACTCCCCATGGCGTCCACTAACATACACTAACATTAGCTGGCGCCAAATGCCAGCCATTGGCACCCACCAGCACTCGCTGGCATCGCGTGACACCGGCTGACACTTATTGGTTTCCACTATTATCCACGTGCGTTAATCTCTCCTCATTGGTGTCCATGGGTACATACCAAGTATGAACAATAATTAATTAGTGGCACTCATTCAACCTATTAACCCGTGCAGATACTCAATAGAATCCATTGGTACTGTTTGGCACTCACGAACATTAACACTCATTACCTTACGTTGACACTAACTAACGATTATTAGACAGACAGATAGACAGACAAACAAACAGACAGGTAGGCAAACAGAGAGAGAAGGAGAAAGAGAAATAAAGAGAGAGGGAGGAGGAAGAGAGGGAGAGAGAAAGAAAACGAGTGAGTGAGGTAGAGGAAGGGAAAGAACGAGGGAGGGGGAGAAAGGGAAAGAGAGAGGGAGAGGGAGGGAGGGAAACGAAGGGAAAGAGTGAGAGAAGGATAGGAAGGAGAGGACAAGGGAAAGAGAGAGTGGGAAAAGAAGTTAGATATAAAAAAAGAGAAAAATAAATAGAGGAAGTAAGAGATGGAAATGAGGAAAGGGAGAGAGAAAGAGAAAGAGAGGAAAGAACACCCTGGCATATTAGAGTGTTTAAATGTTGCCCTTAAGTTTGCTGGTTCTTCCTCTACCTCCACTTCTCCCCCTTTCCTTCTCCTCCTCTTCTCCTCCTCCTCTTCCCCTGCAGCACCTCCCAGTTCTTTTGTGAGGAAGAGGACAGAGAATGGTAGATAGGACGTATGTTATGAGAAGAGGCGCCGCCATGTTAATAGGATAGGTTTTACCGTTTCACAGCTAAATCAATTTTATTCAACCGATGGAAAAACATGTGCAAAGAAAATTATCAAATTGATTACAAGGGCGAAGAGAAAGGGGTCGCCAATTAAGTGAAGCGGCCTTGCTGTGGATGTACTATGTCTTGCTGCATTTGCTTCAGACCCAGGCGGTAGGAAGGAGACAGGGATTACCCTTCGTCCACGAGGAGCTAAGATGGGTTGTGGGTTGGAGGGGAATGGGTGGGAGTGGGTGTGTGACTTTACCTCCCTATCTATCTATCTATCTATCTAGATAGATCACAACGGCAAAATGAGTCGATGGGAAGTCTTTTGCTATATGCAGAGGTGAATGCAAATTGATAAACTAATAAAAGGATGAATAGGCAAAAACAAAACAAAAAATAAGCAATCAGACAAATCGGTTCATTGAGAGAACGCTGCAGCATACTAATGAGGTGCTTATTCAAATGAATCGTAAAAATTCGATGTTTACTAATTGCAACCACCTCTGCGGGAAGCTTGCTCTACTCACCGACAACAGTTGACGCCACTTTTAAGTCCCACAGAAGCTACAAAGGTGAGGAAACTCACCACAATACCACTCCCACTCAGTGGAAAATGAGGAACCCCTGATAGGGCAAAGCCGTTTTTTTTTTTTTTTTTTTTTTTTCCCGAGGTTGGATCGCCTTCTCACTTGCTCAAGGGCGTCGGAAACAACGCAGCAAGCCCGCAGTGGGTCCCGGGACTGAAATTCATGACAGCCTGCTCATGAGTTCAAGACGGTATACGCTGGGCTACCGCGGGCGAACAATGGGAGGAAAAGGTGATTCATATAATAAGAGTGAAAAAAGAAGTTTAGACATGAAGATTAACATGAAACAGGGCTTGAAAGAACTTTATTATCTTCATTATGTTGCGACGGCAGCGTGACAGAAATGTCTATGAACGGTAGATATTGGCTAATGTTTTGCATCCTGACGTCTCATCATTTACCACTGTTCTCTTCCAGGGAATCTTTTACCCATACAGAGAGCTTAGCCTTAAATCCTCTCGTATCTTCCAATTTCCACGAAAGTGTATTATGAGGTACTTTATCAAATGCTTTCTTCAGGTCTGTGTGTGCGCGCGCGCGCATGTCCTTTGTGTGAATGTAACTCTGCACAATATTCAGACTGTGTATTGTGAAAAAGAAGTTGGCTTTCCCCTTGAATCTCGATGCGGTGCATAGTTCCGAAACGCTGTGCAAACCATTTCCACATGATAGGAGACAGGTATGAGCTAACACTGGAAGGTAAAAAGACTTAAACAAAATCATTATCGGAGACATGGACTTGTGAGCCTAGGGAAAGTGTACCTTTATGGATAGGGATGATAGGTGGTAATGGACATGGAACTGCCTTATCGTCTCTTGGAGTTTTCCCCATTTCTTATCTTCTTAAACGCCCTAGTTGGGTCAGATGGTCAATGGGCCATGGTCTGGAAGCAGACCACCTTACCCAGTACACACCAATTCGTGTTCCCCGAGTTGGGTTTTGTGTAGTCGCTGTTAATCACGAGGTTACCATCATTTCACCTGCACCGCTTAATCAAATTACCAATCGTAAAATCGCTCTGTATATCTTGTTATCTCGCTCGGATATGAATTACATCAAACTTTTTCGAGGTCAGCCGAGTCGTCAACAGGCTTCCGTTTTAATGTGCTTTCAGTAAATGGTTTGTCTTTTTTCCGGAACCCGGGGAGGGGCTCCCCTAATCTGAAATGAATCGTTTGATGTTAGAACGAAAGATTTGAATATATCGAACTTGTCACAGGTTTCCGTATAAGTTTAAGTGAGTTTAATCGAGATGACTCGTTGTGGGTGAAAATTTCTTCTAAAATGAATAAAATCGTCTGACGTTAGGAGGGCCTTATGGATATTAAGTTAATCAAAGCCAGTCCTTGGGTTGACCTTTAACCTACACAGAGAAATTTCTCAAGTAACTACCTACTGTATTACATTGTTGTTCTTCTTTAACTTTTTGTTTTGTGCCTAGTTATAAAGATCAAAGATCAATTTTGGTGCGCTGTGAGTTTAGGGGTCTCTCAGAAGCAGTCTATAGTGTTCAAATGCTTTATACCATCATGCTTTATATTGTATTATTTCATATTAGGAATGATGAGGACATTGACCGGAACAGAATCCTTGAGCCAGGTCACAGTATTTATCAGATCCGTTCTAACCCTCAAGATTTTGATTGTATTTTGCGATTTTAGTGGATGTTCGCTGGCCGAGCAGGTTAAAACGTCGCTATTTGCGTCGGAGGTTAAAATTACGGCAGTTCAAACCATGCCAACAGCCAATTGGACCAAGGGCACGGTTCATTAAATTCTACGCTACAAAGTCCTCAGTAAGGGGCACCGTACAAGCCTTCTGTTAAAGGGAGTTCGTAGCGTTAAAACGAAACATCGAATCACGATTTTAGGACTTGCTTTTCCTGCCACGCGGTAGCTCAGTGGATACCGTCTTGATCTCATGAGCAGGTAGTCGTAAGTTTGATTCCCAAGACCCACTACGTGCATACTGCTTTGGTTCCCGACAGCCTTGGCCAGGCGGGGAGGCGACTCAATGTCGGAAAAAAGGGGATTGTGGTAAATGACAGGGTTTTACCTTACCATGGGTTTCTTGTGTCTCACTTCGTAGGACTGGGATGGCAATTTTTCCTGCCATTATACTTTTTTATTCAGGTCAAGAAAACGTTCACAGCATGGGAAAGGTTAGAATAAGGTAAAATTCAACTCGATAAACCTATTAGTATTTACTCTATTTCCTGTCAGACCACTTAAGTTAACGAATAGAATAGTCTTGGTAACCATGTAGTGAGCGCTGAAACAATTGGTAGTTTTAAGAGAAGGTTAGATGACTTTATGGATAAGGATGACATGTGGTAAGGCACATGGAACAGCGACTGTAGACCTTATGATTTCCTGCAGTCTCCGTCATTTTTATGTTCTTATGTTTTATTCAGCTGTGAAAATACGTCATCTAGATCTAAAGGGTTATAAGGATATACCACGCCCACGATGGAGGTTATTTGGTGTGCTGAGGGTATTTCCGAAAGTCTGTCTGAATTGCGCAGGGTTGGAGACGAAATGTACACAGTAGACGTGAAAAACATACGATATGTAAAGCAGGCTACATGAGATGGGATGTTAGGGAAAGCTTTCCAATTTAGAAAACAAATCCTATATAGAACGCATTCGAATCCCAACGAAATGTGCCTGAAGTTCCTTCTGGGTGTTGTGGTGGACCAGTGGTTAGCAGGCTTGATCGCCATATAAATTATTGTTATTATTGTTATTATTATCATTATTATTATTGTTATTATTATTATTATCATTATTATTATCGTTATTATTATTATTATTGTTATTATTATTATTATTATTATTATTATTATTATTATTATTATTATTATTATTATTATTATTATTATTATTATCATTATTATCATTATTATTATTATTATTATTATTATTATTATTTTTACTTTCTCTGTCCTTGATATTTTTTCTATAAATGATACATAATATCACGATGATTTTTTTTTCATTTTTTACATATAATTGTCTTGTTCCAACCCATCATTGGGCATTGTTCTTTTTGTCAACACACTATTTTATTCAGCTAAATGCAGACTACCATATAAATGATTAGCTTTGTAAAGATTTATCTAGATCTAACTTAGTATTGATTTAAGTCTATCTTGGTCTAACTGTTTATTGTGGTAATAGGTCAGTATACTACACTTTATATATATATATATATATATATATATATATATATATATATATATATATATATATATATATACATATATATATATATATATATATATATATATATATATATATCTTTAAGCAAAATATTTCATTCTGTTCCAATAAGACCCTAGATAGTCAAAGGCTAGTGTTTAGAATAGAGAAAGGTAAAAAAGAAGAGATAACAATGGAAATAATATTGGAAAAATACATAAAGATACATAGAAAGAACAATAAAAATCATGCTTCTCTAGTTAGTTCCTATACAGTCAAACGTTAACGTTAGGAATATAGAAAAGTAAAAGAAAAATGAATTGAGAAAAGATACAAGTGGAAACAGAAAGATAATAAGAAATATATATATGAAGAAAATAGAAATGTTGCTTCTTTAGTTAATTACTCTAAACTTGTTTTGCTTAACGCCTGACTATTTTATTCCGTTCAGAGACTAAATCCCAACCAAAAAGGAGTTTAAGATCATTGTGTTCCTCTTCTAAAATCTTTCCTGAATTTAGGTACAGCCTCCAGGCGATTCTGTTAAGCCAAGGGAAATTTCTTGCATAGAGAATACGTTAAGCAAATTACCATAAAAAAAACCCACTAGTATGCTCGACTTATGTATTTGTTCTAACTGCCGCCAGGTGATTCTATTAAACCAAGAGAAATTCCTTGTAAAGAGAAAAGATTAAATATATCTCCGTTAAATCTTCAGCTTGTAGTTGCGAGGTACGTATTTACTTTGGCTGCGGTTGGGGCTGTAAATCATCCAAGCAGTTTACTATTTCCAAAACATCGTCGGCTTTGCTGACCTTACACGTTGACATGTCTTCTTACACGCCTCCAGAGAGGCGTGTCTAATATATTCAAAGCATTGTGCAGGATTATGAAAATTAGATAAGGAATGCATGAGTACAACGGAATAATCTTTTGCAAGAAGAGACTCCTTGAAATATACTTACGCTTGATATTTGTTTTTAGTTTTGATTTTCTTGCTGTGACCAAATTATACCTGAACAAAGTTAATGTGTAATTTCAAGTATATATATATATATATATATATATATATATATATATACATATACAGTATATATACATTATATATATATATATATATATATATATATATATATATACACTATATATATAAACTGTATTATGTTTGTTATTGTTCCTATTTTTCACTTGTATCATTTCTACTATGTCGTTACTGCTTTATCAGTGTTAAAACGCTATATCCTAGTTGTTAAGCTAGTGTTATTATCATTATTGATTTGTCGTTCTCGTAACGCAGAGTGTACGTTCCAGTAGATATGTCTAAATGAATTTAAAATGTTATTATAGATTTCTGTTTGTTTATTTATGAAACTAAAAGTATTAGGCATATAATCCCCCCCCCCCTGCCAGATTATCCTGTGTTATTATTAACTGCGCCTTTATGGAAGGGGGCATGGGAGACGGGCACGGTAGCACATAAGACAAAAAGGACAGATATAAATAATGAATTAAAAGTTGTACAATCTTATGTTCACGGGTGAACGCCTACAAATGTATTTTGTATGTGTGTATGTGTGCACGCAACTATGTGTATGTGTGTGTACGTATGTGTACTGGTTTGTACGAGTGTTTACATACATATACAACGTGTGTACCACAACAGAATTTACCTTTTAAATTTTTTCATCCCCTTGACACAATCGGTTGGTCAGATATTACTCATACTTCCTGACTGATCACACACACACACACACACACATTGTTCGTGTTTATTTGCGTTCACACAACGTCGGCTTCGCTTCACGTCGCCTAGCATCACCATGCTCTGCATGAAAATCCAAATGAACAAAGTGTTAAAAAATGGAAGCAAAAATACATAAGGGTCTCAACACTTTCATGGATTTCTGCAAGAAAAGATGAATACATGAATACGAATACACGCATGCAGATGAGAATATTCAGACATGCATACATGCATGCATTCGTACACACTACATACATATACGCTCACATACATAGGTAATTCTTATTATGTACACAGTATACACAGGTATATATTCATTACTTGATACATTAACAACGTACACATACAAAAACATGTCCAAATGAGTCTATTATACTTACATACATATACCAAAGGCGTTTTCCCGTTACAAGGGAGGTAGACAAAAAACAAAGGTATAGAAGTCACTCCCACCCATTCCATCCCCTACATACTCCACTCCCCTATACCTTCTTCCCTCCCTCTTATCTTGGCACCTCCTGGATGACGGGTCATCCCTGCATCTTGTCCACTGTCCTGGGTCAGAAGCAGTGTCGCAAGACACAGCACATCCACACCAAGGCTGCTTCATTAAATCGGTGACTCCCCCTCTCCGTCCCCTCATGCAGACAAGAAGACGGGGAGAAATCTCTTTGGGCTGAGTCAATCTATTTCTCATACATACTTCCTCACCTCCACCCCCACCCACTCCCCCTCATGCATCACAGCATCATCCATACACAACCATTCTCCATTCATCCCTATCTTCTGTCCTCTCTCGTCCTTCCTCAACAGACATTCCCCTCTTTCCCAATGCCCCTTTCACCACATCCATCCATTTTATCCTAGCTCGACCCCTCATGTTCATTCCTTCCACTTCTGCCTTCCACATCTCTTTTACTAGTCTTTCTTCACTCATTCTTTCCATGTGTCCAAACCATCCTAATACTCTTTCATCAATCCTATCTCCCAACTCGCTTTCCACCCCTGTCTCCTCCTCACCTCCTCATTTCTCACTCTATCCAGCCTAGTAACCCCTATCATACTTATCAGGCACCTCATCTCAAACACATTCAAACTTCTCCTCTCTTCCTCTCTTATGTTCCATGTTTCTGCCCCATACAGTGCTGTCGGCACAATCACTCCTTCATACAATCTCCTCTTCGCATCTATTCCCAAATGTCTATATCTCATTACACTTTTTAATCCACCAAGGCATGTACTCGCTTCTCTCAACCTACATTCTACTTCTACCCCCATTCCACCCTTTCTTGTCACATTCACACCCAAATATCTAAAACTGTCCTCTTCCTCCAGTCTTCTCTCCCTTAATACTCACTTCCAGTCTGCTGTCACTCTCTCCCCTTGTACATCTCATCACCTTACTTTTACCCACATTTATCTTCAACTTCCTTCTTTCTTACACCTTCACAAACCCTGTCACTAACTTCCTCAATCCATCCTCTGATCCTGCCACAAGCGCAGTGTCGTCAGCAAACAAAAACTGGCAAGGGGGAAAGTCATATTCCCGATTGTCGCCAGGTCATTACTGGACATTTTGCTTTCTTGCGGCCACATTTTTTTGTCTAGACTAATGATTTTTTACAGCTTAAACACAAAACTATTATGTAACCCTGTTTTAATTTTCATAACAATTGATACATTACTTTTTTCATTAAAAAAATCTAAGATTTTTACCTAGGCCTAAAAAAATGTATGTTCATGGAAAACTATTCAAAGGAAAAGAATCTCCTTTGTATGAGAGTTAAAAGACACCAAAAGTAAAAATACTGAATATTCTCATTTGTATATGACAAAAAGTATGTTCACACAATAAAGGGAATCAAAGCAAGTTTTATTTTTTGTAAAAAATATTGATAAAAAATCACAGATCCTGCAAGATTCAGAGAAAAGGAATTTGAATGTGCATTTTTGAAGAGATTTCTTTTCTGGTTTTTATGCCACAAGAATTTTTAAAATCGGAGCAATAGAAGTTGAGGTATAAAAATTTTAACCTTTAAACTTTAGTTTTGAGAAAAATGGGTTTTTATGTTCAGGTGACTATGCACAGTACAGTAATACTTTTTTTTAGAGCAATACTACTATGGTTTGTTCCTACCTTACACCTAATAATGTTCAAGAGGTCAGATTTTCAAGAGGTTGATATAGGCACCTGATCCCCTTTTTGTCTTTTATATTACATAAATAAATGCAGATGTATTCTAAAAGACAAAATACTAATCCCTCAGAGGGGAGGATATCATTGGGCACCACCCAACTCCTTATATAATGCCAGGATAGGCCTCATGTAGGCCTATGCATCAAAAGCCCCCAGGCTGATAATCTGCAGACTCAGTTTTTCTTGCACTTTTCTTCAGTTTGACTTGTCGTGGGGATATTGTGGCCTTGTCCATGATTTTTCTTGTCTTTCTTGCCTCAGATGTCGAAGGGAAGCTTATAGTCAATGAAACTGTTCACACATGAGATACTACGAAGTGCTGGGTTGAGGTGCCAATTCGTCACTCTATCCCAACGTGCAACCTTGGCAACCTCACTCCATGCCAGTCTTATTTTTAAGTTTTCCCATTGTTTATGTAACGAGAAAAATGCACTAGATAACAACAGAGTGTGAAAAAAACACAAACACTTGTGCGATAATGAAGAATGCCTGCACTCACGCTGGGAAAATTTATACAGAGTTGTATTGGTGGAAAACATATCGTACAATAACATACGTACATATATCCACGAAAAATTGAGTAAAAATGATGCAGAACATATAAGAAGATAAGTCAACGGTATAAATGTAAACAGAGTTAAATCACCACCACGTGGGGTAGAAGACATTTAAACTTTTAAATGCCCAAAAAAAATTCTAGCGTCTGGCAGAGTGGTGCATGACGTCCCAACATCCCTCACGATGTCATATGTTGATTTAAACAAAGAGAAAATAATAATAATAATAAAAAATTAAGTAAAATGAAAAAAAAAATCCAACCGAAAAAATTATTTTCGTCCAGAGTGGTTAAGAGTTTTTACGAGAGTGGTAGAGCTTGTGTCAGGGATGTGTTATGTCGCCCTGGCTGTTCAATTTATACATGGATGGGGTGGTGCGAGAGGTAAATGCAAGGGTAGTGGGTCAGAAATTAGAGATGGTTAAAGAAAATGGAGAAAAGTGGGAGATAAGGACGACCCCCTTAACAGCTTTCCTCCTATCCCATATATCTGTAATACCTCCCACAGTGCTTTCCCGTCTACCCTGCCATAAGCCTTTTCCAAATCCATGAAAGCCCAAAATACATCCTTATCTTTTCCTATAGCTTTCTCACATATCTGTCTTAGCACAAAAACCTGATGTACGCAACTCCTACCTGTCCTAAACCCACATTGTTCCTCGCCAATTACTCCCTCTGTTCCTCTCCTAATCCTCTAAATCAAGACTCTCCCATAAGCCTTCCCAACTACACTTAATAAGCTGATCCCTCTGAAACTACTACACTCACATTTGTCCCCCTTTTCCTTGTAAAGTGGAAATATACAGGCACTCCTCCAGTCCTCCGGCACTCTACCCTCTCTTAAACAAACATTAAATAAACACACCAGCCAGTCCACCATCACTGTACCTCATTTTTTCAGACATTCTCTATGGCATCCATCCAACCCAGGTGCCTTACCCGCTCTCATCATCATAACAACTGCCTTCACTTAATGTTTCTTTATTTTTCCTCTATTTTCCTCACTCATCACGGAAATTTTCTTAGCACTTTCCACTGCAACTACGTTCCACTCCGTATTCTCCTTCACATTTAGCATACATACATACATACATATACCAAGGCTTTTTCCCCCTTACAAGGGGGGTAGCCAAAAAGAAAAAGGCATAAAATCATTCCCACCCATTCCATCCCTGAATACACTCCACACCCCTCCACCCTCCCTCTTATCTTAGCACCTTCTGAATGACGGGTCATCCCTGGACCTTGTCCACTGCCCTGGGTCACAAGCAGTGTCGCAAGACACAGCACATCCACAGCAAGGCTGCTTCATTAAATCGGCGACCCCCCCTCTCACATTTAGCAACTCCCTAAAATACTCTGCCCACCTTCCTCTCACTGCCTTCTATTCCATTATCATCTTTCCATTTACATCTTTAACCTTTTCTTCTCTACTTGATTCGCCTTCTCTTCCTCTCTTAATTTCTTTCAATTTTTTTTTATCATTAGAAAAAAAAATTCTGTCATACTCTTACCCCATTTCACATCTGCTCTCCTCTTTCCCTCCTTTATCTTATGCTTTACTTCTCTTCTCTTTACTTTGTACATGTCATATGATTCCCTCGTCCTAATTTGTAGCCAATCTATGAAAGCCTGCTTCTTCCCTTCTACACCCTTCTTTGCTTTCTCATCCCTCCACTCACTACCCTTCCTTCTATTTCCCCCATCCTCCTTGTTCCACACACCATCTTTGCACACCTTATGACTCCCTCCTTAAGCCATCCCCATTCCTCCTCCACTACTAGTTCTTCTCTATTTTTCACTCCCTCCCACTCCTCTCTCAGCTTCTTCTTATACTCTTTCTCCTTCTCTTTCTCATTTAAGTAGTTCACTCTAAGTACCTCCCTAGTTTCTGCCCTTTTCATCTTTCTCCATCTATCCTCCTCTCTTAACTTACCTTCTATAAAAAAATTATCTGATATTCCCCCACTCTCTCCCCTTAGAACATTTACATCCTTAACTATTCCTACTATACTCCTGGTTACCACTATATAGTCCATTAACGCTCTATCTACCGTCCTTCCATCCACCACCCTCTCCCATGTGTACTTATGCTTGAATTTCTTCCTAAGCACTGTATTTGCTATCATCAACTCTCTTTTGAGACACATCCTCCATCATCAATTCTCCACTTCGATATTTACCTGGAACTTCATACTTCCCAATTACTCCGCCTATTGGTTTGTTTCCTACCCTAGCATTAAGGTCTCCCAATACAACTACATTGACATTTCTCCCTAATCCCTCTATGCACTCATTTAAATCCATCCAAAGTCTCCCTTTCCTCTACACTCTTCTCACTACCAGGCCCATATGCACTTACAAAAACCCACATCTCCCTTCCCAGCTTCACCTTCATCCACAATAACCTTAAAGAAACCCCCTACCACTCCACTACATGCTTAAGTATCTCTTCACTTACTATTATAGCCACCCCTTCTCTCCCTCTTCCCCTCTTCACTCCTGAGAACCTCCCAACTACATTCCCAAACTCACACTCTCCCCTCTCTTTCAACTAATTTTCACTCAATGCCAACACATCCATATTTCTTCTCACAAACATACTGCCTATCTCTTCCCTTTTACTTTCATCTGTACAACATTCACGCACATTAAAAGACCCAAACTTTAGGATACTAGTTGGAAAACTCCTAGACCCTCTTATGCCTTTACTTTTTTTTTTTTTTTTTTAGGAATGTCCCCTTTGGAGCTACAGGTAGCAGGATTCCTAGTCCTATCCCCGTCCCGTTTTTTTGTCGCCTCGTACGACTCAAGTGGGAAGACTTGGTGGTAGCATTCTTTTCCCCCACCACAGGGTTAGGCGAAAAAGGGAAATGGGTATTCAGAGAAATGGTACAGGACAGTAACAAGGGTGGGGGAACAGTATAATGGAGGGACAGTCGCAGAATAATAAATGTGTCATTGTTTCTCTATGACCAGAGATTTCCTCTGTCACAGACAAAATGATGTGTGTCTTTGGTCCATAGGGGCGCCCTATATAGACCCTAAAGTATGCTACTTTGCCAAAATAACGTGCAGCCAATACCCCAGACATGCATTTATAGATATATATATATATATATATATATATATATATATATATATATAAATATTTACATATATATATATATATATTTATATATATATATATATATATATTTATATATATAATTAAAAATAAACTTCACTCAATTTGGAACTTTTGTCAGTTTATGGCCGAGCCAACAGAATTGATCGAGGTACTGTGTTTCCCAACATTTTGAAGAATGGGCGTATAAGATATTGTCTTCGCGTTCTTCTTCTTCTTCTTCTTCTTCTTCTTTGCGTTCTTCTTCTTCTTCTTCTTCTTCTTCTTCCTCGCGTTCTTCGCGTTCTTCTTCTCGTTCTTCTTCGCGTTCTTCTTCGCATTCTTCTTTGCGTTCTTCTTCGCGTTCTTCTTCTTCGCGTTCTTCTTCGCGTTCTTCTTCCTCGCGTTCTTCTTCGCATTCTTCTTCTCATTCTACTTCGTGTTCTTCTTCGCGTTCTTCTTCGTGTTCTTCTTCGCGTTCTTCTTCCTCGCGTTCTTCTTCGTGCTGGAACTTTTGTCAGTTTTTGGCCGAGCCAACAGAGTTGATCGAGGTACTATGTTTCCCGACATTTTGAAGAATGTGCGTATAAGATATTGTCTTCGCGTTCTTCTTCTTCTTTGCGTTCTTCTTCTTCTTTGCGTTCTTCTTCTTCCTCGCGTTCTTCTTCGCGTTTTTCTTCGCGTTCTTCTTCGCGTTCTTCTTCGCATTCTTCTTTGCGTTCTTCTTCGCGTTCTTCTTCGCGTTTTTCTTCGCGTTCTTCTT
>NC_134777.1:79481134-79498634 GCF_046742065.1 Oratosquilla oratoria
TTAATCCAATATAACCTAATTTAACCTAACCTAAGCTAACCTAACTTAGCCTCATTTGCACTTAGGCAACGGCCTTAACATTGAGCAGCAACTCTTGCTTGTAAACAAAGGAGAAACCTTTGTGGAAGTGCAAACGTTTCTCGGGTTGGAAACGTTTCTAATTTGTGCGGACATTGTTTTGTGCGGACGCCTTGCAGGCAGCGCGGATTGGAGAAGGGGCTGGGTACGACGGGGCTGAAGGGGAGGCCGCCAAAAGGGGAAAAGAGAATGAATGAAGAAATGCTACATGGAAAATAAGTGACGATGAGAATGAAAGAGAAGGAGAAAGAAGAAGAGAGGAAAAGAAGGAGGAGGAGAAGGAAAACAGCCAAGAGGGAAGAAAAACAAATAAAGAAGTGATACAAAACAAGGTAAGGAAATGAGGAGCTTGAAAAGTGGAAGAGGACGATGAAAGGGGAAGAAAAAGAGGAGGAAGAGGTGAAAAGAAGAGGGAGAAGAAGAGAAGAGAGAAAGAGAAATAGAAGGAAGATTCATACGAGAAGGAGAGGAAGTGGAGGGAAGAGGTGAAAAAGGAAGAAGAATAGGGGAAACGAAGTAGTAGGAGAAGAGAGGAGAGATGAAGAAGTAAGAAGAGGATTGATCGGAGGAGGTGGAGGTGAAAAAGGAGGGTACGGAGGATGGGAAAGAAAGGGAGTAGGAGAAGACAAACAGAACAGGAGGAGGAGGAGGAGGAGAACGAAACGGTGGGCAAGGTGGAGAAGGAAGAGAAAAAGATGGACATGGTTGAGGAGGAAGAGAAAAAGATGGACATGGTTGAGGAGGAGGAGGAGAAAGAGGAGAACGAAAGAGCGGGCAAGGTGTAGGGGGAGGAGGGGGGGAGGAGGAGGAAGAGGAGGAGGAAAAAACATGTGGGCGAGGTTGAGGAGGAGCAGGGTAATGATGAAGCAGAAAAGAAAAAGAAAAAGAGATTTTGGTGAAAAAGAGGGCACTGCCGGAGGATAACAAGGAAGAGGAGGAGGAGCACATGAAGAAAGACATGCAAGTAGAGGAGGATAAAGAGGAGAAGAGGAAAGATGAATGAAGAAAGGACACTGCTAGAGCAGTAGGAAGAAGAAGAGAAACAAATGAAGGATTAGCAAGAAGAGGTGGAAAAGGAAGAAAAGAGAAAATATGAACAGGAGAAGTAAGATAATGTTCCTCCTTGCAACATAGTCATTCTTCTTCTACTCATGTTTCTTCTTTATCTTGGACAACATCCCATACTTCTCTCAGCTTCATCTAGGTTTCCTTCTCTTTTTCTTTCTCATCTTTTATGATCCTTATCAACATCTTTCTTAAAAAAAAATTCTCTTTCTCTTAACCTCCATTTCCAATTGCCCTCTTTCCCAAATACAGTTATATCCATGAATCCTCCAATCCTCATTTATTAATTCATTTTATACAATTATGTAGTTTACTATAGCCCTGTCGTGTACACTCCCAACTACCACCCAGGCCCACATATACTTATGTTTTTCTTTCTTCTTAAGAATGTGTTCGCTGTCATCATTTCCCTACCAATGCAGATCTTCAACATCTCTAGTCTATATTTCCAGCCTGTTACGTCATACCTCTATACTTCAGTATACATTGGTTTATCTCCTTCTCTAGCATTGAGGTCCCCAACACTTCTACGTTCCTTCAAAAATTACACATTCATTTAAGTCAGCTAAAAAAAAAATCTCCCTCTTTCTTCTTTACTTTACTACCTTTATCGTATGCACTCATAAAATCCCATATCTTCTGTCATATTTTCACTTTCGCCCACAGTATCTTCGAAGACACCTTTCTAGTCCACCAAACACTTACCTTTAGAGCCACTCCTTTCCTCCCTCGCTTCCATGTTACTACTGATACTCTACCCACTACTTACCCAAACTCAAACCCTTCCCTTTCAACTTATTTTAACTCTACGTTGATACATCCATCTTTCATCTCACAAATATACTGACAATTTCATTTCCTGTACTCTCATCTGTACCACATCAACATGAATTTACTACTACTACTACTACTACTACTACTACTAATAATAATGGTGATTATTACAACAATAGATATGACAATAAATAGGAAAAGGAAAGATGGGAGGGAGAGACAGGAATGAAAGCAGAGGGAAAAGGAAGAGGGAGAGAGATGGGAGGAGAGAAGAAAATGGAGGAGGAGGAGGATGTGGTGGGCTTTGGAGGACAGTTTGAAGATGAAAGGGCGGCTTGCAATCTTTCTCTCTCCTGCATTATTCAGAACGGCCCTGAGAGGTGGAGGAAGGAAAGGAGGTGAGAAGAAAGGAAGAAAGGTAGAGGAAGGAGGCTGGCAGGAAGAACTATGAGAACTTCGGTGTTGGAGAAAAAAATATATATTCCTATTGTTATCGTAATCTCCTTCGTTATTGTTATCAGTATCGTCTTAGTCATCGCCATCATTATTATCTTCATTTTCATCTTCATCTTTGTTATCATTACCATCACCACCACTACCACCACCATCATCGTAATCATTGTTATCATCATCATCATCATCATCATCATCATCATCATCATCATCATCATCATCATCATCATCATCATCATCATCATCAGTGCCAGAATTAGTGGAGGGTATAAGAGGTGAGAAAAGGGAATGGTGGAGGGGGGAGGGGGGGGATATTATCAGGGGATTTAAGGAATGGGGGAGTAAAGGGAAAAGTACAAAAGGGAGGAGAGAGTTTGTGGTGGAGGGCAGTAAGGGGTAACAGGCAAGGAAGGTAAAAAAACAAAAGAGAATGAATCAGGAATGAGGAGGAATCAGACAGAACAGAACAGCCCTAATCTAAGGTCTTGTTCACACCAGCAGTTTGAACCGCGCGGGAACCGCGGCGGTACCACGTGGTCCAGGAAAGATTGTGAGGGAACGGCTCCATTGAATTACATCATAATTGAACCGTCGCAGATCAAATCGCGATACATAAGAACAAAAGAATGGAGGAGACTGCAAGAGACCGTAAAGCCTACACTAGGCAGTTCTTTGTCCCTTACCACCTATCATCCCCAATCCATAAATCTTCTTACAACAACCGATAGTTTCAGTGCTCACTATATGGTTACTAAATCTATCCCTTTTTTTAGCTACTCTGTTGGTAAACCAGTTCTTACCTATTTCCTTCTTAAATTTAAACTTGTCCAATTTAAATCCATTACCGATAGTCCTACCCTGTTGTCTTAATATGATGGCCTTGTCAACATCCCCCTCGTTAAAGCCCTTGATCCACTTGAACACCTCTCTTAGATAAATCACCCCACTCTTTGCGTCGTTCCAGAGAGTGTAAATTAAGGTGCCTAAGCCTGTTCTCGTAAAGTAAATTTCTGAGCCCAAGTATCATTTTAGTCATTCTCCTCAGAACTAATTCTAATGGATTGAATCCATTCTATAGGACGGAGACCAAAGCTGTACCGCATGGTCAAGGATGGGTCTAACGCCAGATAGAGTTTGATAACTACCTCTGCACTTTCATTCGTAACGGTCCTATCAATGAAACCTAATGCTCTGTTAGCTCTATTCCCTAATAGTAAATGTCTTCACCAGTCCGATGGGACTAACCATGATAGCCTAACACCGTCAGCTCAGGGCCCTGTTCTCTTCTGGATTAAGTTTTCTGATGTTAACCTAAATGTAATCTGTAAAATGTGTCGAACGGGGTTAAGGAAGATTTGCTTGTAAAGGGGAGGATTGCGAGGAGGAAAGATGAGGTGGGGGTATGGTTGGGAAAACGGAAGGGCTAGACCTAAATAGAATGTATAGATAAAGAATAAATGAATGAGTAAGTAAATGAATAGATAAATAGATACAACGAGGGTATCAATCCTGGCTCCAGAGATAAAGTCTATCCGAATCACACTTTTATTATGGTGATGCTCATGACCTGGCAAACGTAGGCAAAACCAAAGACAACCTCCACAAATGGAGATTTAACACTAAATGTCCAATGGAGAAATACAGGCAGTGAGTTCACATTCTTCAGGCATGTCCAATGGGTTTTTCACGTCTCCGACCTAGACCATAAGGAGGCAAATGACACTGCTCTACAGTGGAGGTACGGTTTTGCGCGATAGATCTTTTGATTTGGCCAACGCCTGGCAAAATTTATTCACCTAAGGGCAGATCCTTATCCTGTAGCGTTTAAACATTCGTAATTGTACCAACCCATCACCTGAGGTGAATATCGTGATAGCACTTGGCCCCACTCACACTTCTCCAGCCTTTTAAAGGGAGAGAAGGGAAGGCAAGATCCCAGACAGGTTTTGTTTACAATTCCGATTGTTTCAAGCCTTATGATGATGATTCGATTTAACGTCGCGATAAGGAGGTTAGGACGGTGCCCTTTACAGAGGAATATGCAGCGAGGAATTGAATGGACAATGCCCTTGCTCCACCTCGCTGGGACAGGGTTCGAAGTGCCTGTCACCTCGACCTCCGCCGTAAGCAGCGACGCTATAACCCGCTCGGCTAGCGAGCATCCACCCTTATGGTAGAAGAAAATACAGCCGATCGTTGTTACGTCGTTCAGTCACATGTCTCGAATTCTTTTTGCTCTAGGAAAACGTCCTCAAGGATGAGAGTATAATAAATCTAAGGAAGATTCAGGCACCACTCAGGGGCTCTTGCAGACAGGAAGAAAGCACAAGACACAGGAGTTTCTGAAAAAGGAAAAATCCCGAAACACTAGGACTGGAGGACACATAAATGGAAGGTTTGAAAAGGGGAAAGTGAGAGTGACAGGTGAAGAAGAGGGAGAAACATAGTGCATACCTGCATATATATATATATATATATATATATATATATATACATATATATATATATATATATACATATATATATATAAATATATATATATATATACATATATATATGTATATATATATATATATGTATATATATGTGTATATATATATATGTGTATATATATATGTATGTGTGTGTGTGTGTGTGTGTGTGTGTGTGTGTGTGTGTGTGTGTGTGTGTGTGTGTGTGTGTGTGTGTGTGTGTTTGTGTGTGTGTGAGTGACAGGAAAAGGGGTATGGATAGGGAAAGGGAGAGAAATAAAGAAGGAGAAAAGGAAAGAGAGAGGAAAGGGAAGGAAAGCGATAGGAAGAGAGGAAGAGAAAGGGAGAGAGAGTGTGAGTGTGGGAAGGAGAGAGAGAAGGGGAGAGAAAGAGAGAGAATAATGAGAGAGAAAGTTGAGAATTGTAAAGGAGAGGGATGAAGTAGTAAGGAGAAGATGATACAAAGAGAGATAGGGAAGAATAAGAGAAGAGAGAAAGATGGAAGATAAAACTTTCTTGTAGTTTCCCAATTCCCTCTCCCTCCTCCTTCTCTCTACTTCTTTTCTGTTCTTTCATCTCTTTTTCTTTTCCTTTCCTACTTCTCCCACTTCCCTCTCTTTCCACTCATCCTTCTCATCCTCATTGTCCCCTACTATTTCGTCCTTCTCCTCTTCTCCTCCTTCTTCAGTCCCTTTACCGCCTTCCCTCTCTCCTCCCCTCCTCCCTACTCTGCCTCCCCTCCTCGACAGTCTTGTGTGCAAAGCAAAATGAAATCCGTCTTTTGAATTTCTGGACTCGAGCCGTGGGGGGTGGGGAGTCTCCCCTTCGCAGCGAAGTGAGTGAATTGCTGCCGACAACTTAGGGTCTTGTAGGGATAGCGCGATGCACATGGTAGGCATTGAATGCTATTATTTTTCTTTTTCTCTCTATTTCGTTCCTCCGTATAACAAATGTATGAATGGAGGAGACTGCAATAGACCATAAGGCCTACACTAGGCAGTTCCATGGTCCTTACCACCTCTTTTCATATCCATAAAGTTATCTCATCTTCCCTTAAAACATAAGAAATGAGTGGAATGCAAGAGGCCATAAGGACTAGACTAGGCAGTTCCATGTCCCTCACCACCTGTCATTCCTATCCATAGAATTTTTTTCATCTCTTAAAACAGTATTTTTTCAGCGCTCACTACACGGTTAAAAGAAGGTGAGGAGCGTACGCCAGGTGGCGCTGAGTAGCCCTTTGCTCTTTGTGCTTTAAGGACTGTTCGGATAACTAAGTCACTGATAGGAATCGGAGATGAGTATGGGACACGAACCTACAACTAAAGGAATACGAGGTTACTACGCATATGAATATTTCACCAGCACACGATGGAGCTAAAAATAGGTACTTAAAATAAAATTTCCATGTACTATCATACCGGAATGAACATGGAAGGGCATACTCGTATATCAGTAGAATAGTAAATGTGGAAAAAAGAGGCACATTTGATATTTACATTAGAGAGTCCGAGGCATATCTAGTAGAAGGATAAAACTAAAAAAGAAAAATAGTTCAAGGTTTTTGGAGAGGGACGATAACCTGACTAACTTCTGTAAGGTATTGGCTGCATGTCCCCGTCTGGGGTATTGGCGACATGTTATTGTGGCAAAGTAGCGTGCAGTTGATACTTTAGGGTCTATATGGGGCGCCCCTACGGACCAGAGTCACACATCATTTTGTCTGTGATAGAGGAAATCTCTGTTCATAGAGAAATGATGACACTTTTATACTACGACTGTCCCTCCGTTATGCTATCCCCCAACCCCTTGTTACTGTCCTATACCATTTCTCTGAATATTCATTTCCTTTTTTCGCCTACTCTGTGTTTGGGGAAAAGAATGCTACCACCAAGTCTTCCCACTTGAGTCGTAAGAAGCGACAAGAAACGGGACGGGGGATATGATTAGGAGTCCTGCTAATTGTAGCCCCAAAGGGGACATTCCTAAAAAAAAGTAAAGGCATAAGAGGGTATATTAGTTTTCCAACCAGTACCCTAAGGTTTGGGTCTTTTGATGTGCGTGGATGTGGTACAGATGAGAGTAAAAGGGAAGAGATAGGCAGTATATTTGTGAGAAGAAAGATGGATGTGCTGGCTTTGAGTGAAACTAAAATGAAAGGGAGGGGCGAGTGTGAGCTTGGGAGTGTAGTTAGGAGGTTTTCAGGAGTGAAGAGGGGACGAGGGAGAGAAGGGGTGGCTATACTAGTAAGTGAAGAGATAGGTAAGCGTGTAGTGGAGTGGAAGGAGGTTTCTTCAAGGTTGACATAGATGAAGGCGAAGGTGGGAAGGGAGATGTGGGTTTTTGTAAGTGCATAAGGGCCCGTTAGTGAGAAGAGTGTAGAGGAAAGGGAGGCTTTTTAGGTAGATTTAAATGAGTGCATAGAGGGATTAGGGAGAAATGTCAATGTAGTTGTATTGGGAGACCTTAATGCTAAGGTAGGAAACGAACCAATAGACGGAGTGATTGGGAAGTATGGAGTTCCAAGTGAAAATCGTAGTGGAGAGTTGATGGTGGAGATGTGTCTCGAAAGAGAGTTGATGATAGCAAAAATAGTGTTTAGGAAGGGTGGTAGATAGAACGATGGACTATATAGTGGTGACCAGGAGTATGGTAGGAAGAGTTAAGGATGTACATGTTCTAAGGGGAGAGTGGGGGAATATCAGATGATTTTTTGATAGAAGGTAAATTAAGAGTGGAGGATAGGTGAAGAAAGAGGAAAAGGGCAGAGGGTAGGGAGGTACTTAGAGTGAACTGCTTAAATGAGAAAGAAAAGGAGAAGGGGTATAAGAAGAAGCTGAGAGAGGAGTGGGAGGGAGTTAAGAATAGAGTAGAACTAGGGGTGGAGGAGGAATTGGAATGGTTCAAGGAGGGAGTCATAAGGTGTGCAAAGATGGTGTGTGGAACAAAAAGAGCGGGAGGAAATAGAAGGAAGGGTAGTGAGTGGTGGGATGAGGAAGCAAAAAAGGGTGTAGAAGAGAAGAATCAGGCTTTCATAGATTGGCTACAAATTAAGACGAGGGAATCGTATGAGAGGTACAAAGTAAAGAGAAGGAAAGCGAAGCATAAGATAAAGGAAGCAAAGAGGAGAGCAGATATGAAATGGGGTAAGAGTATGATGGAAATTTTTTAATGTAATAAAAATATGTTTTTGAAAGAAATTAAAAGAGGAAGAAAAGGTAAAAGGTGCAGATGGAGAGATGATAATGAAAGTTAATAAAAACCAGGTCCTGACGGCTGCCATCCAAGAATCTTAAAGGAAATGAAAAATGAGATTGTTGTTCCATTAGAAATTATTTTCAAGAAATCCATCATATCCGGAGATGTCCCAAGAGAATGGAAGCTAGCTAACGTTACTCCCATATTCAAAAAAGGTGACAAAAAGAAACCAAATAACTATAGGCCTATAAGTTTGACTTCAATCGTAGGAAAAATAATGGAAACTATCATCAGAGATGCTATCGAATATCATTTAGAAGGTAACCGTTTGATAAATGATAGCCAGCATGGTTTCAGACGGAAACGTTCTTGCGTGACTAACTTACTCGAATTCTACAACACAGTTATCTCGAATTATGACAAAAGAAACAATATAGATTTAATATATCTAGACTTTGCAAAAGCTTTTGATACCGTCCCACACGAAAGACTACTTACTAAATTAGCTTTGCATGGAATAAGTGGTAGCCTATTAGGTTGGACTAGTAATTGGTTGAAAGGTCGAAAACAGAGAGTTGTTTTAAATGGAAAAACTTCTGGATGGAAAAGTGTTGCAAGTGGAGTTCCTCAGGGTTCCGTTCTTGGGCCACTTCTATTCATAGTATATATAAATGATATAGACCATGGACTAAAATCTACTGTTTCCAAATTTGCTGATGATACAAAACTGTGCGGAATGGCAAATGATCACTCAAACCAATTAGATATTCAAGAAGATTTAGATCAATTACAGCAATGGTCTGAAAAGTGGCTAATGAAATTTAACACAAGTAAATGCAAGGTAATGCATATAGGTAAAAATAACAGTAAGTACGATTACAAGTTATTTGGAAATTCGTTAACAAAAGTGGATAGTGAAAAAGTTCTCGGCGTAATTATCAGTAACGACCTCAAATCATCCAAGCAGTGTATTTCAGCCTCTGAGAAAGCAAATAAGATTCTAGGACTGATTGCGCGATCTTTTGATTTCAAAAGTCCATCACTCATTAACAAGCTATATAAATCGTTAGTTCGTCCACATTTGGAATATGCTGTTTCCGTATGGTCACCGAATCTCATTAAAGACATTGACAGATTGGAAAAAGTACAACGGCGAGCCACAAAACTGATCCCAAATATCAAAAATAAATCATACGAAAATCGACTAAAACATATGAATCTGTTTTCCCTAAAAAAGCGTAGACTCAGAGGTGACTTGATACAGGTCTTTAAAATGCTAAAGGGAATTGACAACATCAAAAGTGAATTTTCTTTTACATTGAATGAGAATCAGACAAGTAACAATGGTCTCAAACTGTCCGGAAATAGATTCAATTTGGAAGTAGGTAGAAACAACTTTGCCAACCGTGTAGTTAATGAATGGAATAAACTTCCTGCACAGGTAGTGCAATGTAGTTCAGTTCAAAGCTTTAAGAATCATTTAGATAAATACCTAAGTAAGATGCTGTAATGATTATAATTTATCTTATATTATTTGTTTTTGTTTTGTTATCATTTGTCTGTCTGATTTATATTTATTATTAGTTATATGTCAATTTATTATTATTTACTAATTACCTGTTTGTTTATTATTTAACTATACCTATGCATTTATTTATGTATTTTATTTGTTATTTACATTATCATAGTTTTTATTTATTATTTTATCATTAATATGATTTTTTTTTCGCATCCGACCTAGATATGGATCAAAAGGTCTCCTGTCGGCATACTCCGCCTTTGTAATCCGCCTTTGATACGGCAGTGAGAGGAAGTAGTAGGGCTGAGTATTTTAGGGAGTTGCTAAATGTGAAGGAGGATAGGGAGGGAAAGGTAGTTGCAGTGAGAAGCGTTAAGAAAATGAGAGTGATGTGTGGGGAAAATGGAAGAGAAATAAAGAAGGATAAAGTGAAAGCAGATGTTAAGATGATGAGAGCAGGTAAGGCACCTGGGTTGGATGGATGTCATAAAGAATTTCTGAAGAAAGGAGGCACAGTTATAGTTGACTGGCTGGTGTGGTTATTTATTGTTTGTTTAAGAGAGAGTAGAGTGCCGGAGGACTGGAAGAGTGCCTGTATAGTTCCGCTTTACAAGGGAAAGGGGGACAAGTGTGAATGTAGTAGTTTGAGAGGGATCAGCTTGTTGAGTGTAGTTGGTTAGGCTTATGGGAGGGAGTTGATTGAGAGGATTAGGAGAGGAATAGAGGGAGTAATTGGTGAGGAACAGTGTGGTTTTAGGAGAGGTAGGGGTTCTGTAGATCAGATTTTTGTGGTAATGCAGATATGTGAGAAAGCTATAGGAAAATGTAAGGATGTTTTTTTTGGGGCTTTTATGGATTTGGAAAAGGCTTACGACAGGATAGACAGGAAGGCACTGTGGGAGGTATTGCAGATATATGGGATAGGAGGAAAGCTGTTAAGAGCAATCAAGAGTTTTTACGAGAGTAGTAGAGCTTGTGTTAGAATTAGAAATGGAGAGAATGAATAGTTTGAGGTAAAGGTGGGACTTCGTCAGGGATGTGTAATGTCACCTTGGCTGTTCAATCTATACATGGATGGGGTGGTGCGAGAGGGGAATGCAAGGGTAGTGGGTCAGGGATTGGAGATGGTTAAAGAAAATGGAGAAAAATGGGAGATAAGCCAATTTTTGTTTGCTAACGACACTGCGCTTGTAGCAGGATCAGAGGAGGGATTGAGAAAGTTAGTGACAAAATCTGAGAAAGTGTGTGAAAGAAGGATGCTGAAGATAAATGTAGGCAAAAGTAAGGTGATGAGAAGCACAAGGGGAGAGAGTGACAGCAGACTGGAAGTGAGTATTAAGGGAGAGAGACTGGAGGAAGTGGATAGTTTTAAATACTTGGGTGCGAATGTGACAGGAAAGGAAGAGTGGAGGTGGAGGTAGAATGTAGATTGATAGACGCGAGTAAATACCTTGGTGGGTTAAAAAGTGTAATGAGAAATAGGCATCTGGGAATGAATGCTAAGAGGAGGTTATATGAAGGACTGATTGTGCCGACAGCAGTGTATGGGGCAGAAACATGGAACATAAGAGAGGAAGAGAGAAGGGGTTTGAATGTGTTTGAGATGAAATGTCTGAGAAGTATGATAGGGGTTACTAGGCAAGATATAGTGAGAAAGGAGGAGGTAAGGAGGAAAACGGGGATGGAAAGGGAGTTGGGAGATAGGGTTGATGAAAGAGTATTGGGATGGTTTGTACACATGGAAAGGATGAGTGGAGAAATATTAGTAAAAGAGATGTGGAAGGCAGATGGAAGGATGAGATGGATGGATGAGGTAAAAGGGGCATTACAAAAGAGAGGAATGTCTGTTGAGGAAGAACGGGAGAAGACAGAAGATAGGGATAAATGGAGAATGGTTGTGCATGGATGATGCTATGATGCATGAGGGGGAGTGGGTGGGGGATGGGGGGTGAGGAAGTATGTATGAGAAATAATTTGACGCAGCCCGAAAGGATTTCTCCCCGTCTTCTCCTTTTCTGCATGAGGGGACGGAGAAGGGGGGTCGCCGAATTAATGAAGCGGCCCTGCTGTGGTTGTGCTGTTTCTTGCGACACGGCTTCTGCCCCAGGGCAGACGGGCAGCATGCAGGGATGACCCGTCATCCAGGAGGTGCCAAGATGAGATGGAGAGAGGAGGGCGGAGGGGAGTGGAATATGTAGGGGATGGAATGGGCGAGAATGGTTTCTATGCCTTTTTCTTTTTGGCTACCCCCCGTGTAAGGGGGAGAAAAGTCTTTGGTATATGTATGTATATGTATTAAAAAGAATAAAAGATTCTACAGTAATATTGTATAGTAAGCATAAGTACAGAACACAAACGACATCCAGAAAGACGGTGACCAATAAAACAAGAAATAAATTTAAGAGATGCAGATCACTGCGGTGAAGAGGAAGGCAGAAGACAATTGAAATAACAGGACTGATGCCAGAAGCAACTCTGGGCTTGGACTGGATCTGAAGGACCGAGCAAGGGCACTCTACAGTACATGGAAAATATGTTCATTACGAAAGTGAACAAGGTGCCAGTATTAAATAAACATCTTTGAAAAGCTATAGGAGTTCTGAAGAGTTACAGAACGTCTTACTGTGTTCTAGAATAGGAGTAGTTGGTAATGTGTGGTGAGGTGGTGAGACAAGAGTGGATTTATACATAGAGGTGCATTGGTTGGTTTGTGCCCACCATACATTTGTATCTACGTGTGTGTGTGTGTTGTAGCGAAAATGTGTACGTAAAAAAAGTAGTCTTTTTTTTTATTAAAAGTCACTTTTTATTACACACAAATACAAACTTAAACACACACCCATACACGCTAGCACGCGTACGCCCGTAAAGTATGTCATCTTGAGTCCTATAGAAGACACGCACGCAGCGGCACACAAGTGTCTCTGAGCTTTCGTGGCGTTCCAGTGTTGGAGTTACAACAAGTTTAGTTGTGACTGTCAATTACACTTCTGGTGAAGACTTCCTGAACCACACCACCTCCACCTCTTCCACCACCACCCACTCCCTCCTTCTTATCACTCTCTCCCTAGTCCTAACTTTCTCTTTCCTTCTCTGTTTCTTCATTTTCTTAGTTAATGGTCATTTTATAACAATCTCTGTCTCTCTCTCTCTCTCTCTCTCTCTCTCTCTCTCTCTCTCTCTCTCTCTGTCTCTCTCTCTCTCTTTCTCTTTCTATACTATTCTCTCCCACAATGTTCTTGATTATGTCAATCTAGTTCCATCAAGGCATTCATGTAAGGAAACAAAAGTTGAACCAAAAATATTGGAATAAAAGACAGAAAAGGAAATGGAATGGAAAAAATGACCAAAAAAATGTAAAAAATGAAAAATAAAAGGTGAAATCAAGCCAGAAAGACAAATAGTTAAACGAATACACATGAAAGCACATAAATGGAATAAATGTGTAAACTGATGATGAAGTAAACAAACACTCGGCAAGAATGGGGGGAAACTAAGAAATAAGGAAGAAAAGATGAAAAAAGAATAATAGTTGAGATAAAGATGAAAAAAAAAGACACACACACACAAACTACTGGCTCCGGTTAAAGACCTTCTTGCAAGTGGTTGTGAGGACTTTAGAAAGTTGAAATGAAAACTATACTTTTAGAAAACAAAGTCAAAGTTCACCCCTAAGAAAGTTCAGGTGGAACGTACAGCGAGAGACACAAGTCTTGACTAAGTTTTGTCCAATGTTTATATGCATGGTTGGAGGAAAAGGACGAGCCTGGCTATAGAATTTTATAGTTCTTTCCTCTGTTGACTTGTTTATACAAATTGACATTAGAATTTATGCGAGGGCATGGTAAATAAAACCAGTAGACATAAAGTGATAAGGATGGAGGAGTCTGCAAGAGACCAGGCAGTTCCATGTCCCTTACCACCTGTCATCCTTATCCATAAAGTCTTTTCTTCTTCTCTTAAAACAACAAATAGTTTCAGCCTTCACTATATTGTTACTAAGTCTATTGCATTCATTAAACACTCTGTTGTCAAGCCAGTCCTTGACTATTTCCTTCTTAAACATAAATTTCTTTAATTTAGATACATTATTACAAGTCCTGCCCTGCTGTCTTAATATTATGACCTTTCCTGCATCATCCTTGTTAAAGCCCTTGACTCATTTGAATACTTCTATTAGATCATCCTGCGCTCTTCTTCTTTCCAGAGAATATAAAATAAGATGTCTAAGCATGTCTTCAGATCCAACTCTTGATATTGCACAATTAAAGTTTAGTTTACAATAAAAAATATATTTCTATTAAAATATATTTACTCAATAGAAAATATAGCGGTCGTTTAGCAAGAGCATTTGTAATTTAGATAAAGGTGAATAAATAAGGCGACAGAATTTTTCGTTGTAATTGTACGTGATTCACACAGATTCAGTAGGACTCTGCAATTCTCATTGACCAATCCCATACATCGCTCATTCACGGGACCGAATACCAGCCTACATGGCCGCTAGAATCTTCCTCGCCTCCTTCCGGAAAATAACATGTGGGCGTCTCTCATTGTCACTAACTTTTTTCTCCTCCAAACGAAACCCTGTTGGCGCCATCCATTCCATCAACATTCTGGCATCTATCTAGCGGCGCTGAGTCGGCCAAAACCCCGCATGTGTTGTCGTTTCCATTATAAGTTCAAATATCACTTGGGGTTCGCTAGATTCAGAACTGCCAACTGTGCGGAAGGGAAGGTTGTCAATTACGTTTTACAACCTATGGGTATAGCCGTCGGTTAAATCCGGATAAGCACCAGCGTTTTCCTTTTCATATAAACACGCTTTAACATTTTTCTGTTGTGGAAACAGTATAAATATATATATATGACTAGAACAAAATGCAGTAACATATTTGTGAATCACACGGAGAGCCTACAATTAGAGTAAAAGAAAAACTGGAAGAATGTTTGACTTCTATGTTTCGACTGCCGGCTGTAGACCTCTTCAGGAAAGTACAAGATAGTTGAAGTGGTAAGACATATGACATAATCCTTTGACATAAGGAGGAGAATGTAACAGGAATATAAAAAATTTAAATGACGGACCAGATGACCTCACTCAAGGAAAAGTTGCGGGGTCAAGCGTTTGAGAGGGGACATCATAAAGGGGAAACAAATAGGTGACAGATGAGAGTGGGATGGGCAGGAGTGGATACGTGCTTTGGATGACTGCCTCCCACATAAGGTGGGGGGAAGCCTTTAGTATATAGATAGATGAATAGAAAATGGATAGATAGATAAATGGATATGTAGATAGGTAAATAGATAAGTGGATATATAGAGAGATAGATACATAGATGTATAGATAGATTTATCTATAGATAGGTAGATAGAGATATATATAGGTGGAAAGATAGATAAATCTGTAGAGAGATAGATGGATAGATAGGCAATTCTTGCCTCGAGTTCCACTGGCAGGAACTCCTCAGCCCTGCAGGGCAGGAGCAGTGGCTCAAGGGGGACTGGCGTCGCCGTGTGAGAGAAGCAACACGGCCCCCTGGCGTATGCCCTCGATTGATCATGGTGATTGGTATCAGGGGGATAGTGGTCGTCGGGGGGTCAACTCTGATTATGTGAAAAAGGGGAGCTTGGGGGGCGGGGGGAGAAGAGGGCTACCCAGAGGATAGAGAAATAGGGAGTTCTTGGAAACAGCCTATATACCGAGGGGCCATTCTGTGCTTTCCCTCTAGATTTTTCTTATTTATTTATTTATTATTATTATTATTATTATTATTATTATTATTATTATTATTATTATTATCATTATTGTCATTATTATTATTATCATTATTTAGAGCATCGCTACCTGCGGCGGAGGTCGAAATGACGGCAGTTCGAGCCCTACCGCCAGCGAGTTAGACCAAGGGCACTCATTAGATACCACAAAGTCCACTGCAAGGGGCACCGTCCTAGCCACCTGATAAGGGAGAGTTCGCGACCTCAAACCGAGTCAGCAATCATCATCATTAATTATTAAAAAAGAAAAAAAGAAAAAAAATTGAGAAAGAAAAATTAAAAATGGGCAACGACAGGCCCGTGCAGAGGGGGGGTGTGTGTGCTGTGGGTGTCCGAGCACTTACCCCTTTGCCCTGTGCCCCAAAAGTGCCATTCACAGAAATATATTAAAAATGAATGAAAAAAGATTTCTCACAGGCTTTTTCCATTTTCTTACCATTCAGAAATTATAATGTGGAAAATGGTGCTGCACCCTACCGGATAGTTGCCAAATACGAATAATACAAAAGAGTGTAGTGCCCAATTTCCAGCCCAAAGCACCTGCCCCTTACAATGTCTGTGGACATTACTGGGCAACGAGATGATTGCCTCTCACGCCCATTTCAGAGGACCACAACGATAGGTACCTGCCGATGGCCCTCGTATTGCTGGAGCGAACATATTAATCAGAAACATCATAAAAGAAATAATTGAGATTAATTATCATTTAGCCGAAAGCGAGGCCCAACCATCTGCGTAAATCCGCCAGACGGCAGCCAGTATTATCATTCAAATCGACACTTGCAACCAGAAGGACAATCCAATGAGGGGGGGGGGAGAACCTCTTGCTAAATAAAGCCACTTGCCGGCAGCAGTTGGAGAGAGAGAATGTGTGTGTGTGTGTGTGTGTGTGTGTGTGTGTGTGTGTGTGTGTGTGTGTGTGTGTGAGAGAGAGAGAGAGAGAGAGAGAGTTTGCGTGTGTGTGTGTGTGTAATTCACCATTGTCTTGGATCACGTGTTGGATTCGTGATCGATAGCTATTTCCCTCCCGGAAGAGAGGTCAGAGCTCAAATATGACCGATGGTAATGCTGTGACCTTACATGCACACACACACACCCAACTCCCTTCCCACAAGAGTTGAACTAACAACCCGCAGCGCAACGTTACTGAAATTATTTCAACCCTGTGCAGGATTCGAACCCGGACCGCCGTAGTGTTAGCCGGGAACTTTACCAACTGCGTCACTAGTTATGTATGTGTGTGTGTGTGTGTGTATGTGTGTGTGTACGTGCAACTATTTGTATTTACACAAAACTATCCACAATCCCAGTCTCCGCTGGAGAATACTGTAGAGAAAAAAAATTATATCGATAATAATGATATAATAATAGTAATGATGATAATAATAATAATGATAATGAGGATGATAATAATAAAAAAAAAACGGGTCTCTTATATACAGCAATGTCCAAAGATCTTGTACCGGTAATTGTATATACCTAGTGCAGTGT
Source organism: Oratosquilla oratoria (assembly GCF_046742065.1). Lineage (NCBI taxonomy): Eukaryota > Metazoa > Arthropoda > Malacostraca > Stomatopoda > Squillidae > Oratosquilla > Oratosquilla oratoria. The sequence goes on from NC_134777.1 coordinate 79,497,962, forward strand.
GATAAAAGAATCCAGTAACGCCAAGATTCTCATAATAGATGAGGAGTCTCCAGCTGCCGTTGTACCAGCCGTAGTAAGAAATAGGTGACAAAGTTGCCATCGCATTTAACTGCAAAATCCTTAAAAAAAGAAAAAAAAAAGTAGGCGTTGTCTCCACTCCGTGTGGGAGTAATTTAAACCTGTGTGGAGTAATTTCTTCCTTTTTTTCCCCTATCGATTAAGGGAAAACCTTTGAAGAGACTCTGATCTCTTCGTGTAATTGTTCCCCCCCACCCCACCCCTTTTTTTCGCTTTTGCTTTGTGAATGCAATTGTCTTCGTGTCTGATTGCTGCTCTGGAGAATTTCGAGTAATTATTTTGGACCCATTCACACCCGCCCCGCCCCCCCTTCAATTTCCTCTTCCCCTCCTATTCTTCCTTCTCCACCTTCTCCTCCTCATCTTTGTCATCGTTGCCGTTGTCATCATCATCACCAACACTTCCATTATTCCTCTCTTCCTTCCCCACTTCTCTACTTTTCCCTCTTCCTCCTCCTCCTCCTCCTCCTCTCATCCTCCGCCTCCTCTTTTCCCTACTATTCCATTTTCATTCTCTCGTTTTCCGTCCCTTCTTCCTCCCCCCTTCAGTCGAAAGACGTTTACTCCTCCCCCCCTCCTCTCCGCCCCTTTTCTCG
>NC_134777.1:79511134-79513634 GCF_046742065.1 Oratosquilla oratoria
CAGTGAGATAAAAGAAATGTGGAAAATAAAAGAGCGGACAATTTCTTTTCCAAATTAAAAAAAAAAAAAATGAACTAAACTTGTTGACGAGGTTCGACATTATTGACCAATGGATCATCACAGTTCTCGTATATTCCTGGGACTTGCTGCGTTGGGTCCCTACAGCCCTGGCAAGGTGGGCAGGCGACCCAACGTCGGCATAAAAAAAGCTGGTTGCCACAACTGACAGGGCTTTGCCTTACTAGGGTTTCTCACTTACCACTGCGTAGGAGTGGGATGGTGAGATGGTGATTTCAGTTCTCAATTGTTTAGTAGGGATGTCCAAGGTAAGATGATATTAAGGACCAGGAGTCGTCCACATCACTGATGGATCCAAAGGAAGAGCAAGACCATTTCAGTTTGGCACCAGCGCCGTCGCAGGAGTTGCCGGAGCGGTGGTGTTATACAACAGCGAACTGCCTACTTCGGGACTCCAACTCCTGATGATTCCACGAGGCTTACTCCGGAAGCCTCTCCCATAGATGGGTGTGATCGCAAGGCAGCGGACCATGTAACAGGTACTAATGGGTTACGTGATACACCACTAGCAGAGATATTCCTGATCTGACCTACAAGCACCTTAGTGAAGGGAAAATCCACGAGAAAAGGGATTGGTTTGGGATTAGGTTGGAGGAGGCAGTAAGGGATGGTCCGTGGGCGGTCCATGACTGACGCGGCAATATTAAAGAAATACAGGAAATAGTAGAAAATTTAATCAGCATGCAAATGTGGACTTACAAGAGCACAGTCATGCACATTAAGAGCATGTACGCACATACATGCACACACACACACGCACACACACACGCACACACACACGCACACACACACACACACACACACACACACACACACACACACACACACACACACACACACACACACACACACACTCCCACACACACACACACACACACACACACACACACACACACACACACACACACACACACACACACACACACACACACACACACACTCACACACACACACATACACACGCGCGCGAGCGCGCTCACATACACACACACTCACACACACACACTAACACACACACACACACACACACACGCACAATACACACGCGCACGAGCGCGCTCACACACACACACACACACACACACACACACACACACACACACACACACACACACACACACACACACACACACTAACACACACACACACACACACACACACTAACACAATGAACAAAATAAATGTAGCACAAAAAGAAATAAAGAATCAAATAATAAACCTTACACTCAGAGGTGATTTAATACAGTTTTTTAAGATTCTAAACGGAATTGACATCAAAAGTGACGAAATTTTCACACTGAATGAGAATCAGACAAGAAACGATGGTCTCAAACTCAGGAAATAGATTTAACTTGGAAGTGGGTAGAAGCAACTTCGCCAACCGTGCAGTTAATGAATGGAATAAACTTCCTGCAGAGACAATGCAATTTAGTTCAGTTCGAAGCTTTAAGAATTATTTAGATAAACACCTAAGCAAGATGCTGTAATGACTATCACTTATTTTATATTATTTGTTTATTTGTTTTGTTATCATTTGTCTGTTTATTAATATTTGCTTGATTTTCATTAATTATTAGTTATATGTCAATTTATTATTATTTACTATTTACCAGTTTGGTAATTTTTTAAATATTTATGCATTTATTTATTATCATTTATATTATTATATCTTTATTTACTTATTTATCATTATTGTAAGTTATTTCACATCCGACCTAGTTATGGACCAAAAGGTCTGCTATCGGCGTGCTCCGCTTTTGTTCCCTCGTAACCTTGATCTAAAAAAATCACACGGTCCGGACGAAATTGCAAATTGGATACTAAAAGAATGTACAGATGAGCTAGCGGACAAAATATATAAAATAATAGATTGCTCACTCAAGGAAGGAAAGGTACCACAAGATTGGAAAAATGCAAATATCGTACCAGTTTATAAAGGACGAGATAAGGAAGACCCAACAAACTATAGAGCGATCTCCCTTACAAGCACAATAGCTAAAATATGCGAAGAAATTATCAAAAGTAGATGGATTAAACATCTGGAAGAAAATAAAATACTAAATCCAAAACAATTTTGCTTTAGATAAGGAAGATCTTGTGCCATCAACTTTATTTGTTTTTATTCAAGGCTAATAGACATAATACAAGAAAGAGACGGATGGGATGATTGCGTTTTTCTAAATTTACAAAAGGTATTTGCTAAAGTACCACACAAAAAAAAATTAATAAGAAAACTTGAAGCAACAGGAAGTGTACAAGGAAAGTTATTGAAATAGATGGAAGATTTCTTAAACGGGAGAAAAATAAGGCTGGTAATTAGAGACAAAACTCGACCTGGTAAGAAATGATAAGTGGAGTCCCACAAGGTTCTGTACTAGCTCCGATAATGTTTGCCATATTATATATATGGCAAACATTATCG
>NC_134777.1:79518634-79531134 GCF_046742065.1 Oratosquilla oratoria
TTTCTCCAAAGCTGAATCGTTTCTCAAATAACACTTTCCGTACCAATTAGTCGTTTATTCTACTTTATTGATAAGAAGAACACAAGAACATTACAACAGAGGACTGACTGCAAGAGACCATGAGGCCTACATTGGGCAGTTCCATGTCCCTTACCACCTGCCATCCCTATACATAAAGTAATCTTCTATTAAAACAACCAGTTGTTTCAGCACTCACTTCATGGTTACTAAGTCTATTCCATTCGTGAAACATTCTATTGGTAAGCTAGTTCTTGCCTATTCCCTTCATAAACCAAAGTTTTATTGATTGATTAGTTGATCGATTTACATGGCGATTCATTGGTCGATGTACATGGTGACCATTTTACCTATTAATTTTACCATCGGGTTTGATGAACTTTAATATTCTATTCTGGCCCGCCAATTTCGTTTTGACAAGGTCCGGAGGAAAGTTGTTCAGGAACCTATTAGAGTTGTGTGAGACCAATCTAAACAGATAGTGTAAGTTTAAATGGTGTCATCACGTTCTTCTTTTGTTTATAGGCAATGTAACAGATGTGAAATAATTACACGACAGCATGCTTGTAAGTGTCCCTCATTTGTATGTACTTTTGACCATAATAACCAATGCAAGTTCCTACCTACATATATCTCCTCCTCTTCGTCCTCCTCCTCATTTCCTCATCCTTCACCTCCTCCTCCCCCTCCTCCTCTCCCGCTTCCTCCCTCTTCTCCTACTCCTCCCCTCTTCCTCTTCTTCCTCCTCCTCCTCCCCTAATCCTCACTCTCCTCCTACTCCTACTCCTCCTCCTCCCCTAATCCTCACTCTCCTCCCCCTCCTCCTTCTGCTTCACTTCCTTCTCCTCCTCCTCCTCCTCTTTCTGCTTCTCCTCCCCTGCTTCTCCTCCTCCACCTCTTCCTCCTCCAAACAATGTAGGTTTCTACTTCCTGCTCCTCCTCTTCCTCCTCCACCTCAACCACCAGTTCCTCCTCCTCCCCCTCTTCCTATTCCTTCTTTTCCCTCCTTTTCCTCCTCCAAACAATACAAGATCCTACCTCCTACTCCTGCATTTCCTCCTTCTCCTCTCCTTCCTCCTCCTCCTCTACTTCCTCTTCCCCCTCCTCTTCCTCCTCTTCTTCCTCTTCCTCCTCTTCCTCTTCGTCCTCTTCCTCCTCCTTCTCCTCCTCCATCTTCCTCGAAAGGAATATTGGATGCATGTTTTATGCCGTCGTTATTGTAGGGACTTGATGGCACCCCTACGGGTCGTAGTCACTCAAAACATTCTTCTGTGATTGATTGGAAAAAGATCTCCACCTTGAAAGGAATAGCCTACTTGTCTTTTTCAACTTCCCTCCCTCCGTTTTGTTTCCCTCCTGAAATCAACGATTCTATCTCCTTGGTTCCGTAATTTTCCCAAGGGTAGTAATGCTTATTGCGGATTTTATATTCCTCCTCCTCCTCCTCCTCCTCCTCCCCTGTCTCTCCTTCGTGATGAAGAAGGAGGACGAGACAAAATTATTAAAGTTCATGCTGAAGGGGGAGGGGGGAGGAGGGGTTAAGGAGAGGAGGAGGGAGTTAAGGGGAAAGGAGAGGAGTTAGGGGGAGAGGGAGGGGAAAGCGGGAGAGGAATGGTGACAGTCTCATTGCCGAAGTTGTGGGGAACCTCTTGAGTAATGGCTGCATCACACACCACAGGATAAACAATGGGGTGACGCTGAAGTTGTAAACAAAAGTAGTAGGGAGAGTGAAAGAGAGAGAGAGAAGGAGGGAGGTAGGAAGAGAAAAAAGACAGAAAATAATTCTCTCTTTCTCTCTCTCTCTCTCTCTCTCTCTCTCTCTCTCTCTCTCTCTATATATATATATATATATATATATATATATATATATATATATATATATATATACATCCATCTATCTCACTCTATGTACCTGTTTGTGTGTATGTGTGTTTAAATGTGTTTGCGCGCGCGCGTGTGTATTTATGTGTGTTCTGTCTGTTTGTCTGTCCATCTGTCTCCAGATCCCGGGCCACTTGACCGCTATTTCCTCAAAAAAGGCCATTGCCGTTGCTTTTACCTTGTCGTCCTGTTTCTCCTCAAAGGCCATCCTCCACTGGCCTCAGTAATCGCCCTTTTTCTTGTTCCACACTCTCCTACCTCCATTCTCCTCCTCCACCTCCTCCTCCTCCTCCTCCTCCTCCTCTTCGTCGTCGTCATTGTCGTCGTACTCCTCCTTGTCCTTTTTTTTTCCTCCTTTTTCTCTTCCACCTCCTCTTTATCCTTTTTGCCCTTTTCCTCCTCCTCCTCATCACCATCACCTCCTTTCTTCTCTCCCATCTTTCTTCTTCTGGTCCTACTCTTGCTCTCTATCATCTTGCTCTTTTCCTCTTCCACTTCCTCCTGATCTTGCTCCTTCTCCACCTTCAACTCCTTTTTAATCCTACTCCTCCTTCATTTCTTCCTTCTCTCCTTCCTCCTTCTCTATACTTCTCCTACCTCTTCTCTTTCACTCTCTTCTTCCTCGTAATCTCAGTACCATTCTCCTTCATCTTTTTTCTTCCTTTAATTTTTTTGTTAATCTTGCACTCAGTTCTTATTCCCCTCCCTTTCTCTTCTTTTCTACTTCCAATTCATTGTTTTCAATTCCCTCTTTCTTCTTTCTTTTTTTCTATTTCTCTCCCCCTGTTTATTTTTCTTTTCCTTTTCCTCGACTCTTTCATTTTTCTCTCTTCACATATGTCCGCCATTCTACTTATGATATATATAATTTTTAGAGAATATTTTGATTTTTGTAAAATGAAAATAACGAAATGAAATGTTTTCGATTCCGTGTAATTATTTTTGTCCAAGAATAAAGATGAAATTACCTCAGGCAGACACATATTTCCGCTGCCCTGGAGGGGCGTTCCCCATGGGCTGGCATTTGCTCTCAGCATTCGTCAGCTTGCTTGGAGAGATATAACCAGACAAATCTGTAGAATACATTGAAGTTTATTAGTGTGCGGCCGTCTATCCATAAGTATCAGGTCTACACGATTGTGTGTGTGTATAATCGTATGTTTATGTGATAGTAAACACTAAATGAGTCCTGTTTCAAAGAGAACTTACTTCCCAAATATACATATACATGCACACACACACACACACACACACACACACACACACACACACACACACACACACACACACACACACACACACACACACACACACACACACACACACACATACATACACGCACACACACACACACACACACACACACACACACACACACACACACACACACACACACACACACACACACACACACACACACACACACACACACACACACACACAAATATATATATAAACATTTGTCTTCCCAAATAATGCCATCGATATATCTAAACCAAAACATCTCAATTGGTTTGATTTTAGGCAACAAAATTATCTCGAAGTATTCCATATAAAGATTAGCTAGCATTGGCGAAAGACTGGATTACTTCGAAAATAATTTGTTACCTAAAATTAAACCAGTTGAGATGTTTTGATTTAAATATCTTGATGACTTTATCAGTATTTGGGAAGACAAATGGGGGATTTTTCTTTTATAAATTTTGATTGCAGCTCAACAAACTAGCTACCAGCATTAAATTTAAAGTTGAATGAGAAGAACACAATCGGGTTTCTTTCCTTGATATTTTGATTATCAGAAAAAAAGACAAATATCTACAACCGTCTATAGAAAGCAAACCCATACCTGTAGCTGTCTACATTTCTTCAGTTACTACCCAAACCACATCAAACTTAGTGTAGCTTTAGGTCTTTACTTAAGAGCGCTGAGAATTTGCAGCCCCCGTTACTTAGACATTGAAACTAACACCATAACATCTCAAATACAAAATTTAGGATACCCACCTTGGTTTCTGACTAAAGCCTCAACCAAACTAAATCAAGTTTCTACAAATTGTCTCCCCAGAACCAATTTAATTGATTTTTTTTAATAATTCCATATACAGTGCATCTGTGCCCGCCTCCGATTCTCTCCTCCCAGACGACACCTAACAGCATTAAAGAATATATAAATGTCCACCAAAGGTCTAAAGATATTAGCAGTCCAGGCGTCTTTAAAATTCCATGCCGAGACTACTCTAAAGTGTATTGGGGCCAATCGGGAAGGAACCTTCCCACTAGAATCAGAGAGCATAAGAATTCAGTTAATACGCCCAGGGAAATTCAGCAGTATTCCTCCATGATGTTGAATTAAATCACCGTATGGACTGGAACTGATCAGGATTTTTCTTGCTGGAAGATGAACACGAACAAGATTTTCATAGTACTCCATGTATTAAGTCAAGCTTTCGTCTTCAAAGAGACATCTTCAAGATTGACATAATTCTGTCATGTTAAACAAAAATATTGGAACAATTTTGACAGGTAAATAAGCATGTAAAAAAATGAAAATGTATAATAATAAGATATACACGAGTGGTGTCACTTACGTCTATGAGAAAAGTACAAGTGGAAGATGAAGGAGAAAGACTTTATACACAAACAGCTCCCCGTGTTCCTGATCATTAGAGCTGTTGAATACGAGCTGACCGTCTGGTCTGCCTTGTGGTCGCGGTGGGGGTGGGGGTAGGAGAGGGGGAGGAGGTGACCTCGATATAACGTCATCTCAAGAGCGCGTCGTTATAGAGGAAAATACTGGAGGTCATATTGGATTGGATGTTAATTTACATACAATATCCCTAATATGAAAAGCCTCTAAAATTGTTAACGTTCTTGGGTCATCATTGTGTCCGATGACTTTGGTACACTGAATCAGGGTGTCTCTGTCAATTTCTGCCCATTTCTAATGAGCCATGACCATCTACCGCCCCTAATCGCTCACGTAAAAGCGCATTTTGGCAATAGCTCTCTTTTATACACTACTATCTTTTCATTTTCTTACAGACATTCTTGCCCTCCCACAAAAACCGATCCCGCGCGATTGGGTGGTCTTACCTAGCCAGTCCACTAATCCACTACTTTTCTCCTAGACGTAAGTGACACCACCCGTATATATATTGCTATTCTATCCATTTGTTATACTTTTTCATTTTGTTTTTACATGTTTATTTACATGTCAAAATTTTAACAATATTTTTGTTTAACATTATAGGATTATGTCAATCCTGAAGATGTCTCTTTGAAGACGAAGGTTGATTTAATAAATGGAGTATTATGAAAATCTTATTCGTGCTCACCTTCCAGCAGGAGAAATGCTGATCAGAAAAAAAATAAAATACTGTTGTATTTAATTCTACTTGCAATAAAGAAAATCTGCTTCCTTCCTTTACGATATGTATATATATATATATATATATATATATATTTATATATATATATATATATATATATATATATATATTTATATATATATATATATATATATATATATATACATATATGTATACATACATACATATATATATATATATATACATATATATATATATATATATGTATGTATATATATATATATGATATATGTATATATAATGTATATATACATAACATATATATATATATATATATATATATATATATATATATATATATTTCTAAACAGAAATGTAGTAGCACATTTGTAAATGACACACAGGAACCCACAGTCGGAGAAAATAAACATTGAATAAAGAAGAATCCTATATTTCGGCTATCAACTGTAGCCCTCTTCAGGAAAGTACTTTCCTGAAGAGGGCTACAGTTGATAGCCGAAATATAGGATTCTTCTTTATTCAAAGTTTATTTTCTCCGACTGTGGGTTCCTGTGTGTCATATATATATATATATATATATATATATATATATATATATATATATATATATATATGTACATATGAATATATATATATATATATATATACTTGAGACATTCCATATATATATACATATATATGTATATATATATATACATATATATGTATATATATATATGTATATATATATATATATATATATATATATATATATATGTATATATATATTCCTCCTTTAACCAAAGCCTCGTAAATGGAATGACCTTGGTTCAACAATTGTTAATCGCCACTTACCTTAGCTTCCCGGTGTCATCTTGTGGCGTCTGCTTCTTTGTCAGACGATTAACTTTTGTTTATGAGACCCTTCTGGACTTCGCCTAGGTCTCCCTCACCCCCCATTTTTTTTTTTTTTTTTTTTTTCCTGCAGTTGTCTTTCGTCCGAGGTCTTTCTTAGACAAGCACGAGGAGGAAGGGTCCTAAAAAGCAAGAACGAAAGAAAAAATCACTGCAAAAGTGAACTTCTATTGACAAGGTTCCGGTGCGGTGGTAGAGGGGAGTAAGGTGGAGTGTTCGGGGAGTTTGGGGAAGAAATAACAAAGGAAAGAATCGCAGCGAAGAAAAGGGCAACAAAGAGCTGGGCACTTGTGTTCAGCGGGAAGAAGAGGAGCGAGGGGGCGAACTGAAGTAGGCAGGTGAAGATAAGGATTACGAAGAGGCAGAGGGAGAGGATGAGTATGACGATGAGGCTGAAGAATGACTATGAGAATGGAAAAAGGAAGAAGAAGAAGTAGAAGTAGAGATATAAAGAAAAAGAAAAAGAACAAGGAAAAATAAGAACAAGAAAAGAAATAAACAGGAGAAGATGAAGAAGAAGAGAAAAAAAGAAGAATAAAAAAAGAAGAAGAATAAGGAAGAGATGAAGATAAAATAAAATTGAAGACTAAAATCAAGATGATGAAGAAAAGGAAGAAGACCAACAAAAACAAAAAATAACAAAGAGAGAAGGACGATAATACAAAGCGAAGAGGAATAAATAACTAGGAATAAAAAGAGAATGTAAGGTTAATCAAAGGAATGAGTAAAATACTGAAAAAATGGAAGGAGAAGAAGGCGAATATGGACGATAATAAAAATGGAGATGAATAGATAAGATTGGGACATCACCTTCAAGTTGTCTCAGCTCATCCTCAACATGAATGTTCGCACTTTCTATGAAGGTCTTCCTCTTACAAACCCTCGAGTATGAAGTAGTGTTTACGAGCTTTGAGAATGATCAGAGGCAGTAGTCGCAATCATCACCTGCTATTACACAAGGGGCCCTGCCATGACGGTGAAAATTCCAGGCCAAACGAGAACTTCCCAACCGTAAAGGGTTCAAGTAATTGCCACATAAACAAGTCATTACCCAGCATTGCTATTAATATTTTCTTTATTTTTTTCTATAATTTCTGTTTTCTCTTGCATTAGTTCATTTATACATATATATATATATATATATATATATATATATATATATATATATATATATTTGTGTGTGTGTGTGTGTGTGTGTGTGTGTGTGTGTGTGTGTGTGTGTGTGTGTGTGTGTGTGTGTGCGTGTGTGTGTATGTGTACATATACAGTATGTATATATATCATATATATATATATATATATATATATATATATAGTATCATTATGACATTTAGAAATAAACTCTCCTACTGGGTTGCGAACCCTTGCCTCAGGCGAGGGTTCGAATCCCAGTAGGAGAGTTTATTTCTATATATATATATATATATATATATATATATATACATATATATATATATATATATATATACATACATATATGCAATAAAAACACTAGGAGCGCGTGTTCACAAATGCGTAAGTAGCCACCAGGAAAAGTAATGGTTATTTACATATATATATATATATTTATATATATGTATATATATATATATATATATATATATATACTTATATATGTATATATATATACATATATATGTATATATATATATATACATATATATGTATATATATATATATATATATATATATATATATATATATACACATGAGGGGTGATTAAGAATTTTTTGGTTTCTAGTACAAAAATTTATTTCGTGGTAAATCGATACATTTATTTTTAAACGTAATCCAATTGCAATTTTGCACACTTATCCCAACGGTCGTGGAGTTTACGAATCCCCGGTCTTCGTAGAAGCTTGAGTCTTGGTCCTCTAAATACACCTCTATGTCATCAGCGACGTCATTATCCGTGGCGAAATATTAACCGCTGAGCTCTTTTATCATCGTGGGAAATAGTAGTCTGAGGGTGCCAAATCAGGTGAATAGGGCAGATGTTCAACTAACTGGAAGCCGCAATCATGTATGGCAGTAAGAACCTGGTGGAAAAGAACTCCTTATGACAGCTCTCCACGCCGTTTTTACTTAATTTTCTCGCAGCTGCTTTATTAATTGGCATGATATGTTCTAGTTATGAATTGACCCTTTGTCAGATAATCCACCAGTAGCACCCCCTCAGAATCCCCCCAAAATGGAAGCCATCACCTTCCCTGCAGAGATCACCGACTTGGCCATCTTTGTTGGAGCTGGAGATCCATGATGCTTCCATTGTTTTGATTGCTCTTTCGACTGAGGCTGGAAGTAATGAACCCAAGTCTCATCCATAGACACAAATCGCCGGATAAATCTTTGTAGATCAGCATAAAAAATGACAAGATTGTTCTTTGATGTGTTGCATCGCAGGCGCTTCTAATCAGGTCCAAGAAGTTTTGGGACCCATCGAGCTGAGACCTTCGTCATTTCAAGATGGTTGTGGATAATTGCATAAACACGTTCCTGGGAGATGCCCAACTCTGTCACAATAAAACGTTCAGTCAAACGCGAATCTGTGAGCAACACGTGGATTTTTCGATGATTTATTGGGTGATGATAGTGGCAGGCCTTCCTTGACAAGGGTCATCTTGTAGGCTATCCCTGCCCCGTTTGAAATCAGCTGCCCAATTTTAACCATGCTGTATGAAGGAATATTACCTCTTAGAGTAGCCACCACGTCCTTGTAAATTTCGTTTGGAGTTAAACCCTTGATGTGGAGGTATTGAATGACTGCCCGATAACCAATTTTGTCTATTTTCTCTAAAATACCTTACTGTCCCAAATAAATTATCTGTTAAAAAAAAAAAAAAGTTAAAAACTTGAAACTTCTGATATTGACTTATGAAAGATTATGTTTTGTATGAAAAAAGCTACAAGTCTGTACCTCGTGTCCTACCATAGGACACGAATTTTTCAATCACCCCTCGTGTATACTGTATATATATATATATATATATATATATATATATATATATGTATATATAAATATATATATATACATATATATATATATATATATATATATATATATGTACAGTATATATGTACAACACTGAATGGGTCCCAGTGAATAGAGATACATTTTTATCAACCACAATGCATTTTAATTCTAAGCCATCAACATCGGGAGATCCGTGGAGGCCAACATGCAGAAATTGAAACAGGTACGGCCAAGAACTCGAACCTGGTAAATCGGTAAAGCCCCTACAACAATTGTCACGTGCTAGTCGGGTTCGAGTCCTTGGACGTACCACGTTTCAATTTATGCATGTTGTCCTCCACGGTTCCCCCAATGTTGATGGCTTGGAATTAAAGTGCATTGTGGATGATAATTTATATATATATATATATATATATATATATGTATATATATATATATATATATATATATATATATATATATATATATATATATATCCAAGAAAGATTTCTTGGATACGGTGATTTGGAAGAGAAGCGGTAAGGTGTCATTCGCAGTCCACAGAAAAAGCACCAACAAAGACGATGTGATTAATTTCTACTTAGCATATAGTAACAAAATAAAAAAATGGAGTGGTTATAGGTTTTTTCTTAAGGGTGTACCGTATTTGCAGCAAAGATTTTTTAGAGGATGAAATTAAATATATATTGAAAATGTTCACGAAATTCAGGTACCCGGAAGGGCTACTGCACAGATTGAGAAAGAAAGCAACGGTAATAATGAGAAGGAAGAAGTTCAACCGGTCCGGGGAAGGCAGGGCTGGGATTTTGTCCGTGGAGGATTTGGGATATGTTTTCACAAAAGAGGATGTGAGCATTGCTTTTTCCACGGGTACGAGATTAGAAGAGGTTGTCAGGAGCAAGAATAAAAATAACACAGAAAAAAGTATAGAGAAAGGCGCGGTCTACAATACATTATGTGGTGGTTGTCCGTTGGGATATTATGGAGAGACGGGAAGATCAGTAGAGCTACGGACATATGAACACAAAAATGACGTCAGAGCTCACAGAACCTCCAACTCGCTAGTGGTTCATTTAGACCAATGTGGTCATCTTCCAGATTGGAACAGGATAGAGGTGCTCCACAAAGGTCTAGGGAAAAAGAAAAGGAAAATAGTGGAAGCAGCCTACATCACTTCCCACCTCTGCATCAACCATAGGGATGTGTTTATACAATTACCAGGAGCAGCAAGCACTTTAATCATCAAGGAGGTCAAGAAAATGATTGAGAACGGAGGGAGAAGCGGCATGGTTGGAGTCACCTAAGAAGTATTGAGAACGGATGAGAGTATTGAGGCAGATGGAGGAAAAGGAACATGGCAAGGATGAAGTATAAGCTGTAGTGGAATTCAGCCGGTTCTTACCTATTCGCTAGAACCGGCTCACGCAAATTTGTCAGTTCGGCGAACCGGCTAACTGGCGAACCGACTAGTTGCTCAGCTGGTCAGTGGTCTTCTGCATCTCATCCGATAAGTACCGGGACGGTATGTTTCGTAACTTTCGTTAGTGATTTATTGCATAGTTTATTTACACAAGTGGTTACCAGTTTTTTTTCATGTATATAGTGATTGGTTTCCCTGTATATTTGTGTTATTAAACTACATTTTATTATAATTATGGACATACATACATACACGCACTCTCATACACACTCCTTAGGCCTACCCACACAAACATGTTTGTTTATAAATAACACAAATGCATTGCACACATGCACACACATACTCATGTACATGTACACATATGCACACGTGTAAGCACATACATAGCCTATACATGCACACACTACCCCCACACAAACATGCGTCCGTAAACAAATAAATACACCTGCACTAGGTTGCCCAAATCGAATTTTTTGATCACGAGACTAACTATAGGTTGGCACCCAGGTCTATACCCCATTTTTTTTTCCACCTGACAATTTTTCAGGTTTTTCGTATGTAAATATTTGAATATTTTTTACGTTTGGCAGCCAGAGATGCATTTTAAATATAATATTGTTAGTTTTCCATATTTCTAGTTAGAATATTTAATTGATAACAATAATATAAAGAAAATGGGGCTAAGAAGTGGTTGCAAATTAGTGTCAGATGGAAATACACCGACTATAACAGAACCGGCTGACGAAAAATTTGAATCCCACTACTGAGTATAAGCTGTTCATTTTCTGAGATTGTATGTAGTTTGAGAATATCCTAGTAAGGACGAAACTTCAGTGGATAAAACTCCAACTGTTCTCTTTGTTTAGCTCACCATCCTTCCACTAATTTGTCTTTCATACTTCAATATATGTGTTAGGCCGGTAGTCTATGTCCCACGTTGGACCATCAAATGTTAGGCTGGTTGTCTGCCCCAGGTTGGACAGCCTGTTGGGCTGGTTAAAGGCAAACTCTGGTGGAGATAGAGTTGGTTTTATTTAACAATGAAATGTTGGGCGCCAGTGGGAGGGGAGGAGGAACGAGACAGCGAGTGAGGTGACAACTCTGTTTCAAGTCGTGTCTCCGCAAAGGGGGGGGGGAGGCGAGAAAGCAAGAAGGAGCAAGCTATGCTCATGTATACTTCTCTGAGGTTATCTGCATATTCGGCGTCCGTTCAGCTCCTTTTATACACTGGCAGGTCATGACTCGTGTTCCTAATTGTTGTGAGGTCACGTGTGCTGCTTGGGAAGTCGGAGGCAAATCGTTCTGACGCCGGTGACTCACGAAAACAGGGGGTAGGCGTTTCTCAATGAATCCAGTGGTATGTGTCACGTGCTGGTCGAGTTAGTCATCGCTGAGGCTGGTGAGCTGCACGTGACTTCCTTCAAAAAGACTTTGTTCCAGCCGTGGGCCTCAAGGAAGCTCTGGGTCGCGCCACAGCTGGGAGAGGCGAGCGTGTCCCATGGGGCCACTTGGAGGTCAGAAGGTCGTAAGATGCCGAAAAGAGGCGAGGCGAGGGAGTGAGGACCGGTGAGTGACAAGGTGAGGACCGGTCACGAAGCCAAGACGCTAGCGACTGAGCTACGTGCCATGGTTCAAAATATCTGTACAAGTCCCCGACCACACTTCACGAAGCTGCAGAAGACGTGTCTCATTTTCATCCAATCCCCATATTAGGCGAGTGTGGTCAGTGACTTGTACAGTCCTTTTGAACCATCGCACTTAGCTCAGTCGCTAGCGTCTTGGCTTTGTGATCATGCACGCACAGGTCAGGGTTCGAATCATTTGGCAGAGCTTCTAAAAAATTTCAATCTGTCCTTAACATACACAACTTGTCGGAGGGCTCGCCTAATATGGGGATTGGATAAAAATGAGACTACGTCTTCTGCCGCTACGTGAAGTGTGGTCGGGGACTTGTACAGTCCTT
>NC_134777.1:79536134-79546134 GCF_046742065.1 Oratosquilla oratoria
CGCGGGGCCCAATTGTGAGCAATTGGTACAATTGACTTATGGCACACTTATTTATTTTATTATATCTTAAGTAGGACGATTCGAACAACGAGTAGCTTCTGAACTATTGGAAGCTCCGACTCTATTAGATGCTGTTGATCTTGTTTGATGATTTTGTTCTGGTTCGTGATAGATGATTATGTTCAGTTCAGGAGCAAGAACTGTGGTGAAAATTGATTGATTGATTAAAGGTTATCTGGCGTGGTAACTGAACTTTGGTGAAAAAGATGATGTCTTATGTATATTTGAAAATATATGAACCAGTTACAGTATAACGTACAGGGGTATGCCTCCTCCACTCGGTAACTTTTCCCGCATAAATGTGAACAAGATTTTCGATTTTATTATCACAATTTTAAAGTAACAGGCTGGCTCATCGGTTATACAATATCACGTACTACCAGAATCATGTCTACGTATACGAAATGACACACGGATCTCCTAGATATGCTGTGTCAGCTTCTTGTATCCAAAGACATACGTAAATGTAAACAAGATTTTCGATATGAAAACTATTTTAGGATAATAGGCTGAGTCATCAATTGTACATTATTATTCACTACCAGAACTGTTTCTGAGAATACAAAATGACCTACAGTTTTCCTGGAGATGCTATGTCAGGTTTTCGTATCCAAAATCGTACATAAATGTGAAAAAAATCGATACAATTACAGTTTCAATGTAAGAGGTTGAAACATCATTTATGCATTATTATTCACAACCAAAACTATGTCCATGTATACAAAATGACTCAAACCTCACCTAGAGATGTTTTGTCAGGTTTTTGTGTCCGAAACCGTACATCTGGGACGGTCATGTGAGAAGGCTTGCGAGGGTGGCGGCCCAAGACGAAGAGAGATGAAGTTGACGGCCGTGAAACCTCCGGCACTCCGAGTCTGAGCTGAGAGCGGCACCTAAGAAATCGTTGGAGCACAGCACTTGAAGCGTCAGTAGTGTTAGTCTCGTTTCACACTTATCGTCTTTTCTCCGTGCGCCGTCCACAATACGACGTCGTGCTCTCAAGTAACCATGGGTGTCTATGAGCACGACGTCGTGTCGTCGACGACAAGCGACGAAAAGTCGATACGTGTGAAACGAGCCTAAGATATTACTCAAGATCAGTCTATGGACAGTTTCACACGACACGATTACGACCACGTCTGAAAGCATCCATAGACACACATGGATATTTGAGAGCACGGTGTCGTGTCGTGGACGGCGTACGGCGAGAAGTTGATAAGTTTGCAACGAGCCTTAAGTCTGAGGCACTTCGTATCACGGATATAAATGCCCCCCTTGACGATTCCAACGAGGCCTGTGGGTCTCATTTATAACACCTGAAAAACCTCTAATCATAAAATAAAAATTATGTAAAGTAAATACGGATGGGGTCTCCAATGGCTCTTCTCCAAAAGTGTTGGAGTGCGAGGCATGATCCGTCATGCTCGGTTTTTAGTCTTTGGCGGCTGATGTGGAACTTGAAAAGGAAACCGTGACCGTACGGTCATGAGCAGAATTTTATATATATATATATAGATTATATATATATATATATATGTATATATATATATATATATATATATATATATATATATCTAAGTCTAAATAAAAATATTCTTCTAAAAAGCTCTGTGGAAGTCGGGGACAGGTGGTATTACGGTGACACTTTGTCCTAAAAAATATTCTTGAAAAAGCGCTTGGGTAAGTCGGGGTCAGGTGGTATTCTTCTTCTTCTTCTTCGCGTTCTTCTTCGCGTTCTTCTTCTTCTTCCTCTTATTCTTCTTCTTCTTCGCGTTCCTCTTCTTCTTCTTCTTCTTCTTCTTCTTCTTCGCGTTCTTCTTCTTCTTCGCGTTCTTCTTCTTCTTCTTCTTCTTCTTCTTCTTCTTCTTCCTCGCGTTCTTCTTCGCGTTTTTCTTCGAGTTCTTCTTCGCGTTCTTCTTCGCATTCTTCTTCGCGCTCTTCTTCGCGTTCTTCTTCGCGTTCTTCTTCCTCGCGTTCTTCTTCCTCGCGTTCTTCTTCGCGTTCTTCTTCGCATTCTACAACGCGTTCTTCTTCGCGTTCTTCTTCCTCGCGTTCTTCTTCGCGTTCTTCTTCGTGCTGGGGATCCCGTGTTGGGGATCCGCCCCGAGGCCGAGGCCGAAGGGGAAAACGAGGTATTAGAGCGCGGAAAGCTGCGGCTGTAGGCCGCTATTTGCGCAGCCAAGCTCTCGGCGAAGCCGGGGAAGGTGAAGCCCGCGGCTTGTATATATATATATCTATCTAATATATATATATATATATATATATATATATATATATATATACACGAGTTTATATATATACAAACATATATTCACTATAAACCCACTATCGGAGAAATAATATCGGAAGTACAGGAAAACTGTATATTTCGACTACTATCTGTACAGATAGTAGTCGAAATATATAGTTTTTCCTGTACTTCCGATATCAGTTCTCCGATAGTGGGTTTATAGTAAACATTTACAAATGTGTTATAACATACCAGTTTCCATATATATACATATATGTATATATATATATATATATATATATATACATATACATATATATATATATGTATGTATATATATATATATATATATATATATATATGTGTGTGTGTGTGTGTGTGTGTGTGTGTGTGTGTGTGTGTGTGTGTGTGTGTGTGTGTGTGTGTGTATTCTATTTGGTATATTTTGTTTATGATTTGCTTAACGCGTCATGTATTCAGAAAAATTGTATACACCCTTTGTTGTTCTGTAATTGGTATATTTTTCTATTTGGATTTTGAATTACCGTAAATGATATTATCATACCAGCACCCGCCAACTACCCATTGCGTTTGAGCCAGGGCGGTTGGCGGATGCAGGGATGACCAATCATCCATGAGGAGCTGAGATGGGAGGGGCGGAAAGGGTGATGGAGGGGAGTGAAATGGATGGGAATAGGTACGTGCCTCTGACTTGGCTACCTTCCCTGTAATGGGGAAAAGCCATTGGTATATAGATATTATCTTATGAGAAAAAACGTATCAAATATTCACAGAAAATGCATAAAAGAAGCCTTCTATCAATAAAGAATAATAGTTAAAAATAAAGATAAAAAGCGTACAAAGTTTTTTTCATGAAACATGGGAGAGTAACCCATGATACCATTTCCCCAATAAGACATTAATGGGGAACCCATTTTTATGCCTCCTTCCTACCCACCCACTAACCATTCACAATCTCTTTACGTGAAAAGGTACGCTCATCCTTACTTTAGGAAGCAAGAGCATGGGCGAGCAGAATATCAAAGTAAATGTAAATAATCAAACTAGTTGATGAACTAAATACAAAATGATAAATAGATAGATAAGTAAATAGATAAGTAAAGATATCAATAGCTACGAGTAATTTGATTAATTAACTATTTATAAAAGGATAAATAGATAAATAAAGAACAAAAAACGATAAAGAAATGAATAAGCCAGTAACGCTGGTCAACAAATAATTTGTCCCAAGGAAAGCAATAGCCGTATATTGTATGTTTTTGCAGGCAGAATCCAGAAATAATGTCCATTTTTTTCATCACATACATTTTTTGTATTCCACGGTATGTCACGTTACGTGTTACGTGGGATAAATTTCAATCAAGCGATTGGAAATCCAAAGTTAGTTTTATCGTAAACGACATTGTGATTTTGAGCAGTTTTTCTCACTCACTTGAGGATGGTGTGGTGTTTTGCAATGATGTATATTCTGTTATGGAGAAACTTAACCATAAATATAACGGGAATGAGTAGCGCTTGTTTATTGACTCTTCAGAAGTGAGCCTGAAAGCTGTTTTGCTCCACAATGGAAACAAGTTTCCTTCTGTTCCTCTGGCCCATGCAAATAATATGAAGGAAACATATGAGAGTATGAATCTTCTATTGAAAAAAAAGAGAGAGAACATAAATGGAATATATGTGGTGACCTAAAGGTTGTGGCAATATTACTTGGAATGCAGCTGAGTTACACAAAAAAAAATTGTTTTCTCTGTGAGTGGGACAGTCGGGATAAGAAAAATCATTATGAAAAGAATATGTGGCCGAAACGATCTCTGTCCCCAGGAGAGAAGAATGTTGTCAATCCTCCTCTTGCTAATTCAGAGAAAATTTATCTGACATCTTTGCATATTAAGCTAGGGTTGATGAATGATTTGGTTAAAGGTATGGATAGAACTGGCAAGGGATTCATATATTTGAAAAATAACTTTCCTAGAGTAAGTGACGCAAAAATCAAAGAAAGTATCTTTGTTGGACCACAGATTAGGGAACTGATGAGAGACCAGAATTTTGATGAAGAGCTAAATGATCTTGGAAAAGCTGCATGTTACTCATTTAAAAAAGTTTGCACAGAGTTTTAGGGTAATCACAAAGCAAATAACTACTTTGAAATCGTAAAAGAGCTACTGACATCATACAAGGCCTTGGGGTGCAATATGACCCTAAAAAATTCACTTCCTAGACTTTCACGTGGACTTTTTCCATGCAAATATTGGTGCTGTCAGTGACAAACACGGTGAGAGGTTTCACCAAGACATTCTGAACATCGAAACCCGGTATCAAGGGAAGTGGAGCTCTTTAATATTGACTGATTACCGTTGGACACTAAAAAGGGATCTCCCAGAAGCAAAATACACTCGAAAATCATATATTTCTACATTTTAAATGTAAGTTTCTTTGAAATATCAGCTATATTTATTAGTTATATTTTTTTAATTGCATATGCTATCACAGGAAAACTATACCTGATAGAAAAATTCTGAAAACATATTTGAAATCAGCAGAAAAAATTCTATCAAGCTTACCTTCTTTTGCTTGTGAGACAGGTATTTTAATAAATCTTGTTGACCAGTGTAATTGAATCAATACTAAATTAACGAATTTGACTGTCATTTAATTAAGTAATATAAATAGATAAGTGAAAGAAAAAACAAATAACTAACAAAACAGATTAACAGAAAAAACGAAAAAAAAAAGAAAGAAAGAAAATCTTCCTGAATGTGAGTCGGGCATCCATTAGCAGGCCTTTGTCATTCGAAAGAAATCGCCATTTCATGGTGTAAAACATTTATTCACAAGACTCCACCGCCAACTGCATAACCCAACGAATGACACAGCCTTCCCGCAGGGGAAGTTGCATGTAACAGCCACTGAAGTTTTAGGTTTGACGAAGGTACTGTATATGTGAAATATTGTATATATATATATATATATATATATATATATATATATATATATATGTGTGTGTGTGTGTGTGTGTGTGTGTGTGTGTGTGTGTGTGTGTGTGTATTTATGTGTATATATATATATATATATATATATGTATGTATGAATATATGTAGGTAGGTATATACATACACTGCATATTAAAGCTAGTTCGCATCTCTTTCCGTCCAAGAGCCGATGTTTTTGCAGTTACGCGCCTTTTAGCGCCTTTTGGCTCCTTACGAGGTAACAAATATAAACAGGGCACTATCATTCTTTTATGATGGAATATAATTTTGCTTACAACATGTTGCTTGACAAACACCCTCTGATGGAGAAGAAAGCAGAAAATTTTCCTGTCTTATCGGTTAGTGTACAATGAATTCTTCTGTAGTGACACTGCTTAAGGTAGATAGTGTTGGGGGGGGGGAGAATCTATAGAAGTAATTTACTTCAGTGAAGTACTTAGCGGAGACCGTGCCAAGGTAAAAGACCTTCGAATGAATAAACCCTTCCCGGTGTTATGTAAAGAAAAAATCTATAAACTGCATAAATCGAAATATACATTTTGATGAAAAGCCAATAAAGTTCTGTTACATATGTATATATAACTGATCCGTTCATGTTTTACCTTAATTTCCTCTAGGGATAGAAAAACGAATGGAAAAGCGAACGCACGAATCGCGGGAAATGGAAAATGTTGACCAGAAATCATGTCATGCCCTAATTACTTTGATATGCTCAATATGTAAATCAACAGTATCGAATTATATTTAAGACAATTATTTTCATCTCTCTCTCTCTTTTATTCTCTCTCTCTCTCTCTCTCTCTCTCTCTCTCTCTCTCTCTCTCTCTCTCTCTGTAATTAATACGAGGCAATTCTATTCGGATGAGAGAAAGCATCTAGATATTCGCTTCAATCATTTGGCCAATGCAGTTGCCTCACGAACATACATACATACATACATACATACATAATTATATAGTTACGTAATTGCATAAATACCTACATACATGATACACACATACATACACAAATACATACATACATACATATATACATACATACATATATACATACACCTACATACATTCATACATACATACATACATGCATACAAATATACATACATACAAAATTACATAATTGCATACATACCTACATACTTGAAACATACATACCATAAATACATGCGGTCATACATACATACATACTTACATACATATATATACATACATACATACATACATACATACATACATACATACATACATACATACATACATACATACATACATACATACGTACATACATACATACGTACATATTGCTCACAAATAAACAAATAAAACCACGAGGGTCGTTAACAAAACCACGAGGGTGATTTTGTCCCTCACCACAGACGAGAAGCACGACTTCCCGTCACATGACTCACTTTACCAAAGAACATTGGAGGACTGGGTCGCCGAGTCCACAATCTAATTTATACTATAGATAAATAAAAATCCTCACACAAAGAGAGAGATAGATAGAGAGAGAGAGAACGGAAGAGAGATAGCTGGAGAGAGAGTGAGTAGGAGAGAGAGAGAGAGAGAGAGAGAGAGAGAGAGAGAGAGAGAGAGAGATCTGGAAAGCGTAATCGCCACCTTTCGGTCATCCGCTGAGCTCCACATATTACGGATCTTCCAGCCATTAAACATCGGTGAGGTCTTCCGAGGGCGTTAGGTGGGTCCGCAGATATCATCTGCGCCCCTCCTCCCCCGCTCTCCGGAGAAGGGTTCTAGGGAGGACCAGGACCTATGAGAAGGGGAATCTAGCCGGTACTTTGTTGTGGGACCCAAGAACTTATGAATGGCTCCAAGGCAAACATGCAACTACCCCCCCCCCGTCCAAAACAAGCAATTTCTGCTACCTCCAGCCCTTTTACATTCACAAACACAAACGTCACATTACTTATCACACCACACTTAGTTCTTTCTATTAGAAATTATTATTAATTATAAAGGAACTGAATTTTGAGACTTTTTTTTCTGCCTCGAGGTCTCAAAGGACTCTTGTGACGTTTTGTACAATTTCTCTTGGAGCCCCTGGGGAGAGTCCTTTCTTACCTTCCAGAATATCCAGACGAATATCCTTGACTATTAATATCTATGCCCTCCTGTTGATTCTCACCATCTTCTAAAAGTATCGAAAATTCAGTGTTGTTTCATGTATACATATACATACAGGCTACATACATACATATCCATTCATCCATTTATTCTCCCATCAATCCATCCATCCATTCATCCATACATATATACATACATACATATATAATGTACATACATACATTTGTGTATTTGGGCAGCAGGTTTTCCTGTAAACATATCTGGTTGAGGAATAGAGCTGTTTCTGCATTAATTATCTTCTTGCTAAGGCTTTCTACTTTTCTGATTGCAGAAATAGTATCATGAAACACAGCGAGAAGTTTTTTTCTTTTGTTCACGACATTTCGTACACATTGTACAGTTTCAGGTGATAGTTACATTACAAAAACGAGAGGTTTATATGACACAAATCAAGTTATACTTATAATAAGGGGAGGTCACAATATATTATGATGGGTGCGGGTTAAGATATACAGTTTGTAGCATCCGACGGAGTGTCTCTCGACGAAAGAATGATGTAAAATTCCCTGTTTGTAGGTTTAAGCTAGGACTCTTTTCTTTGATTAGTAGGGCTTCTAGAATTTAGAGGCATTTTTGTTCTAGGGCTTGGCTTATTATTTTGGTGTTGTCTTCCATCATTTTTCTCGTCGGGTGGGTGTTGTGGCATATGGTGGTGTAAGATTTTGGCGTGCCATTCTGTAGGTGGAGAGTGACACATCTGCTGAGTTTAGTTGTCGTGTATCCTATGTATGAAGTGGGAAGGAATGCAGGTATATTCATACACAAGATGTCTTCTTTGAAGGTTCGGTGTGTGTTTCATAGGTTTGTTGTTCATGATGAGTGTGGGGGATGTTTTGTTTTTGTAATAAATGACGAGATCGAGTTTGTCTTGTGATCTAGTTGGCTTGACGTGTTCATTTATTATTTGTTTTAGTGTCCTTTCTTCTGTGGTGTGGTTGGAGTGGATTTGGCCCTTATAAAAGATTTAGATATATATATATATATATGTTGAGACATATATATATATATATATATATATATATATATATATATATATATATACATACATACATACATACATATATACATACATACATACATACATACATACATACATACATACATACATACAACATACATACATACATACAACATACATACATACATACATACATACATACATGCATACATACATGCATAAATACATACATACAATGAGCTTGATAGAAGTAGCCACATCATTTATCCTGGAAAGAGAGGGAGCCAGATTAAGGTCAAGGGGCCACAAACACAAAAATGCATCAATATATCTCTTGCACTGATAATGGAAAATATTAGATATAGCTCCCTCACAAAATAATGATCTATAAATTGTTAAGAGTTGGAGGTAAAAGGAGCCCCATAGACATACAAATTTTTTGTAAATAAAAAATCAGCATTAAAAATAAATTATGAATCCACCATTCATACATTAATCAAGTTAATTATGGTTTTGACAACGAGTGGCATGTCAACTTTTATCAATTCCTCTTCCAGAAATACCAGTAAATCATTTATCGGGACATAAATGACGTGTTTTTATATATGCATGTATATACGTGTGTGTGTATCTATGTATGCATGTGTGCATATATGTATGCATGTATATATTTACATCTGTCTGTGTACGGGTATGTATGTATCTACATAAATACATATGTGAATGTATGTATGTATGTATGTCTTTCCATATAGTTTATATACCACACGCATAGTCCTCGATAATTGGAAAAAAAAAACTTTGTATATTATATCAAAATACTAAGAAGTTTAATTCTACTCAGCCCAATTCTAGGTAGAGAAAAATGAGACAAAGATATAATATATACGAAGAAGTATGTTTACTTGTGAGTTTCCTTGAATTCATTGAGGTTTTAATGAGCGCTGTTGTCTACGAGACACGCCGTGGGCTACTTTCTCCTCGAGGGAGAGCGCAGCCCCAATATGGCGGCGCGATAAGTCCTGGGGGAGATATTTTGCCCAGCCCGGCCAACATTAAGTCGCCGTCTTAAGGTCGCGGATCCTCCCTTGTCTTCCTTTTTACGGCGACAACAAAGGACGTAAAATCCTTAATGACTAAGCTGACTATGATGATGATAGTGGTGGTGTTGGGGGTGATATTGTTGATGTTGGTGGTGGTAGTTGTGGTAGTGGTGGTGATGTTGGTGAGGAAAATTATGATGGTAGTGGTAATGAAGGTGCTGGTGAGGAAGATGATGATGATGGTGGTGGTAGTAGTGGTGATGATGATGATGATGATGCAAGTAATCACAAACATTACTAAGACATCATGTCGAATGTTATGTACACTTCCTTTACTTTGTGTGAACTGTAATTTTGTTCACAAAAACACAGGAAAAATGTATATATGTATAATGAAAACCAAAATTTGCTTCATATACGAACACAGCTGCACGATCGTGACGATAATAATAATGTGATCCCTTAGAACGAAACTATCCGTATAAACATCTACATATCTACAACTTCATTACAAAAAATTATATATACAAAGAAGAGAAATATAATTCAAACAT
>NC_134777.1:79556134-79561134 GCF_046742065.1 Oratosquilla oratoria
AAAAGAAGAGCTGAAGGAAGGAGAGAGAAAGAAAGAAGAAAGCAGAGAAAAACGGGATAGAAATAGAAAAGTGTGGAGAGATGAAAGCGAGAGTGGGAGGGAAATGCAGTTGTGGAAAGAGAACGAAAATGATGGGAGATAGAGAAAAGGCAAGTTAAAGGAAGCGTGGAGGAAAAAACAGAACAGGAAGGCGGAAGCATAGGGAGGGGAGTACATCGAAGAGGCGAGGGGGAGCAAGGAGAGTGGACCAGACTTCTTGGGTGAGGAGTTGGGGAAGACATGAGTAGAGTGAAAGAAAACTAGAGGAGTGTTTCTCAAGGGAACGGGGAATTAAGCATGTTACCGTTAATCCTGTTATGACTACTTTTTTTTATTTTTTATAAATCATGATTACACAATGTTTTACAATGAAAATAATCCTGTTATGACTCAGTTTTTTTATATAAATTATGATTACACAATGTTTTTACAATGAAAATAATCTAATGACAAACACCAATTTCTGTGAAAAGAAAATATTTTGTCAGTAATTCTTACATACAAATGTAGAACGACTCTATTCTATCTAATCCCGTATCAAGAGGTATGAGTCAATGTAAAGGGTTCACAAAGTTTGAAAGGTTGAGAAAAACTGATCTAGAGGGTGGATTTGGGGGAACTTTAGGACATTCTGATGGTATAGATGTAAGATGAAAGGAGATGAGGACAATAAAGGAGATTGGATGTAAGGGGTAGAGTAGTGGTAGAAGTAGAAGGAGAAGGAAGAAGAAGAGGATGAGGGGAAGTAAGGGTGGAGGAGTCAGTAAAGAGGAGAAGAAGGAAAGGGGAGAGTAATGGGAGTAGGAGAATTAGGGGAGGAGTAGGAAGAAGAGGAGAAAATGGAGGAGTAGGAAGAAGAGGAGTAGAAAAAGAGGAGGAAAAGGAAGAGAAAAAGGAGGAGGAGGAGCAGAAGGTGGAGGGGAAAGAGAAGAGTCGGAAGCTGCATGTCATCATCATTTGTTGCTCATCCGGCTATCCTTAGAATATTTTCTGCACACGTCTTTAAGAGGTATCTCTGTCAGATGTCTTTATGAAAGCAATCACTGGGAAGGTTTCACGGGAAAGCCTATGGGAAATTCAAGGCTTTTAGGAGGAGGAGGAGTCAGAGCGGTTAGTCTCTAATCTAAGCTGGTTAGCTAAACTCTAGAATCGGTTAATGCTAAAATTTAACCACTTGAATGGGTGGGGTGATGAATGCATACCTTAACTAGCTACCTCCTTTATAAGAGAGAAGCCTTTTTATACATAGACAGATAGATGTATTTGCACATATACACTCACATAAGAATTCATGTGTTTAAATGCATTATGTATATACGTTATACATATACATACAGTATATCTCTGATCTCTGGATGCTTGCTGGCCCAACGACTTAGAGCGTCGCTACTTGCGGCGGAGGTTGAGGTGACGGCAGTTCGAACCCTGCCGCCAGCGAGTTGCACCAAGGGCATGGTTCATTAAATTCCACGCAACAAGCTCCTCTGTAAGGGGCACCGTCCTAGCTTCCTGATAGGGAGAGTTTCGCGAAGTTCAACACAATCGGTGTGACGGGTATCATACGTATCATTTCTACTGCCACTGAGTGACTTTGTTTACCAAAGGTACATCAGTACATGTGCACTAATGTAAATAAATTCGTGTACTCATGGCAATTAATCCTTCTTTTGCAGTTCGCCTCGTAATAAATATTTTCCATTTTGGTAGCTAATAGGCAATACACACCCGCAATAAATATATCCATTTCCAAACAATGTTTATGAACGAATTCAGTCTATATTATCTCACAAAGATAATTTTTATTAAAGGTTAAAAGATATTGATGATGCTTGTACCACTTAATTAAATTTCAAAGAAATATCTGTTAGATTAAATGTTGAAATCATGTCGGTTTTATGTTAACATGTGTTAATATTGGGTACGAATAAACGATTTGATTGAGCTGACAGAGATCCTTATCATACTCGTAGACTCGTTTTACACGTATCGACTTTTCGCCGTGCGCCGTCCACGTTACGATGTTGTGCTCTCATGGGTGTCTATGGACGCTTTTACACATTGTCGTAGTAGTTTGAGAGCACGACATCTTGTCGTGGACGGCGCACGGCGAAAAATCGATACGTGTTAGACGAGCTTTAGGGTTAAGCTCGCTTCGATGAAACCCATTCCCAGTGAACCCTCTTAATATAAAATCTAATCCCACTTGATTCGAAATCTAATTACATATTTACTTCTCATGTATTCTGACTGCCGCCAGATGATTTCATTTACTCGAAGAGACCACTTCCAATCGACACTTTTGTAAACAAGACAAAATTAGTGCACTTGTTTCGGTTTTTTATTAATAAAAATTAAATCCAGAACACCTTCCGTCATTCTGTGACTCTTGTTTTGAACCTTTACTGCAATGTTATCGCAAAAAGGGCAATTGCCATCCCTACCTTCCCCTCTCCCCATCTCTCCTCCCCCACCTCTCCACCTCCCCCACCTCTCTTCCTCCCCCACATCTCCTCCTCCCCCACCTCTCCGCGTTTCCTCACCTCTCTCTCTTCCTCACCTCCTCTTTGCACATCCACGCTCTGTGTTTTCTCTTGCCATCCTCTCCTCTTCCTACTTCTCCCCTCCTACACCACCCCCACCTCTTCCCTCTCCCAGCCTTCCTACTCTTCCCTCTCCTCCTTTTTACCCTTCTTCCCTTCCCCAGTTCCTTCCCCTTCCTTATCTTTTATCATTCCTTACTTCCACATCTATCTCCCTTCTCCTCCTCTGTTGTCGCTTACTCCTCTCTAACCCATCCCTCTCTTCACCTTTCTTATCTTGTTCCCTTCCGTCCTCTCCTTTTTCCTTCCTCTGTCATCTGTCCTATTCTCCCTTCTCCTCATCTTTCCTCTTTTGATTATCTGCTCCGCCCTTTCCACTCCGTCTTTGCCTCTCCTTTCTTTATTTTCCGTCTCTTCTGATACTCCTGCCATTTTTATCAACCCCCGTTCCCTTTCCAGCTTTTCTCCAGGGACGCAAATATATTTCCCGTAGAGATGAACAACTGATAACGCATACAATCCAACACATTTCAACATTACGTAAAGAAACTATATAAAGTCACGTCGTCCAGGAAGATTAAAAACATCAGGCCCCTACTGACTAAACGTGATGCGATTCAACTTTTGCAGGATGAGATGGTTTAGTTAGCTGAATAAAACTGCATGGAGGATTTGGAGATCCCTGGTTCAGATGCGTTAGTGGAAATCGGATATAAACTTCAGAATCCCGAGGTAATTTCCATCGGTTGAATAGCATGACCAGGAGGCAGACATATATATCAAGGAGGCATCGGTTTCGATGGGTTTGTTGAGATAAGGTTTAACCATTGGGATTTGGGAGGATTTCCTTTGCATGAATAAAGTCATCTAACGCCGCTAAGAATAATCGAATTGAACCCGTTCTTAGAGAAAGGGTATTACTTTCGGATGACGAGAATTTATCTTTTTCAAAATGAATAAAATCGGCTTAACGCAAGAGAAACCCGGAATAACTTAAACATCTCTGGGTGTGCGGTCTTTCCCGAAAGCAGCTTCAAAATCTGAGTCAGAATCGGCTGATTTTTGTCCACGGCGTCTTCCCCTTTAAAGAAGAAAAATCATGACGACATAGACGTCAAAGTAACTTTGGAACGTTCCTCCTGATGTTTGCGCAAAAAGGAAAGACACCGAAGATGCGGGCTTGCCTCCGCGGAAACATAGGCATTACTAACGCATGCATGCATTTGTGTCTATGCATATATTTACTGGGAAGGGATGTTTACTTGGAGGTGGAAGGCTGCGAATGAAACCCTTGTTTCTTGTAATCGTCTGTAAAGAGGTTATCATCGGAATTTTTAAGGTTCGAGTCCGGGTTCTTAAAAAAAAAAAAAAAAAAAAAAAAAACGCGATAGGAGCAAATCCAACTGTATTACATTCAGTTCCCAATCCATCCGTTGCCCCGGGTCTCTCTAGCAAGAATCCCACGACCCCAAAGTAACCGGCAACAGCCATCAGAACTGCGTTCCAATCGCGTGATATTTTACAGAAAGTATTTTAGTTTTAATGTGTAAATGTTCTATTAGATTTTTTTGTGCATCCTATTCTTGTTCTCACTGCTTTATTTATGCATTTTTAGGGTCTCTCTTTGATTTATTGTTTTTTGGGAGCCATGCCGTGGAGACGTTGTCTAGTTTGACTCTAGAGAACTGTTTGTAGAATGTTCTTAAAGTTTCCTTCTGCTGCCCAAAACCTGTTTATTTTGATTTAAGAAGAAAATAGGCAAGAACTGGTTGAACAACCGGGTGGTTAACAAATGGAATAGACTTAGTAACCATGTAGTAAGCACTGAAACAATGGGTTGCTTTAAGAGGTTAGATAATTTTATGGATAGGGATAACAGGTGGTAAGGGACATGGAACTACCTAGTGTAGGTCTTATGGTCTCTTACAGTCTTCTCCGTTCTTACATTCTTATGTTGATGTGTGAGCCGAAGAACATGTAATGCACCCAGCAGAAGAAATCCAGTAGATGTTTACTCGATTTGTCACACCATTTTTTCCCTCATTCTCAACAAGTCTTATTCTTTTTAACTGACACACCACAAGAATAGTATTACGTCTACAAGCTCAAAACACATATGCATTTTTTAACTTGCACTAAAAATCATTTACTTCCCAAATGTTTCTCAGATGCAAATTTTTACTTCTGTTTATCTCTCACAAATTATTTGTTTTCCAGTCTTAGTGTCATTTTCTGCCAATGAGTCTCCCGCTCCCTTTGAGGCTTTGTTTGTGTTGCTGATCAACGCCGGACCGCTTCCCTTTCCCTGGTCTTCCCAGCCAGTACAAATAAAGAAGTCCTAAGACGCGCTCATTAGCAAAAGCCGCTTTTACACAGAACCATCCTTCTATTTCCTTCCCCTTTCAACACAAAGCCGATCCC
>NC_134777.1:79566134-79578634 GCF_046742065.1 Oratosquilla oratoria
AAAATATCACATTGTATATAGGTACACTTGCAAAATTGGGGATTGTGCAACCCATCCTACTACCTATATCGGCATGACTACCATGCAGCTCTCACGTCATCTGTTGTACCACCTAACCTCAGGAGCTCCTAGGAATCGCCTTAGCAAAAGTCCATCAAGCGAGGTTAAGGAGGAAAGACCTGGCAAGAATACGGAAATTATAGATTTCAATAAAGACATCAACACGATTACCCATCCTAGAAGCTTTATACATTATGGAACTATCCCCGGGAATGAATACCCGGCTCGAGGACTTAAGTATCCTATCGAGTGTGAGATCATTTTCCAGTGAAAACGAGATAATGAATACAATACAGGCGACCCGCCAGCCAACAGAAGAATAGGGAACTCCAGCGACACCAACCAGTGACGACCCGTTAAAATCCCCCACCCGCAGTATATAATCCCCGTGCAACTGAAGAAACACCAAGAGGTTTGAAAACGTGTTCTGACTATAAACAAATTATGTCTGCTACCCCACAACATGACATACGTAGAAATATTAGGATTACAGCCTATAGAAGGCAAAATTACTTTAAGAAAAAAAAAAAGTGACAAAAAGCTTTGTCACAACAAGCTTACCATTCACTTCAATGAATGTTTTATCTCCGTGTACCCAGTTTATATATTTTCTCGTAGCCAAACAAGTTTGAAAATTAAGAGGATTTATACTCAAATATCTTATTGCAAGTATTCTCTATTCAATTTTTTTTTTTTTTTTTTTTTTTTTTTTTTAGTTTACTTAAGAGGCGTCCCATAGTTGTCGACGTTTCGGAACTGACTGGTTCCAACTTCAGGGGCAAAATATGGACTACCTAGAAAAGACCATCCGCTCGCGCGAGATCGGTAGCTGTAGGAGGGGAAGAGATGTCTGTATGAAGATGAAAAGATAGTTGTGTATAAAAGAGGCCTATTGCCACCGGGCGATTCTTAAGGATATTTATTGCATGAAGTCGTCACTCAGGAAGGGTGGACAGGAGACTTGGAGTTGGAGGCTGAAATCAATATATGTAACTGTGAGGTTACTTTAGGGATATTTATTCAACTTAACCTCAACCAACAAAGTTAGAAAGGGAGTAGGAGGCTTAGTCGTAGGGACAGACAGAAAAATTGGAAATATTTTTAGTGGTAGGTAAACTGAAATGAGAAGATGCAGTAGGAAAATTAGGAATTAGATTAATTTCAGTAGAAGAAAAAGCTTATGTAGATGTTTGTGCGTGTAGTCTTGTTTTTTCTTTATGTTTGTTATGTTTTTTCAGTAGAAGAAAAAGCTTATGTAGATGTTTGTGCGTGTAGTCCTGTTTTTTTCCTGTTGTTTGTGTGTATGATAAAGCAATGTGGTCCTTGCACAGGATGGGACTTAAAGACCTCACTCCATACTGACGCCAGAAGGTCAGTCTGGTGTTGGGGGGTGGGTGCAGAGTGACTGAGATGGTTGATGACCTTGGGTGGAGGCACAGTGCACTTCTCCAGCTGTCGTTTGATGGTTCTCCAGAATTTGGAAGGATCCGTCGCACAGCCCCCGGAGAGCAAAGCCATCAGTTTCTCCTCCTCACAATGTGAATCGATGTGAATCGATGTAGCCTCTTGTAGGATAGCGTTACGGGCCTCTGGGGTTGCTCGTAGGAGGTCTGTAAATCTGTTCTGTAGTGCAATGCGTAGTCTGTTAGTGCGCATAGAAGCAGTGAACGTGGCAACCTTGTGGTGCTTTGATCTAGGAATGTGATTTTTCACAGTTGTTTTTTTTTTTTTTGACAAACTTCGTGAATTAGCGCCATTTCTGCTCTATCGCTGCATGTGGAGCGTTGTTCATGTTGGTGTTGGTGTATATTATAAGAATATTTTTGAAGCCTTCCCAGTCGGCCTGACTGTAGCGTAACCAAGGGTCACTGGGGATAAGGATAGGTGAGGTGGAGATACGAAGGATCAAGGGTAGGTGGTCGGAGAGGGTGGGGGCACCGGGTGAGACAGTAGAGTTGAGGAAGAAAGCACGGCTGTTAAAGAACACCAAGTCAGGCTTACCCTGCATTATTTGGGCTATGAATGTGAGAAAGTCCGGACCTAGGAACTTCAGTCGGTGAAGTACAGTAAGAGAGTGCAGTTGCTGATTCACTGAGCTGCTGCTGTACGTACTGGGGCTCCAGTCAGCATGCCTGCAGTTGAAGTCGCCAATGAAGAAAGTTGGAACTTTGTATGACATCACCTTGGCAATATCAACAAAGGAATGGAAAGGGATATGGAGAGGCCGGTACAGGGTACACAGGAGGGTGGGACCGCGATTAGTGCTCAACTTGATCGCGAGCATCCGCTCATAATGAAAGTAATCAAGTATTCCCTGAAGGGACTTCCTGGCTAGAATACAGACGACCGAGCACAAAGCAAGAACCCGACTCCATGTGTTGAAACCTTGGATTTTGGAGAGAGAGTCGGGGGGTGGATCACCCATCGAAGTCAAACAAATGACATCAGGATCGGGTCTGTCAATCTCTAACAAGGTGCTGTTACTTTGTGGGGTCCAGCTTTGGACGTTCTGATAAAACGCACATGAATCCAGTCTATCCATAGGAATAGTTGGCTTTAGTAAGTCTTACTTGTTGGAGGGAGTTTTTGGAAGGAAACTTAGTTAGCCTTAGGGGCTTGGAGGGTATGCACTTTGCAGTCTGAGGAGGATGCGCTACCGTTGGACTGGACCTTGCCATCGGTAGTGCTGGTGAAAGGGATTACGTCCCGCAGCGTCTCCTTTGTGAGCTTAGTCAGATTCAACTTAGGCCTACCGGTCGAGCTGGCTCGTGGTATGACCACACGGCGCGGGAGCCCGGAGGAGGTTTTGGCTGTCTCTGACGAGGAGGAGCGAGGACTCAGGATTGGGGAACGTGAGCGATTGCTACGAGTGGAAGCTTCAAACCTGGATGCCCTGGACTTGGGGCGTGATGGCCTTGGGTGAGGGTCTTGCACAGCCTTCTTGGGGAAGGAGTTGGAATTGGAGGAGGAGTGAGGAGGAATCTGCGGAGGGGAGAGTGGAGTCGGAGGGGTTTGAGGCGGAAGGGATGGAGGCGGAGGAGATGGAAAAGGAAGCAGAGGAGTCGGTGATGGTAGGGTGAGGGATCTTGGGAAGGGCAGAGGTTGGGTGGGGATAGGAAGTGTTGTCGGGACCAAAGGGAACAGCGTCAAGGACCTGCGGCGGGATGGGGAAGGCGGGTAAACCGAGGTGTGTGAGTGCTGTCAAGAGCATCTCCTGCACCTGTTCTTTGCTCTTGGACATAAGCATTGCTGAATAAATAATGCCCAGAGCAAACATATGGGCATCCCTTGTCTGGTCTCATCTTGAATCTCTAGACGGACAGTGGAGAGTATTGGCTGCTTCCCCTTCCAAGATATTGCCGAAGACATACGCGATTAGGTCAGAATTCCTGGGGTTCGATCTCTTGGTCTCCGGCTCCTTAGGGGCACATGAAGGCACCTGGTCTGGGGCCGCGGCAGGAGAGCTTGCCCTCGTCTTTACATCTGGGGGGGGGGGAGATCAGGGCTGGAGTGAGTTCTGGGTTTCGGGTTAGGGGGAAGTGGGTTGACTTGGGTCGGGGGGGAGGTGGAGGAGAAGTAGGATGAGGTCAGGGGTGCTGAGGTGAAGGACTAGAGGGCTGTGCAAGCAGGGAGCGGGTGATGGGGACGGACTTCGCCATAGGTGGTACGGGCTGAGTAGTGTCACCTGCCTTTCTCCTTTCGGGACAGGAGTCGGAGATGGCATTGTGGGTTCCTTCACAGAGAAGACACTTGAGCTTCGCAGCCATTTACATTCCCTGTAACGATGTTCTTTGGACGCACATCTGGAAAACCTAGTGAACTTAGGCCGAGGACAGGAATGTGAAGAATGCTTCAAGGAGTAACAGATCAAGCATTGCCTGACCTTAAGCTCCTTTATCTCTCTGACCTGTGATGTTGGCACGTAAAGAAAACTGATCTTGAGTCCGGCCTGAAGAACTTTCTTCAGGTTTGACTTAGACTTAAAAGAAACCTTGACGGTGTCTGAGGACTGAGGCTGAAAGGCGTCGACGAAATCAACACCAGCATTCTTCTCCCTTAGGTCCCGTTGTATGGCGTCCTTATCTCGAAGAGAGTCAAGGACTATCCTGCCTACGTACAGGGACGCTCTCACACGATCGTGAGTGGGAGTGACCCTGCGGGGAGAGAATCCTAGCTTCTCCAGTCTCTCCACAGTCCTCTTCTCGAAACAGGCGTCGAGGCTTTCCTGATCTATCAGATGGAAAAGGGTATTAGTCCGACCCGTCTGAGCGAAGCGCACAGGAGCATTGCCTATAGCACCGCGTAAACGGTTGACACCATCAATGAGTGAGGCGCTATCTGGGAGCGAATTGTCTCTCACAAAAACAACTTGGAAGTTAGTCTTCATGATGAAGGCGCTTGACGTTAAACCCGAAAACGAAAATCAGACACGTCAAAAAGGGAAGAGCAAAGAAAACACCTTCGGGAAAGACGGTATAAGCACGAACTTCCGTGTGGCGTTTAAAAGAAGAAAAGTACTGATGGTGGCTGTGCAGTTATGTGTTGACTTTAGCAAGTCAAGTTAGCTTGTTATTAGCGTCTTGCGTATTAGCTGTGACCTGGAAGCAGGTACAATTATGCGTATGTGGCTTATCTCTTTTCTTTGAAAGCACAAGCCTGAAAACAGAGAGCTATTACGGATTTTCGGAAATATGTATATATAAAAGTACACCACTGAATAACAATGGTTATTAAGTACTTTTGTGTCTTTGTTTACCCAGAAAGGACGATGTACTTACGAAGAATGGAGAAGCGTTTGCTATCATTAGAAATTCTTGATTGAGTTATGCGTAAAAATGCGGTCAGATGGGTTGAATTAAGAGCGAGAAGGTACGGAGTGATGTTAAGGATGACTATTCTTCTGGGTGGCTGTGTTTCAGGTAGAGAATGGTTATTTTATATGGGTCGTAGAGATCACAAAGAGTGTTGTTGTAATGTGGTCAACGCTGATTGGCTGCCATGGACCAATGGAAGATGCGAAGCAATATTCCGATTGGTTGGAAGCTTGAAAATCATCCACATATCAATGGTTCCACTAAGTCACATTACACCATCTTACATAATCTATCAGATCAGAAATATTCCTGCTAGTGGCTAATGGTACAATGTAACCCATTATTACCTGTAACACAGTCCGCTGCCTTGCGGCCACAACCATCTATGGGAAAGGCTTCAGGAGTAAGCCTCATGGAATCATCAGGTATTAGAGTCCCGAAGTAGGCAGTTCGCTGTTGTATAATAAGAATATAATTCTGCCAACTCCTGCGACGGTGCCGGTGCCAAACTGTAACAGCCTTTCTGTTCCTTTGGGTCCGTCAACGACGTGAAGAGGGAGGAGAGTCCTGAGTGACTGCTGGTCCTCCCTATCATCTAGCCCTGCCTTGCACCCTGGAGGAGGGGCGGAACATCCATGATCGACATCGACCAACGGAGGCCATCATAATCGACCATTAACAAGAAAAGACGTTGACTTGGCTACAACCATAACAGACAAAGAACGAAAGTCTCTCGGATTTTTATTCCTTAAACCTTCTGTATTCAAGCCAAGCAACCTACCATAAACATCCAAAAACTATCGATCGAATTGTTCTTCATCACAAGGGAACAAGCACATCACCACTTCAATGTATCAGGATTACCTAAGGTTTATAGTTCTCTTGCATTATCTCTTTGATGCCATTATGACCCTTACGGCAGGAGCAGATAAAGGTTTCCTGGGAAAAGACTGATCATATTTGCAAGGGTTGTAGTCACTCTAGAAACACTTCGACCTACCAAATTGCCATTTACTCTGTCATAATTGGTGTCTGAGTACCCATTATTGATAAATATTTGGTATAATTGTTGCAGCCGAACATGAAGCAGTTACCATGAAGAGCAAGGAATAATTGTCCAGCGGATATGAACCCTAACGACGCCTATCTTGTAGTCATGAGCGCACTCTCCTTAACTGTCCATGCGTTGACCTGCATTGGTGTGATTGCGTGTACCGCAAATGTGTGTGTATGTGCGTGTGCGTGTGTGTGTGTTTATCTGTGTTGGTGTATTTGTCGCGGAGAAAAATTATTCCTCAAGTTTGTTTAAAAACTGCTGCAACTTTTAATGATGAGACAAGAGAGAAGTGACCCCCCTATTACCTCTTTATTGCTCCCTTCCTTCCCTGTTGCTCCCTTCCCTTCCCCTCTGCTTCCCCATCCTAATTTCTTTTCATTTCCCTGATCAGTGGTCCCTGGTCCTTGGTCCCTGCCCCTGGTCCCTGGTATTTAGTCCCATGTCCCTGGTCTCTAGTCCCTGGGCCCTTGTCTTTAGTCCCTGATCACTGATCTTAGTCATTTGTCCCCTGGTCCTTGGTCCCTGTTCCCTGGTTCCTGGCCTTTAATCCCTGGTTGCTTGTCCCTGGTCCCTTGTCCTTTGTCTCTAGTTCCTAGTCTAGTCTCTAGACCCTAGACCCTGATCGCAGTCGTTACTTTCAGTGTCAGCCTGTCTTTGTTTTCTACGCACCCACGTCCGTAGGTTACCTACGTTCTGCTGAACTTCATACACAACACTTTTTCACCCGTTTTATTTTTGTAGGCTTGCCTGAACGTCACCCCAGACCCACTACCCCTACCCCCTACCCACCCTAAACCGTGCTGCACCATACAGTCCGTGAGGCCCCGGCCACTGCAATGTATTTGTTTGTTTATTCATCTTTCCTGTTGTTCACGGTGCCGAAGGAAATCGGGGAGATTTTTTAGTGGGGAGGGTTAGTGAAGGGGACGGAGTGAAGTCTGCCCCCCCAAAAAAAATATTTGCAAAATTTGAAGTAAATTGTGATGTCCCACTTTCTGTCCCCCTTTTCACAAATTGTGCTCTTTATAGCATTAGGCCCTATTCACACTAGCGGAATGAACCGCGTGGAAACCGGAGCGGTACCCTATAGTTCATCCGCGGTTATGTGTGAACATCTCCATTGACTTACATTATAACTGAACCGCAGCGGTTGAAACCGCTAGTGTGAACAGGGCATTCTACTAATCATTTAAAGCCAGTTTTGGGAACCAGTTGTGGGCAGTTTCGACTACACCACAGGGAGCCTTCCTACTTGCCATTTCTTTATTGTTTGTTTGTTTGTTTGGCAGCCGGTCACGAATCCTTTCTGTGGATATCGGCCTGTTTGTTTGTGCAATGTTCTGTGTTTGTTGTTGGGATGGAGAATGTGTTGATCTCATTCGGGATTCGCCATTTTGGTTTGTTTTGATTTCGGCCCCGTGGCAATCTGAGAGTGAGAGAGAGGCGTGGGGAGGGAGATAGAGAGAAAGAGGGAAAGAGAAAGATAGAGATAGAGAGGGAGAGAGATAGAGAGTGAGAGAGAGGGGGGAGAAAGAGAGAGAGAGAGAGAAAGAGGGAGACAGAGGGGAGATAGAACGAAAGAGAGAGAGAGAAGAGAGTACGATATCTATCTGCCTCCTCTTCCTGTCCCTCTTCTTCATTCTTTATTGTCTTTCTCTTTCCATTCTTCCTCCTTTTGAAGCCTTCTCCCATACTCTATACAAGGCTACACATAATAAATAGTAAATTGTTCTTCTTTTATTTCTAAAACAATTAGTCATGTCTTATATAAATTTGTGCTTGAAATTACTTTCCTATAGACTGTTGTTTATTATGAATTTTGCAATATCTAGCGTGTTGATCACCACTTCATAAAAAGTTTGTTGATACATTTTCAGAAAATTTAGTTCACTATTATTTTTCCTTTTTCTTTTTCTCAGACAATTGATGTTATCGTTATTATATTCTTTTTCCTTCTTCTGTTTACATACGAAGAAAGTGGCGATGCCAAACAGACAGTCGAGCTTTACACTCTGAGTGTACACATTAATCTGTCGCGCCGGCAGGCGTGAGTATTAAATGTTTTGCTCGCAGGGACTCGCTCAGCATTCCCTTACGATATCACGTGATGAGAAAGGAATGCTTCTCAGGGCCGGGACCCCGAGGGGTAGAGAAAGAGAGAGAGAGAGAGAGAGAGAGAGAAAGAGGGAGAGAGAACCAGTGGCACGAGGGGATATGCACGGCGTTATTACACTGGAATGTTTTCCCTACGACTGTTAGAGCACATTTGCAGCCCGCACCTTTCGGAAAGGAACCTGGTATACTTGAGGAAAATAATCATCCTCGAACATGTCAAGAGACATTTTATGTAAATTGTTGTGGAAACAAAAGAGCCTGCCATCGTCATTTTACGGCAGAAAAAGTCCTGGAGGAGGTGGTCGGTACCGCCGATGAATTGGAGGTTGAAGGACACATATCCTAGTGTGATAGCGCCTTCAGGGTCAGGGCCAGGGATTCGTGTAAGGATATGTAGCAGGGAAGAGTCTGGCGTAAGGGTGCTAGGAGCGGGTGTAAAAAGTGGTGTGAGGACCGACATCGGGCACTGGTACACAAAGAAATTCATAAGCGATTAAACAGATAGATTAATACCGACGTCATGATAAAAAGAACAATCGTTGTTTTTTGTGTACTGATATTTGAACATTTGAAGTGCGATATTCATTATGTTTCCTTTCCTGTTTGCAAATATTGATATCCGCAATAACATTGACAATGATTATACAAATGTAGAATATTTTTTTAGAGTGAAGACATTTACACCAACCTAATATAACATAACAAAATCTAACCTAAACTAATCTAACCAAATCTAACGTAATCTAATCTAACATACCTAGCCTAATCTCTCCTATCCTAAACTAACCTAACTTAACCGAATCTAACCTAACCTAACTTAAACTATCCTAGCCTAACCTATTCTAACTTATCCTAACTTAGCCGAATCTAACCTAACCTAACCTAACTTAAAACATCCTAACCTAAACTATCCTAACCTAACGTAGCCTAACCTAACCTACCCTAACCTAACCTAACTTAAAACACCCTAACCTAAACTATCCTAACCTAACGTAGCCTAACTTCACTTGACTTAACCTAACCTAACCTATCCTATCCTAACCTAACCGAATTTTATCTAACCTAACTTAAAATATCCAAATCTAACCTAACCTAATGTAACCTAACCTCACTTAACTTAGCCTAATCTAACCTATCCTAACCTAACCGAATCGACTAACATAAGCTAACCTAACTTAAACTATCCTAACCTAATCTAACCTAATGCAACCTAACCTCATCTAACCTAACTTATCCTTACCTAACCGTGTGTGTTTGTTTGTGTGTGTGTCACACCAAGCTTACGACCTGTTTACGACCACCTTCGTCCGAAAATCAAACGATCAGTCGGCGACACAAAACCTGTGCAAGAAATAGAAATGGAAAAAGTTAATGTGGTCGATAAGGTAAAAATCTATGCACTGGGGGCTATTCAGTGTGTGTTGTAATATATCTATCTATCTGCCTGTCTGTCTATCGATCTATCTATTTCTTATCTTATTACCGACTACCAGCGACTTCCAAAGACTACCTACAACGGTGGTCGGAAATAGGTTGTAACCTTGGTGTGACTGGGCCCTAGCTAACCTAGCCTAACCTGACCTAACCTAACCTAACCTAACCTAACCTAACCTAACCTAACCGAAACTGTCAAAATGAAGATGCCCTCTATGGCAGTGTCTCACAGTTTCCCTATTGCCGAACACTCCCGATCTCTGACTGTCCACCTAACAAGGGTGATGCAGGCAAGGTCATCATATTAAGACAGCAGGGCAGGACTTGTAGTAATGGATCTAGATTGAACAGATTTAGGTTTAAGAAGAAAATAGACAAGAACTGGTTTACCAACAGAGTGGTTAACAAATTAAATAGACTAAGTAACAATGTGGTGAACGCTGAAACAATTGCTTGTTTTAAGATTAGATAACTTTATGGAAAGGGATGATAAGGGACATGGAACTGCCTAGTGTAGGTCTTATAGTCTCTTGTAGTCTCCTCCATTCTTATGTTCTTATATTCCTCCTTGTGTTGAGACCAAGACAGAGTGGGTAGTGCTCCGATCTCGTTGTAGAGGAAGGGAGACTCTTTGGCAAGGTCCTCCTTATGCATCTTCTTGCTCCAGGTCGTCCTATACAGTAATGCTCCTCCACAAATACTTGAAAAGGTAAGGTATTGCCTTCAGCACAAGACATGGATGTCTTCCATGCCGAGGAAATGTTGACTCTCCTCCTCTTCTCTCTCTCTCTCTCCCTGTCTCTCTCTCTCTCTCTCTCTCTCTCTCTCTCTCTCTCTCTCTCTCTCTCTCTCTCTCTCTCTCTCTCTCTCTCTATATATATATATATATATATATATATATGTATATATATATATATATATATATATGTATATATATACATATACATATATATATATGTATATATACATATGTATGCATATATATATATACACATATATATATATATATGTATATATACATATGTATGCATATATATATATATATATATATATATATATGTACATATATATATATATATATATGTATATATATATATATGTATATATATATATATCTGTCTGCCTCTCTACAAGCGTTCTGTTATTGCGGCAAAAGCGGTACATCTGTTCACATGGAGCATTCACTTCCAGTGCAGTTGTCTTTACATTCTTTCATTTCGTCTTTCATTTCTAGTCGATACTCACTGGCTGAGTGGGTTATGCCGGAGTCACACTATGCGGCGGTGCCGGATGCGGCCAGATTATGGGGCAAGTTCAGCTAGCTTAATAAATTCGCCTGGCGACAACCAGAACATGATACAACAACCATCATCCCCCACTGGTTAAAATATTATCGTAACCTTCTGAGTCTAATGACTCAGAAGGGAGACTTTGCTACAACCAAGGATAAGCCGTAACGGCGGCGCCGGACAATGTGACACCGGCCTAACATGATTCGGTTGAACGGTACGAATTTCCCCTCTCAGAGGTGGTTAGGAGGGTTCCTTTTTATGAAAGACTTTATGTAGCAATAGGGCATTTACTCTAGTCTGCCGTTAGTATGAACTCAGTCGCTGCTGGCTAGGACTCAAACAGTCACCACTCTTGACCTCCGCCAAAAGTAGCGACGCTCTAGGGCCGGTATCGCAAAGTCTCCCTTCTGAGTTATTAGACTAGGAAGGTTATGATAATATTTTAACCAGTAGGGGGATGATGGTTGTTATATCACGTTCTGGTTGTCGCCAGGCGAATTTGATATGCTAGCTGAGCTTGCCTCATAATCTGGCCGCATCCGGCACCGCCGCATAATGTGACTCCGGCATAACCCACTCGGCCAATGAGTATCGACTTGAAATGAAAGACGAAATGAAAGAATGTAAAGACAACTGCACAGCAAGTGCACACTCCACGTGAACAGACGCACCGTTTTTGCCGCAATAAGAGAACGCTTGGAGAGAGAGAGAGAGAGAGAGAGAGAGAAAGAGAGAGAGAAATTGAGAGGGAGAGAGAGAGAAAGAGAGAGAGAGAGAGAGGGAGAGAGAGAGAGAGAGGGAGAGAGAGAGAGAGAGAGAAAGAGAAAGAGAGAGATAACAGGGGTGGAGTGATGTGGCTATCGCCAGGTGATTTTATCAATCTAACTGAACTTGCTCATCATTTGGCCGCATCCGGCTTCACTAATGCACTTTCTAGCTCATTCTACAAATCCAGGTCATTTATTCCGGAGTTCTAAAGCACGAATCCCAGTGGCGGGAACTAGTTGTTAAGACGTAGCCCGACTCTGTGTTTCCTAAGAGCCCAGAGTGACGACCTGGTGGGTTGAAGTGGTCCTTCTCCACTAAAGTCAAGTTGCACTTGAGATAGGTAGGCATTAGTACAAATGCGTCAAGGAAATTGGTTCTTCTGGTATCGCTCCACCTTTACCCGGGGTAACCAAGAAACTCGCAACTAATCTCATAATTGTGAGGAAAGTGGAGAACATCCTACCTAAGGAGGGACAATCCAAACACAAAATGACTAAATCAATCTATTTGGTACTAATCTGACCATTTATATATGTACTCATTTACTTATTTTCTCTTCTTCCATTTCATTTTTTTTCTTTCCCTCCTCCTCCTCCTCTCCCTCCCTCTCCTCCTTCCCTTTCTCCTCCTCTTACTGCTCTTCCATCCTCCTAATCATCCCTCCTATTCATCTCTTCTACTACTCCTCCTTCATCCCACTTTCTCCATCAATTTTTTCATCCTCCTTGTACTCTCTTCTATTACCTCATCTACTCTTTCTCTTTTTTGTGTTTATGTAAAACTGGTGGTACATCCATGTACCATTTTCTCTTCTTACATTTCCATTCTACTGTTTTCATCTATTCATACTGCACCTTTCCTTTTTTAGGCAAGAATTGGTTTACCAACAGAGTGGTTCCCGAATAGAATGGACTTAGTAACTATGTAGTGAGTGCTGAAACAATTGTTTGTTATAAGGGA
>NC_134777.1:79586134-79596134 GCF_046742065.1 Oratosquilla oratoria
CTAAACTACGTGGGTTTGGTCATTCTGTCATGTAATTATCACAACTGAGCGAACAAAATGAGCCAACGAGTTTAATCTTCATGTATGGATATATTGATTTAACTTTATGGCCCAACATAGTGGGCCCAGTCGGTCATCACAACTAGATAGAATCACATGACTTGACAATATTATCTAATGACTTGACACTAAAACACCCGAAACCGCATGTAGTATCTATATTTATGATAATGCATTCTTTTATAGTAATACAAGCATTG
Organism: Oratosquilla oratoria; assembly: GCF_046742065.1. Classification (NCBI taxonomy): domain Eukaryota; kingdom Metazoa; phylum Arthropoda; class Malacostraca; order Stomatopoda; family Squillidae; genus Oratosquilla; species Oratosquilla oratoria. Next base: position 79,586,395 of record NC_134777.1, read on the forward strand.
TTGAACACGTGAAAACAAAGGCGCATCAAACACCAGAATCCAGAAGGAGCATCAAACACCATCGCATTAGAGCACTCCCATCGGATGGTGATCTTTGTTGTTGCTTTCTTGGTATAGAGGAAACCCTCAAAGCAAAGCTTCAAGCCGCGTTTGTTGCTGATGACTTTCATGATGGTTGTCTGTATGATGTGATATTTTGATATAGCCTTTTTATACAATGCAGACTCATGGAATGGGACGCGGATGAAAGGCATGACAAAACCCCGGGAACGCGGATGACATACACCAGTTGTTTGATTTTTGTTTGTATGTGGCTTTCCAAAGGATTAGAAATCTAGTTCACATTATGTGACTTATCATATATATGTGTATATATATATATATATATATATATATATATATATATATAATTTTTTTTTTTTTTTTTTTTTTTTTTTTTTTTTTTTTACTCTAGCTTCACTCTCAACAGTTAGTGTTTTCAGATTGAGGTTTTATCCGCCCTGCCAAAATTCCGGTGGGGTTTTGTCCTCTCGACACACTGGGGTTTTGTCCTCTTGACACACTTGGGTTTTGTCATGCGTTCGCATCCACCATATCGTGTGTATTGGTTATGCGGCCCGCACTCATCGTCTCGGTTGCCTGGCCTCTTGTCTAAAAAGTTTGATGACCCCTGGACTAAATCAAGGTTATTTCTGGCCCGACCCGACCCCCACTAAAAAAAATTTGGCGGCTAATATCTTTCTCCTTCAGTTGACTGCCTTTAATCCGACAATCACTTAAATATGTCAAGGTGGGTCAAAATCGGTCAAAGAAGATTATCATGAGATAATTATGTTTAAGTCTTTCGGTGAGAAAGTTATAAAGCGCTGAAAAGCGATTGATAGACTTTGGTTGAGTCGCTCATGTTAATTTTTCATATGAGTCAAATTATGACTTATCAAAAAAATAACATTTCACTGGGAATCGCTTTGCTTTGTAATAAATTCTTAAATTCTTTGTTTATTCATAGCATACTGTGGTGTTTTTTATCAGATGATCACGATGAAGCGAACAGTAACTGATTTTTTCAAATCGAAATCGACCAGGAGCCATGATCGAGCCAAAGGCAAGCACTTCAACAGCGGCTTCCTGTAGTCAACAGGATCCAGTTACCGAAGAAGGAAACGATGTTTCGACCGTTTCATGTGAGACACCGCCTACTTCAGTTGCTATGGCCAACTTTGTTTTAAATACACAAGCAACGGACTTTGATAAACTTACTGTGATTCATCTTTAGAGATACTTCCTTATACCAACGAAGGTGGCCATAAGAGACTCTTTTAACCCTGATGGTGTTCCGCGTACTCTTGGCTCAAATACTCTGCGTCAAAGAAAGGCGGCTATTGCGTCGCTTGTGTTTTGTTTGTTGGTGACCAAGCTGGAACTGGAGAACAGACGAAGCTGGGAACCTCAGTTTTGCAGCCGATGCACAAATATAAAAAAGCTACTGAGGTGCTATCATAAAACCAGCATGGTTAAAATGCAACAGTTTCTGGACATTGTGCGCCATCCAACGAGAGCTGATGATGTCATGATGACTCGGAAAAAGTAAGGAGCAAATTGAGAGCAACCGCCGTCTGCTTGTTCCAGTTATTGAGACTATACTGTTTTGTGGCCGCAATATGCTTCCCCTTCGAGGGCATCGTGACGGCGACGGCCCCATAGATTTATCCGCTCCAAGTGTAACTGGAGAGGGAATTTTTCGAGCGCTGTTACGGTACCGTTCCAATGACGACGACGCTGAGTTAGCGAAGCTTCTTACGACAATCAACACCAACGGCATTACTATCAAGAAGATAATGTTAAAAAGGGTGTATGTGACTATAATGGGTGTGTGTGTTTAATGAATCGAATGTATTTTGCTATCCTCGGCGTTGAAGTGTTATCTCGTTCTAAGCAAGCGCCTAACTTGAAACCTCGCTTTCTAATGACCTGAACTAACTTTCTAGACCTTAGCCATACATACTTCGACGATGATTGGAGGTGGCGCTAGGGAGGAGTACAGTAAATGGGAGTTGGGAGGTCCCAGGCCAATGATGAAAGAAGTGAAAGAGGGAGGGAGGGAGGGAGAGAGACATTTTCATCCCTTTTCAATTCCTGAAGGAGTTGGGTTGGCTCTTTCTAACAGTCCCAATGGAATTAGATTCATTTTTTCCCTCCCTTCCACCCCCGAATTCCCCCGATACCATTCTTCTCTCTGTGCTCCCCCCCCCACCATTGCCCACATCGTCTTCCCCTTTTCTTCTCTCTCTCTCTCTCTCTCTCTCTTTCTCTCTCTCTCTCCTTCCTTCCTTCCTTCCTTCCTTCTTTATTCCATTATTCAACCACTATCCTCTCCACTTCCCTTCCCCAGTGCTCTTATTTCTCCCGATTTTTTCCTCTACCTTTCTCCTCTTCTAGTCCTTCAGTTATCTCTCCTATCTTCCTCTTTTTTTAGTTTTCCCTCCTCCTCCTCCTCCTCCTCCGCCTCCTCCTCCTCCTCCTCCTCTACTCACGTACTTTTTCCTTCCGCCACATTCACCATTGTCTTCCTTCGTTTTCTATAATATTCTCTCTTACCTCCTTCCTCTCTTATCCTTCCTCCGCCTTCCCTTTTCACCTCTTATTCTTCCTGTTTTTACTTTTTATTCCGCCAATTTCTTCTTTCCTTTACTGTTTCCTTCAACTCTCTGTATTCCTCTTTAACGTTTCCTCCAACTCTCTGTACTCCTCTTTCTACTCCCTGTTATCTTCTTCCATGTCATCATCTTTCTTTTCTTCTTCTTTTCTCTCTTCGTTCTTTGTTTGCTACCCCTAATGCTATACCTCCCGTTCCACCACTACCACCTCCTCCTTCTCCTCCTCCTCCTCCTCCTCTTCCTCCTCCACCCTTTCTTTCACCACCACCTTTTCATCTCTTCCTAATACTCCTCATACTGCCTCATGCATCTTCTACTCGTACTTCCTCATTCTTCCTCATACTACCCATACTTCCTCATGCTTTCTCATACTAACCATACCTCCTTATGCTCCTCATACTTCCTCGTACTTCCTCATACTCTTCATACTCCCCATACCTCCTCATACTTCATCATATTCCTCATACTTTCTCATAGTTCCTCATACTCTTCATTCTTCCTCATCTCCTCATGATCCTCTTGGTTCCTTATACTTCAACACTTCCTCCTCTTTCACACATATCCTTGACTTCCCAACCGACTCCCTTGATGCAACCTTCCCTCCTCTCACCCACCTCCTCCATCCCAGCCTTCAGTCCACACTCCCAGAGAATCTTCTTTCATTCTCTCCTATTAAGCTTGACTCCTTTTTACTCCACTCACTCTACTCCACTCACCTCACTTCGTTCCACCCCATTTCACATTTCTTCATAGCAATCGACATCGCACTCCCCTTCTCTCCATTCACTTTCCTCGCTGACACAAGATGAATTTATTCAGTGAAGGAGGCATCAGCGTCGGCGTCGATCACTCAAAAAAGAAAGAAAAAAAAAAGGCAAATTCGTTTAAGGCTTTCGTTCGGGTTAACACGTTTTGAGGTTTGGACACTCGTAAATAACCCGAGCCTCGTTTGTCTTGACCCATTACTACGAGTCCTGCCCTGCTGTCTTAATACGATGACCTTGCCTGCATCACCCTTGTTAAGGCCCTTGATCCATTTGTATACATCTATTAGGTCACCCCGCACTTTTCGTATAGGAAGATTCAGACCTAACTATCCAGGATCCCGTGCTAGAGGCGTGACGAGGCCAAGGGAAAGGATCATCACTCAGTGCAAGTATGACCAGCAGGGGAAGTCTCCCTGGTCGACGGCTTTCATCTCGCCTCTGTCGCCATCTAATGCTCCCCTCCTGTTTATGACGTCAAGAGCCACAGCCACAACTTGGAATCGGAATTCCATAACAGGAGACAACGGGAATTGGGAATCGGACATGGCGGTACCTCCGGTTCATTCTGGATGCGGGAAGCTGCCTGAATTGTGTCAAAATCGAGACTGTTTATATGAGATTACATCAGTCCTGGTTCCTGGGTTCGTTTTCTCACTCGTTTTCTTTCCTGCTCTTTTTTCTCTCTCTTTTCTTCCTGTCCTTTTTTTTTAAGATTTGATTTCTCTCTTTGCTTGTTTCTTCCTTTTCTCCTGCTCTAGCTTTCCTATCTTCCTTTCTGACTTTATATTGCTCTTTGATTCTCTCTGTTTTCTTTTTTCTTTCTTGTTTCTTTCGTCTTTCTTTTGTCTCTTTTTCTTTCTTTTTTCAGACCTGGCTTTTTTGTATATTTATTTCTCCTTTTTGTCTTTCTTTATGTGCATGTGTCTGTATTTGTGTGTGGAAGAATATTTGTGTGTGTGTGTGCTCAAGGGAGGATCTCGAAGTGAAGTGGGTAAGTATAGCAAGGCAAAAGAAATCAGAGTTGACCGGACCCAGTTGGAGACCAAATGTTCTCCTTTTTTTTATCAATCCTCAATCAAGTGTGCTAAGCAACACACCACCACCTCCCGCTGAGAAGAGGGGGAGAAAGGAAGACGCTATTGTTGGGGGGAAAGGAGAGGGAGAGAAGAAGAGGGGGAGAAGGAAATGACAGCAATAGAGAAACGGGACAATAAAGAGAAACAATTAAACAGACTAACCAACACACCACCACCTTCCCATGGGAGGAGGGGGAAGAAAGGATGAGGATAGTATCGGAGGAGAGAAGATGGACAGGGAGAGAAGAAGCAAGAGCTAAAAGGAACGAAAAGAGATAAAGAGGGGGAACAGAGGAAGGGAGAGAGAAAGATGAAAAAGGCAAGAAAAGCACGAAGAAAGCGAAAAGAAGGAAGGAAAGAAAAAAGGATGAGGATAGAAGGGAGTAAGGGAGGTAAAGAGAAAAGCTTGAAGAAAGGGGGAGGAGATAAAAAGATATATAAAGAAGGATGACAAGAATAGAAAGTGGGATTAGGAAAAAGAAGAGAAGAAAGAACAAAAACAGGGAGAAGAGGACGAGAAGAAAGACGCCAACATTGATCAAATTAATTGGTGGAAAGAAATGGAGGTCATCTGACCTGGCCGGCCGCAACTGACCTCACTTCTTCCCCAACTAGAGTGAGCCACTCTTGATCTCTTCTAATCTTATCTTACCCAAATACTTGGTTCGGTATCTGACTTCTTATTCTTTTGACATTTTTCAAACCTTCTGCGAAAAGACGTATAATTGTTGTTTTGCGCACAGCAAAGACTAGACAATTTTAGTCGTCAGAGCAGGCAGGGCGAACTTATTTTGCTGTGGTGATATTCCTTCTGGATGCTTGCTCTGCTTAATACCCAAATTTTTGTATTCGGTTGCTTAGATTAAACTGGAGTCTCGTTTCATCAAAATTTCCCTCTCTCGTCCTTATTCTTCCTCTCTCACTCACACTCTCATTTTTACTTATACTCATAACTCATATTTATAATCTTATTCATAATTCATAATCTTAATTTTACTTTTATTTTCAATATCATTCTCTCACTTTCACTCTCATTCTCACTTTCAGTCTGACTCACATAACTAAACGCAGCCGCACCTACGTTCTTACGCTAACTTCCACTTTATAGGTAACTAAAACCTTTTGGTATTAGCAGCAAGGACATGAAAATAGTAGAAATTTATAATAATAGTTGCAACTTCAGTTGGGCTAAGGACAACTGGATGAAATGGAAGTCTCGGATTTTCCTGTGACAATTTCAATCGTCTGAAAGGAAACTATGATCGCTAGAAGGCTAGACAAAATCTCCAAAACATATTATCTCAACTAAGACACAATTTTGATTTTTTAAGAGAAATTCAAACGCACGCACATACATACACACACAAACATACACACACACACAAACACACACACACAAACAAACACACACTCACACACACTCACACACACACACTCACACACGCACGCACACACACACACACACACACACACACACACACACACACACACACACACACACACACACACACACACACACAATCACGCCTCTGCTGTCGATCACGAGTCCAACACGTGATCCAAGACCATGGTGAATGACACACACACACACACACACACACACACACACACACACACACACACACACTATTCACGATTTTAAGAATAAACTTGATGCTGAAAGATACAAAGACGGTCACTACGAGCATAGCTCCCTTCCCGTATAATACAACTAGGTAAATACAACTAGGTAAATACACACACACACACACACACACACACACACACACACACACACACACACACACACACACACACACACACACACACATACACGCCTCTATCTTTCCCCAGCAGTGAACGACGCTTCCTTTTCGAATTTCCCCCTCTCCCTCCACCCGACCCTTTCTGGGGGGGACCACCCCTCCTCCTGCTCCCGGCCACCTAACCCCCGGTTTTGGATGCTCCCATCCGAACCGGCCCCACCCGACTCCCTTCTCACACTTAATACTCGAGTTAAACAAGGCTTTCATGTCACACCGGCGTGAAATTTGTCCTTAGATAAAGATATGGCTTTTCACAACCTGCCTAATTTTCCTCTCTGTCTCCCTCTCCCTCTCTTTCTCTTCCCTTTCTTCTCCCTAACTCCATTTCCTTTCCCTCTCCCTCCCTGTTCTCACTAGAGTTTTCAAATACGGCGGTTCATTTACTGTGTAAGCCATTAGGAGCGTTTACACACAGTCGCGCAGTTTTTCCTTGACTGTGTGGTACCGCCGTGGTTTCCTCGCGGTTCAAATCGCTAGTGTGAACAGGTCCTCATTGTTTTTGCCTCTCTCTCTTCCTCCCGTCACTCTTCCTACGGAAGCGTTACGTAAGGACTTTCGTGACTTCCTTACGGACCAAAGTTACGTAGGGACTTTCGTGACTTCCTTACGGACCAAAGTCACACAGCGTTCTTTCTATCGCTAGAGATCAATCTACACCCAAAGAAGGTTTTTGATCAATTTTGACCTCTGGAGTTGCTTCTCTCTGATGCCCTTCTAAATTTCTCCTTTAGAGCCTTCGCAACCCAGCGTTATAAACCAGGAACAGAAACATTGCTTATCAGTGAATTGACTCCACCTCCCATATTCTGTGTTTGGTATCCATTACGATGATTGGCCATACAGTCAGTAAAAAAGTCGAATTACATAAAGGTTGTTTAGAAAAGTAAAAAGAAATTATGAAAACAAGATATTCGTTAATTCGTTACCCTTTTCTTTATCGTAGTCTACCCTCTCTACCTACCCCTACTCCCCTCTCCTCCTCATCCTCTACTATTTTTCCACTCACCTCTTTCCCTCCTTCCCTACCCCTCCACTCCCACTTCGTTTTTCCCCTCCCCATCCTCTATTCTCCCCGTCTTCTCCTTTTATGTATGGGGGGGACAGAGAGAGGGGGGTCGCTGATTTAACGAAGCGGCCTTGCTGTGGATGTGCTGTGTCTTGCGACACTGCTTCTGACCCAGGGCAGTGGACAAGGTGCAGGGGTGTGGAGTGTATTCAGGGATGGAATGGGTGGGAATGATTTTATGCCTTTTCCTTTTTGGCTACCTCCCTTGTAAGGGGGGGAAAAGCCTTGGTATATGTATGTATCCTCTACTCTCTTTCCCCTCATCTCTGATCTTCCTTTTCTCCCCCTCCATCTCCCCTACACTCCCCCCCTATCCTCTACTCTGTTTTCCCTCATCTCTTTTCCTCCTCTCCCTCTACACCTCAACTCCCTTTCTTCCCCTACCCTAGACTTATCCCCTCCCTACCTGTTTCATTGAACCAGAAGACCACCTCCTCCTCCTCCTGCTCCCAACTACCTCCTTCCTAATGTGCAGCATTAAGTTCTTCATCATGGTGACGTGCGGTTTTGTGTCACCTAAGGACAGACAATTTTATTCAGTTGGGGAGGCGACTTCCTGGATAGTGGGAGTATTCGGCCAAAGAGACGCCTGCGTGTCGGAGTTCGGACTTCCGTAGCTGAATAAACTCGTCTGTTTTAGCCGAATGAGGGGCGGAATCTATGTCTCCGTGTTGACGGGGTTAAGGTCTTCAAGTTGAAAATGTTTTCCGTCAAAGAAGGAAAAGAATGAGGGCCCACGCTTATGCCGCCATTCACGGGCCCCACAATAGAACATTGCCACATTGCCGCGTGAAGGGGGACGGGGCTTTAAGGTGTTTCAACAGGTGTTTTGCCCCTTCTGAAGTGCGCGGGTTTAAGTCCCGTACTGTGAATAATTCGTCATTATGTGATTGGCAGTTGTCGGTACGTCCATCTAAGGAGCCTTTATTAGAACGATGTTTCGTTTGTTACAGCTGATGTACTTGATTAAGCTATAATAAACGAAACGTCGCACTAACAAAGGCTACTTTCCCACATGACGTTTCTTTAGAAAGAATTGGTTAGTTGTTCTTTCCCTTGTGTTCGTCTGCAGACCTGAAAGGGGAGATTCAGAAGGAAAACCAGACTAAAAGCAACTTCGATTCAAAGTCTGAGAGAAAGAAATGAAAGTAAATATGAAGTAAAATGAAAATAAATCACACAAAAAATAAAGGCTGCATACCAAGTTTACCACCTTTCCATTACACTAACATTCACGGCAGTGTTTGGCGAATTTTGTCAAACATGCTGTGTACAGCTGAGTTGACTTCACTCAAAGTCTCCTTCTTACATACGATACTATTGCTCTCCCAAAAATTATCTATAAACTGTTTCATAGTAATGAACGAGGTAAGAAAAAAATCAAACCTGATAATTATATATCTACTGAAGAGGATTGCAGTTTGCAATCGAAATATATAGATTCCCCGTTTCCAGCCTTTTCTACTCCAACAGTGGTTTTACCGTGATATATATATATATATATATATATATATATATATCTATATATATATATATATATATATATATATATATATATATATATATGTATATATATATATATATATATATATATATATACACATATATACTCCTTTCCTCACCTCATCCGCTTCCTCCTTCTTTCCCAGCAATTAATCTTCCTCTTCCCTTTTTTCTTCCTCGTTGTCATTCTCTTTCTCCTCATCGTCCTCCTCTTCCTTTGTCTTCTACTCATTTCTTCACCTCTTTCTCATCCTCGTCCTTAGTTCTCTTCTTCCTCTGCACCCTTCCTTCTCTCCCTGATTGTATTATTTTTCGCTTTTCCACCCTCTTATTTTTTTCTTCTTCTTTTCTCGCTCATATTTTTATAGTTTTTCCTTCAAACCCATTACCTGTTTCTTTCAGATTCTTTTCTTTCCCTTCACTTTTTTTGCCTATTGTCATGTTACCTTTTGGGTATTTTGAAACTTGAAAAGTTTACTGTTATTCTTAATTTCTTTCTTTTGTCCAGGAACAAAAAAGAGTGTTTCGCTTTTATACTTTATTTACACAAAAATAATATAACAAAATCACTCGGTGTCTTAATTAACATTAATTTAAGTATAGAAGATAGAAAATCACGTGAGATTATGAACTAACCCTTAATATTTGTACACTTAAACTTACGCGTATTGTAAGTAAACATGTGGAAAAAAAACAACAGAAAAAGGTCACACACGAAAATCCGATAATAAAAAAAAAAAATGTTTTGCACTCCTAAATTCACAAAAGGTGAGCCTAAAATCATTCAAAAACCTCACACCAGACATAGGACGTATTTCCACTTGCTTTTTGCATACTTAGGCTGTTACTACATACCTTGTGGGAAA
>NC_134777.1:79608634-79611134 GCF_046742065.1 Oratosquilla oratoria
CTAAGAAGCCCCCCTCCCTTTCACCACCTAAACCCCACCCCCATCTCCTCCTGGGAACCCTTTTCAGTCCGTATCCGGACTTAAACATCCGGAGAAACAAGTTTCCGGAGATATGAAAGGTTAGATTTTAATTTCCCCCCTCATGTAGTATACACGAGGGGGGTGGGCATTTCTCCTCGTCTTCCACCTTCGGTTCCTCCTCTTCCTCCTTTTCTGAAACCTTCTTCCTGAGGCAGCCCCACCCACGCCCCGAATAAGACACAGCAAAGTAACCGTGAACGAAGAAGGGACCCTTCTTAATATGTCTACATTTACACAGACAAATTATTTAGATGATGAACAAAAGCACGAGGAAAAACACGGAATCTTAGTTACTCTATCGTTCGAACGAAACGTTAGAGTAACTAGGATTCAGTGCTTTCCCCCTGTTTAAGTTCATCATCATATATGTACATATACATATACATTTACGTTTACGTTTACCTTTACATTCATATATGCATATAGATGTATATACACATATGCATACATATATATTTATATATTGTATGTATATATATGTATATATATATATATATACATATATATATATATATATATATATATATATATATATATATATACATACTCATATTATACATGAGTATGTATATATTAATTACATAAATACTAGAGAAATAAAGAAGCAGATTTTCTTGTATGCACGTAGAATTAAAAAACGACAGCATTTTTACAGCTGATTATTTAGTTTTCTTCGTATTTTCAATTACCTAACTATACTACTTGTTCATCTCCTAAATGCAAGAGATAGAGTTAGGAAACTGGAAAATATCAAGAAGAAAATAATCACCCAATAAAAATAGAAATCTACATACATACGCATAGACCTATATATACATATACATATACATATACACATACATATACATGTACATATGCATATTCACCTACATATATGAACATCTATGCATATGCATATGGGCATGTGTTTATGCATGTACGTATGTGCATGCGTATACAAATACATATATACATATACATAAATATATTCATGTACTGGAAATTATCTGTGCATGTATATTTGTGTTTATAAAGTACATATGTAAGAGGACGGGTAATATCGTAATGCAGGTTGCCATGCTTTTTTCCTCTGGTCATTATGCCTCAGTTCGATCATTGATACAAACGATGGCTTTTGTAAAGACTGTCCATTTTCCCGGCACCTAGGCAGGACGGAGCAATATCATATCTATCGGGCAACCCCCCCCCCTCCTTTTTTATATAAGAAGGAGAAGAGGAACCTGAGCATCCACGTCGAAGACCTTGAGAAGCTCACAAGAGATTATGGTCAAACAGTACTTCATCGTTGTGATACGCGAGTTCTACGTGACCTGAGATCTGTCGCCTGATGTTCTCCTTCGGGCTGATACAGGATTTTTTTTTTTTTTTTTTTTGGGGGGGGGGTAGGTGAGTTGGTTGTTAATAGCAAGTAGAATGTAGAGGCCGTGATAGAAATAGCATAATCATGAAAGGTGACGACACATGGAGTAAATGTCAAATAGAGAAGGAGACAATGATGAACATGGTACTGTCATGTAATATAAAAATACGCACACACTAAAAAAATCTGATTGGATTCCTAATAAGTATAGGCCTATAAGCTTAACTTCAGTCGTAGGAAAAATAATGGAAACTATCATTAGAGATGCTATCGAACATCATTTAGAAAGTAACTGTTTGATAAATGATAGCCAGCATGGATTCAGACGGAAACATTCTTACGTGACTAATTTACTCGTATTCTACAACACAGTCATCTCAAGTTATGACAAAAGAAACAATCTAGATTTGGTATATTTAGACTTTGCAAAAACTTTTGATACCGTCCCCCACGAAAGATTACTTTCTAAATTAGCTTCACACGGAGTAAGTGGCAACCTATTAAGTTGGGCTAGAAATTGGTTGAATGATCGAAAACAGAGTTGTTTTAAATGGAAAAACTTCTATATGGAAAAATGTTACAAGAGGAGTTCCTCAGGGTTCCGTTCTTGAGCCACTTCTTTTCATAGCATATATAGATAATATAGACCACGGACTAAAATCTATTGTCTCCAAATTTGCTGATAGTATAAAATGTGCGGGATGGCAAATGATCACTTCAATTAGATATTCAAGAAGGTTTAGATAAATTACAGCAATGGTCTGAAAAGTGACTAATGAAACTTAACACAAGTAAATACACGGTTATGCACATAGGTAAAAACAACAGTAAATACGATTACAAGTTATTTGGAAATTCGTTAACAAAAGTGGATAGTAAAAAGGATCTAGGGGTAATTATCAGTAACGATCTCAAATCATCTAAGCAGTGTATTTCAGCCTCTGATAAAGCAAATAAGATTCAAGGACTGATCGCGCGATCTTTGACTTCAAAAGCTCATCTCTCATTAACAAGCTATATAAATCGTTAGTTCGTCCACATTTCTGTATGGTCACCGAA
>NC_134777.1:79613634-79616134 GCF_046742065.1 Oratosquilla oratoria
GTTTATATGCTTATATATATGTATATATATATGTTTATATGCTTATATATATACATATATATATATGTATATATTATATATATATATATATATATATATATATGTATATATGTATACACATATACCAACGGCTTTTTCCCCTTTACAAGGGAAATGGAAAAAAAAACATAAAATCCACTCCCACCCATTCCATCCCCAACATACTCCACTCCCACCTGTTCCATTCCCAACATACTCCACTCCCATTTACCCCCCTCCCTCCTTCTTATCTTGGCTACTCCTGGATGACAGATCATCCCTGCATCTCGCCCACCGCCCTGGGTCAGAAGCAGTGTAACAAGACACAGCACATCTACAGCAAGGTTGCTTCGTTTAATCGGCGACCCCCCTCTCCGTCCCCTCATGTAGAAAAAGAGAAGACGGGGAGAAATCCCTTTGGGCTACGTCAAAATATTATCCACACCTACTCTCTCACTCCCCCATCCCCCACCGACTCCCTTTCATGGATCACAGCATCATCCATACACATTCTCCATTCACCCCTATCTTCTGTCTTCTCCTTTCCTTCCTCCACAGAAATTCCCCTCTTTCCTAGTGCCCCTTCTATCCCATCCATCCATCTCATCATTGAACGCCCCCTCATGTTCACTCCTTCCACCTCAGTCTTCCACACCTCTTTTACTAGCCTTTCTTCACTCATTCTTTCCATGTGTCCAAACCATCCCAATACTCTTTCATCAACCCTAACTCCCAACTCCCTTTCCACCCCCACTCTCCTCACCTTCTCGTTTCTCACTCTATCCAACCTTGTAACCATATTTCTCAGGTATTTCATCTCAAATACATTCAAACTTCTACTCATTACCTCTCGTATGTTCCATGTTTCTGCCCCATACAGTGCTGTTGGTACAATCATTCCTGCATACAATCTCCTCTTAGCATTCATTCCCAAATGTTTATTTCTCATTACACTTTTTAATCTCCCAAGGCATTTACTTGCTTCTCTCAATCTACATTCTACCTCCACTTCCAGTCCTCCTTTCCTGCCACATTCACACCCAAATATCTAAAGCTATCCACTTTCTCCAGTCTCTCTCCCTTAATACTCACTCCCAATTTGCTGCCACTTTCTCCCATTGTACATCTCATCACCTTTTACCCACATTTATCTTCATCTTCCCTCTTTCTCACACTTTCTCAAACTCTATCACTAACTTCCTTAATTCCTCCTCTGATCCTGCCACAAGCGCAGTGTCGTCAGCACACAACAACTGGCTTATTTTCCATTTTTCTCTATTTTCTTTAGCTATCTCCAATCCCTGGCCCATTACCCATACGTTTACCTCTCGCACCACCCTATCCATGTATAAATTGAACAGCCAGGGCGACATAACACATCCCTGTCGAAGTCCTACCTTTACCTTAAACCAATTACTTTTTCCATTTATAATTCTAACACAGGCTTTACTACTCTCGTAAAAATTCTTGACTACTCTTCACAGCTTTCTTCCTATCCCATATATTTGCAATATCTCCCAGAGTACCCTCTTGTTTACCCTATCATAAGCCTTTTCCAGATCCATAAAGGCTCAAAAACATCCTTACATTTTCCTAAGGCTTTCTCACATAACTGCCTTACCACAAAAATCTGATCCACGCAACCCCTACCTGTCCTAAACCCACACTGTTCCTCACCAATTACCCTATCTGTTCCTCTCCTAACCCTCACAATCAAAACCCTTCCATAAGCCTTCCCAACTACACTCAGCAAACTGATCCCTCTGAAATTACTACAGTCACACTTGTTCCCTTTCCCCTTGTAAAGTGGAAATATACAGGCACTCCGCCAGTTCTTAGGCACACTACCCTCTTTTAGATAAATATTAAACAATCTCATCATCCAGTCCACCATCACTGTACCTCTCTTTTCAAGACCTTCCGCATGACACCCATCCAACCCAGGTGCATTATCTGCTCTCATCACTTTAATGATTGCTTTCACCTCCTCTTTCTTTATTTCTCGTCCACTAGAACCATTTTTTCCTCTCTATCCTCCTTCACATTTTCCAACTCCCTAAAATACTCTGTCCATCTTCCTTTTACTGCCTTATCTTCCATTATCATCTCTCCATTTCCACCTTTTAACTCTTCTTCTCTAGTTGATTCGCCTGCTCTTCCTCTCTTAATTTCCTTCCAAAACATCTTTTCATTACTTTAAAAAATTTCTGTCATACTCTTACTCCATTTCACATCTGCTCTCCTCTTATCTTATGCTATACTTCTCTTTTCTTTGTAGCTCCCATATGATTCTCTCGACCTGTTTTGTAACCAATCTGTGAATGCTTGTTTCTTCTCTTCTACAACCTTCGTTGCTTCATCATCTCACCACTCACAACCCATCCCTCTATTTCTTCCCGTCTTCCTTGTTTCACTCACCAACTTTGCACAACTTGTGACACCCCCGTCCTTGAACCATCCCCATTCCTCCTCAACTCCTAGT
>NC_134777.1:79626134-79633634 GCF_046742065.1 Oratosquilla oratoria
CCCTCTCTCCTCAACCCCCTCCTCCACCGGAATACCTTGTTTGGGCCTCCGTTTATAGCTATTTGTGTGAGTTTGAATTTGTATGTGTTATAGTGATGCACATATCTTACGATGGCATGTGTGTATTTTATGTTAGTTAACACTGGGCAATAATGTTATTGGTTAAATGTTTGAACTTACCCTGAACCATAATGTCGATCAACACTTTTTTTTTGGCTCACGTCTTCAGCCCTATGTCATAATTCAACTTTTCTTATAGTTAATAGCAAATTATTTCATTGGCCTTGTTTCCAGGTAAGAGTCTGTTTATGTATTACTTGTTAGTATCACTAGCATAAGTAACAGTGAAATAGCCTAATTCAATTAGAAGAAAAACAGGTTGCTGCCTAACATTGGCACGTGAGAGCAGCAACACATAAGGACAGCAGCTGTGTTCATGTGTAAAGTGTAAACAAATCTAACGTCGCAAGAAGCCGCCAATGCCTTCCGTACATATGTAACACCAGCCGAAAATAGCCTCCCTAAATGGCGGGACCCCCACTAAAAAGGGTCCCCAGGTGGGACACGTACCCTAACAAAACGGGGATATGGGAGGGAGGGGGGACTACATAGCCTCCCTATTTTTAACGACGAGCAAACCCCTACCCCTCCCACTCTCCAGTCTCTCCCTCCTCCTCCACCACTTCCTCCTCCTCCTCCTCCTCTTCCTCTTCTGCCTCTTTCTCCTCCTCCTCCTTCTCCTTGCTTTGCCAACGCAATCTGGAGGGAAAAGAAGTTTTGGAGAGAAGAAGAGAGAAACAAATAGAGGGATTTGGCCGAAGGAAAAGAGAAAATGGAATGCAAGAATCTGGAAAAGGACGAGAAGAACGAGGAGTTGGAGAAAGACAAGAGGCAGGGATAGGAGTAGGAAAAGTGAGGAGAGGACATGGAAAGGGTAAAAGCGGAGGCGGTGAAGGCGGCGGTGATGGTGTTGGTGGTGGTGGTGGTAGTGCTGATAGTAGTGGTGATGGTGGAGTTTGGTGTTGGTGGTGTTTGTCGTCGTCATCATCTTTGCCATAGTCGTCATAATCATCGTTGTCGTCATCGTTGTCGTCGCCGTGACAATGGTAACGGCTTTCGGTGGTGTTATAGGTCACGTTAGCAAAAGATGTCTTTATAAAGAAGCCTAAAAACAAAGTAGGTGACACACTGGTGTACATACTCGTACATCTGAGAGAGCCTTTATGTACATCATTTCTTACAGACACACACGTATCCATCCACACCACTACTCTTTAACGCACAAACACACGCGGACGCGCACACACACACCGTGTGAATGAACACATGGATGTCAAGGGTGTGTTTATACACTCTGTCCTAACGTTGTCGCTTCTTGATATGAAGAGTATACCACGATTCTTTCTCCCTCTGCCTTTCCTAACCCTTTGCTCGGTGCGATTATCGCTCAACGATGATTGTTATGGCTCAATGATGATCGTCAAACGATTGTCTAGATTCTAGAACATCAATATTTTGTTTTTGAATGATGAGGCTGTTTGTCTTCGAGCTGCAAAGTACGAAGCTGCTAATTATTTTAACCGAACCTACAACCAACGCATTTACCCAAATATGATGCCTGCCAGATATGATGAGCGTCATCCATCATTGGCTGTGGTAGGCTAATAAAATCTCACCGAGCAAAGCATACCTTTACCCTCATTCTCATAAACAGACACCCCACTCTCCGCCCTCCACAATGACCCTTTGCAGTGCTGGGTCTCCTAAAGATGAGACAATCTAAATAAGTTTGAACAAATAGGATGGTGTAGTTCCGATACGCTTGTGGGCGTTAGTCATGGGGGGGGGGTGAGGTGGGGAGGGAGCTGATTTGGGGGCTTGTGAAGGGGCTGTGGTGGCTGTAGGACCAAACTATCCCCTGAGGGACGATACAACCTCTGTAACTAACCAGTAGTTTGATCCGGCTTAGTAAGGTTGCATGTTTAGTGAGAAGTGCATGGGAAGTTTTGGTATGTTGGAATGCCTGTGTATGTGAATGAAGTCTGAAACCCATGTAATCAGCTCAACTATACTGATTAGATGGAAGCATACATATGCGAATCCGTTTATTCTCCCGAAATTCTGAAAAGGGAAGCTATTCAAGTTGTTTTTGTAAACATAATTTTGTCAACATGAATCCCAAAGGTACTGCTTTTCAAGCTCGGGGTTTACTTCGTAAACACTAAGTCCTGTACTCCCTTCCCCCATCGCCATTTACCCCCAGCATCACCCCCTCTCCCCCTGTTTCTTTCACCATCATTTATTGGACTTTTTCCCCTTCCATTGAACGAAGTTGATGACATTAATGGAGTAAGGGTGGATATATTGGTGGTTGGAGTTGAATAGGACACCAATAGAGCAAATAGCCTTGGTGTTTCTGCTTATGCTTCCAATGAGCGTTATTTCTGTCCAAGATGATGTCTGTGGCACTAGTTTAGGTTAGGGTTAGGAACATGAAGGGAGATATCTATAGTGGCATCCTCAAGTGGCGCCTAAGTGGACGCGAACCCGTGACGGTAAAAGTGGAGGTCCATTTTAGAGATGATATCACTAAGATGGCATTCGAGGCCAAAGTGGCATTTTAAGTTATGGTTGTACTTTGCGGAGCTGAGCTCGAGTAGGAACTTGGCACTAAAGAGACTATTCTTGGCACTAAAATATAGTGCCTTGAGTTACGTTCCGAAAGGCCGTTCGTAACTCAAAATGATCGTAAGTCGTTATTCAGCATCATTTTAAGGGTACTTGAATCTACACGCATAAGTATGCTGTAAAGTCAATAAATGTTTTCTTATGTTAAAATACATTAATAATGATGCATAAAAATTTGTAATAGTAATATTTCAATGTTGAATTTCTTACCTTTGAGGCTACGTTCGTTTGTCTGAAAGTTCATAAGTCGAATGTTCGTAAGTAGAGGAGCGTTTGTAAATTGGAGATAACAGACAAAGCACCTGTTCTCTCTCGGATACACTAAACGTTACCCTCAAAATTTTGTCATTGAAAATGTAAGAAAGAAAGAGAAAAATATGAAAGAAACAAACAAGGAAAAGAAAGGATGAAAGGGAGAAAAAAGATGGATAGACAGATTGATAGACGGGAAGATAGATAGATGAATAGGTAGGTACATACATGGAAAGAAAGAAAGGGAAGAAAGAAAATAAGAAAGAAACAAGGAAGGAATGAAAGAAAAAATAAAGAAGAACGAAAGAAAGAAAAAGAGAAGAATCGGAGAAAAAACAACAATTGGAGTAAAAAAAATCAGAAGACAAAATAACAAGAAACCGTACAAACGAAATAGAAATTAAGAAGTAAAACAAGGAAGCATGAAAGAAAAAAAAAGAAAGAAAGTTATGAAGGAGAGA
The DNA here is from genome assembly GCF_046742065.1 of Oratosquilla oratoria. Taxonomy (NCBI): domain Eukaryota; kingdom Metazoa; phylum Arthropoda; class Malacostraca; order Stomatopoda; family Squillidae; genus Oratosquilla; species Oratosquilla oratoria. The sequence goes on from NC_134777.1 coordinate 79,629,536, forward strand.
GAGAAAAACGTGGAGCAGCCTTTTATACACCAGTAGTTTTACTTCAACGTGACCAGCAACGATAGTGAATTTCTTCTTATGTAGACCACCGACTTCACCATACATCTTTCTAGAGATCTTGCTAGATCGTTGTAGATTTGAAAGCACGGAGGCTAGAGAGATGAGCGCCAAGTCTAAGGACAGAGAGTTCTCTCTATATGCAGTTTCTAGAGTTCAAAATATCTTCAATATCTGGAAAAACAAAAGACCCAAAATCTTGAAAGTTTCGCATATGAAAAAGACTTTTTACTGCTCTTTTTTGAGACTCCAAGAGCAACAGTCTTGATACATATTTTTTAGAGAGAGTGAAAGATAGCTATAGCAACAACAGTTTTGATACAAACTCCGTTTTTTTATCACACACACACACACACACACACACACACACACACACACACACACACACACACACACACACACACACACACACACACACACACACATCTCTATATATATACATATATACATATATATATATATATATATATACTGTATATATATATATATATATATATATATATATATACAGTATATATATATACATACATTTTAACAACCACAGTGCACTTTTAATTCTAAGCCATTAGCATCGGGAGACCCAATGGAGGCCACAACCAGAAATTGAAATGTGGTACTGCCAAGGACTTGAACTCAGCTATCACATGACAAGTGACGCAGTGACTTACCAACTACGCTATCAAAAGAGATATAAGTCAAGCGCAATTTTCCTTATATATATATTTGTATGCCCGAGTACATACACATACATGAAATTTTGCGTTCAACCCATCTCCACTATGATACTACAATTGAAAGTATACAAACGCGGGAAAGTATTTGTACAACACTGAATGGATCCCAGTGATTAGAGATACATTTTAACAACCACATTGTACTTTAATTCTAAGCCATCAACATCGGGAGACCCAATGGAGGCCTCAACCAGAAACTGAAATGTGGCACTGCCGAGGACTCCAACTCAGCTATCACATGACAAGTGTAAGAGGCCGGTGATAGAGGTAGACATTTAGGTAGATCGAGGGGTAGGTGAAACGATATGTAAATTTTACCCAGGTGTTATGATACAATGGCCGACTGGAAATTGCAGAGAGTTGCATATTCTAGCTTACCATCTTGTATTTATAAATATTGGTTGGAGCGACGATCAAAGGTACTGATGTGACTAATATGTAAACACAGAGCTCGTTCTGCTTGCGACAAATTGCTTGCGTAAACAATATTGCTTGAGACAGTATAACAATCTTTCTGATTGGAGAAAAGGGTGGGGTAGGAGAAAAATTATTGGCGCATGGAGGTAAAGTCACGCCCTAAAAGGGTGTCACTTATTTGTAACGTTCAAAGTTATTGGATGAATTAAATCGTGACGTCGGAGCAGACTTGGCTTGGTGGATGTAAGAGGAGTCCTGGTGGGAGTCCCCTGGTGTAACTTGAATAACCAAGTGTAATTTATTTTGGAAGAAAAGATAAAGAAAAATAAGTTTAATTCACCTTCGAACTGAATAATGGAACTTGACTAAAAAATTACCCTACGAGAGTGGCATGGGGCCTTGAAACGAGTGACTTACCATACTACAATTAAAGAAAGAAAGTGAAGAAAGTTGTAAGTGAATTACAATTTCACTGAAGGAAACTGAAGTGTTGGTAGCAGTGAAGCTAACAGTGGCGGCAGCTAGGGATGAACTTCCTCCGAAGAGAATACAAGGCTGGTGCATGCAGCAAATTACAAGACTGAGGCAAGATAAGTCTACGGGTACACCAATCTACAGTGCACGCAACCATAACCACGCGGTGCACAACCACAACCACGCGTATGCTGAATCCAAGGGACGACAAGACGAGGAACGAGAGGTCTACAGCACTGCGAGCAACTACTACAAGGGGAATAAGGCGATCTTCAAGGCTATCATCTACAAGACGATCTTCAAGGCAGTGAGCGACGAGGCTGATGAACGACGAGGTTGACGAACGACGAGGCTGACGAGGGACGTCGAGGCTGACGTACGCACGGAAGAAATGCTGGCTACATTCCATCAAAAATAACTAAAGTATACCAACTAAAAGAAACATAATCCAAATAGATTTGGCAAGAAGTGCCATGATGCCCAACGTACGGCTAGGGCAAGGCAAGGCAAGGGATTAAGAAAAGACGCCGCTGCTTTGGCCATTGTTGACAAACTGGGTGTGTCAAACTTGCTCCACAGCTGGGCGATAAAAGAGGGGGGGGGGTGAAAACTGCGTGTTGGCCGACTACTTGCGACTACCACTACAAAGAAAGAAACACGTGAACATTCGAGATACGTGACACGTCCCCACCAAGAGAAAAAAATGTATAGGAGCGTAGCTCTTACGCATTTTTTTAAGATTTTAATTTCCTGCGGGAAATCACTCCAAAACTTTTGGCTACCGTCTAAGGCAAAAGCAAAGATGGGTGAACGACATTCACTCGCACATGACGAATGAGACCCACTTACAACAAAACAACAAAACTCCTTCTCTAAACAAAGGCGCTTAATGAGGATGCACTAAACTAGAAAGCTTCCACCGAGATAGCGTTACCAACACCAAAAGCATAAGCCACTGAGATGGCCGGCCTCGCGGTCTGTCTTTGAACCCCTGGAGAAACTTATTCTTTACGGCGAGAAGTTTTCGTTTCCGCTCGACGCTCAGGTGCCCCCACTTCCGACTTCAGCGGCGGTGTTTTCAGACCAGACACCCAACAGAAAAAAAAATAGGTAGGAGGCCGTCCTCTGTCTCTACCTCGTCCTCGGCTGCTCGCCGGGCCCGTTGAGGCAAACAAGAACCCACTTAAGGCTCCTCAGAGACACTCGTGGTAACCCTTTGACAAGTGATTTGACACAGCCACTGTCTGGGGCTCCTATCTGGTGAAGCGATCACGTAATTGGCAACCCTCACCCTTAAACCGAAAACAGGTACAGACCATAGCCTGCAAAAGCTTCCCCTAAAAAGGCAGAAGGGCCAAAAGTAAAATATCTTCCTGTCAAACCTGTGCTTGTGCACGGGACAGAGACTCGTCCAGGTGCTCTGCATTGACTTTCCAACACATAATTAAAACAATCTCCATACTAAAAAAAAAAATAAAAAAAAAATAAAAAAAAAAATAAATAAATAAATAAATAAATAAACCTCTAGGCCACTAAAAACAGACAAAATAAAAACAGTGTTGAGCACTACACACCAAGCCATTTAGAATAACCGCCTTTGCACAAAACAGACTCGGTCGTCTGGAGGCTTCTTTACGCCACCCCCACGTCTCAATGTCATTATGACCAAAACAGAAAAATGAGGATTGCCGTCCGCTTGCACAGTGAACGGTTCCCCAAAAAGTCTGTCAACGTCAACCTTGAATGGGCCTATTGGGAAGTCCCACAATATCCAGCTGTATAATAGGGATTATTTCCGGTCTCTCCCCTTGGTTGGGAGATCCGGCTACGTAGTCCTCGACCTTCCGACTTTCTCGCCGAGAGAGGGCCTGGCTTCGCCTCTCGAAGGTCTCGCGGACGCCCGGGTGGCCCGCAAAGCGTCCGTCGTTGGCCACTTTGGCCACTTCCTGGGTAGCCTTCTGGTGAGCTGCTGGGACCACGATCTGCTCTCCGGGTACCCAAAGATCCTCGTCCTCGGGCAAAGTTGACAGCAATCGCCGTCTGCGCGACACCGCGTCGCGTAGGTGGAGGGCAGGTGTCTGTCTACCTTCCTCCTCCTCCTCCTCGTCAGTTTGGCCAGCACCAGGGATGACCATCAGCTGTCTCGCCTCCTCCTCCTCCTTGCCCCGGACGTCTGGGTGGCCCTCGTGACGAGGAGAGGGGAAAACCAGCTGTTCCACAGCGGCCCAAGGTGCACCACCCTTGGATAAAGTGGACGGTAACTGCCGTCCACACGGCACCTCCTCGTCAGTTTCCTCCGAAAGGATGGCCAACTCCTCGTCCTCCGTCTGGTCTGCAATCGGATCCGGTCTCTCTGCAATAGACTCCGGTGCTGCAACCAACTCCTGTCTCTCTGAAATGGACTTATCTGGGGGAGA
>NC_134777.1:79636134-79641134 GCF_046742065.1 Oratosquilla oratoria
ATATATATATATATATATCATATATATATATCATATATATATATATATATATATATATATATCACAAGTCCTCGAACTGATATAACCTAATGGAGTTCCTAGTCTTTTTTGTAACACCTCCACATCCCTTCACTTTGATTACTTCATACATTTGAGACTTGGACACGAAAACATGAGCCGGAAACCAAAGACTTGCGTAGGACTGCACTGACATTGAACAAAGAGAATCAAATGCCAATTGCACCTTTCACTGGAAGGGTTGTGATGTTGCCATGACAACTATCAGAGTAAGAAAGAAACGTTAGGCTCGTTTCACAAGTATCAACTTTTCGCCGTGCGCCGTCCACGACACGACATCGTGCTCTCCAATAAACATTGGTGTCCATAGACACTTTCACACATCACGACCATGTGTGAAAACATCCATAGACACCCATGGTTACTTGAGAGAGGACGCCGTGGAGTCGTGGACAGCGCACGGCGAAAAGTCGATACGTGTGAAAGGAGGTTCATTGTCTGCAGAGCAGAGAAGAGGAAAACTGACAGACCAAGTTGCCATGGAGACCAAAGTCGGATGAATGTTCAGATTCAGTGTCGTCAAGTTTAATGCAAAGATTCGATATGAGGCGTGGGAGTGAAGTGCCAGCTAAGTCGAGAGAGTCTCATAGGATCGTTTGACATGTATCGACTTTTCGCCGTGCGCCGTCCATGACACGACGTCGTGCTCTCAAATAACCACGGGTGTTTACGGACGTTTTCACATGACTGTGGTCGTGGCCGTGAGAACACGATGTCGTGTCGTTGACGACGCACGGCGAAAAGTCGATACGTGTGAAAGGAGCCTCAGGAAGGTAGACCGGGAATGTGTACGAGGAAGGAGAAAAGGGCCACGAGATTCGAACTAAAAATGAACTACTAAGGCGGGTTAAGGTGCGTCAAGAACGGAATATCAAGAAGGAAGTACAGATAGGGAGTGGTTGGGAGTACCTAAGGAGTGTGAGGAAGAAAGTCTTAGCATATGTAAAAAGTAACATTTCAAAAATCTCACATTATCTAAAATAAGCAAATTGAGTCAATAGAGTGGTAAAAGTTATTATGCCCGCTTATTGGTTATTTCTAGTCTTTCTAAAGATGAGAATATGAAAAAAAAATAGAGAAAAGTTTTGTTTGTACTAGAGAAAGTTTTTTTATGCCTCTTCACTATAAGTCACCGTAAATCAAATATCAAAGGAGATTCCAGGGAGCACCAGAGAACAAGCAATAGCCAAGGAAAGCGTGGTGAAGGAGTACCAAGAAAGAAATACCATTGAAAAAAAAAGTGCCAGAGAGAAGTATGAGGGAAGTACCAAGGAGAGGTGGTTGGAGGAGAATGCCAGGAAAGAGGTGCATGGGAGGGAATATAAGAATGGAGGAGGCTGCAGGAGACCATAAGGCCTACACTAGGCAGTTCCATGTCCCTTACCGCCTGTCATTCCTATCCATATGTTTATCTAACAATTTTTTAAAACAATTGTTTCAGCACTCACTACATGGGGGCGTCGGGGGGGGGGCGTCGGGAAAGAGTAAAGTTAATGAGTGAATTTCAGAAGAAATAATGAGAAAGTAATATTGTATGCGTACGTGTTATAGGTGTCTATATGGAAAAGCAAATACTGTAAAAGGGAATGCTGTAAATCATGGAAGTAATATCAAAGGCCGGTGTCACACTGTCCGGCGACGCCGTTGCGGCTTGATATTGGCTGTAGCAAAGTATTCTGAGTCATTAGACTCGGAAGGTTGTTGGAGCATTCTAACTGGGGGAGGGGAGATGGTGGTCCTTATATTAAGTTCTGGCTCTCTTCAAGTGATTCTATCAAACTAATTGAACTTACTCATTATCTGGCCGCATCTGTCGCCGCTGCATAGTGTGACACCGGCATTAGGCAAGAGTACCAGAGGAGTAATGTTGAACGGAACGGCAATAAAGAGAGTTGCAGGAAATGAGTAAAGGGAAGGAACTGCTGAGTAAGAACTTCCAGGCAAAAGCGAGGAAGGATTTGAACGACCAGTCTAGGAGAAATTGGGTGTATTGTGCGTGTGTCCTCATTTACATTCTAGTGTGTGTTTGTGGGGTAGGGGGGAGTTTAGATGTTTGTGTGTGTGTGTGGGTGGGTTTGAGTGTGTGTGTGCGTATGTGTGTGTGTGTGTGTGTGTGTGTGTGTGTGAGAGAGAGAGAGAGAGAGAGAAAGAGAGAGATTGAGCAAACGAAAGATAGTGAAAGAGAGAGGTTGCAAAAATATATGTGTGGATGTACCACCGGATGCGTATGTGATTGCGCCCATGAGACACAAGTCCCCGGGTCCTGCTCCTGGTGGGTGTGGGTTGGTGTGTGCGTGTGTGTGTGTGTGGGGGAGGGGTGCGTTTGTGTCCGACCTCTGTCAGGAACAAAGCTTTCCTTACCAAAAGCGTTTCTACGATTTCTTCATCTCTCTCTCTCTCTCTCTCTCTCTCTCTCTCTCTCTCTCTCTCTCTCTCTCTCTCTCTCCATGTCTCTCTTTTCCTGTGTGTGTATGTGCGTTTGTGTCTGTCTGTCTGTCTTTCCCTCCCCCCCCTCTCTCTCTCTCTCTCTCTCTCTCTCTCTCTCTCTCTCTCTCTCTCTCTCTCTCTCTCTCTCTCTCTCTCTCTCTCTATGTTTGTCTTTCTCTCTCTGTCTCTATCTATGTGTGTACTGTATGTATGGAAGTCAGGTAACGTTACCCCCATATTCAAAAAGGGTGACAGAAAGATGCCAATGAACAAGAGGCGTTGTTGCGTGAGTAATCTACTCGAGTTCTACAACACAGTAATCTCAAATTATGACCAAAGAAACAATATAGATTTAATATATCTGGACTTTGTGAAGGCTTTTGATACCGTCTCACACGAAAGACTATTTACTAAATTAGCTTCACACGGAATTAGTGGTAGCCAATTAAGCTGGACTAGTAATTGGTTAAACCATCGTAAACAGAGAGGTGTTCTAATTGGCAAAAGTTCTACATGGAAAAATGTTTCGAGCGAAATTCCTCAGAGTTCTGTTCCAATTAAAGTATATATAAATGATATAGACCATGGACTGAAATCTATTGTCTCCAGATTTGGTGATAATACAAAACTGTGCGGAATGGCAAATACTTAAACCAGTTAGATATTCAAGAAAATTTAGATAAAAGACAACAATGTTCTGAAAAGTTGCTAATGAAATTTAACACAAGTAAATGTAAGGTGATGCACATAGGTAGAAATGACAATAAATACGATTACAAGTTATTTAGAATTTTTTTAACAAAAGTGGATAGTGAAAAGGATCTCGACGTAATTATCAGTGATGATCTCAAATCATCCAAGCAGTGTATTTCCGCCTCAGAAAAGGCAAATAAGATTCTAGGACTGATTACGCGATCTTTTGATTTCAAAAGTCCATCTGATTAACAAGCTATATAAATCAAGTTCGTTCACATTTGGAATATGCTGTTTCCGTATGGTCACCGAATATCATTAAAGACATTGACAGATTGGAAAAAGTATAACGGCGAGCCATAAAATTGATTCCAAATATCAGAAGTAAATCATACGAAAATCGCCTAAAACATATGAATCTATTTTTTCTATAAAAAAAAAAAGCGTAGACTCAGAGGTGATTTGATACAGGTCTTTAAGATTCTAAAGGGAGTTGACAACATCGAAAGTAACGAAAATTTCACACTGAATGCGAATCAAACCAGATATAATGGTCTCAAAATGGTAAGAAGTAGATTTAATTTGGAAGTGGGTAGAAACAGCTTCGCCAACTGTGTAGTATATGAATGGAATAAACTTGCTGCAAAGGCAGTGCAACGTAGTACAGTTCGAAGTTTTAAAATTAATTTAGATAAATACCTAAACAATATGCTGTAATGTCTGCAATTTATCTTATTTCATTTTATTTTATTATTTATTTATTATGATTTATCTATTTGATTTCTATTTATTCATTTATCTTTATTAAAAAAAATTCTGTTTGTTTGTTATTTATTTGTCCTATTAATTTGTCTACTTTTCCCCCCGCATCCGACTTAGTTATGGACCAAAAGGTCTTTGTCGGCATGCTATTTCTTTATAATTCTTTGTAATCATTTGTATCTATCCATGCATCTATCCGTCTCGTTACCAAATTTTCATTGTATTTTTTCGGGTTCTTCTCTGTTTGTGTGTGTGTGTGTGTATGTACGTGTGTGTATGTACACGTGTGTGTGTGTGTGTGTGTGTGTGTGTGTGTGTGTGTATGTGTGTGCGCGTGCGTTTTTTTAAGTTCAAATGCGATGAACGTTGCAGCATATGATTATTGGCTTTGGCGATGTATCACTCGTAGAAAATCAAAGTAACGTTACTATATATTCAGATCATGTACAGGCAGAGCATTCGTTTGTAAATGAAGTCTGTTTGTACTTGAGGTTAGGGCATTGTCTCGATAGTCAGTATAGCTTATGGGGGCACAATTGCTCTCTAGGGTAAGGCCAGATATATAGTATAGATCTGGGTACTCCTTTTATTAGGAAAAGGATGATTATTCAACGACAAGAAGGAGAAGGTGAGGAACCTATGCCAGGAAATGCATAACTGCCAACCCAAGCTGTGGCCCATAGACTAAAATGTTGGCAGGAATATGACAATCTGGGCCATAACGAGGCCATACCATGCCCAAACGAGACCTTGCCCCCAGGAGCAAACCTAACCAGGAAGGACTGGGTTACCTTAAACAGAGGAAGAGCCAAGGTGGGCAAAACGAAAGAAAACAAACACAAGTGGGGATACACCAATAGCCCTCAATGTCCCTGTGGCGAAGTACAGACGATGGTCCACGTCCTCCGGGAATGTCCATTGAGTCCCCATTGCTCCGACCAAGACCTTAGGGAAGCAAATGAAACTGCCCTTATATGGACACGGTTCTGGTGCGACAAGATATGATGATGCATAACTGCGGCCTATTGGGCCAAGTAACA
>NC_134777.1:79646134-79676134 GCF_046742065.1 Oratosquilla oratoria
TACACCACCAGCGCACGTTAATGTGAAAATAGCATCAGTTTTGATAACAATTCCTTTTCATATCTTAAAGATTGGCGAGTAATAAGCTCCTTAGGCCATTCCAGTCAGGCACAGTTATCCCCAGTGTTTCTTAAAAGATGAATTCCTTAGGCTCATTTCACACTTATCGACTTTTCGCCGTGCGCCGTCCAAGACACGACGTCGTGCTTTCAAATCACCATGGACGCTCTCACAAGTGGTGGTGGTCGTGACGTGTGAAAGCATCTATAGACACCCATGATGACTTGAGAGCACGACGTCATGTCGTTGACGGCGCACGGCTAAAAGTCGATACGTGTGAAACGAGCCTTACAGTGGGTCTCGCTCCCTTGCTTGAATCCTTTCTAATGGGATTTGACTTTCTCATGGAAAGAATAGTTCGTCCTTGTATGAATTCCAGAATCTTTCTCTGTGTTTGAGTAAACACTGTGCAAATAGGAGTCAGTTAATCAAAATAGCCTTAACCCTGCGGTAACCCAGTGGATACAGTGTTGAATTCATGAGGAGATGGTCGTGTGTTCGATTCCCGGGACCCGCTGCGGGCTTCCTGTGTTGGTTGCCGACAGCCCTGGCCAGACGAGGATAGGCAACTCAACATCAGCCTAAAGGCCCAACGGCTTTCCACAACTGGCTGGTCTTTAACCTTTCATGGATTTCTCAAGTACCACTGCGTGGGAGTGGGATGGTGAGAGAGTTAATCCTGCTCATAGGATAATATTCGAAAAAAAAAATCTATTATGGACGTGGCCGAAGGGTCACCCATGCAGTACTTGGTTGTATCAGGTAAATTACAGCACATCAGCACTCATGCTCACTTTAGATACTCTCTTCATCGTTATCAAAGAATGTCATTGCTATATAATCATACTCAGCTTCGTCGTTATTGATCCTGTTTAACCTCGCAAACTTCCCCTATCAGGAGACCAGGACGATGCCCCCTACAGAGGACTTTGTAGCGTGGAATTTAGTGAGTCAGTAATGATTCACCTTGCTGGTGGTAGGGTTCGAATCGCCGTTACCTCGACCTTCGTCGCAAGTAGCGACGCTCTAACCCACTCGGGCAGCGAGCATCCACCGTCGTTTTTAAGGAATATAATCCAAACGCCAGACGATTCTATTCAGCATGAGGAACCGTAGGGCTGATTCTTCGGCGCGGGTTTCCTTTCCCGAGAACCTTACGAGTATTTGTGGTGCGAGCCGCTCACTCCTTTTTCTATGAGGTTCCAATATACCCCCAACACACTGTCGCAGCCAAAAACTTGCTCTCTCCTTTCTTGAACATTCTCTCCTCCTCTCCACCAGTTCCTTGACCAAAACCCTATTGAACTTTCAACCTTCTCTCCTCCTCCTCCTTCTCCTCCTCCTCCTCCTCCTCCTCCTCCCCCTCCTCCTCATTTTCCTCCAGTTGACTAAAAACCTATTGAACTTTCAAGTCTTTTCTCCTCCTACTCTTCCTCCTACTCTTCGTATTCTTCCTACTTTTCCTCCTCATTTTCCTGTTTTTCCTCTTCCAGTTCCTTGACCAAAGACCAATTGAACTTCCCTCATCTTCCTCCTCCTCCTTTCCTACTTTTTCTCATCCTCGTCTTCCTCCAGTTCCTTGACCAAAAACCAATTGAACGTCTCTCATCTTCCTCCTCCTCCTCCTCCTCCTACTAACCTTCATCTTACTCTTACTCCTCCTACTATTTCTCCTGTTCTTTCTCCTCTCCTCTTCTTCCTCCTCCTTCTCTTACTCCTCCTCCTACTCTGTCTCCTCCTCCTCTTCCTCCTACTCTGTCTCCTCCTCCTCTTCCTCCTACTCCTCCTACTTCACTTACTCTTCCTCCTCCTCGTGTTTCTCTTCTACCCCTCCACTTTCTGGACCAAAAACCAGTTGAACTTTCAATCTTCTCTTCTCCTCCCCCTCCTATTCTTCCTCCTATTCTCCCTCCGACTTTCTCTTTTCCTCCTTTTCTAGTACCATTACCAAAAATTTGTGAACTCTCAACCTTCTCTTCTCCTATCCCTACTCTTTCTCTTCCTCCTTCTTCTCCTGTTCTTTCTCCTCTTCCTCCTTCTTCTCCTGTTCTTTCTCCTCTTCCTCCTCCTTTTATTTTTCCTCATTTCTGTTCTCCTCTCCTTTTTTATTTGCCTTCTCCTTTTCCTCTTTCTTTTTCTTGTTCTCTTTCTCTTCCCTTCATTGTTTTCTCTTCCTTTCATTCTTCTCGTAGACTTTCTCGCTCAGACCAAATTTTTTATGTCTTCCTCCTACTCCTCATTTCCCCTCTCCTTCTCCTTTCTTTTCTTTTTCTCCTTTTTCATCCTCCTTTATTTTCTCCCGTCTCTCCATTCTCGTAAACTTTCGTGCTGAACTCAATTTTTTGTTCCATCTCCCTTCTCTCCTTCCTCGTCTGCTCCTCTTCCTCCTCCCTACCATGAGGGTCGTAGTGGTCCAGTGGGCATAATGCTAACCTTCCCACTACACTGATCTATGCTCTGAGAAAAGTTAATAAAAACATATCAAAATTCTTCATTTGGTGAAATATATGTGAAAATTACATTTTCATAAGAGTAACTAAATGAAAGTAGTGAATGAGGTAATGACATACATTGGTATATGTAGCTCACGAGAACATACAGCCTCACTTACATCATCACACTTCACCGGAGCACTGTCGTCGCCGATTTCTGACGAACTGCCATAAACTACCTCGACCAATAACGTAGTCAAAGAACGAAACAAACTACCTGTGGTGGCAATCGCATGTACCACATTTAGAAACAAGTAAGACAAACGTTTAAGACTATGATAATGCTTCCTCATGACCCCACCCTAAACCTGTTTTTATATATCGTTCTTATTATTTCAATCCTAATCAATATGGGCCAAAAGGTCTCCCTTTGATTCGATAGTTCTCTTCCTTTGAGAGAAACGAAACACCAGGTTTCATTCAGGTAAAGGTAGACTCTAGATTAAAAAAAAAAATAATAAAATTCGATTGACCGAAATGCATTTGAACTTCGGGGTCTAGCTCTGAGTTGAATAAAATCATTTGGTAGTCAATACAAGAAAAGGGAGCTACGGTACTGAATGGTTAAGGAAGACTAAGACGATACCCACCTCCCCCATCCCCTCCCCCGGCCCGGTCTACCCCATTCCCCTCCCAGCCCTCCCCTCCTACATCTTATTACCAGCCTCACATTCTTCGCTCCAACAAGCTTTGCAGCCCCTCTATATCTATTTCCCTTCACCCCCCTCCCCTTCCCCCTCCCCCATATCCTTGGTCCTCCATTCACCTCCTTTGCGCCACTCCAAGATACATAATTCCCAGACTTCTCTAACTCCCCTCCACTCCCTCCACTTACTCCCGCTTCCTTCCGCCCCCACCATCTTTCCCTTTTCCCACCAATTCTCCCCCACCATCTTCCCCCATCATCTTCCCCCATCATTTCCCCCCACTATCTCCCCTTCCACTATCTTTCCCCTCCACCATCCCCCCATTGTCTTCCCTATACCATTTCCCCCCACTATCCCCCATTCCACCATTTTCCCCCTCCATCATCTCCCCCAACCATCTCCCCACCACTACCACCACCATCTTCCAACGCCAGGCTCCTTCGCCATCCCCGGCACAAGCGCGGTCGTAGAATATTTTAAACGTGGAAGGTAAGAACTGTAACACAGACCGGTACACTTGTCCAATAGGGGACCCCGTTATAGCGTGCTTCACAAGGCCCTTAAATTTTTTCTTTCAAAATTTTAATACCTTTCTTTATTTACATTCTTTCGGTAACTAAAGAATGTTTTGTTTGTATAAAATATTGTACTTGAACTGATGAGATTAACTGTCTGACTGCATGAGTTTTCTTTGACTGAATAGAATTGCCTGGTGGAAATTGTAAAGTCGTATATTACAGTGAAGTATTTAATCATAATAAGCTTGAAGCTCTCTTAATAACACAGCTAAACTCTTCTCATTCCCGAACGTTTTGTGAATGACACCAGATTGAATCGCAAAAATGTAGGTAGGAAAAATCTAGGGAACATATGTATGTATATATGTATGTATATGTACATATGTATATGTATATGTACATATATATATATATATATGTATGTATATATATATATATATATATGTGTGTGTGTGTGTGTGTATGTATATATATATATATATGTGTGTGTGTGTGTGTGTGTGTGTGTATGTATATATATATATATAATATATATATATACATATATATATATATATATAATATGCAAAATAACCACAGGAGGAGAGAAACTTGTAGGCAGTAAGAACTTTCGTATAATACATCTTCAGTCTGAAGATGTAATATACGAAAGTACTTACTGTCTACAAATTTCTCTTCTGTGGTTATTTTGCATTTTCCTATCACGATAAAGTGATTGCTTTCGTATATATACAGTGTGGGGCGCGGAAACTTCCCGATTTGGGGATTGAATTATAAAGTGTTTACACTTCACAATTCTTTATTCTACTTTTATGTCTGTCACACAACATGGGAGATTTACTTTTACACAGTTCTAAAAACAATATATTTTAAATGTCTACCTCCATTATCAATACACTGATTCAGACGATTTCGGAAGCTTTGGTCTACTCTCTCTAGCATGGTGAGCGGTATATTGGCTATTTCAGTGCGAATGGCATTCTGTAGGTCTTCCAGTGTCTGTGGATGGTCGTTATAAACCATGGATTTGAGATAACCCCACAGGAAATAATCATAGGGGCCTAAATCAAGCGAGCGCGCTGATTTCCCTGAGAGGCGATTTAAACTGGCCAGCGCGCTCGCCTGATTTAGCCCCCTATGATTATTTCCTGTGGGATTATCTCAAATCCCTGGTTTATAACGACCGTCCACAGACACTGGAAGACCTACAGAATGCCATCCGCACTCAAATAGCCAATATACTGCTCACCATGCTAGAGAGAGTAGACCAAAGCTTCCGAAATCGTCTGAATCAGTGTATTGACAATGGAGGTGGACATTTAAAATATATTGTTTTTAGAACTGTGTAAAAGTAAATCTCCCATGTTGTGTGACAGACATAAAAGTAGAATAAAGAATTGTGAAGTGTAAACACTTTATAATTCAATCCCCAAATCGGGAAGTTTCCGCGCCCCACCCTGTATATATATATATATACATATATGTATGTGTGTGTGTGTGTGTGTGTGTGTGTGTGTGTGTGTGTGTGTGTGTGTGTGTGTGTATGTTTATGTATATTTACACGTGTTGGCTCGGGAGGGGCATCACATTGACAAATTCCCTTATGATTAACGCTTCACGATTTTCTTTTTCTTTTTTTCAAGTTAGTGGGACATTCTTTCATCAGGTGGATAAAAGCTATTCCAATTAATTTGTTGAGAGGTGTCACCTTATTCAATAATTTGATTCTGAACAAAGACAGATTATTTTTTTCAGCTGTGGTGGATCTCAATAAACGTAATAAAGTGTTACACGTCTCATAATTTTTATTCTGTCCATCAAAAAGTAAAGGTAAAAAGAAAAGACCTTTACAGAAGGTTAAAGGCTGCCTCTTCTAACACAGTGAGGAGTGTTGCTCATTCCAGTGTATGGATGAGCTGCCACCCCACAAAACTTTAATATGCGTTTCATATTATTGTTTCCCCTCAGATGCGGATGCTCACATGTGTTTTCGGATCTCCCAGCCCACCAGACTGATTTTTTTTTTCTATCAATGTTTACGAGTATCCTTATTTTCTCCCAGGAGCTGGTGTTCTTACCTTTTTGTTTTTCTCTTCCCCCAGAAACCGATATTCACGGATTTTTTTTCTCCCAAGCATTTCTATTTTTATTTTCCCCAAGAAACTGATCTTATGCATTTCTATTTTAATTTCCCCCAGGAAACTGGTCTTTATGCATTTTTCTTTTTTCTCTCCCCTCCAGATGTGATGGAGGGAAAAGCCAACTTCGTCAGCAGCTACTACAAGGGCGAAGAGGAAGAAGCAGTAGCCTACCCTCCGGAAGAGTACCCGGAATACACCGAGTACAGCTCCCACTACGACGACATCAAGCTTCCGGGGCGATTCTACCCTCGGCTCCCTTACCAGAAGCCCTACCGTGAAGACCCTGACTACCCGGATCCCTTTGAACCCTCCACCACTTTCTCTAATACCGGTACCGGAGGGATACAGTTCCACGCGCCGCCACCGCCGACTCCGTCGCCAGAACCCTCCGGACCCCACTTCGCCGCCCGGATCGATTCCGGGGACTATCGGGACTCTCCTCAGGGGGATACGCCCCAGGGGGGAGCCGCGATTAACTCGATCCTCGGGGCAATGCCAACCTTCGACAACTCCATGCCCCACAACATCACCGTGGCCGAGGGCAAGACGGCTTACATGTCCTGCAGAGTTTATAACATTGGACACCATTCGGTAAGTCTCGTAGCCCTAAAGTAAGGTCTGTGTTGGGGCAGGGAAATCGAACATTGTAATATTCCTTAACCATCTGGTTACTATGACTCTCACTCTCTCTCTCTCTCTCTCTCTCTCTCTCTCTCTCTCTCTCTCTCTCTTATTTGTTATTTTTGATGATAAACGATCTCTTTTCTAGATTCTTTTCTAGCCAAAGTCCAATTTATTTACTTAGCTTAGGGTACGAGTTATCATAAAATGTTGACACATGGATTCTATATAGTAAGAAACAATATTTTTACATACTTTTTCTCGCATGAAAAGACGTATCGTAATCATAAGACATATCATAACCATAAGATGATGATATTTGAATACTTTGCTCTGAGTAACTCAAACGAAGAGCAAAAGCGAAGCAAATAGAAGCTGCGATCGATGGAGAAACAATTGTCTCATGTTTGTCATTATCGTAAGCATCATCTGTGCCTTCTTGCATTGCTTCCGACCCTGGCAGTGGCCCTTCACCCACAAGAACCTAAGATGGGAAGGACAACAAATGGCTGTTGAATAATGGTTGTGGGATGGGTGAAGGGTGTGTGTGTGTGTGTGTGTGTGTGTGTGTGTGTGTGTGTGTGTGTGTGTGTGTGTGTGTGTGTGTGTGTGTGTGTGTGTGTGTGTGCGTGTGTGTGTGTGTGTGTGTGTGTGTGCTTTGTCTGGCCACTTGCTCCCTTATTATGAGAGGGAAGAAACTTTTTATTATATAGACAAGTAGACGACAATTTATATATTTTTGTGATTTTTATCATACTAATTATTCGATTTATTATTATCATCACTATTAATTCCATTATCTTCATATTCATTACCTTTGTTTTCTCCTATTATTTCTCCTATGGCCTAACAATTAAATTCTTTACTTTAGTTCCATTGTAGAAGGGGATGGAAGGCAAGGGGAAAGACAAGAAAGAAGGATGGATGGAAATGGATGACAGGAGAGAAATGGAAAACCAAGAATGGAGGGAAAAAATGGAACCGGTTAGAGGGGAGAGGTGCGAGAAGACGGAGGGGGTGAGGGGAACTCGAGAGGGGAAAGGAGCCTGGGAGGTGATAAGAGGGAAGTCCAGGGAATAGGGAAAGGGGACGAAAGGACGCCAGTATGGTGCAAGGGGGAGAGAGGGGAAGAGAGGGAAGGTGCGAGGGAAGGAGAGGGAGGGAAAGAGAAGAGAGGAAAGGAGAGAGAAGGAGAGGGAAGGTGCAAGGGAAGCAAAGAAAAGGAAGAGGAATGAGAGGAAATGTGAGGGAAGGTGCGAGGGAAGGAGAGAGAAGGAGAGGGAGGGAAAGAGAAGAGAGGAAAGGAGAGAGAAGGAGAGGGGAAGGTGCAAGGGAAGCAAAGAAAAGGAAGAGGAAGGAGAGGAAATGTGAGGGAAGGTGCAAGGGAAGGAGAGAGAAGGAGAGGGAAAGAGATAGATGGAGAGAGAAGGAGAGGGAACGAAAGAGAAGGACAGGGAAGGATAGGGAAGGGGAAAAAAGGAGAGAGGAGGAGTGGAAAGGTGCGAGGGAAGGAGAGAAAAGGAAGGGGAAGGAGAAGTAAGGAGAGAAAATGAGAGAAAAGAGGGAAGGAGAAAAAAGAGAGAGAAGTTCAGAGGAGGAGTCGGAAGGTGAGAGGGAAGGAGAGAAAACGAAGGGAATAGAGGGAAGGAAAGAAAATGAGAGAGATGGAGAGGGAAAAGGGGAAAAGGAGAGAGAAGGGGAAGAAGGGGAGGGAAGGAGAGAGAAGGAAAGGGAAGGTGCGAGTGAAGGAGAGAGAAGGAGAGGAAATGAGAGAGATGGTGCGAGGGAATGAGAGAGAAAGGAAAGGGAAGATGAGAGGGAAAGAGACAAAAAGGATGGGGAAAGAGAGGGAAGGAGAGAAAAGGAGAGAGAAGGAGAGGCAAAGGAAAGACAAGATGCGAGGGAAGGAGAGGGAAAGATAGAAGAAGAGAGAAAGGGAAAGAAGGAGAGGGAAGGTGCGAGGGAAAGGGAGAGAACGAGAGGGAAGGAGGGAAAAGGAGAGGAAAGAGAGTAGAGAGGAAGCGTGCACACAGGTTCAAAGATTAGTGTCAAATGTTGAAGTCATACAACGGACCTAAATTTCAGATGAAGGGATCTGTTCGTCATTCTGAAACGAAAAGATAACGTGTTTCACAGGTGAGTAAGTGAGAGTTAAACAAGGGGAAATAGAGGAAAGGAGGGAGAGGAAACAGGATGGAAGGAGGGAGGTGCGGAGAAGAGGAGAGATGGCAAAGATCTTTAGGAATATATTCTGTTGTGTGAATGAA
This sequence comes from Oratosquilla oratoria, assembly GCF_046742065.1. NCBI lineage: Eukaryota > Metazoa > Arthropoda > Malacostraca > Stomatopoda > Squillidae > Oratosquilla > Oratosquilla oratoria. The sequence goes on from NC_134777.1 coordinate 79,654,881, forward strand.
GGAGTCTATATTGGGAACCTTGGGAAGGGGAATTGGATTGAAGGGAGAGAGTGCAAGAAAGAGAAGAACGAAGACGAAAGGGGGGAGACTACGTTGTAAAAAATGAATGAATAATTAAAATTATAATAATAAATAGTAATAAAAAGAATATTAACCATTATTCTGTACAGTCTAAGGGAAAAATGAAGTATCTAAAAAGAATAGAATTAAAAAGTTTACGGTGTCAATGGATACATAAATAAGTTAGTAAAAATAGATATATAATAATGATAATAATAACAATAATATTGATAACATTGATAATATTAATAATAATAATAATAGTAATAATAATAATAATAATAATAATAATAGTATTAATAATAATAATAATAGTAATAATAATGATAATAATAATAATGATAATATCAATAATAATAATGATAATATTAATAATAATAGTAATAATAATAATAATAATAATAATAATAATAATAATAATAATAATAATAATAATAATATAATAATGATAATAATGTTAGTAATAATAATGATGATAATAATAGTAATAATAATAATAATAATAATAATAATAATAATAATAATAATAATGATAATAATAATAATAATAATAATAATAATAATAATAATAATAATAATAATAATAATAATAATAATAATAATAATAATAATAATAATAATGATAATAATAATATATATATATATATATATAAATCCCATAAATTACTCCGTAGAATCTACGAGAAAAGTGCGGGTAAAATGTTTACCAAATTTTTCTGTAAGATTTTGGGTGGGTGTCTCGCTAGATATATCAAACTACTTTAAAGGTTTACAAAATATTATGAAGTAATAGAATTTATGAAGAACAATAACTTTCTCTTATAAGCTGTAACTTTTCGTATAACCTAACAAAGAATTACAAAAAAAAATTTTTTGCTTAAAATAAGAAGTGAAAACAGTTTAATTTGAAATGTTGATTTTTCTCTGTTAGGAAATGCGGAAAAAAGTGTCTAGAATTTTTTTTTCTTAGCGTGTAAAATCCATGTATAGTATTTTACTTTCTAAGTAGTTAGAGAATGGAGAGAAATTGCTAAATTTTCTTGCATTATTTTTTCCCATGGGCCATGTAGTCTTTGGGTTTCTCGGATATGGATTTGTGTACTATATATTATTTTACATTTTTAACTAGGTATAGTATGGAAAGAAACCGCTAAATTTCCATGCACCCTCCTTTTCTATGAGTGATGTGACCTTTGGGTTTCTGATGTGTGATCTTAGGTAATATTTGAACTTCAAGAAAGTGGAATGATCTAATCTTTGGGCCTTGTGGAAGTGGACTGATACTGTCTTTGAGTTTTGGAAAAAGTGTAGTCGTTGGGTCTTCGTTCTATGGAGAAAGTGGATAGATGTGGTCTTTGAAACCATCCCAGTGGAGTGATGTGAGTGTACAGTAGATTCAGAACAATGGATTGATTTGGTCTTTATGCTCTAGGAAGACGCTGTGCAGTCAGTGAACTTAAAAAAAAAAAAAAAAAAAAAAAAAAATCCAGCCATCAGATCTTACAGAAACGAAAGTCTGTGATAATAAACATAAGAACATAAAAATGGAGGCGACTACAAGAGACCATAAGGCCTACACTAGGGAGTTCCATGTCCCTTACCATCTGCCATCCACATCCATAAAGTGATTTCATCTTCTCTTCAAACAACCAATAATTTCGTCGCTCACTACATGGTTACTAAGTCTATTCCATCCGTTAAACACTTTGTTGCTAAACAAGTTTTTGCTTATTTCCTTCTTAAACCTAAATTTGTCCAGTATAAACCCATTACTACGCGTCTTACCCTGCTGTCTTAACCCATTCACTCCGAGGACAAGATTCCTTGTCATTTGGTCAAATAAAACAAAAAATCATAAAACCCCAAAATGTTTGATCAAACACCAGAAAAATATGCCGTCAGTCCTCGCTTCGCTCGCGGGCGAAGCGAGGACTGACGTCATATTTTTCTGGTGTTTGATCAAACATTTTGGTGTTTTATGATTTTTTGTTTTATTTGACCAAATGACAAGGAATCTTGTCATCGGAGTTTAATGGGTTAATATGATGGCCTTGCCGGCATCACCACCAACGACCTCCTTTTAGTCTGGCCCCACAGCCGTAGAAAATCATGCCTGCATAGCCAGAACAAAATCTACAAACTAGGTCAACGTGTTGAAGGAGCAAAGAGTGTGTTAGACACGTATCACATGTATCGGCTTTTTACCGTGCGCCGTCCACGACACGACGTCGTGCTTTCAAGTAACCATGGGTGTCTATGGACGCTTTCACACGTGGTCTTGGTCGTGACGTGTAAAAGCGTCCATAAACACACATAATTATCTGAGAGCACGACGTCGTGTCGTTGGCGGCGCACGGCGAAAAGTCGATACGTGTATCGGTTGAAGGAGAGGCGGCAGTTTGCAGCAGCGCGCCATAGACACCCAAGGTTATCTGAGAGCACGACGTCGTGTCGTGGACGGCGCACGGCGATAAGTCGATACTTATGAAACAAGCCTCTGTTTCCGCTCGGTTGAAGGAGAGGCGGCTGTTTGCAGCAACGCGCCAGGGCTCCACCGCCGCCGCCGCCGCCCACACGGAACGCCTCCCGCTTTGATGATAAGACTCCTGAAAGTGTTGATATCTCGTAAACACGCGGTAGTTAAGGTCACATGATTTTCCCCAAATGGAAAGCGAGCCTCGTATATTTGGCTCTCTGTGGAGGCGGGAAGATACCTTGCCCACCTGGAGGGAGAAGCGGGGAGGGATTTAGTGGTCCACTGGTTCGCTTGCTTGATCTACGTTTTAAAATTTGCGGGTTTGAGCCACGTAAACTTTTATTTTACTGAAACATTGAATCTCCAGTGTATTTTCTTCATTTCCCTGTGTTGCTATTATGGTATAAGTTTAAGAAGAAAATAAGCAAGAACTGGTTTACCAACAGTGTTTAACGAATGGAATGGGCTTAGTAGCCATGTATTGAGCGCTGAAACAATTGGTTATTTCAAGAGGATGTTAAATAACTTTGTGGATAGGAATGACAGGTAGTAAGGGACGTGGAACTGCCCAGTGTGGGCCTTGTGGTCTCTTGCAGTATCCTCCATTCTTAATTTCTTATATGAGTTCCGTATGTTTCAAGGTGAAAATGACGGTGTAAAATGGAAAAGGAACCTCCCTGATATTGAACCCGGGTCCAATTTCCACAGCGGAAAATGGACCACCCTTATTGAAAATGGACCTCCTACTAAAATATGCAACTCATTGTCATTTGTCATTAAATTGGGTTGGTATAGTTAGGTATTTTGATCAACAATATAATAAATTTTAACGTGTTATCTGTTTATAAAAAATATAGTATTCTTTTTTAGTGGGGATTCATTTCCCATAGAAGGTGTCCATTTTCTATTGGGGTCTATATTCTATCTCACAACGGCTTCGGATGATGTTAAGTACCTCCCACCGTAAGTTACTCTATTCAGTATTGTGGAGCCAAAGCACAAGGTATCCTTCACACTTACAGTAAACCTCCTCATCCTTGAATTTTGTAGTTGCATTTTATGGAAGTAAAAAAAAAATATTAATTTGTTTTTGGAATTTTTCCCTGCTCAGTAAAATTAGTCAGCTCCAGTTTGGTTACAATATATATTCATACGCTATAACGATATTCTTAATTAAGTTGATTTTTTTTTTTTAATGAATGAAATTTCGCTGACTTAATATATAAGAACATGAGAATGAGACTGCAAGAAAATGAGACTGCAAACAACCATAAGGCTTTCACTAGGCAGTTCCATGTTCCTTACTACCTGTCATCACCATTCATAAATTTATCTAATATTCGCTTAAAACAAATGAATGATTCAGCGCTCACTACACGGTTACTAAATACGAGTATATTCCATCCTACCACCCTGTTGGTAAACCAGTTCTTGCCAATTTCCTTCTTAAACCTAAATTTGTCCAATTCAAGTCCATTACTTTTTACAATGTAAGTCCTGCCCTGGTTTCTTGATATGACAAAGGATTATAAACAATTACATAGGAGGAGCATACCGACAGGAGACCTTTTAGTCCATAACTAGGTCGGATATGAAAAAGAATTATAATAATGTAAGATAAATAAATAAAATCATAATTAGATAAATAATAATAAATTAAATAAATAAATAATCAAATAGGTAAAGTTAGATAACAAACAAACAGGCAAATAGTAAATGATAATAAATTGACAGTTAAAATAATAAATCATAACCAAGCAAATAATAATAAACACAGACAAATAATAACAAACAAATAATTAATATAGAATAAATGACTGGCATTACAGCATCTTGCTTAGGTGTTTATCTAAACAAATCTTAAAGCTTCGAACTGAACTACATTACACTGCCTCTGTAGGAAGTTTATTCCATTCATTAACTACACGGTTGGCGAAGTTGTTTCTACTCACTTCCAAATTGAATCTATTTCCTGACATTTTGAGACCATTATTTCTTGTCTGATTTTCATTCAGTGTGAAAGTTTTGTCACTTCCCTTTAGAATCTTAAAGACCTGTATCAAGTCACCTCTCAGTTTACTTTTTTTTTCTTCTTCTTAAGGGAAAACAGATTCATATCTTTTAGTCGATTTTCGTATAATTTATTTTTGATATTTGGAATCAGCTTTGTGGCTCACCGTTGTACTTTCTCCAATCTGTCAATGCCTTTAATGAGATTCAGTGACCATACTGAAACAGCATATTCCAAATGTGGACGAACTAACGATTTATATAGCTTGTTAATGAGTGATGAACTTTTTAAGTCAAAAGATTGCGTAATCAGTTCTAGAATATTATTTGCTTTCTCAGAGGCTGAAATACATTGCTTAGATGATTTGATATCGTTACTGATAATTACGCCGAGATTCTTTTCACTTTCCACTTTTGTTAACGAATTTCCAAATAACTTCTATTGGTACTTACTGTTATTTTTACCTATGTGGATAACCTTGCATTTACTTGTTTTAAATTTCATTAGCCACTTTCCCGCCCATTGCTGTAATTCATCTAAATCTTCTTGAATATCTAATTGATTTAAGTGATCATTTGCCATTCCGCACATTTTTGTATCATTAACAAATTTGGAGACAATAGATTTTAGTCCGTGGTCTATACCATTTATATATACTATGAATAGAAGTGGGCTAAAAACGGAACCCTGAGGAACTCCACTCGTAACATTTTTCCATATAGAACTTTTGCCATTTAGGACAACTCTCTGTTTTCGATCGTTCAACCAATTACTAGTCCAACTAATTCCGTGTGAAGCTAATTTAGTAAGTAGTCTTTCGTGAGAGACGGTACCAAAAGCTTTTGCAAAGTCTATATATATATTAAATCTATATTGTATCTTTTGTCATAATTCGAGATGACTGTGTTGTAGAATTCGAGTAAGTTAGCCACGCAAGAACGTTTCCGTCGGAACCCATACTGGCTATCATTTATCAAACAGTTGCTTTCTAAATGATGTTCGATAGCATCTCTGATGATAGTTTCCATCCTTTTTCCTGCGATTGAAGTCAAGCTTATAGGCCTGTAGCTATTTGGTTTCTTTTTGTCACCTTTTTTGAATATGGGAGTAACGTTAGGTTCCATTCTCTTGGGATATCTCCGGATATGATGGATTTTTCTTTAAATAATTTCCATTGGAACAACAATCTCATTTTTCATTTCCTTTAAAATTCTTGGATGCCAACCGTCAGGCTCTGGTGTTTTATTATACATATTTCAATTTTTTTCTTTTGTTATATTTACCGTAGTAAGTTCACCCTAGACTTTTCACAGGTTTCAGTTTGGAGTTCACTTTAAAGTGTTTCGTTTACGAATACTGAACTAAGATAATTGTTTAAATTATCACACATTCCTTCATTTGGATATTCAAGTTGACCGTCATCAAGTAATATCCTTTTGTTTTCTAAGGTACCTATAGAATTCTTTGGGGTTCTCTTTGGATTCATCAGCGATATTCATTTCGTATTGTCGTTTTCGTTTTTTTTTTCTTTTTTAAATCCCTCTGTATTATTACATAACTTTGATAGTCATTAGATGCACCCGAGCACTTGTATTTCTTATCAGACTGTCTCTTTTTAGCAATACTTTTTTCCAATTTCTTTGTTAAGTCATTTTGGACGAGCCTGATTGGGGGAGGGGGCTTAAACCGGATGTAAGTGTGAATTATCTTAGTAAGCGTGATTTGAAATATTTCCCACATCTGATCTACAGGCCTTTTGCTTAATTTTGCCTCCCAATCTGTAAGCTGAAGCCCCTGACGTAGTCCTATGAACTGAACTTTACTGATATCGGGTATTTTAGATACACAAGTATCTATTCTAAAAAAAAATTAGCTTTTTGAATCTAAGTTGTGATCACTACGTGCAATAGTTTCACCAACTTCTACATCGGTTTTTATGCTTTCGTGCCTTCGCGGCTAGTGATCAATAGATCGAGTAATTTTCCATGTCTTGTGGGCTCTTTTACATGCTGACTTAAGTAATTGTCTCCGAGAAAGTCTATCAAGCGGCTACCTATATGGCCATGTTCAAGGGTCATCCAATCAATGTCAGTAAAATTGAAATCACCCATTATCAATAAGTCCCGGTTGCAGAAACTAGACAGTTCTTGAAACAACAGCTTGTTGTCTGCTAATAATAATGTTTTTGGCCTATATATTACACCTACATTCATTTGTTTTGTCCATTTGCTTTTAACGTACACAGAACACCCCAACCTTTCTTTTGGTTTCTATCATGATGAAAGTGTTTAAATCTCGCAATATTAAATTCAGCTTCAAACTCTCCACCAATTAAGCATGTCTCGGTTATTCCTATCATATCGAAATTTTCGCTTTTGACATACGCCTGTATTTCTTGGAATTTATTTATAATACTACGATCATTAAAGTACGTGGTTTTAAGAGCCTCGTGATTTTTATTTTTGACTCGTTTTGAGTTTCAACATCATGCCATACATTATATATTGTTCTCTATTGCTCTATATATACATTTGGTCTTTCATTGACATTCAGTACCTCATGGACATTTGCCCCATCACGGATATGTGGTCCCTCACGTTCATCCGATCTCTCATGTACATTCTCTTCGGCATCACTTCCTAAAATTATATTCTGTCCTCTACTGACATTATATCTTAGCGTGATATTTTGTTCTATCATTACATATCGTGATACTTTGTCCCTATGTAACATTTTGTCCTCTAGCAACATTATATCCTAAAATTATATTTTGTCCTACAATGTCATATTGCTCTATATTATTGCTACACCCTACTCTGTTATCCCCAATACACTGTATTTCCCCTACCCTCTGAGTTTCTACCCAAAAAAAGGAACTAGTTCATTACAAACTCCCACAGTGAGGTTTGTAAGAAAATTTTCGTCCCTGCTAATAATGTGGATCCCATCAGAAACATAAAGGTCATGACGCCTGGAAAAGAGATTCCAAGGATCAAGAAAGTGGTATCCCAGATGTGTGCATAATTGTGATATTCTCTCATTGATCCCTATGACTCTAGTGCTCCAACACGAGCCAGCGTAGATCCTCGGAAGGATCTCGCAGACTACGTAACGGCTCCTACGCTCCTTCATCTCGTGAAGGAGGACCTTGTAATTCCGAACAATTTCCCGTGATCTCACCCTACCCACATCGTTACTTCCCGCATGAACAATCGTAACCGTGTTCGTCCGCCTTTGCTCCCTGATGGTCTGAGTACAATTGGCGATCCCACGGCCCGGTTGACATACAAGCTTGCAACGTCATTTAGTCTTTCGCTGCAGGATGTTGTCATAGCCTCGCACCATGGAGTCTCCCACCACTAGGAACTCCTGATCTTCAGCCACCTCAACTTCCAGCAAAGCAAAACGATTGGCTAGAGCTAGCGATTGTTCCGCAGGAGACCCGCTTACCGAACGCTGGCTCGACAAACGGCATTGGCAGAAGTGGAGGTGGAACGCTCTTTGGGTTGTGGGGGATTCACTCTTCACACATCTTGAGACTGTCCTCTAGGGTCACGCAACCTTCACAAGCCATTTCGTTCCTTCTTCTGCAATACAAACGGCAAAGAAAATATATAAATCAACAAAAGAAACAAAAGCGGTCACCAAATAGATTAAATACACGAAACTTAATCGGCTTACCTTATGATATTACTCCTACCTTTGGTGTACAGTAACAAACTACTGTTTTGATTCTAATTTACTAGAACACTACATTTTATCTTATACCTGTAACTGTATAGCGCTATACGTATACAATTACAAAAACACAACACAATCACTTGTCACTATTCGAAGAGACATACTTCACAGGGCTCGGGTTCCGAATAGCGACTGTAATAATAGTGACTGTCAATAGAGCGATTTCACAATTGCGATTCTTTTAAAACAGCGACTATCACAACAGCGACCACATGATAGCGATTTTATTATAAGAGCGATTGTCATAACAGCGACATCATCGCATCAACTGCATGAAACTGCTCAGTAATAAAAAATTGAAACCTAAAGGGAATCTAAAACATTTATTTGGACTAGCTATAGAAGTCACATGATATAAAAAGAAGAAGGCTAGTCAAGCCAAACAACAGAAAGTCATCAAGACTTGCAACAAAAATCAGTCATCAAGTGATCAAGCCACGTTTATTTCTAAATTGTGAGCGAGGGCTCGAAGGAATTGCAGAAGATCATACTGATCTCGATTTTGCTGTACAACAATGATACCTGTGTTCATTGTCACGTATCTTTTCATTCGCTGAGTCAGGTCTCTGCCTTGTAGGAGCTGGGTTCGGTTTGTCCGTTGAAGGGCTTCCTCCCGTCTTAAGGCTTCGATGAATCGAAAGATGGTAGGATGATGGGTTTCCGTTGATTCCTGAAAAGCATTATGCCAACTCTCCAGCTGGTTGTTGGTTCGTGGCAGTCCTGCATCTTATCTGGCTTTCACACTCCACATATGTACAGGAAACAATGGCTGTCGTCTGTCTCCCCGTCTGTTTCTCCGCCCCACGTAGTTGTCTTCGAAGTAATTCACGAGAGGCATTACCTCTGCTGGGTAGTCTGCCACCAGTTAATCAAAGGCATCGCTCACTTCATCCACAGGTAGAAAGGCAAGAGCAAGGAGCATTTTCAGTGCCATCCGAACATTTTCATCTTTCAAATATAATCGTTGCAGTCCGTTTTCCTGAATCTTCCTCCAGAGCAATTATCCCAGGTGAAAGTAACAGCCGTAAATGTGCGTTTGAGGAAATGCTTCAATGAGTGCAGCTTTGGTAGGTAGTTCAAAGTCGATCTGTACACTTCTTGGAGCGAGTCCAGGTTTCAGTGATTTGATTTCAGTCCACATTTGAGAGTATGTGACTTGTTGCTTATTTGGGAGTAGAACAAAAATGCAGGGAAGCACATTGTTTCGTATCAAAGCATGCACAGTGTACACTTGATAGAAAAGGGATGGTGACAGTTTGAATGTACCATCACACATCCAGTGTTCAAAGTCATGTAAGGTCTGAAGAAACTGATCTGTGCTGGAAATAAGCATCCGATGAACATCTCCACGCCCACTGTCATGGAGCAGGAAGCTACGCTGGTCTGTTGTTTGCCACAACTTATCAGGTATGAACAGTTCTCCAACATTAGCAGGAGCTGGGGGGTTGTTGTCTGTTGCTTTCCTTTTCCGCAACTTCTTCATTAACTTTGGCCATTGCATCCTGCACGATTCTTCGTGGTGGATCCCGTGTTGTTACTGCAGCTGTTTTTACAGTGTTTTCCACTCTCCGGACTGCCACATCCGAAGGGTTTGGTGGATGTGTGTGAACGCCACTGCTCACTGGGTGCTGTTGTTGCTCTCGATACTGAAGGCTTGTTGTTAGGCGACCTTTACAACCTCCCTTTGCGCACCTCCAGTTGATGGTTTTTAACTTTGTTTTGTCCTTCCTGTACAGAAGGCCTTCATGGCTTATCATATCACTTCCTTTTCTTGACTTTATACACTCCATTGTGGGCAAGTTGTCCAAGTCTTAACAATGTGAAGAACAACAACGTTTCGCTCGTTAGAGCTTTATCAAGTACACGGACATTGGGGCGAACATTTGGAGTACATATAGTCAGCCGGAGGGACCACGGGGGAAGGTCTCGAGCAAGGGAGGGGTGGGGGAAGAACACCAACCCACGGAGGGAGGAAGGATTGGATTTGCCCCAACTTGCGTCCTTTTTGTCCTGCTGTTTTGTCAGATCCTTGATGGTCCTGCTAGAATGTCCCACTACTTGAATATTACTCGGCTCAAGTGTCCGGGTGAGGAGGGAGGTGACGTTGCTGGTTGGTAGGATTAGTCTTCTTGTTGGTTCCTTTTGTTGTTGCCGACCTTCCATTATTTTAATTAAGTAATATTCAAGTAGTGGGACATTCTGTGAGCACCAATGTCAGTGTACTTGATAAAGCTCTAACGAGCAAAACGTTGTACTACCAATATAGGCTTCGACCTCACATGGTGTTGCCCCAACTCGCGTCCTTTTTGTCCTGTTGTTTTGTCAGATCCTTGATGGTCCTGCTAGAATGTCCCACTACTTGAAAATTACTCGGCTCAAGTGTCCGGGTGAGGAGGGAGGTGACGTTGCTGGTTGGTAGGATTAGTCTTCTTGTTGGTTCCTTTTGTTGTTGCCGAACTTCCATTATTTTAATTAACAACTCAAACATTACTATAACCGACGACCGAGCGACCGACCAGTAAATTCACTTCAGTGAACTTATCTCACAAAGTGAACACAAACATGCAAACACAAACAAATAAACATGAGCGATAGAAACATAAGTCTGCGACCTTTTGAGCATATTTCATTCTGATGAAGTAGCATTTAATTCAGAATAATTATTTGAAATTTGAAGACAGGCATGCATATTCTATGAACATTACCCCTTTCACATCTCACCGCACTTTTGCCACATCAACCCACTGAAGAAGGCCTAAGAAGTCGAAACGTCTAGTAATGAATAAAACCCCATACTCTAACCTTTACGTTTCATTTGCCACCTCTCCTCCACATATATATATATATATATATATATATATATATATATATATATATATATATATATATATATATATATATATAGTATATAAATATATTGAGACATTTTGACAGGTTGACGCAAGTGGAGTAGGAATCACAGGAGTTTTAGTCCGAGTTTATTCCTGACTAGTTTCGCAGGTATTCTTTTTCAAAACATACCTGCGAAACTAGTCACGAATAAACTCGGACTAAGACTCCTGTGTTTCCTACTCCACTTACGTCACACACACACACACACACACACACACACACACACACACACACACACACACACACACACACACACACACACACACACACACACACACACACACACACACACACTCACACACACACACACACATATATATATATATATATATATATATATATATATATATATATATATATATATATATGTGTGTGTGTGTGTGTGTGTGTGTGTGTGTGTGTGTGTGTGTGTGTCTGTGTGTGTGTGTGTGTGCTTGTGTGTGTGTGTGTAGATAGCTAAATACATATAAGTAATGTATGTACGTATACATGTATATGAATAGCTAACTAGCTATCCGTCCCTCTATCTGCCTTTCTACCTCTGCATTAATACTTATAAACTTATACTGTTATATTTACATAACTCTTTCCGACCGCAGGTGTCATGGATCCGCCACCGCGACTTGCACATCCTGACTGTGCACAACTACCGTTACTCCTCCGACTCGAGAGTGTCAGCCATCTACAACGAGGTGACGCAGGAGTGGATGGTCAAGATCCGGGGCGTCACGCAGGCTGATGCGGGACGCTACGAGTGTCAGGTATCCACCAAACCAATCAGGAGCTACGTTGTCAACATGAAAGTCGTAGGTGAGTCGTGTCTGGGGAAGGAGCTGAGCATGAGGATGAGGAGTCACTAAGGAGGAGGAGGAGGTGAGGAGAAGGAGCTGAAGAAGAGGAATGAAAGTTGTAAGTGAGTCATGGTTAGAGGAGCTGAGGATAAGGAGCTAAGAAGGAGATGAGGAGAAGGAGGAGACAAAGAGAAGGAAGATATGATGAGGAGAAGGAGGAGACGAAGAGAAGAAAGATATGATGAGGAGGAGAGGAAGCTGAGGATGAGCTGAAAGAGAATGAAAGTCGTCGGTGTGTGATGCTTGTAGGAATTACCGTGGAGGGACAGGCCGTTCTGGTACAAGTTCCAGTCAAGGAGAAGTGGCTAGAATGTCGTACTCACTCATGTGTATATTTTCATTTTAATATGGAGTAAGTCCTCGAGGAGGACGTCGGGATGAGCGAGACAGGGTCCTACTTCATCAACACAAAAATATGAGGTGTGTGTGGGAGGTGTAGGTGGAGGTGGGTAATTCAAGGTTGACCTCGAAGATATGGAGCCCATCCTCAACTACTTCATCAACACAAAACTTCGAAATGTGTGTGGGAGGTGAAGGAGATGGGCAATTCAAGGTTGACTCGAATTAAGAAACAAAAGCGATAGAGTTCATTATACAGATTATTACAGCATAGTCGCTGGAATTAGGTCCTCGAGGAGGAAGGGGTCAAGTCCTCCTTGAGTCTGAAGTGGGAAAGTTTGACATTAAAGCTCATCCTTAGCTCCGTCATTCAAATGATTATCGTAGGTGAATGAGAAATGGAGGAGGACGTTCAGAAGAGAACACGAGGGGATGAGAGATGCTGGTGAGTGTGTGTTCGAGAAGGATATGTCAAGGTCCATTTCGAACTGAAAGAACATACGAGAAGAGAGAGAGAGAGAGAGAGAGATAGATATTACTCTCCCCAGGCATTAAAAAGTTTGATAACTTTGTTCTTGCCAATGACAGACAATTTTCATCAGTTCATGGAGTGGTATTTTCGAAATAGACGAGTTATAACAAATGAAAGCCAAGGTGACAACAAAGAGATCTAAGCCCGTATTTAGCATTTTTTTTCGAGAATAGTCGTATGTTTCCGTCTCAATACGAGGTTATATGATGGTCAACATATTCATATTCCGTTCAGCTTAGTTAAGAGGAAGCGGGGGTCACTGTGACGAAGAGGTGAAGATGTTCTCGATAAAAATCTTTATTCTTGATGAGTCAATCCACCTCATCATCCCACTCCCATTTAGTTGGAAGCGAGTGAGAAACCCATAAGGGGGCAAAGCCCTGTCAGTTGCGGCGAACCGCTGAGATCTAGAGGCAAAATACTAAATAGTATCCTCTTCCGTCCTGGGTGACACCTTCTCTCTTAACATGTCTACTACAAGTTTTGTTTATCCCCGTGATACGATCTTGGCAGCGGAGGGATTCGAACTCTCGACCCATTCGTCTTGCATAAATCCGGAGCGTAGGAGAGCTGGCGCCATCCACTTCTGCTTAACCAGCCTTAACGGTGTCATTTGCTACAACACCCGACGTGATGTAAACAGCCGACCTTCGTAATTGGTTTGTAGTCATGAATCACCCGGGCCTCTGTGGACAGAAAGGTACATAAGAATGAAGGACACTACAAGAAACCATAAGGCCTACACTAAGCAGTTCCATGTCACATTCCATTTGTCATTCCCACCCATAAATTCATCTTATATTCTCTTAAAACAACCAATTGTTTCAGCGCTCAGAACATAGATACTAAGTCCTGTATCCCAATGTGATGAAAGCAGTACAGCTTCCGTTCGGGTGCTCTCTTCCTTCCAAACGCAATTCATCCATATTAATGGAGAACCCGACTATGCAGTGTGTCCCCAAGGTTGTGAAGGCAATGTACGATATCGCGAAGTTCAAGTCCATGGATTTCACGACCGAAGGTTATAAAAGCAACGTCTCTACTTAAAAAAATAATTTTCCTTCTGAATGTAACTCGTTCATAATCATAAAGCACCCGAAGCCATAGTATCTCCCCATGGACTTGAGGAGGTGAGAATGTAAGGACCCTTCGCCAGGAGGCGCTGCGTAGTTGCGACCGAAGCTGCCTCCTTTGCCCTATTATGCGCTTTAGGGACTGTTGGGGACAGGTTACAGTCACTGATGGGAATCGTAGAGGAGTGCGGGATTCGAAGCCATAATTAAGCGAATTCGAGAACAGCACGCTTCCGATTACGGCGATGTGCGATAATTGTTATTCGAGTCCTTGGTTTGTATTACTGAAGGTGATGGAAGTCTTACTAGTACACCACTTTGAGCGTTCGCTCTCTTGTAGATTGGTCCTTGTTTGCGGAGAACAGAGACACAGTGTGTCCCAAAAGTCGTGCAGACAATATACGATGACGTGCTCCTGTTCTGACAAATTACATTGATCGTCCATGCGGTCGTAAGAATAATGTACATTGTACATTCATGTAAAACCCTTCTCCATACGCTGGTGGCGTAATCGGAAGCGTGCTGGTCTCGCATTCGCTTAGTTGTGGACTCGAATCCCGCACTCCTCTCCAATTCCCAGCAGTGACTGTTAGTTACCTGACCTAACAGTCCGTAAAGCGCATATTAGGGCAAAGGTGACGGCTTCGGCCGCAGCTACTCAGCACCTGGTGTGCGAATGTGACTTGTAGATTTTGTTTTGGGTACCACGAGGAAACTTGACTCAACTGAAGAACATACGAAAGGAAAAATATAATGGTGATGATGGTTTAACGTCGCAAACACCCCCTATCAGGAGGCTAGGATGGTGGCCCTTACAGAGGGCTTTTTGGCGTGGAATTAAATGAACCATTCCCTTGGTCCAACTCGCTGGCGGCATTCGAAATACTGTCACCTTGACCTGCTCGGCCAAATGATGATAATGATTAAATAAAGGGGATTTTATTACATGCGCCTCGGGGCACCATAAGGATCGATTTCGAGGCCAAATAGTAATAAGAGTCACTGGATCTAGCAGGGGCTCTGGCCTGTCTACGGCATACGTGAGTGGTGAGGGTATTGGATGACATAGCAATCACCGTTGTTCTGCATAAAAAAAACTCATCATCTCACCCCCGCGAAATGGGAAGTGAGAAACCCCTGATAAAGCAAACCCTGTCAGTTGTGGCATTTTTTTAAGCCGATGTTTGGGTCGCCTCCCCGCCGGGTCAGGACTGTCGAGAACCAGCGCAAGAAGCACGCAGCTGGTCCCGAACACACGACCACCTGCTTATGATTTCGATACGGTATCCACTGGGCCCCCGTGCGGCCTTCGTAATATAATGAAACGTTTTAAAGGAGGATGTAAACAGAGAAAATATATATATGTATATGTTGATGATATTGCGGTATGGAGTAACATAAGGAAAGACAGGAGAGAGCACTAGTGAGATTTGAGATTGAAGAACGTGTTGAGAAATGGAGGTTTCAGAATGAATGGAGAGAAGACGGAGATAATGAAAGTCTGTAGAGGGGGAAAAGAGGAAATAGTAGTGTAAATACAAGAAAATAGAGTTAAGAATTCAAATGAAGCGAAATATCCAGAACGCGTGTTTACATCGAATTCTCTATTTCTTGTTTTCCTTTATTTCTTTATTTCTTTTTTTAGCTAAGACAAAATGTCAGTGTGTGAAAAAGCTAAAATTATCTTGACCAACTACGTCGCCACAGCAGTGTGTTTATGAATTCATTTCTTGCTGACGTCAGACATTTTTTTTTCAGTCAGGGGTGGCGGGAGGTGGAAGGGGTTATCAAGGCACAGAAAAAATTGACATCAAAAACAAAATTCGAGTTTCTCCACATGTCCTATTTATGAAAAATTAATTGATAAATGAATAAATAGATAAGTGAAAAATTAGAAAATAGGTAAATGATAAATAGATTCATAAACAGATAATTGAAAGAATAGCTAGAAAATTGAAATATGGTAGGAAAAAAATATTCTTCTCACCATCACTTCATTCATAAATAGTATCTACTCCCCCAGTCCCCATTCTCTACCCCTTCTCCTCCTCCCTTCCCCCTCCTCCCTCTACCCCCTTCTCCCACTTCCATAACCCCTTCTCCTTCTCTTTCTCCTCATCTCCCTTTTCCTTACCCTCCTCCTCCTCTTCCTCCTCCTCCTGGTTATCCTTTTATTTGCCCTCCTCTTCCTCCTGCTCCAAATTAATTCTCTCGTTGCTTTCCTCTTCCTCTTTTTTCTTCTCTCCTCTTTCTCCTCCTCCTCAATTTCCTCTGCCTCCTCCCTTTCCTATCATACCCCTCTTGCCTCTTCATAGTTCTCCGTCTCTTCCTCCAGCTCCTAGTTATCCTTTTATATGCCCTTCTCTTCTTCCTCCTTTTCCTTCTCTCCTCATCCTCCTACTCATCCTTCCCTCTCCTTGTATTGTATCCCTCCTTCCTCTTGATAGTCCTCCATCTCTTCATCCCCCTACTCCTCTTCTTATTCATTCTTCTCCTCCTCCTCTTCTTCTATTTATGAGGATTAGGAGAGGAACAGAGGGAGTAATTGGTGAGGAACAGTGTGGTTTTAGGGCAGGTAGGGGCTGTGTAGATCAGATTTTTGTGGTAAGACAGATATGTGAGAAAGCTATAGGAAAAGGTAAGGATGTTTTTTTGGGCTTTTATGGATCTGGAAAAGGCTTATGACAGGGTAGACAGGAAGGCACTGTGGGAGGTCCTGCAGATATATGGGATAGGAGGAAAGCTGTTAAGAGCAGTCAAGAGTTTTTACGAGAGTAGTAGAGCTTGTGTTAGGATTAGAAATGGAGAGAGTGAATGGTTTGAGGTAAAGGTGGGACTTCGTCAGGGATGTGTTATGTCGCCCTGGCTGTTCAATCTATACATGGATGGGGTGGTGCGAGAGGTGAATGCAAGGGTAGTGGGTCAGGGATTGGAGATGGTTAAAGAAAATGGAGAAAAGTGGGAAATAAGCCATTTGTTGTTTGCTGACGACACTGCGCCTGTAGCAGGATCAGAGGATGGATTGAGGAAGTTAGTGAGAGAGTTTGAGAAGGTGTGTGAAAGAAGGAAGCTGAAGATAAATGTGGGT
The DNA here is from genome assembly GCF_046742065.1 of Oratosquilla oratoria. NCBI lineage: Eukaryota > Metazoa > Arthropoda > Malacostraca > Stomatopoda > Squillidae > Oratosquilla > Oratosquilla oratoria. The sequence goes on from NC_134777.1 coordinate 79,671,944, forward strand.
AAAAGTAAGGTGATGAGATGTTCAAGGGGAGAGAGTGACAGCAGACTGGAAGTGAGCATTAAAGGTGAGAGACTGGAGGAAGTGGATAGTTTTAGATACTTGAGTGCGAATGAGGCAGGAAAGGGAGGAGCAGGGGTGGAGGTAGAATGTAGATTGAGAGAAGCGAGTAAATGCCTTGGTGGATTAAAAAGTGTAGTGAGAAATAGACATCTGGGAATGGATGCTAAGAGGAGGTTGTATGAAGGAGTGATTGTGCCAACAGCCCTGTATGGGCCAGAAACATGGAACATAAGCGAGGAAGAGAGAAGGAGTTTGAATGTGTTTGAGATGAAATGTCTGAAAAGTATGATAGGGGTTACTAGGCTAGATAGAGTGAGAAATGAGGAGGTGAGGAGGAGAACATGAAGAAATACTAGTAAAAGAGATGTGGAAGGCAGAGGTGGAAGGAGTGAATATGAGGGGGCGTCCTAGGATGAGATGGATGGATGGGGTGAAAGGGGCATTACAAAAGAGAGGAATGTCTGTTGAGAAAGGACGGGAGAGGACAGAAGATAGAGGTGAATGGAGAAGGGTTGTGTATGGATGGTACTGTGACGCATGAGGGGGAGTGGGTGGGGGATGGGGGGTGAGGAAGTATGTATGAGAAAAAATTTGACGCAGCCCGAAGGGATTTCACCCCGTCTTCTCCTTTTCTGCATGAGGGGACGGAGAGGGGAGGTCACCGAATTTATGAGGCGGCCCTGCTGTGGATGTGCTGTGTCTTGCGACACTGCTTCTGACCCAGGGCAGTGGACAGGATGCAGGGATGACCCGTCATCCAGGAGGTGCCAATATAAGAGGGACGGAAGAGGGTGGAGGGGAGTGGAATATGTAGGGAATGGAATGGGTGGGAGTGGTTTCTATGCCTTTTTTCTTTTGGGCTACCCCCCGTGTAAGGGGGAAAAAGCCTTTGGTATATGTATGTATTATATTTTTTTCATGGTAATACTCTTCCTCATCGCTCTTCTCCTTTTTCAACCCCCTTCCACTCCCTCCTCCTCCTCCTCCTCCTCCTCCTCCTCTTCCTTTTCCTCCTTCTCTTTCTCCTGCTCCTATTTATAATTTTCCTTGCTCTTCTCCTTTTCCATCTTTTTCTTTCCTCCTCTTCCTCCTCCTGCTGCTGCTCCTCCTCCTCCTCCTCCTCCTCCTCCTCTTCCTCATCTTTCTTTTCTGCTCTTCCTACAACTCCTCCTTCTCCTCCTCCTCCTGCTCATCTTGTTCTTCCCCGGCAAGGAAAAAATAGCGGATCCACGTAAATATTAGGTTGGGTGATGCCTGGCTACCGCCAACGACCTGCCGCACCCGGAGGGGATCATCATCATCATCATCATCATCATCATCATCATCATCATCATCATCATTAGCATCTTCATCATCGTTATTATCATCATCATCATCATCATCATCATCATCATCATCATCATCATCATCGTTGTTATCATCATCATCGTTGTTATCATCATCATCACCATCATCATCATCATCATCATCATCATCATCATCATCATCATCATCATCATCATCATCATCATCATCATCATCATCACCACCACCATTAGCATCATTATCATCGTTGTTATCATCATCAACATCATCGTCATCATTATCATCAGCAGCAGCAGCATCATAATCATCATCATCATCATCTTCATTATCATCGTCATCATCATCAAGAGAGGTCAGAGGCATGGTGCAAAAATAGAAAGGGGCAGGAGGAAGAGTCTGAAGGAAGAGAAGGAGGAAGGAACAAAAGAAGAAAGGAAAGAAAGAAGGATAAAAGCAAAATAAAAAAGTAGGGAGGAAAGAAAGGGAGGAAGGAAGAAAACAAGGTAAGAAAGAAGAGCGAGGGTGAAAGTATAGCTGTGGAATTGGGAGACAGACAGACGGACAGACAGACAGAGAGGGGAGACGTAGAGGGGGATCAGAGAGGGTGAGAGTGAGAATAGAGGATGACGAAGAGAAAGAGGAGTTACGAAGATAAAGAGGAGGAGGAGGAGGAGGAAGAGAGCGTTCAGCCGGTCGTGGAACCGTCCGTCCGGTCATGCCGCGGTTAGGAAACGAGCTGTGACCCCAGGACCCGATTGCAGGTAAACACCGTTGCGTAATCAACTGGGTCCTGTCGTCAACAATCAGCAGTGGTCCTCTCGAACGTGGCGCAAGAGAGGTAGTGGTAGAGGGGAATGAAAGGAGGGTAGAAAGAAAGAAGGAAGACACAAGGAGGGAGGAAGACAGAAATAAATGGAACAGAAGGAGAGGGAGGGAGAAAGGATGAAAAGGAAAGAGAAAAAAGAAAAATCAGAAATAGAGGGAGGGAAGAAAGAAGGAAGAGAAGGAAGGAGGAAGGAAGACATAAAGGATGGACCTCGAGGAGAGGGAGAGAGAAAGGATGAAAAGGAAAGAGATGGATGGATGGAAGTAAGGATCTAAAGAGAGAGAAAAAAAGAGAAATCAGAAATAGAAGGACGGAAGAAAGAAGGAAGAGAAGGAGGGACGAAGGAAGACATAGAGGTTGGAACTCGAGGAGAGGGAGGGAGGAAAAGAAAAAAAAATGGGATGGATGGAAGTGGGATTTAGAGAGAAAAGTAAAGAAAAACAGAAATAAAAGGAGGAAAGGAAGAGGTGAGGAATGTAAGAAGCGAAGGTTGGAGAACTGAACAGCTGATTGGGGGTTTGAAACCTTGACCAGTCATTACGAATCCAAAACAGAAAACGTTTAGATCCTTTGATTGCATAAAAGTGAAGCGAAAGAAGAGAGAATTGAAGGGACTGAGAAAAAGAGAAGATCGTGGAAAAGGAGGAGAAACGCAAAAGGAAATCCGAGGTGAGACATTTGGAAATAAAAGAATAAAAAAAAAAAAAAATGGAGAAAATGAAGATAGAAAGAAAATGTAGACGAATGGAAGAAAAGGAGGGGGAGAACGAAAAAAGATAAAAGAGTTAGGGTAAACAATGAAGAGTGTAAGGAATCAGAAAATATATATTTATGTTGATGTATGAAATGAATACTAGGTATACTGTTCTTCGTTAAGGATAGCGATTATCGCTCAACGATGATCGTCAAACGATGGTCTAGAGCACTAACTCTTTTTTTTTTTTTTTTTTAATGATGGGGGTGTTTTGCTTCGAACGACTGACGCTAGAATATCTAAAAACAAAGAATTACATTTCTAGACAATCGTCTGACGAGCCCCGTTGAGCCATAAACGATCATTATTGAGCGATAATCGCATTGAGCAAACCATACCCTAAGTGGAGACTATTGGTTAATTCATACATATATACATATACCAAGGGCTTTTTCCCCTTTGGATGATGGGTCATCCCTGCATCTCGCCAACTGCCCTGGATCAGAAGCAGTGCAGCAAGACACAGCACATCCATAGTGTCACGTCCTTAGCATTAATAGAATTCTGTGGTTGTGCTGTGTCACGCCCTTGTCTGAATAAAGTCTCCTTTTGTAATTTTAAGGCACACTTTGCGTGAATATGACGTATAATGTATGTTTTAAATTGCATTGTATTTCATAATGTATAAATATGTATTTCTTGAAATATCAAACATTGCGCAATACTCGTCTGTTGGAGCGCGCCCCATTACGTATTATCAGATGACGCCAAGCTCAGAAATGTATCATAATTTGGCGGGAAAGCTCACTCTGCTTTCCCATTGGCTCAATATTTTTGAATTACCGCTTTATGTGTGTTTTGCCTTACTTGAAACGTAAGCTTCCATTCCCGGGGGTATAAAAAGGCGATGCAGAGAGCGACTCGGAGACAGAGACCAGAGAGAAGCATAGACAGCTCCAGGGCGAGAAAATAACCGGGAAGAGAAGAAAAGAAGCAGACGCCCAGGGCCCATCTGAATCTACGTAGAGATTATTCTAATTCGTCGATTACGACAACTCTACTAAACAAATCTTTTGGACCACAACTATTGCCCGTCTCCACGCGAAGTGCTCAGCCTTCGTGTTTTCTCGAGTTGTTTTGGACATTCTCCAGACTGCTGTTGGACTACGAGTGACTCGACACTCTGTTATTTTCTCAATTACGAAACGTAAACTAATACCTTAAGTGTTTCCGACTACCAGAAGCTTCACCTACCAGAAGAACTACCAGAAGCTTCCCCTACCAGAAGTTATCGTACATAATCTTC
>NC_134777.1:79681134-79683634 GCF_046742065.1 Oratosquilla oratoria
AATAATTGGACAAAGCAAAAACATAAGAATGGGTTTGCGGAAGTGAGTTTGAACTCAGGAAAAAGTTACATAGGTGGAGTAAAAAGATGGTCGAGAACAAAAGGAAAATGTAATTTGAAACAAGAATATACCCTGATGATTATGATGAGGATGGTGACGATGAAACGGTGATGAAGAAAATAGTGATAATACTAAAGGTGATGTTGATGATAATGTTGATAACGGTGATGAAGAAAATGGTTATAACATTAAAGATGATGGCGATATTGAAGATCATAATGATGGTTATGACGATAGTAGTGATGATAACGAAGATGATGGTCATGACAATGATAATGATAGCAAAGATGGCGATTATGACGATGATGATATCGATGTTGGCAACAACGATAATGAAGATAATGATCATCGCCAAAGAAAGGAATAAAGAAATAAGATAAAAAAAAAGAAGAGAAAGTGAGGAGGACAAATTGAGAAAGAGAGAGAAGAGAGGAGAGACAAGCGTAGCAAACACAGCTGAGATGGGACTGCTGTGGAAATGATGTTAATTTGTTAGTTTCACTGTTGAGATGGGACAGGGGCGGGATGAAAGTGGGTTCGGGGGCGGGAAAGGACAGAAGGGCACAGCCTGCTGAAGGAGAGGTGGCAAAAGAGGAGGTGGAGAAGTAGGAATAGGAAGAGAGAATGATGAGAAGGAAGTAGAGGAGAAGGATGAGGGGAAGAGGAGGATAGGAAAGAGGAGGAGGAGGGGAAGGAAGAGGAGGAATAAGTGAGAGGCGAGTAGAGGGAGGAAGAGGAAGAGGTCCCTAAGCGTAGAAGGGAAAGGAATCACAGCAGGTAACGCAAATGGGAAGACGAAAGTAAAGAGGAGGAGGAGGAGGAGGAGCGGAGAGGAAGATGAAGGTGAAGGAGGTGAAGGATGAAGAGGAGAATCAGAAGAAAGATCAAGAGAAGGAGAAGTCGAAGCATTTATTGAGAATCATTGCTGGACGCAACAAAGAGAATATTTTAAGTCTGAGGGATGTATAGTAGAGGTCTGAAAAAGTAAAGGGATGTACGAAAAAGGCGAGGTAGGAAGGAAGCAAAAGAGGCGTGCCTAAGAGTCATTACCGACGTACCACAGAGGCAAGTCAGAGGCGACAAAGAGGCAGTAAATCGGCGAGTAGGCAGTTTAGGAGCACGTCAATAGTAAGTGAGAGTCACGTAAGGCAAGAGAGAGAAACGGCCATCAACTCGATTGTCTATGAAACGACTCTCGGCCACCGTTATTTCTCTCAGGCAAATGTTGCACTAATTGAGATCAGATTTGTGCAACATTAGTCTGGGCCCAGGCCCTATTCACCCGCGAGGACCGTCTCTTGCCTGAATAAAATCATTTGACATGGAGCAAATAATGTAACCTGAGGGCATCATGCGGGATCAAACCTTCAAGAATCCTACCACAGTAGAGTAAGTAATGTTCAGTTTATGTATTTATTCGTTTATTAATTTATTTACTAGCTTAGAAGCCGCTCCTCTGTCTCCTCGCCTGCGGAAGTCTGACTAGGCCTGGGATCCAAAACTAAATAGAGCAGTAATAATATAGCATTTATTATCCCCTACCATCTCATATTTATATCACAAAGTATCACATTGGGAGAATTTAATTTCAAATGAACTAAATTGAAAATATTTGTTAAATTCTTGAAGTTTGGGCATTGCTTTAAATTCAGTTCAAATGAAAAAAATGTAAGTTCACATTTTTTTTTATTGAACTTTTAAGTGTTAACCTAACAAATCTTCATCCACTCCTGATTCCAATGCTGGATGTTCAAGAACCAAATGAAGGGCAGATTTTCAATTTCGGAATCACCCGGATTACTAAAAGGTATAAAATGTCTATGTGGAGCAGACGTAGACTGAGAGAAAGGGGAACCGAGCGGATGGACAGACACGATTTCGCTTTTATGGATATATATTTATTTATTTGTTTGTTTATTTCTCTATTTCTTAGTTGTTTATTTATGAAATTGTTTATTTATTCACTTTTTTGCGTTGTTGTGTATGTGTGTGCTGGTATGTACTATATATGTGTGTGTGTGTGTGTGTGTGTGTGTGTGTGTGTGTGTGTGTGTGTGTGTGTGTGTGTGTGTGTGTGTCTTTGTGAGTGCGTGCGTGCGTGCTTGCGTGCGTACGCATGTATATGTGTATATTAGTTTGTATGACTTGAGTCAGAGGAATACATGTATAATCGGAGTTACTATAAACTTCATTAATGTCAAAGCTGGTTTAGTTATTTAAAGAAAGAAATTGGTCATTTGGTCACGTGATATAGTATGATTTAATTTGTGTTACCAGTGATAACTGGTCACTGGTTAAGCAAAGAAAATAATTTTATTTTCTCATTCCTACTGAAGAGGATTAATTTGATCATAGCCGTATGTAGAAATTGGCTAGAGAAACTGGTAGCAACATTGATATTAATCATAACACTGGCCTGCGAAGTTTCAAAGGTAAAGCA
>NC_134777.1:79688634-79708634 GCF_046742065.1 Oratosquilla oratoria
GAGTTGTTTTAAATGGAAATACTTCTGGATGGAAAAGTGTTGCAAGTGGAGTTCCTCAGGGTTCCGTTCTTGGGCCACTTCTATTCATAGTATATATAAATTATATAGACCATGGACTAAAATCTACTGTTTCCAAATTTGCTGATGATACAAAACTGTGCGGAGTGGCAAATGATCACTCAAACCAATTAGATATTCAAGAAGATTTAGATCAATTACAGCAATGGTCTGAAAAGTGGCTAATGAAATTTAACACAAGTAAATGCAAGGTAATGCACATAGGTAAAAATAACAGTAAGTACGATTACAAGTTATTTGGTAATTCGTTAACAAAAGTGGATAGTGAAAAAGATCTCGGCGTAATTATCAGTAACGACCTCAAATCATCCAAGCAGTGTATTTCAGCCTCTGAGAAAGCAGATAAGATTCTGGGACTGATTGCGCGATCTTTTGATTTCAAAAGTCCATCACTCATTAACAAGCTATATAAATCGTTAGTTCGTCCACATTTGGAACATGGTGTTTCTGTATGGTCACCGAATCTCATTAAAGACATTGACAGACTGGAAAAAGTACAACGGCGAGCCACAAAACTGATTCCAAATATCAAAAATAAATCATACGAAAATCGACTAAAACACATGAATCTGTTTTCCCTAAAAAAGCGTAGACTCAGAGGTGACTTGATACAGGTCTTTAAGATTTTAAAGGGAATTGACAACATCAAAAGTGACCAAATTTTCATATTGAATGAGAATCAGACAAGAAACAATGGTCTCAAACTATCCGGAAATAGATTCAATTTGGAAGTAGGTAGAAACAACTTTGCCAACCGTGTAGTAAATGAATGGAATAAACTTCCTGCACAGGTAGTGCAATGTAGTTCAGTTCGAAGCTTTAAGAATCAGTTAGATAAATACCTAAGTAAAATGCTGTAATGATTATAATTTATCTTATATTATTTGCTTTTGTTTTGTCATCATTTGTCTGTCTGATTTTCATTTATTATTAGTTATATGTCAATTTATTATTATTTACTATTTACCTGTTTGTTTATTATTTAACTATACCTATGCATTTATTTATGTATTTTATTTGTTATTTACATTATTATAGTTTTTATTTATTGTTTTATTTTTAATATGATTTTTTTTTTCGCATCCGACCTAGATATGGATCAAAAGGTCTCCTGTCGGCATGCTCCGCCTTTGTAATCCTTTGTAATGACCTTTATGCATCTGATGGGATCCACCTTACTCGCAGAGGCAAAGATGTTCTTACAAACCCCATTGTGGGAGTTTGTAATGAACTAGTTCCTTTATGGGGGTAAAAACTCAAAGAGAAGGGGAAATAGAGTGTATTGGAAAAAATAGAGTAGGGTATAACAATAACATAGAGTAATATGTGAGTGTAGGACAAAATATCATTTTAAGATATAATGTCGATAGAGGACGAAATATTACATTAGGATGTAATGTCAAAGGACAAAATGTCACAATGGGATGTAATGATAATAATAGAGGACAAAATATCACGATGGGATATAATGATAGTGGAGGACAAAATATCACGATGGTATGTAATGTTAGTGGAGGACAAAATATCGCGGTAGGATATGTCAGTGGAGGACAGAATATAATTTCAGGAAGTGATGCCGGACAGAATGTCAGTGAACGACGGGTGGCCGGTGTGGAACACGGTAACGTAAGGGGGCAAGATATACATAAGAGATCGAATGACCGTGAAGGACCAGATTTCCGTGATGGGGCAAATGACCATGAGGCATTGGATGTCAATGAAGGACCAAATGTCAATATAGAGCAAGGTCTCTATAAAGAACAAAATTATAATGTAAGGCATGATGTTGAAATACAAAACGTGTCAAAAAGAAATAATCACGAGTTTCTTAATACCATGTACTTTAATGCTCGTAGTATTAAGAATAAATTCCAAGAAATACAGGCGTATGAAGCGAAAATCTCGATATGATAGGAATAACTGAGACATGGTTAAGTAATATAGAGTTTGAAGCTGAATTTAATATTGCGGGATTTAAACACTTTCATCAGGATAGAAACTAAAAGAAGGTGGGGGTGTCCTATTGTACGTTAAAAACAATGTCCATGCCTGTGTTTTAGAGAAAGTGAAACAGGATGCTTATGATAGTTTGTGGGTAGAATTAACCCAAACAAATGAAAAAAAAAATGAATGTAGGCGTAATATATAGGCCAAAAACATTATCATTAGCAGACGGCAAACTGTTGTTTCAAGAACTGTCTAGTGTCTGCAACCGGGATCTATTAATAATGGGTGATTTAAATTTCACTGACATTGATTGGATGACCTTACAACATGGCCATATAGATAGTTGCTTGATAGACTTTCTCGGTAACAGTTACTTAGGTCAGCATGTAAAAGAGCCCACAATACATGGAAATTTACTCGATCTATTGATCACTAGCCGCGAAAGCATGATAACCGATGTAGAATTTTGTGAAACAATTGCAAGTAGTGATCACAACTAAGATTCAAACTGCTAAATATTTTTAGAATAGATACTTGTGTATCTAAAATACCCAATTTCAGCAAAGCTCAGTTCATAGGACTACGCCAGGAACTTCAGCTTACAGATTGGTAGGCAAAATCAAGCGAAAAACCTGTAGATCAGATGTGGGAAATATTTCAAAATATGCTAAGATGACTCGCACTTACATCCCGTTTAAGGACAGACGCCCCCCAAATCAGGCTCGCCTAAAATGGCTCGACAAAAAAAACTGAAAATAGTATTGCTAAAAAGAGACAGTCTTATAAGAAATACAAGTACTCGGGTTCCCTTAATGACTATCAAAGTTATGTAATAATACAGAGATATTTAGAAAAAAAGCAATAAAAAAACGAAAACGACAATACGAAATGAATATCGCTGATAAATCCAAAGAGAATCCCAAAGAATTCTATTGTTACATTAGAGATAAAAAGGTTATTAGGAATCACATTGGCCCACTCTTATCTACTGAAGGAATGTGTGATATTTTAAACAACTATTTTAGCTCAGTATTCATAAACGAAACACCTTAAAGTTAACTCCAAACTGAAACATGTGAAAAGTCTAGGGTAAACTTAACTATGGTAAATATAACAAAAGAAAAAAATAAAAGGTGTATAGATAAACTCAAAATTAATAAAACACCAGGGGCTGACGGTTGGCATCCAAGAATCTTAAAGGAAATGAAAAATGAGATTGTTGTTCCATTAGAAATTATTTTCAAGAAATCCATCATATCCGGAGATGTCCCAAGAGAATGGAAGCTAGCTAACGTTACTCCCATATTCAAAAAAGGTGACAAAAAGAAACCAAATAACTACATGCCTATAAGCTTGACTTTAATCGTAGGAAAAATGATGGAAACTACCATCAGAGATGCTATCGAACATCATTTAGAAAATAACTGTTTGATGAATGATAACCAGCATGGATTCCGACGGAAACGTTCTTGCGTGACTAACTTACTCAAATTCTACACACAGGTATCTCAAATTATGACAAAAGAAACAATATAGATTTAATATATCTAGAGTTTGCAGAACCTCTTGATACCGTCCCCCACGAAAGACTGCTTAATAAATTAGCTTCACACGGAGTAAGTGGTAGCTTATTAAGTTGAACTAGAAATTGGTTGAATGATCGAAAATAGAGTTGTTCTAAATAGCAAAAGTTCTAGATGGAAAACTTTTACGAGTGGAGTTCCTCAGGGTTCCGTTCTTGGGCCACTTCTATTCATGATGATGATGATGATATGGTTTAACGTCACAAACTCCTCCCTATCGGAAGGCTGGGACGGTGCCCCTCACAGAGGGCTTTGTAGCGTGGAATTTAATGAACCATGCCCTTGGTTCAACTTCGCTGGTGGCAGGATTCGAACCGCCATCCCCTCGACCTTCGCCGCAAGTAACGACGCCCTAACCCGCTCAGCCAGCGAGCTTCTATTCATAGTATATATAAATTATATAGACCTCGGACTAAAATCTATTGTCTCCAAATTTGCTGATGATACAAAACTGTGCGGAATGGCAAATGATCACTTAAATCAATTAGATATTCAAGAAGATTTAAATAAATTACAGCATTGGTCTGAAAAGTGGCTAATGAAAATTAACACAAGTAAATACAAGGTTATGCACACAGGTTAAAGTAACAGTAAGTACGATTACAAGTTATTTGGAATTTCGTTAACAAAAGTGGATTGTGAAAAAGATCTCGGCATAATTATCAGTAACGATCTCAAATCATTTAAGCAGTGTATTTCAGCCTCTGAGATAGCAAATAAGATTCTAGGACTGATTGCGTGACCTTCAAAAGTTCATCTCTCATTAGCAAGCTATATAAATCGTTAGTTCATCCACATTTGGAATATGCTGTTTCGGATGGCCACCGAATTTCATTAAAGATATTGACAGATTGGGAAAGTACAACGGGGAGCCAAAAAACTAATTCCAAATATAAAAAATAAATCATACGAAAATCGACTAAAACATGAATCTGTTTTCCCTGAAAAAACGTAGACTCAGAGGTGACTTGATACAGGTCTTTCAGATTCTAAAGGGAAGTGACTATCAAAAGTGACAAAATATTCACAACGAATGAGAATCGGACAAGAAATAGTGGTCTCAATCTGTTCGGAAATAGATTTAATTTGGAAGTGGGTAGAAACAACTTCGCCAACCGTGTAGTAAATGAATGGAACAAACTCCCTGCAGAGGCAGTGCAATGTAGTTCAGTTCGAAGCTTTAAGATTCGTTTAGATAAACACCTACGCAGGATGCTGTAATGACTGCCATTTATTTTATATTATTTGTTTGTTATTGTTTTTTTATATTATTTGCTTGATTTTTATTAATTATTATTTATCTGTCAATCTACTATTATTTACTCATTATCAGTTTGTTTATTATTTAACTACACCTATGCATTTATTTGATTTATTATTTATATTATTATTATTATTATTTTTTTTAAATCTATTTGTCATTATTACATTTTTTCCGCATCCGACCTAGTTCTGGACCAAAAGATCTCCTGTCGGCATGCTACGCCTTTGTTATCCTTTTTATAATCCTTTGTAATCATTCGAAGAAAATCTTTTACCAATTACTTTAAAATCGTGACGTCTTCTTGTATTTGATTTGTCTAATGAGAAGTAATATTCGACATTAATGCTGTCAAACCCTTTGAACATTTTAAAACCTCGATTAAATCTCCTCACATTCTCCTTTTTGAAAATGAGAATAAATTTAGAGTTTTAAGTCTTTCTTCATACGGCGATTTCTCAGCCTTGGTATCATTTTAGTCATTCTCCGTTGCATTCTTTCTAGTTTACTAATATATTTCTGGTAGTATGGGGACCAAAATTGTACACGGTATTCGAGATGGGGACGAACAAAGGAATTATAAAGTTTTAGTAATATTTTTTCTGATTTATTGTCGAAGACTCTTCCGATAAAGCCAACCAATTTGCTGTTTTAACAACTTCTGAGCAATGTTGACTTGGCCTCAAGTCGTTTGACATTAAAAATCCTAGATTTTTTTCTTTAGATACTGAATCCAGTATTTCGCCATTCATTTGGTATTGGATGTGATCATTGTTGCTTCCAATGTGCATGACTTTACATTTGTTTATGTTAAATTTCATTTGCTACTTGCTTGCCCAGCTTGATAATCTGTCCAGATCGGATTACAGAGTTTCTTTCTCCTTGGTGGTTGTTACTTTACCGGTAATTTTTGTGTCATCAGCAAATTTTGGTACTTTGCAGAGTAGGCCGTCGTTTAGATCATTTACATATATTAAGAACAAAACGGGTCCCAAAACTGATCCTTGTGGTATGTCACTTTTAACGTCGAACCAGCTAGATGAGGCCCAGTTAATTACAACTCTCTGTTTTCGCTCAAAGAGCCAATCTTTAATCCAGTTGTGGATACTACCAGAAATACTGTGCGTTTTTTAATTTCTCGAGCAATCGTTTATGGGGAACTTTATCGAATGCCCTCTGAAAGTCTAGATAAATTATATCAACAGATCTACATTCCTCGTATTTGTTAAAGAAGGATGAGATGGAAGATAAGGTGGAGGAGGAAAAGGAGGAGGAGGAGGAGGAAGAGGAGGAATGGGAAGAAAAGGGGGAGTCATTTATGGGCTCTTTTTCGAAAGGAATCACTGACACAGGAAAATATATGATGTAAATGAGAGAAGTGAGATAACGTGATCAAATAGTAAAATTACGACAACCGATGTGTCGATGGTGGTGATGTTGGTGCTGGTGTTGTTGTTAAGAACATAAGAATGAAGAAGACTGCAAGAGACCATAAGGCCTACACTAGGCAGCTCCATATCCATCACCACCTGTCATCCCCATCCATAAAGTTGTCTAATCGTTTCTTAAAACAACTGATAGTTTCAGCGCTTACTACATGGTTACTAAGTTTATTCCATTCGTCGACCACCCTATTAGTAAACCAATTCTTGCCTATTTCCTTTTTAAATCTAGATTTTTCAAGTTTATAACCATTACTGCAAGTCCTGCTCTGTTGTTTTAATATGATGACCTTGTTTGCATCAACCTTGTTAAAGCCTTTGATCAACTTGAACACCTCTATTAGATCACCCCGCACTCTGCGTCTTTCCAGAGAGTGTAAATTAGGGTGTCTAAGCCTCTTTTCGTAAGGCAAATTTCTGAGTCCATGTATCATTTTGGTCATTCTTCTCTGTATTGATTCTAGTGAATTGATGTCCATTCTGCAGGACGGAGACCAAAACTGTACCGCATAGTAAAGGATGGGTCTAACTATCGCTAGATAGAGTTTAATTATTACCTCTGCACGTCTATTCGTTACCGTCCTAGCAATGAAACCTAATGCTCTGTTAGCTTTATTCCTGGCGCTAATGCACTGTTTCCTGGTTTTAAGGTCCGGACTCACTAGAACTCCCGAGTCTCTCTCGCACTCAGTTTTCTCTAAAAGCCTGTTATCTAAGCTGTATCTATTTTCGGGGTTGTGTAGCCGGGGTTGTGGTGGTGATTGTAGCGTTCGTGGAGGATGTTAGTAGTGTTGATGTTGGTAGTGGGGGTGATGGTAGTGATGGTGGTGGTGCTGATGGAAATGGTGGAGATGGCGGGGGAGAGGCTTTATGTGCCTGGTTTGCCCGATAAAGACTTTATTCATTGAATGGAATTGGAAATGAGTGAGTGAATCAAAGAAAATAAACCAGACTCTCCATGTAGAGGACGATTCTGAAAACACAACTCTGACATTATCACAAGAAACCTTTACTCCTTCTTTTTATTTCATTTTTCCTCGTTTTCCTTTATCTTTCTTCCCTCTCTCTGTTTCCTAATTTCTTTTCCATTTCCTTTCATTCTTTCTTCTTTCTCTCGTGTTTTACTTATTCTTCTCTTTCTTCTTTATATCTTCTTCTTCTGTTTTCCTTTCATTTGTTCTTTTTTTCTTCTTTCTCTCATTCTGTCTTTCTCTCTTCCACTCTTTTTTTTTTTTTATCATATTGGCCGTGTTTCGGGCAGTGTTTGTGCCGAGGTGTGTATTTGGAAGTATACATGAATAAAAATATATAATGCATATTCGTATATGCATACCTAGTAACATCGAAAAAATAGGCAAAAATATAAGCATTTAAACAGATACACACACACACACACACACACACACACACACACACACACACACACACACACACACACACACACACACACACACACAACTAGAGCACAACACACCATTATAGCTTCCGTACCACAAACATAACACCTAATAGCGAAATCACTGATATTTCTGTTGCTGAGAGATCCACATTTCACGCTCAGAAGCGCCATTACCTGTAGACCGGACCAGCTGCGTACACCAGCACCAGCTGAGCTCTCAGCTCCAGCTGCACTCAGCTGCAACAGCACCGGCTGGCTGCTCCCCATCCCCCCTCTCCACCCCCTCCCTATGCTATGTATAAAGCCCCATCGACAGGGGGTTTATGCGTGTAGGCAAATGTTTGTCGTATTTTATTTCATCCTAATCTATTTCATTTTATTTAATTCTATGCTAGTTTATGCTATCAAATCTAGTCTATTATATTATAGTGTCTTTTAATCTAATATTTTCTAGTCTGTTCTATTCTATTCTACTCTATTCTGTTTAGAGGGAACTAAGGATCGGGAACCATGTCGAGTTGATCGGGGAAGATGAAATGTTTAAGAAAGGGGCTGTGGTTTTGGCTGGGGGCTGTGGCATTGGCCGAGTTGCTGTGGTTTTATTTGCGTGAAGAAATGTTGCGCCAAATAAAGAATCAAAGCGTTGGCAGGAAAATCTAGCCACGAGAAATTCAGTTTTATATGATTTTCTGTACAACATTTCTGTCCAAATTAAAGATGAAATGTCGTAAATCAATTCGCAAAACCGTAGACGAAAGAACAACCAGCGTTCGACATCACTGTCCCGTCGGGCGTTTCATTCACTTGCAAAAGTAGCTTTTGTTTCGAGTCACAGTAGAAACTTGAAATGAAAATATGAAGACATACTTACACACCCATGCGGAGACACATATACACACACGTACACACACACACACACACACACACACACACACACACACACACGGGTCGACTGCTTAGTGGTACCGTTCGCGGCATTTAATCCAGCGGTCCGAGTTCGATTCACTCCCACGGCTGAAATAATTTGAACAACACTGCTTTGCGAGCCGGCAGTCCAACTGTCGTGGGCAAGAAGTTGTGTGTGTGTGTGTGTGTGTGTGTGTGTGTGTGTGTGTGTGTGTATAAGGTCAAAGCATTACCCATAGATTGGGCATATATAATATCTAAGGTCTCATCTGGGAGGGTAATAGATGTCGATCACGAGTCCAACGCGTGATCAAAGACCATGGTGAATCACACACATATTCGGATTGGTTCTTTGAGAGTGAGAGCAGGTGTGGGCATCAGGTTAGAGTGAAACAAAAGTGGTTAAGGTGAAAGGCATGGGAGTATAGAGCGGATGCCTGGGTAAGGTGAACGGATTGTGGGCAGAGTTGGAGAGATACTGAAGCTCGCTTATGTTGAAGCGACGAGTGTTCCGTAGGGTCGGATCACGTTTGTATCAAACATGGCAGCGCAGGACGGGTGGTAAGAGACTACGGTACTGTTCTTTTTTATTTTCTTGTTGATATATATATATATATATATATATATATATATTTTTTTTTTTTTTTTTTTTTTTTTTTGTCTTTTGGTTCATTCTCCTCCTTTTTTTTTAATATTATTATTTTTCTCCGTCTTCTTTTTCTCTTCCTTTTCTTTCAACTCCTCTTTCTTCTCCTGTTTCTCCCTTGTCTCCCTCCTACCTTGTATGTGTGCGTGTGTGCATGCGTATGTGTACGCGCATATGCATGTAATACCTCTCCCAATACATATGTATCACGGTTCTGTAAACAAGGCACCAAATACAATGTCCAGGGACGAAAAGCAAAAGTGACGCTTGGAAGCAAGTAAAAATCGAAAGATAAACATTAAAGTTTTTTACCAAATCGAAAAGACGAAGGCTAGGCTCTAGAGGCCAAAGCTGAATGTGCGAGAAACCTCCATTAAGAGCTTCATAAAGTTACTAAAAGTCCTATATTAAACACAGCTAATTGGCTGTAAGCTGGTCGTTGAGCTCCGACTGCATTTGATAAATAAACAAAAGATTGGAACGAAACGAGTCTAGGCTGCCGGGTGCTCTCAGGTGATCCAGAATAATAAGATTGTATTCCGTGGATGGAAGAATGCCCTGAGTTATCGGTTTTTCTTTCAAATAGTTGTCTTTTTCATAGCATAATAATATTAAAGGAAGCAACATTGTAAAATGATTGTATAATTGGGATACTTACTGATTCTTCCTTCGTGGGTGGAAGAATGCCCAGAATTATAGGTTTCTCTTTCCGTTATACAGCATTTGTCTATTTCATAGGATAATAATATTGAGGGAAGAAATATTGTAAAATAATTTTATAATTGGGATATTTACTGATTTTTTCCTTCGTGAGTGGAAGAATATCCCGGTTTTTCTTTCAATTATGTTTTGTCTATTTCAAATTATAATAATGTTTAAAGAAGAGAGGGTTTAAAACATTTCTATAATTGGGATATATACTGATTTCTTTCTTCTCTTGCTTCTTTTTTTTTCTTTTTTTTCATCCTTCCTGTAGTATTGACTATTTCTGTTTTCTTTGTTTTCTCTGTTTCTTTCTCATTATATTTGATCATATCATTTTTTCTGTCTGCCTTTCTTCTCTTCTTTTAGTTCTTTATTTGCTCATTTATTTATTCACGTATCTATTTATCTATTTATTTGTTTATTTACGTCTTTATTTGTTCATTTATTTGTTTTTTATTCATTTAATTTTCCTTTTGCTCTTTATTTTTCTATATTCCTTCTCTTTATTTTTTCCGTTCCAGCTCTCATACTTTCTTTTTCTTTCTTTATTTCCTTATTCATTTTTTCTGTGTATATTTCATTGTCTTTCTTTCTTAATTAAAAAGCGGAACTGCATTATAAATTCTTCGGTTCACTTTGCACACATTCATGAGGTAAGACCGAGAGAAAAAACAAAACAAAACAATAAGAAGAAAAAATTAATTTTAGAATATTTTCACCACTTTCATTAAGTATATATATATAAACAGAAATTTAGTAGCAATTTTGTAAATAACACACAAGAAACCCACAGTCTGAGAAAATAAACTTCGAATGAAAAAGGATTCTATATTTCGGCTACCAACTGTAGCCCTCTTCAGGAAAGTACATAAGACAGAGAACGTTCAGACAGTTGGAATCTTCGCTCATCACCAGTAAGAAGAGGAAGAACCAGCTCTGTATCTGTAGCTTATAAATCCTAATTGTCCTCTGTCATATGTATTTTCCTGAAAAGGGCTACAGTTGGTAGCCGAAATACAGAATCTTCATTCATTCGAAGTTTATTTTCTCCGATTGTGGGTTTCTTGTGTGATATATATATATATATATATATATATATATATATATATATATATATATATGTGTATATATATATATATATATATATGTGTATATATATATAAACATTATTTATATATATATATACATATACGAGTATGTAGAATTAAATACGACAGCATTCTGACAATTGTTAAACTTTTTCTTAATGTTTTCTATTTGTCTTATCAACTTTTTTCCAGTTGTAGGGTGAGCTGATACAAGTTCTCCATAGTTTTCCATTTAATATTCTCGAGCTTTCGTCTTCAAAGAGACATCATCAGGATTGACAAAATTTCTGCAATAATGAATACAAATGTTGGTACATATAAGTTACAAAATAGATTACAAAACTAGAAATACAAATAAACAGGTAGAACAAAAGATATATAACGAGAGTTATTACTTACGTCTACAAGGAAAGTACAAATGATAGAGAGAGAGAAAGGTTTAAATACATAAACTGCTATCCGAGTTCCCATTACGGAGTCTGGCGGATCGTCTGAGTGGTGGGGGAGTGGGGGTAGGAGGGGAGAGGGGACCTCAATGTAGCGATGTCTCAGGTTAGCGCTACTGTACAGTTTAATGCTGGACGTCATGTCCGACTGAATATTTATAGTGGGGGCAGAGTCCCTGATGTGGAATGCCTCCAAGAGTTTCAATCTTCTAGGGTTGAAACTCTTGGAGGCATTCCTCTTGGAGGCATTCCACATCAGGGACTCTGCCCCCACTATAAATATTCAGTCGGACATGACGTCCAGCATTAAACTGTACAGTAGCGCTAACCTGAGACATCGCTACATTGAGGTCCCCTCTCCCCCTCCCCCTCCCCTCCTACCCCCCACTCCCCCACCACTCAGACGATCCGCCAGACTCCGTAATGGGAACTCGGATAGCAGTTTATGTATTTAAACCTTTCTCTCTCTCTATCATTTGTACTTTCCTTGTAGACGTAAGTAATAACTCTCGTTATATATCTTTTGTTCTACCTCTTTATTTGTATTTGTATTTTTGTAATTTATTTTGTAACTTATATGTACCAACATTTGTATTCATTATTGCAGAAATTTTGTCAATCCTGATGATGTCTCTTTGAAGACGAAAGCTCGAGAATATTAAATGGAAAACTTTGGAGAACTTGTATCAGCTCACCCTACAACTGGAAAAAAGTTGATAAGACAAATAGAAAACATTAAGAAAAAGTTTAACAATTGTCAGAATGCTGTCGTATTTAATTCTACATGCATCAAAGAAAACCTGCTTCCTTACTTCACGAATATATATATATATATATATATATATATATATATATATTATGGGAGAAAGCATACGCTGGACTCGACGTTCGTCAATTTATTCCGACGTTTCGAACCCTGTCCGGGGTTCGTCTTCAGGGTAATACAGTGGTAGCAATGGAAATGTACATAAATAAGGGGAATTTGGTACACTGGGACAGGTTCCGCAGTAACCGTTACAATCCGACGCAGTTAAACCAAATCAAAAACACAAATGAGAAACAAATATAAATAAAACTATAAAATAACAGGTGCAATACTTCCTTGAAAACATTCACCGAGTTTACCATAGAAAAATGTATATATATATATAAAGAAAATATAGTGAAAGTTGTAAGGATTCACCCCGCTACCGATGGGTCGCACCACTGTGCACTCCCGTGGAACAAATGTCCCGCGTAGCATGTATATCACGAATAAAAGAAATTGGAACAAGAACACAAAATCCATCAATATCATAAACATACAAAAAGGAAGAGTACACATTGAAATAAATAAGAAAAGCAGTATGAAAAAATGCCCCCCAAGATTGGGCATAAAAGGCTGTACGACGTGGCATGCCACAACGGTACGCGGAACAAAAGTCATGTAACGCATGCCACCACCGTTAGTAAATTTCATAAATAAATAAAATTACATACATAAAAATGAAAATAAAATGGAATGATACAAAACACATCAAGAAACACACTACCGACATGTCGAAACAAAAACAAATAAAACACACAACATAAACATATTAAGAAGTAAGCTTCTTCTCCAGCCTATCCTTCGCCCCCTTATAAATTGGGTTTAAAGTGATGCACCTATTGACACTATTATCATCACTTGACCAAGCTTCCAAGAATAACCTGGTGCTTTTTCCACTACCTCCGTATTTCACTTCCGCGTTTTGCCAGTCCATTTCGTGTCCCGTTTCCTCGCAGTGTCTTGAGACGGCCGAACTCATGTCCTTTCTACTAACAGCCCTCTGGTGTTCTATCAGTCTTGTCGCCAATTTCTTGCTCGTTTCCCCAACATAATGTGTCTCGCAGTCCTTGCACCTAATATCGTAAACCACCCCTATTCGGTCCGTTTGGCTCACAGTGTCCTTAATTTTGGTCAGGGCCCTATGTAGAGTGTTCCTCGGTTTGTGTGCTATTTCAACACCGTGTTTCCTTAGCAGTCTGGCCGCTACCTCAGAAGCCCCTTTCAAGTAAGGGACCGTGACCCGCGTCGCGTCCGGTCGTCTGTCGTCCATCCTTCCCCTCTGTTGTCGCGCCGTCCACCTTTTTACCACCGAATTCGGGTAGCCGTTGTCCCTAAATACCTTCTTCAGGTGACTCCTCTCCTTCTTCTTGCTATCTTCCGTGGAACACACCTTTTCCACCCTAGACCACAGAGTCTTAATCACACTTCTTTTGTGGGTGGCCGGATGACAGCTGCCATAGTCCAGAAGTCGGTCTGTATGGGTGTCCTTTCTATAAACCCCCGTCATCAGTGTGGACCCGCTTCTCGTCACCATGACATCCAGGAATGGCAATTGGCCGTTCTCCTCTTTCTCCATCTCGAACTGGATGGCTTCATTCTTTGTATTCAGTCGCTCGAAGAAAGGTCCCACGTCTTCTTTATTCATAACGACAAAAACGTCATCCACGTACCTTACCCATAACTTCAATGAAGGTGGCGCATCCTCCAATACCTCCTCCTCGTAGCGCTGCATGGCCATTTCCGCCAAAACCACCGAGATTGGAGAGCCCATAGGCGTCCCAACCTTTTGATGAAATATGTTGTCCCTTTTTCAAGTTCAGGGACAAAATATTTCATCAAAAGGTTGGGAAATATTTTGTCCCTGAACTTGAAAAAGGGACAACATATTTCATCAAAAGGTTGGGACGCCTATGGGCTCTCCAATCTCGGTGGTTTTGGCGGAAATGGCCATGCAGCGCTACGAGGAGGAGGTATTGGAGGATGCGCCACCTTCATTGAAGTTATGGGTAAGGTACGTGGATGACGTTTTTGTCGTTATGAATAAAGAAGACGTGGGACCTTTCTTCGAGCGACTGAATACAAAGAATGAAGCCATCCAGTTCGAGATGGAGAAAGAGGAGAACGGCCAATTGCCATTCCTGGATGTCATGGTGACGAGAAGCGGGTCCACACTGATGACGGGGGTTTATAGAAAGGACACCCATACAGACCGACTTCTGGACTATGGCAGCTGTCATCCGGCCACCCACAAAAGAAGTGTGATTAAGACTCTGTGGTCTAGGGTGGAAAAGGTGTGTTCCACGGAAGATAGCAAGAAGAAGGAGAGGAGTCACCTGAAGAAGGTATTTAGGGACAACGGCTACCCGAATTCGGTGGTAAAAAGGTGGACGGCGCGACAACAGAGGGGAAGGATGGACGACAGACGACCGGACGCGACGCGGGTCACGGTCCCTTACTTGAAAGGGGCTTCTGAGGTAGCGGCCAGACTGCTAAGGAAACACGGTGTTGAAATAGCACACAAACCGAGGAACACTCTACATAGGGCCCTGACCAAAATTAAGGACACTGTGAGCCAAACGGACCGAATAGGGGTGGTTTACGATATTAGGTGCAAGGACTGCGAGACACATTATGTTGGGGAAACGAGCAAGAAATTGGCGACAAGACTGATAGAACACCAGAGGGCTGTTAGTAGAAAGGACATGAGTTCGGCCGTCTCAAGACACTGCGAGGAAACGGGACACGAAATGGACTGGCAAAACGCGGAAGTGAAATACGGAGGTAGTGGAAAAAGTACCAGGTTATTCTTGGAAGCTTGGTCAAGTGATGATAATAGTGTCAATAGGTGCATCACTTTAAACCCAATTTATAAGGGGGCGAAGGATAGGCTGGAGAAGAAGCTTACTTCTTAATATGTTTATGTTGTGTGTTTTATTTGTTTTTGTTTCGACATGTCGGTAGTGTGTTTCTTGATGTGTTTTGTATCATTCCATTTTATTTTCATTTTTATGTATGTAATTTTATTTATTTATGAAATTTACTAACGGTGGTGGCATGCGTTACATGACTTTTGTTCCGCGTACCGTTGTGGCATGCCACGTCGTACAGCCTTTTATGCCCAAGCTTGGGGGCATTTTTTCATACTGCTTTTCTTATTTATTTCAATGTGTACTCTTCCTTTTTGTATGTTTATGATATTGATGGATTTTGTGTTCTTGTTCCAATTTCTTTTATTCGTGATATACATGCTACGCGGGACATTTGTTCCACGGGAGTGCACAGTGGTGCGACCCATCGGTAGCGGGGTGAATCCTTACAACTTTCACTATATTTTCTTTATATATATATATATATATACATTTTTCTATGGTAAACTCGGTGAATGTTTTCAAGGAAGTATTGCACCTGTTATTTTATAGTTTTATTTATATTTGTTTCTCATTTGTGTTTTTGATTTGGTTTAACTGCGTCGGATTGTAACGGTTACTGTGGAGACCTGTCCCAGTGTACCAAATTCCCCTTATTTATGTACATTTCCATTGCTACCACTGTATTACCCTGAAGACGAACCCCGGACAGGGTTCGAAACGTCGGAATAAATTGACGAACGTCGAGTCCAGCGTATGCTTTCTCCCATAATAATGGTTCCTGGACTCCAGCTATTTACGAATATATATATATATATATATATATATATGGGAGATAGGGTTGATGAAAAAGTACTGGGATTGTTTGGACATATGGAAAGAATGAGTGAAGAAAGATTACTACAGAGGTGTGGAAGGAGTGAACATGAGGAGGCGACCAAGGATGAGATGGATGGATTAGGAAGGAAGGGAGAAGACAGAAGATTTGGGTGGGTAGAGAATGGTTGTGTATGGATGATGCTGTGATACTTGGAGGGAGCGGGTGGTGGGTGGGGAGGTTGAGGGAGTATGTGTGAATGATATTTGATTTCTCGTTGTCTTTTCTTTTTTCTGGATAAGGGAACGGAGAGATGGGGGGGGTCACCGATTACTTGAAGCGGCCTTGCTGTGGATGTGCTGTGTCTTGCTACGCTGTTTCTTACCCAGGGCATTGGGCGAGATGCAGGGATGACCAGTCATCCAGGAGGAGCTAAGATAAAAAGGAGGAAGGGGGTGAATGGGAGTGGAGTATGTAGAGAGGTAATGGGTGGGAGTGGGTGTTATGCTCTTGTTTTTAGCTACCTCCCTTATAATGGGAAAAAGCCGTTGGTATATATATATATATATATATATATATAAGATTATTTCAGATAAATGAGAGAGAATGTGGGTGGGGAAGGGCAAACGAAGATGTATTAGGAATAGAGTTTATTGCCCTAACGTTGCGACCAAGTTGGTCGCAACGTTAGGGCAATAAACTCTATTCCTAACACATCTTCGTTTGCCCTTCCGCACCCACATTCTTTCTCATATATATGTATATATATGTGTATATATATAATATATATGTATATATATTTGTATATATGTAAATATATGTATATATGTGTATATATATATATATATATATATATATATATATATACATGTAACCACACACAAGAACGCACACACCAAGGCACGAAAACAAGCGCATGCACATCCACACATCAAATATTTTTTGACTTCTATTTCACCATGGATCAATTATGAAAACTGCTAAGTGTAATCAGTGGGTAATTTCGTGTTTTTACGTCCCGTGATTGACCGTGGAAACGAACACATGCGAATGAGATGGGATGGGGGAGATGGGAGGGTAGGTGGACCCATTATTCCTGGATTGAACTTAGGATTTTCATCAATAACACCCCCTCCTCTCTCTCTCTCTCTCTCTCTCTCTCTCTCTCTCTCTCTCTCTCTCTCTCTCTCTCTCTCTCTCTCTCTCTCTCTCTCTCTCTCTCTCTCTCTCTCTCTCTCTCTCTCTCTCTCTCTCTCTCTCTCTCTCTCTCTCTCTCTCTCTCTCTCTATCTCTATCTCTCTCTCTCTCTCTCTCTCTCTTTTTCAACTACGTCAAGTCCTAGAGATTGTAACGTTTACGATCAAGATACTATTTTGGCTATTGACAGAAGAATTTATCCATAAAATACAGTGCCTTCTGTCAAACTGTTTACCTCAATCCCTAAATAAAAATGTCTCTCATCACACCACATATTATGACCAAATCTTGTCATCTCAAACGGATCAATAAGAACATCGATGAGACTTTCTATGTCTCATGTCTTTTCAAATCTGATGGAGGGACTCGACTGGTATGGTACTGGTATGGTAACGGAGAATGCTTGTGATAGTATAGTGCCTGGCGTGACGGACGGCTTGTCATCCGTGCGTGCGAGTCCAGAATCTAAAATTGTCACACCATTGAGGAAATGAACACGATTAGGTAATTATTATATCCATAATTTCGATATGTAATACCACTATATGTATATGTATATATGTGTACTATATATATATATACATACATATATATATATGTATATATATATATATGTATATATATATATGTATATATATATATGTATATATATGTACATATGTATACTATGTGTGTTTATATATGTATATATACATGCTGGTTAAACAATTTCAAGAGAAACAATCGAAACAGAGCGCTTTCGTGTATTACAACGTCAGTAATTAACCTGCATTATTGACCCACACGTCTCCAGTGTTTTTTTTTGCATACATATACATATATCTATGTGTGTGCGTGTGTGTGTGTATGCGTGTGGGTGCCTAAGTGGGTGCGTTTATGTATAAAAAAGTGACCAACCTCTCCATCTCGTACTCCATGAAGGAAGACATAGCTTCTTTGACAACAGCAAGTCTTCTGCTATCCCATGAATAGAGACTGAAAGACAAATGCATCCTGGACTAGAAGGGCCGTGATGCTACCGTCGCAGGTTGAGAAAGCTCGAAGGGCAAAATAGTCCTTGAGGCCATCAAACTTCTTTTGAGGCTCAAGGCTGAGGCTAAAGTCCTTTTGAGTGCAGACGCAGTCTTTCAATGAGACACAGGACAATGGAGTACAATGGAAGCAAAGATTTCTTGGACGTTTGCTCTGTGAGTAGGCCGGCAGTAGGAGAGATAAATAGATAATTATTTACATAACGAAAAATAAAGCTCATATAAAAGATAACTGCTAGAACCATGGAATATTGATAACAAAGGTATTAGGTGTAATAAAGTTATGAACTCGAACCCACAAATTCAGAGCCACGAATTGTTATAACAGGACCTGAACACAAAACTTTCGCCCTTTACACCTAAGAAACCGTGTTCTGGAAGGTCTCTCTCTCCTGTTCTCTTAAGTTATGTATCAGACCTCACACCCTTCGGTCAACCCCCAGATACGCCTCCACGCCATTCAACTGACCACCGGAGGATTTTTGTGCCTTAGCGAAGACGAAACTCGAAGAGAACCCTTAAAGGGTTCGAAGAATGTAAAGGGCAATGAACTGACAGAATGTGAAGTATATCCGGGGAGGGGAAATGGTATGAGGAATGGAGTGGTAATGTGGTGTTATAAGATTTAGAGACGAGTAAAGTTTGAAAGGGTGAACATAACGTAAGAATGGAGGAGACCTCAGGAGACCATAAGACCTACACAAGACAGTTCCCTGTCCGTTATCCCCACCCATAAAGTGTTTTAACCTTCTTTTAAAATAACCAGTAGTTTCGGCGCGAACTATATTGTTACTTGGTGTATTCCATCCGTTAACCTTTCTATTGGCAAATCAATTCTTCCCTGTCTAGTTTAAACCCATTACTACGAGTCCCGTCCCGCTGTCTTAATGTGATGACCTTACCTGCATCACCCTTGTTAAAGCCCTTGACTTATTTGAGTATCTCTATTAGGTCAACCCGCAATCTACTTTTTTCCGGAGAGTGTAACTACAGGTGCGCCTGTCTTATTATGGTAAAATTCTGACCCCATGTATCATTTTGGTCATTCTCCTCTGTGCTGGTTCTAGAGAAGGGTGACGACGGCGTCGAACTTGCCCCAGTTGACGCGGTGGGACGGCTGAAGGGTGGTGGGGGAGAAGGCGGAGGTGGGGGACGGTGTGAGGAAGAGCGTTGGACGCGAGGGACGAGATGGGAGGGTCCAGGTACGAAGGGAGAGTTGTGAGGTCGGAAAGGCGATTTATTTATTTATTTACTTTTTTTTTTTTTTTTTTGGGGTGGGGG
Source organism: Oratosquilla oratoria (assembly GCF_046742065.1). Lineage (NCBI taxonomy): Eukaryota > Metazoa > Arthropoda > Malacostraca > Stomatopoda > Squillidae > Oratosquilla > Oratosquilla oratoria. Next base: position 79,708,137 of record NC_134777.1, read on the forward strand.
TCAGTTAGGAGTGAAGAAGGGCTAGGTGGGGAGAGGGGTAAGATTGAAAGCGAGATGCAAAGGTCAAGAAGAAAGGGACGAGGAGAAAGGGTGATAGGAGAAAGTGTGCGTTAGGAAGTGCGGTAGGGAAGCAAGATGAGATAGTCTCCTTTCAAAAGTATCGACATTTCACCGTGTGCCGTCCACGACACAACGTTGTTTTCAAATAACCATGGGTGTCTATGGACGCTGTCACACGTCATGACCACGCCCACGTTTGAAAGTGTCCATAGAAACCATGGTTATTTGAGAGCGCGACGTCGTATCGTGGACGGCCCACGGCAAAGAGTTGATACGTGTGAAAGAAGCCTTAAAGGGCGAGTTTGACTAGACTAGCTGAGGAATGATGGAAGTCTTTGTTTAGGCGGCAGAGCCGATTGTGGATCATTTCCATTCTCTCGCCATTTCCCCAAAGTACTCAACCCGACTTCCACTTTTAGTCCATTCCCTTGCACGCAC
>NC_134777.1:79713634-79736134 GCF_046742065.1 Oratosquilla oratoria
GACGCTAAGAGGCTCCCGAGACAGTGCCTTTACCCGCTCAGTCACCTAAGTCTGTGCGGGTAAAGGCACTGTCTCGGGAACCTCTTGGCGTCAGAGCGGTAGGTTCGAGTCCTATACGCGACGGCCATAAAAATTATCTGATGTATATATATATATATATATATATATATATATATATATATATTTATATATATATATGTATATATATATATATATATATATATATATATATATATATATATATATATATATATGCTGGTACATTGTGACACGTTTTTTGATGGTGTAACAATAATTCCCGGGTCTTGTTCCGCTTTCCTGAGTTTATTCCTGTTCGGTTTCGTAACTATATGTTTCTGAAGAAGCATAGAGCGAAACCGGTCAGGAATAAACTCAGGAACTCGGAACCCGTGACTTCTTTTTCCACCTTCAATCATATATATATATATATATATATATACAGTATATATATATATATATATATATATATATATGTATGTATATATATGTATATATATATATATATACATGTATATATATATACACACAAATAGATATGCACGCGCACTCACGGCCCCATATGAAATAGAAAAATGTCATATATGGACAATATTCATAGTTCTTTTTGCAAAGTCACATCTTTGGATCCTTCTCTTCTACCTCTCTGGGTCCTAAGTACATGCACAACTACTAATAGCCTTGTTGAATTCTAATAATGATTACTAATTTGATTTACTATTACAGAACCTAAAACCACTGAGAAGCATGATTTTTTTTTATATCTCGTAAGATTGTTCTTGATGAAATGTAGCACAATGCGTAGCATATACTGGTGTGCTGATATATTGTATGTTTTAATGAAAAAATAACAAATGATAACTTTCACAATTATTTGAGTTTTTGTATTCTTAGTATAAATAGAATAGTGATTATTCATAAGGTGGTAAAGGAATTATGGAAGCGGCAATATATGAAGATGAGGTAGCAACAGTTCATCCTCGACAGCATCAAGTCATCCTCAAGTTTGTTTAGGAACACTCACGTTGCCCGAAACTTCGAGGGTACTGGATTCTCTTCAGGATGATATTAAATTCATACATTTTGTTCATTTTTTCTCTATGGAATTAAGATATGCCGACGCAAAACCGTTGCACGCCTTAATGATTTTTTTTTTCATTCTCATTCTTTGCAGTCTTTTTAATCATTAGCACCATAGTCATCACCATCATCATCACCGTCTATGTCCTCGCCCTCGTCATCATCATCATTGGCAGCAGCAGCGGCAGAAACAGAGTCATCTTCATCCTTTTCAACACCGTTTCAACCATTTACTGCATCTCTCTCTCTGTGTGTGTGTGTGTGTGTGTCTCTCTCTCTCTCTCTCTCTCTCTATATATATATATATATATATATATATATATATATATATATATATATATACGAGGGTCGTTCCAAAAGTAATGCCTCCTATTTTTTAACTCAAAAAGTTGAAGAGCTACGAAGATGGGAGTGGCACCATTAAAACGAGCGACCTTTTGTGCTCCAGAATTTATTTTTCTATGTAGTCACCACCATTCTCAATGCACTTTTGCCAGCGATGAACGAGAGCCTTGATGCCTCGGTCGTAAAAATCAGCGCCTGCCGAGGCGGTCCATTTTTTCACGGCTGCGATTACGGCGTTGTTATCGGGGAAACGCTGCCCACGTAATGTGTCCTTCAGAGGTCCGAACAAGTGGAAGTCTGACGGTGCCAGGTCGGGACTATACGGTGTGGTGAGACAGCACCGTCCAGCCGAACTTTGTCACCTATTCCGTGGTCTTCAAAGTTGTGTGTGGCCTGGCGTTGTTCTGTTGCAAACGGAATGTTTCCCTTTCCTCTGACCCACATCCAACTCTACACGCATTTCATTCACCGTTATCCGCCGATCAGCGCGGATTAGTTGATCGAGGCTCACTTTGTTTTCCGGGGTGGTGGCTGTGCATGGGCGTTCGGAGCGCACTTTGTCACTCACATCTCTGTCGCCACTCTAAAATCGACGAACCCTTCTCCTAACTGTGCTGACATCAATTGCATCGGCTTCGTAAACGTTCACCAGGCGCCGGTGAATGTTGATTGGTTAATTTTTTTCTGCATGGAGGAATTCAATGACGCATCTCTGCTTCTGACGCACGTCCATGACAGAGTGTCACACCATCAATATCTGCAACAGAGAGATGAAACTTTCAGTTCATGAGTGCATAAGTTCAGTCAGCATAATAATGCAATTTGCAATCCCCTCGGATCCCGTAGGGTGGAATAAACAAAATAGGAGGCATTACTTTTGGAACGACCCTCGTGTGTGCATATATATATATATATATATATATATATATATATATATATATATATATACATTGTATATATATATGTACATATATATATATATATACATATATATATATATATATATATATATATATATATATATATATATATATATATCCCTTTCTTTACTTCTCTCCCTTATCTTTTTATTCGATCTTCATCTGCTCCTGCAGAAAGGATTTTTGGTGTTTTATTCCTTTTTCCCATCGTCTTATTAATCACATTTATAATGTATTCATTGAAGAAAGGTAAATATTATTCCACCATTCGTGATAACGTGTCACACTGACTGAGCTGTGATACCTTGTCGTCCTATTTAAAAAAAAATCCACATTAGAGTAACCTATTACATATATTATTCTGATCTGCTCTTTAGAAATATAAATAAGTAAGCTAATATAGCTATTGATTGACGTGTTGAAGGTGTGTAATAGATTTCAATATTCGAAAAGCAAATTTTTGCGTAATTCCTTCTATCATTTTGGTACGTCTTTGACATACTTCTAGAAAAAAAATGGAATTTTAAACCAATAGAAAAAAGGTTTTATATGTGGTAAGTGAAACAATTTGCAAACGTGAATGATAGACAAGAAAATAATCTAGAGTAATGTAATAATCTGTATCAATATGACACGTAATGTAATATATATATATATATATATATATATATGTATATATATATATGTATATATATATATATAATATATATATATATATATTTCTATGTGTGTGCGTGTGTGTATATTTTAATTTGTATATTCTCAATTTATAGTAATTAATCAACCTTAGATAATTGAAACGTACAAATAAAAGTTTTGTGTTTGAGTGCTTGGTAGACCCATATTGTACAACTCACCACTTAGTGCATGAGGGAGGAATGAGAGTGAAAGGTGGGAGAGTGGAAGGAGAGGACGGTGGAGGGCTGAGGAGAGAGTTGCAAGGAGGGATAGAGCCGTGTCATACCACACAATCCCTCTCGTGCATCGATTATAATCTGCGATCGACATTTTCTCCCGAAAGCAGCCAACAGATGTTGCATATAAAGGAGGAGTCAGTGGGAAAAGGAAGAGGAGGAGGAAGAGGGGGAGTAGGAGGAGGATGAAAAGTATGAGAAGGAAGAGGAGGATGAGGATGTGTGGGAGAAGTAGGAGGAGGAGGAGTGGGTGAGGTAAGTGAAGCAGGTGAAGGAGGAAAGAAATATAGAAGTAAGATGAGAATGAAGAAAAGTAAATGTAGGAGTTAAGATAAGGAGAAGGAAGATTAGGGGAGGAGGGTAAAATTGAGCAGAAAGACTAGATGAGACGGAGTGGATGAGAAAAGGATGAACTGGGAAGAGGAGGAGGTGAGGAAAGAAGAGGTAGGGTGAATATGGAGAAAAGGAGGTTTATGACATGGGAATAAGACGAGAGGTAGGCGGAGGATAAGGAAGAGGAGGAAGAAGATAAGGAGGGGAGGGAGACGAAGGAAGATAATGTAGAGTGAAAGAAGATGAAAGGTGGAGGAGAAGAAAAAAGTGATGGAGGAGGAGAAATAAGTGGGAATGAAGAGGGAGAAGGAGGAAAAAGAGTAGGGTAAAGATAAGGATGAGGAGAATAAGACTGAGAAAGAGGAGAAGGAGGAAAAGGAAGAGCAGAAGTAGTTGATGAAAGAGGAGGAAGAAGGAGAACACGACAGGTAAGAAAAATGTATTAAAATGAATCTGAGCGAGGGGGAGGAGCAATCAGTTTGAAATATTTGAGGACAAAAATACGACACATTTTATTCTGTCAGTCAATCGCACTGTTCCGACCTACACCTTCATTAAGCAAAGATTCTTTTTTTTATTTTTTTATTTTTTTATTTGAATTAGCCATGTTTTGCTCCTGAGAGGGAAAGTGAATTCCCCCCGTCCCTTTCACCCATTATATTCATGATGTTTTTTCTTCCCCTCTCCCCATTTTTCACCCATTTCTCAAAATAAATCTAACGTTTTCTTCTTCCTTTCATATCCTTCATATCATTTTACATTTCTGTTTAATTTTTTTTTTCTATCAAAACTCGTAGGTCCTTCTGAAGAAAATTAGCCTGCATATGTCAGTGTATGCACATGTAAGCATATATACAATATATATATATATATAATATAATATATATATATATATATATATTTAATATATATATATATGGATGTGTGTATATATATATATATATATATATATATATATATATATATATTATATATATATATATATATATATATATATTATATATATATATAGATATATAACACTGGCCTGCGTTTAATTTTTTTTTTTCAAAGGTCGAAGGTTTTTTCAAGTGGTTTATAGGTTTTTTGGTGCGCTGAATCCAAAAATGCCATCCGTTTCCTTGGATCAGGTCTAGTTTTTGAGATATGAGAAGTGCGACTTTTGGGCCTTGTATAGTACTAAGTATAAGGAAAACGAGGCTGCAGGTATAGCCTATTCTTATTTTTTTTTGCATAAAAATTATACTGTAGCACCCCGAAACTGATACTGAAACCTAATGATGTTTTTGTTTACTTTCAGGAAACTGAAACCGAAACTGAAACTGAAACTGCATTGACTACATTGACAAACTGCATTGACAACACTGAAACTGAAAATGGTTTAGAAAAGTGTGATCTCCAATCAATGTGACTGATTTGATAAGAATCTGTGCTTTTTACAATAATCTTTTCTTATATTGTTTCTATTTTGGACACGTATCTTAGATTGACAGAAAATGGAACGCAAATGCACAAATCATCCTGATAGGTTCTGCTACATATGTGGTAATGTGATTCTTCCTCGTCGACTAGCAAATATAACTGATTTTGTGAAGAAGGCATATCATGCTTACTTTGGAGTTAAGCTTGGGGACAAGGACAAGCCATTTGCACCCCATGTTAGCTGCAAAACATGTGTCGAGAACTTGCGTGATTGGAGAAATAAAAAAAGGAAGAGTATGCCATTCGCTGTTCCAATGGTTTGGAGAGAGGGTAAAGATCATGTGTCAGACTGCTATTTCTGCATGACTAATCTTAAAGGAGTCAACCGCAAGAACAAGCATTGTATTCAGTATCCTAATGTTCCGTCTGCCATACGACCAGTCCCTCATGGTCCAGGCCTGCCTGTTCCCGAGCCAGATGTTGCAATGGAATCTAGCTCTGAATCAGAATCTGATAACGCACTAGACAGGGCAGAGGGTGGAGAATACATGCCAGAAGAGAATGACCGGCCAGTGCCTCTAACACAAGCAGATCTCAATGACCTGACACGGGATCTAAACCTATCAAAGGAATCAGCACAGCTTCTGGGTTCTCGTCTTCGTGAGAAAAATTTGCTAGCACCTGAGACAACATTCTTTTGGTACCGAGAGCGTGAAAGAGAATTTAGACAGTTCTTCACAACCCAGAAGGACTCGTCATTAGTTTACTGCAACAACATTGCTGGTTTGATTCAATCAATGGGGCTGGACTATGTTGCTACTGAATGGAGACTGTTCATCGACTCTTCCAGCAGAAGTCTCAAGGCAGTCCTCCTTCACAACGGAAATAAATACTCTTCAATTCCAATCGGTCATTCAGTGCAAATGAAAGAAACTCATGACAACATGGATCAGCTACTGTCTGCTCTGAACTACAATGACCATGGTTGGTTGATCTGTGGAGATCGTAAGGTAGTTGGATTGGTTTTGGCACTACAGGGTGGGTACACAAAGTATCCATGCTTTTTGTGTTTGTGGGATAGTCGGGCTGATGATCAACATTTTGTCAGACAAGAATGGCCACCACGACAACGTTTGGAACCTGGTTCACACAATGTTCAGGCTCGTTCTCTTGTTGAACCAAACAAGGTCTTACTCCCACCTTTACATATCAAACTGGGACTGATGAAGAACTTTGTGAAGGCAATGGACAAGGACGGCATGGGATTTACTTTTCTTCAGCAGAAGTTTCCTCGGATCAGTCTGGAAAAGCTTAAGGCTGGCATCTTTGATGGGCCTCAGATAAGGGAACTTATGAAGGACTCAATGTTTGACGATGCACTGAATGCAGCTGAGCTGTCCGTTTGGTGGTCGCTTAAGTCAGTGATAAGAAACTTTCTAGGAAATAAACGAAGTGCAGAATACGAGAAAGAAGTCGATGAGCTCTTGAACAGCTATCAAAAATTAGGGGCTCGCATGTCAGTCAAAATGCACTTTCTACGGTCCCACTTAGACTATTTCCCTCAGAACTGTGGTGACTTCAGTGAGGAACAGGGAGAACGTTTCCACCAGGATATTCGTGTCATGGAAGAACGCTACCAAGGCCGGTGGGATGTGAACTTTCTTGCGGACTACTGTTGGTGTTTGAAACGAGACGTGGTGGCTGCCCAACACAGGAGAAAGTCACTGAAAAGGCCCTTCATCCATGATTAGATTTTCTGTAATATATCCTCTTTATCTTCTGAACCATGCAAGAAAAAATTATTTCTTTTGTCAAGAATTTTTTTTCCAAAATTAAAGGGAATAAATAACACTAAATGGCGTTTTTAATTATTTTTACCGCCTCGTATCTCAAAAATGTGACCTGATTGAACAAAATGAGTGTGATTTTTAGATTCTGCATAGCAAATTACCCTAGAATCAGTTATCAGATGCTTTACCTTTGAAACTTCGCAGGCCAGTGTAATGTGTGTGTGTGTGTGTATATATATATATATATTATATATATGTATATATATATATATATATATGTATATATATATATATATATATATATGTATATATATATAGAGAGAGAGAGAGAGAGAGAGAGAGAGAGAGAGACTATGTATCATGTGTTTTACGTCTCCAACTGCTCCCCACATGCAGGAGGGAGGAGAAAAGAGGGAGATGGAAAATGGTAAGTCGGGGGAGGGGGAGGGAAAGGACAGTCAAAATAATAGAAGGGAAGCGATGGGGAAGAGATAGTGATAGAAGGGGAAAAGAAGATGGGGTTGAAACAGTAAAACGACGGAAGTGGAAATGATTGAGTCGGAGAGAACCTTCTCATGCTAATCAGAATAAACCCTGTCGGGTTAAAAGGAAGAGGTTGATTAGGAGGGTGATTATAAGCCGTTTCCTACGACAACTTCCCCTAAACTTATCAAAATAATTTGTTAGATAGCTAAGTAAGATCGTCTTGCGTGAAGGCGATATCACACTGGAATATTTTTCCTCCGACTGCTGGAGAAAGATTTTGTAGCCCGCAACTTTCGGAAAGGAATCCGGTATTTTTGAGGAGAATATTTTTATTCCAGCATATCAAATGACATTCTATGCAACATTGTTGAGAAAACAGAATAGTTTTTCGTCTATATTTTACGGTGGGAAAGTTCTGGAGATGGGTGGTATTGCCGATGAATTGGTGGTTGGGGAAAAAATTGCCCAGTATGATAACGCCTTTAGACATGATTAAGTTTGTAGAGGATGTGGCTGAGGCGAAGGGGTTAAAGAGTAAACAGTCCTAGGTCCAAGTAATTGCCATACTACCCAATAATTGCACTCTCCCAGAGTAATTGCTGTACGCGTAAGTAATTATTCTGCGACCACTTAATTGCTCCGTTGCCCCAATTGCCCTGCAGCCGAGTAACACGATTGAAACGAGTTAACACCTTCACTACAGGGGCTCCCTTCAAATGAGTAGAATAACTTACCATCCCGCTCCCACCAAGTGGGAAGGGAGAAACCCGTGATAGGGCGAAGCCCTGTTAGTTGCGACAAGCCGCTGTTTTTTTTTTATTTACTTATTTATTTTTTTATTTTTCACCTATGTTTGGGTCATCTCCTCGCCTGGCCAGGGCTTTCGGGAACCAACGCAAAAATCACGCAACGGGTCCCTAGAATGGAACTCGTGACCACCTTCTCAAGAGTTTGATACGGTATTAAAAAAAAAAAAAAAAATCACTGGTGAAATGAGAGACTGGTCTCCAGGCGGAAATGACAAAATAGGCTACGGCAGTGCATCGTCGACTCACTACAGTAGCATTTTAGCCCTTTGGGTTCAACAATTTGTGCAAGAAAAACTTCAGAAACTCAGGAATCATAGAGGAACAAATTTAATTTTCTTCCAAGGTTAGATATTCACTGAGATCATAAATTGACAAACAAATCTCATCATAAATAACTGAAGCAGCCATTTCAATTATTTCTTCATTTTCATAAGTTTTGTCAGCTATTGGAGCTGCCACCCACCTCTGACGCAGTATCCCGTGAGCAGAGTCACGGAAACAGACTATGCTGGATTTTCCAGGGAGGCTTGTTATAATGATATCATCCTTGTATCGCTCTTTCAGCTTATGTATGAAGTAGTTGAGAGAATAGCCTTCCTCACCATTCAAGAATGTTTCCATTTGCACCATGAGGTCAGTTACTGCATATTGACATAGGTCATTGTCACCTAAATAGATACATAGCTCATTGAAAGCTGAATTCCTTTGAACATCAACTGGTTTGTCAACAGGTTTCAACGATCCTGGGTTAGAAAGAAGTTCCTGGGCACAGGCACGATGGTATTTTGCCTCTGCGGCAACCAAAACAATGTTTGCCTCTATTCTTTTTGCAACTGCCTCTCATCATTCATCACCCCTCTCTGTTGCCCTTTTCAACACATTTTTCTTGAACTCTATTATCTCTACATTGCTTGTTAAGTTCCTACATTTGGTTTCAAGTCTGCTGCTAGTAAGCAGTAATTTCAGAGCAAAATAGGCAGTGTGTACTGATATCAAAGGAGGTCTGGACCATAGGATGGGTAGTTCAATTTCTTCACCTGCCGCTGATTCCTCAGACTTTCTCTTCTCAGATCTGATGTATGATTCTCCGGTGTAGGCTTTTATACTGGCAGTGTAAAATGTCTGGCTACTGTATGTGTAGAAGTTCATGAAGACTATGCTGTCTCTCAAGGCTTGCAGCTACTAGAGTTGTACTTCCTTTAGGTCCAACTTGCACAAAATCCTTAATGCATAACTCATTACAAATGATCCACGACTCCACTCTAGGTCTGAAAAGTCAAACAACATTGTGTATGTCAGCAATATGAAATATGTAATATGATTTTATCAAAAAATAACCATAGTAATTGAGTCTTTGTAACTTAAAACTATGCTTTTACCCATTATTCTTAAATTTATGATGTTTTAAACTGAAATGATGAAATATGAAATCGGCGGCCATCTTAGACGCCATCTTCAATTTCTCAAAAAAAAAAAAAGAAAAAAAAAAAAATAAAGCAAGGGGGATTCTTGAGTTCTTTTAGTATGTTATCCCTGACAGTTTTCTGAATATTTCCTGAAAGTTTCAGATTTTTATGAATTTATACCGGGTTTGACTTAAATTTGATTTAATTTTTCTAGATTATCCTCTCTTTACCCGTTTTCTTTTTTATTCAGTATATAAAGTCCCTTCCCATATTCCATTTTCTTCGTCTCGCATTTATTGACCCATCTTTATCGCTCAGTCTTTTCTCTTTTCTATCACAATTCTATCTCACTAGGGATTTTTTTAGTACAATATATATTCTCTCTCTCTCTCTCTCTCTCTCTCTCTCTCTCTCTCTCTCTCTCTCTCTCTTTCTCTCTCTCTCTCTCTCTCTCTTTGTGTGTGCGTGTGTGTGTGTCTTTCATTCATTATCTCTCTCTTTCTCTCTTTGTTTCTCTCACTCTCTGTCTGTCTCTCCCTCTCTCTATGTCTCTCTCTCCCGTTTTCTCTCTCCCATTTAGATATAGAAATACCCACAGAGAGACCGAAAATTTATATAAAAAAAAAACATAGACGGCACGCGTCTGAAATCCAAGTGTGTCCCTGTCTTCCATTCTCTTTTTCCCGCCCCCCTTCCTCCCTTCCCCCCTCCCCCTGTCCTTTCCCCTTCCCCCCTCTCTCCCTCGCTCACTCCTATCAATAATTCCACAATTACTCGATCCAATTTGATAGAAACTCGCTAGGTTCTCCTTTTTCGTCTCCTCTCTTCTCCTCTTCCTCTACTTCCCATTCGCTCTTTTCTTTTTCTCCTCTTTGCTCATCCAGCGCCTTTACCTCCTGATTTTAAAAGTCGTTCTTCTATTCTTTCACCACCTTTTCCTCCTCCACCACCTTCGTCTCCTTCTTGTCGTTCTTCCGTTCCTCCTCCCATTTTTTTCCCTTCGTCCTCTCCACATTTCTTTTAATTCGTTTTCCCCCTGTGGGCCCAGCCTTTTCCTTCTGCCTTTATTTTCTAATTTATCTTCCTCATCTTCCTTTTCCTTCTCTTTTTCTTCCTCTCCCACGTCTTCCATCTATTGCTTTCTTTTTCTTCTCCCTTTCTCCACGCCGAGGAGGTTGGTGAAGAAATATTGAACACCATTAGTACGGTGATTCTTTATAAGCTAAATAGAATTGCATAAATATGAAATAACACACAACGCCTGAAAGTCACCATCGACACCAAGGTTGAACATAGGAACAGAAGAACATAAGAATGTAGGCCGTCGCGAGCTTTGAACTTGGGTCGCTCTGAGCGTGAGTCCCAAGCGTTACTACTTCACCACTCAGATCGGTAAAATTTTCGAAACCTGATATTATCTTATATCCAGGGTTGGGCCTACTGAAATCTACAGCTCTGAAACCTGTTTTAACGATCTGATTGACAAAGCGGTAACCTTTAGGACTCACCCTCAGAGAGGTCTGAATTTAAAGCTCGCGACGGCCGGGCCTGATTGTGTGAATTACATTGCAGGTGTTAGCGATTTGTTCTATAATAAGAACATAAGAATGGAGGAGACTGCAAGAGACCATAAGCCCTATACTAGATAGTTCCATGTCCCTTACCACCTGTCATCCCTATTCATAAGGTCATCTCACCTTCTCTTTAAAACAACCCATTGTTTCGGCGTTCATTACATGGTTACTAAGTCTATTCAATCCGTGAACCACTCTCTTGGTAAACCAGTTCTTGCTTATTTCCTTTTTAAACCCAAATTTGACCACCCATTACTACGTGCCCTACCCTACTGTCTTAATATGATGACCTTGCCTGCATCACTCCTGTTAAGGCCTTTGACCCAGTCAGTTTGAGAAGTCGATCTTATGAGTACTTTTAAGTGGTTGAAGTCTCCTGGACGAGGTGATTTTGTTCAGCTGGGTGGTGGCCACTAGGCAGGTGTGAAATCTCTTGTCCTTGACTCGAGGGCGTCTGTCTGCTGGCTACTCTGGGTGATCCCAGAGCCGAGAGGACGACAGCCTTCCAAGCGAAAAGGGGATAATCTCGTTATCCCATTTGCCTATGTCGTCGTCTCCAATGAGGCTCGCCAAATGGGATTAAGTTTACTCTCCTGGGTTAACATTCCATTAACGCTGACTGGGTTACCGGTAACTAAGTTACCGGTATCTAGGATACTGGCTAGTAACTACCCCTTCCCTCTCTTTCTCCTAGTAAGAGTTTAACTTGATAAATCTTATCATGCTAAACTGTATACCGTACGAGTATGTTATATTTTATTAATTTTGTTTTATGTTAGATTAAATTATATTAGATTAACGTGGCCTAGATTAGATTAGATTACCCGAGATAAGGTTAATTTAGTTTAGATGATGAAATATAGTAGGGTACAACGCAAGACAGTTTATTTGGTTCGTTGAAAGGGAGACTAAAATAAATAAAATAGAAAGTATGAATGTGTGTGTGTGTGTGCGTGCGTGCGTAGGTGTGAACGTGCTTGCATGAGTGTGTGTGTGTGTGTGTATGTGTGTGTGTGTGTGTGTGTGTGTGTGTGTGTGTGTGTGTGTGTGTGTGTGTGTTTGTGTGTATTCGTAAATTAACAAATGCTCTTGTACCAATTAACTATCCCTTCCAAAGGCCGATTTACAGCGATTGACGCCCAAGATTTCCTATTAACACAGGTTAAGGACTTAAAGTGGAGTGTCTCAAACGCCTCAATGATACAGTGGAATTCCTTTCTTCAACTATCTTCTTTTCTCTTTCTCTTCCCTACCTTCCTCCATCACTGTGATTTTCCCCACCAGGAGAGAGTCGACAGTGGTCCCGGGTCACCTCGTGTCACCTCAGGTCTCGTCAGGTCAACTCGGGTCGCCTCGTGTTACCTTAGGTCACTTTGGGTTACCTCGGATTGACTTGGGTCGCCTTAGGTCACCTCAGGTCACCTTGGGTCACCTAAGATCACCCAGGGTCACTTCGGGTCGCTTTGGGTCACCTCAGGTCGTCTTGGGTCACCTCGGGTCACCTCAGGTCACATCAGGCCAACTCGTGTCATCTTGGGTTACCTTGGATTAACTTGATTCACCTTGGGTCGCCTTAGGTCACCTCGGGCCACCCAGGGTCACCTCGGGTCGCCTTGGGTCACCCCAGATCGTCTCGGGCCAACTCAGGTTGCTATGGGTCACCTCAGGTCGCCTCTAGTCACCTTAGGTCACCTCGGTTCGCCTTGGGTCACTTCAGGTCACCTCGTGTCACCTCAGGTCACCTTAGGTCACCTTGGATCATCTCGGGTAACAGCGGGTCGACTCGCCTCGCCTCAGGTCGACTTAGGTCGACCCGGTTTCATGTGGTACAGAGTCCAATTACCTCGAGGCCGACCAGAAGAGGCTACGTAACGTAATTACCTTTCTCTAGCCTCAATATTCTCACTATCTGCCTCTTATTTCTTTCCTTGCTCCTCCTCCTCCTGCTCCTCCTTCTATTAATCCTCTTTCTCCTCCTCTTCATCCTCCTTCACTTCCTTTTTCTCCTCCTCCCTCTCCCTTCTCCTCCTGTTCCTCCTCCTCCTCCTCCTCCCCCCCGTCCCTTCTCCTCCTGTTCCTCCTCTTCCTCCTTCTCTTCCTTCTTCTCTTTCTCCTCCTTCTCCTTTCTTCCTCCTCCTCCTCTTCTACTTCCTCCTCTACCGTTTTCTATTTTACCTCCTCAAGCTATTTCTTGCCATTGTTTTCTTTTTGTTCCTTCTCCTAGTTTTCTTCCCCAACTTCATTCCAATCATTACGCTCAACTTCTTCCCTTCCTCTATATTCTGCTTGTGTTTGTTCGTATTCAACCTCCTGCACTTCTCGCCGATTCCCAGCAGTGACAAGTTACTTGCACTGACAAACCAAGTGCTTAACTCTCCCCGAGGATCGACCTCCTCTGAGCTGCGAGGACCCAAGATCCATTCCCAACTTCCACCCGTTCTTGCTATATACAGTATATATATATATATATATATATATATATATATATATATATATGTATATATATATATATATATATATATATATTATTATATATTATTATTATTATAATTATTAAAAGTGATGGCTAGTTGTGCATTAATTATTTTCTTAAAGGTATTTTCCATATACCTTGTTATGGATTTGCTTTCCTTAGAAAGGAAATTTATGACTTGCCTGTATGTAGTCATATTAGCTAGATCACGATTTCGGGTTCAAGACCCTTCTAATAATACGTGCATCAGAGAAAATTTCCTGCCCAAATACACTGACAATATATATATATATATATATATATATATATATATATATATATATATATATATATATATACATATACTTACATGTACATGTACAAATACATATACACATTCATACATTGTACATATACATATACAAAGAAGAGAACTTACTAGCCAAAACTCAAAGAAAGAAGAGGAAAGATACCTCGATATTTCCCTCTTTTGAAAGACCCCAAGACCCTGACGGATGGCGGAAGACGTCCAGGGTAAGAGCTTTGGAGAGCCCTCAAGTGGAAGGAAATGAAGGACGAATGTACTGGCTGAACCTCTCCCCATCTATCATGTCACTTGGTATCTTCTCCTGAGGCTTACCTCTCTATCTCTTTCGTGGTTCTTGCCATAAGCCTCGTCACGCTTCTTTCTCAGGTCGTGAAAAAATGTTAGTCTGTCTGGGCTCACCATTCATTTCATCTCTTCCTTCCTATCCCTTTTCCCTCTCGTTTCATATCTCTCTCTCTCTCTCTCTCTCTCTCACTCACTCACTCACTCACTCACTCACTCACTCACTCTTTTGTCTCACCTCTCATATCATCTCTTCCTTCCCACCCCTTTTCCTTATATTTCACATTTTTTCTCTCTCTTTCCTTCTTCCTTTCTATCTTTTTTATATACATTAATTGCTCATCCTTATATGAGCACGAGTGGCCTTTCATTATATGAGGATATGATGAAAAAGATAATTAAATGTCTGGTTCGCCCCAGCTTGAAATATGCAGAAGAGGTGTGGTTATCTCACAGAAAGAAAAATCGTATGCAGAGATCGGAAGCTACTGTAGAGAGATCCCAAACCTGTCTGATAAAGCACTTGAGGCATGGCTGCATGAACTGAGATTCTCCAGCAGATATTTGCAGCAGAGAAGAAAAAAAGACCTGTTAGTATAGGATAAACGAACAAGAAAAGGTCAAAGCAAAATCTGAAGAAAGACACATTGTCTGAAAGGTACTAGGAAGCATAGCTTTCCATACATATGTATCACTTTGTGAAACAGTTTTGAAGAAGTTCCTCCAGGCCAACAACATAAGTAAATTGAAGATAAAGTTTGATAAATGGAGATATAAAAACGGAACCCCGTGAACATGCCTTGAAACTCTATATTGCAATTAAGTAGATTAGGTAAATAAAGTCACGCGTACGCACACACACACACACACACACACACACACACACACACACACACACACACACACACACACACACACACACACACACACACACACACACACACACACACACACACACACACACACACACACTCAAAACTATTGGTTAAAGTTATGACGTGAGGAGAAGTTACTCCGGTCGCTGGGGACGATGGGGAGGAAGTAGAAAAAAGAATGGAGGGTAAGAGAACACGTCACTCTCTCCCAACAAGCTCTCTCTCTCTCTCTAATAAGCCCCACTTTCCACGAGTACTCTCCTCTTCCATTACGTCACTTATCCTGTACTCTTCTTTTTTCCTTTTTTTTCTTCCCCTGCCCCTCGATGTCCTTATTGTTCTTCCTCTATCTCCTAATCTTCTTCACATCTTATTTATGCATTTTCATTTATCCATTCATTCATTTATTTATTTATTCTTTTATCACTATTATTTATTCATCTATGTAATGATTTTTTTGTTTTTTTTTTATGAAACCAGCCTGTTCCCATTTTTTTCTTTTGTCTCTCTTGTCCTCCATTTTCTTCTGGATCCTATAGTCTTCTTCATCTAATTTTTCTTTCCCCACTACAGTTCCTGAAGTCCTCTCATTTCACCTCTCTCCGACCACCAATGAGCCTTTACATCCAACCACCTCCTCTGGTCTTTTTTGTTATACAATTTTTCCATCGAGCCAGAAAGCTCTGCAGGGCTCATAGCGCAGGGCATTAGCTGGTCATTTATGCGAGGAGGTCTATATATCAGGACCCTTTGGGGGTGAATATATTAGGACGATTAGAGCCGGAGGGGAGGGTCGAGTGTGGCTGTGCGTTGTCTCGGTGTTAGTCCGCTTACAGATTGATGGCTGGGAATATGGCGGCGAAATTTACTCTGTCATTAATTTGAGAACCTCTTCTATGAATGAGGTGGCGCATCTGTGACACTTTTACCACCTTCAGAACAGGTTAGTTCTGTTCCCAAGTGAATGGAATCATTTAAGTTTATTCCATCCGCTGACGATTCTGTAATCAAAAACTGGTTTACCATTAGAGTGGTCAAAAATAGAATAGACTTAGTGATGAAAGCTGAAATAATTGATTATTTTGAGAGAAGATTAGATAACTTGATGGATAGAAATGACAAGTGGTAAAGGACATGGAACTGTCTAGTGTAGGGCTTATGGTCTTTTGCAGTCTCCTCCGTTCTTATGTTTTCACTACACCCACATAAAGCACGGCATACGGTCGTCTCGATAATGGTTACATAATAACAACTCGAGTTTTTGCCGAAAGTTTAAATCTTGACCGAAATCGGGGCTCTAGATTTGGCGACGATTGGTCGACCACCTTTTCAACATCGCTATTTGTGGTGACGGAATCTGTCTGCCCGACGACTCTATGCATGGTTTTTCCGCTCTGCTGAGTATTCACTGGTTCCATGGAGGCATCTGCCAGCATCACTAAGCTTCTTGTACACTTGTGGCAAAAGCTACTTTTGGTTCTTCCACCCATACATATATAAAGGGTTTCTTATTTATTTAATTGTTTTTTCGTTAGTGATCCTTAACCGTGATATTTCCTTAAACATCATCTTCAGTTCCTCGAGCTGACCTGGAGTTAGCGAATGGCCGATGAAGTACAAGATTAGCGTGATCTAGGCGTATGGTAATAAGACATTTATAGTTTGCTCAAGCTGGCCACTTGTCCATCAAGTGAATACACCTGTTCATAGTGAAATGAATGGGTGGGTTTAACAAATCCTGCAGCTCAAGGCCGTCGTTCGCTACAGTAGTCAAATCCCCTCGCCTGTTTCCTCAAAGCTGAGTTGCGGTTTGGTGAGAATGGAATGGGGGCTGGCAAAAGGTTTCAGCATTATAACCATCGTATAGTATTTTTTTCTTACTAAAAATCACCTGATTAATCGTATACTATAATTTAGGCATATGCGATTACTGTGGATTATTTACAAGAACGGAATATACATGTCAAATGCTGGAAAGGAATATTGTGTGAGTGTGTGTGTGTGTGTGTGTGTGTGTGTGTTTGTGTGTGTGTGCGCGCGCATGCTACAAGTGAAGGGGTGACTTTAACAAATGCTGCTGAGCAAGGCAATTGCTTGCTATAGCCTCAATAGGGACAGGGGAAGGGACCTCCTCTACCCACTCCTCTTCCTCAGGAGCTCTTAGGCGACAATCGCCACAAATGCACGGGCGCCAGCACCTACCACTGAGACGCCTCAACACATACGGAAATGAAGCTGAAGCCATTTGGTGGCCGTCCGAACGAATCACGCGTCATGAGCCAGCGGGAGTTCGGGTCGAAGAAGAAGAAAAGGTGGAGAATAAGGCGAAGGAAAGGGAACTTGAGGGGAAATGAGGGAGAAGGGGGGGGGAGGATAACGGGAGGATGGAGAAGGAAGACAAAAAGGAAGAGATGGAAGAGGATTGGAGGAGAGGGCAGAGACGGGGATGTAAGGTTTACGAAACAGAAAAAAAATATTGGAAAGAAACAAGAAAGGGAATAAAAAGGAAGAGGAATAGCGCGAGAATAAGAAAGAAAAACGAAATAGAGGAGGATAAGAAGAGCAAAAAATAAAGATGAGTTGGAGGCGAAGAGGAAAAAAAATTGGAGAGGCAAATGAAGAAATAAAGAAAAATAAAATGATAAAAGTCTGGGAAGAAAAGTAAACACTGACGATAAGAGGCTAACCGACATATGGCAGTGAAGGGGGAAGTTGAAAAGAAACAGACTTTCTTGTGATGACTAACTCGGTTTAACGTTGCGAACTCCTATTAAGAGGCTAGGACGGTGCCCCTTACAAAGTAGCGACGTTCTAATCTGCTAGACCAGCGAGCATTCTTACTGTCTTGTAACAAAATGAAAAGAAAAGGAACTCCCAATACAAAAAGGAATAATCCGCTATATCGTCTTTGTTGAGGGAATACCACTGCCACGATAAAAATAGATTTATTGCAAAATATGGATGGTCGCTGGTCGAGCGGGTTAGGGCGTCGCTGCTACTTGCGGAGGAGGTCGAGGTGACGGCAGTTCGAACCCTCCCGCCAGCCAGTTGGACCAAGGGTATGATTCATTAAACTCTACGCTACAAAATCCTCTGTTAGGAGCACCGTCCTAGCCTCCTGATAGGGGAGGAGTTTTCGCGACGTTAAACCGAACTAGTAAGGAAGGAAGGACGAAAGTGACTGAAAAGGAATTGAAACAGGAGAAATAACAAAGGGTGGGGGGAATAGTATAATAAAAAAATGAAAGAGGAAAGATCAGTGACAGCGAAACAAGAGGAGGAGAAGGAGACAAGAAGGGGAAAAAAGTGAGGAAGAAAGTGCCCCAGAAGGAAATGGGTTAGTGATGGGAAGGAAAAGAAGAAGAAGAAGAAGAAGAAGAATCTCAAGTGGAAAGGAGGTTAATAGGAAAG
This sequence comes from Oratosquilla oratoria, assembly GCF_046742065.1. Classification (NCBI taxonomy): domain Eukaryota; kingdom Metazoa; phylum Arthropoda; class Malacostraca; order Stomatopoda; family Squillidae; genus Oratosquilla; species Oratosquilla oratoria. The sequence continues at coordinate 79,732,080 of NC_134777.1, forward strand.
ATGAAGAGGAGGAAGAAAAGGAGGAAAAGAATGGGGAAGAGGAGCGAAAAGAGGATGAAAGGAATGAAAAGGAAGAAGAGGATTAGGAGGAGGAAGAGGATGAAGGGAATGGGAAGGAAGAAGAAGATTAGGAGGAGAAAGAAGATCAGGAGGAGAATAATGGGGAAGTGGCGTGAAAATAAAAGAAGGAGGAGGAAGAGAGGGAGGAGACGATGGAGAAGTTGCTGATGAAGAAAGGGGAGCACACGTGATTACCTGCCAGAAATTTCTAAAATGATTATTGACATATTGTATGAGGCTTCCTTTTTCCCATTACTCCCCTTCCTCTCGCGTCTCTCCTCCCCCTTCTCCTCCTCCTACTCCACCTCTCCGTCTTCCCCTCCAAAAGCCTTTTATCATCTCATATCTAGAAGGGTAATCCTTCACTAAGGCTGACTGTGTATCTTACTCTGTAAAGGGGGAACCCACACTCCCTCACGCCTAAGGCCCTGTTCACACTTGCGGTTGAAACCGCGGTGGTTCAGTTACAATGTAAATTAATGTAGGCGTTCACACACAACCGCGCAATTTTTTTTTTTTTCGTGATTATGTGGTTCCACCGCGGTTTCTGTACGGTTTAAACCGCTGGTGTGAACAAAGCCTTTAAATTTTGTAACAGTGGTTCCTAAACTATCTTAAACGACCCCCACCTTTTTTGCTTCCAGCAAACCCACACGATCCCCCCTTATCTATTTTGTATTTATATTTTTTCTTATTTCTATTTCTATTTCTATTTATATCTTAATAGGAAATGGGTTGGGGTGACTGATGGGAATATGATTTTTTACGTATGTAACGACAGATGCTCGTTATTAGAATGATTTCATTATTCTTATTAAAAACTTATTTTTGAGCAGATGATTTCACAGCCCTTAGCATCCTCCTCACGCCTCCATGGGGAGGGTGGGGGAGGGCTAGTTTGGGAACCACTGAATGTAAAGGATGAACTCCCTCAATATAATAACAAATCTCAAAGATTCTGTTGTGGTAGATGCCAGTCGTTTTCATGCTGATCAAGGTTAGACCCTGTCCTAAATGAGTCTCCAATTCCTATTCGAATCGGGGTCCACCCCTTCGCTGAATCAATTCGTCTGATGCAACCTGACAGGCTCTGCACAGCACCCCACCGAAATAAAAGCAGTGGAAAACGTTAACAAATCATTTACCACCCATCCAGACTTTTATTTCATTAGTGCCATACACCCCCCTCCCCCCGGTCCCTCATCCACTCATCTCTCACTACAACTCTTCTTCACGATTGTCCTTCACTTCTTTAGGCCGTGAGCAGACGAGCGACCCTGTGGCGTCACATTGCCGCGACGGTGTGTGTCGGGGATGTGGCTTCCCATAGGTTTCCATTATTTATAAGCGAAACCTCGCACACGCTCGTCACAGACACTCGCGTTCGCGGCGGCTTTACAATGAAAATCTATGGGAAGCCACATCCCTGCCACACACCGATGCGGCGATGTGGCGCCACAGAGTCGCTCGTCTGCTCCTGGTTTTATCATCAAACAACAGCAGAATTCTCAAGGTACGCCACTTCTTCCCTCACCTCTTAAAGGTAATATCTGGAAGGCCTCTGAGATAGCCCGGAGAGGAGACCATCATCAATAAATCCCGCAAATGGTACCTGTTCACAAGCCCGTCCACAGAAAAAACAAAAAAAAAACTCTCTCCCAACTCTTTTTCATTGTGCCTTCACAAACATTAACGCACACCTCGGACACACATCTTTGCTGACGTTCTCTCTTTCCCTCCTTCTCCCTTCCCTCTCTCTCTCTCTCTGTCTCTCTCGCTCTCTCTGTCAGACTTCATATTAGATTTCCACTTCTGTAATGACTTATTCTACTCTTAAGTCCTCTGCAGAACCCTTCCTCTTGCATACTTCTATGTGGAACAAAGTTTAAGATTATTCTTGGCAAAAATGTGGTGAACCTATTGAGAGGACACGTACGAGCAGCAGATACGGACACCGGCATAACAATAGAAAGCACCATGACCCATTCAAGCTGCGACACGGGAATCAAAAGAGCTGAAAAGGTAAATGATTATTTGTTTGGTAAATTATATATATATATATATATATATATTTCTCTCTCTCTTGCAGTTCCAGTGGCCGAGATCCTGAACCCACCGGACGTGTTTGTTCACCGGGGGAGCCTGATCAACCTCACGTGCATCGTCTCCCACGGCACGGCACGTCCTGTCTATATCTACTGGTACCACCACGATAAGGTAAGTTCACCTGGGGACACAAGTACCAGGCCCAACGAAACTATCCCCACGAGAACATACGTACCTAACATAGTGCTATGTCGCGTTGGTTCCCGACAGCTCTTGCCAGGCGGGGAGGCGACCCAGCATCGGCCTAAAAATTATAGCAGCTTGCGCATCTGACAGGACTTTGCCCTACCAGAAGTTTCTCACCTGCCACTGGGTGGGTGTGAGATGATGAGTATGGTGAGCTTACCCCCATACGTCCGGGTGAAAAAGTGAAATTACCAAAGCCTTCGTGCAGAATAGAAACTAGACAAGGAATTCGTACCCCCCAGAGTGGAGGTATAACCAAATGTAAATAAATACAATTTCAACTAGTCGTGCTCTCAGGGGATGGATGAAACGTGCCGTAAAAGCGGAGAGCATGTAACGCATTTCAAAACTTTATCGAGATAGATTCCCAACCTTTGGGTTGTGAGGAACCAAATAAAATAGTCTTTTGGAAATCATGGTATGCAGCAAGAGGCTTTTCCTCCTGTAAGATAAAATTCGTATAAGTGCAGGACGAAATGGTAGGAGGGTTGATGGGGCAGATCCAAGTCCCATGGATGATATTAGTTTCATTTTACATTCACACTAGGACCGTCAGGTTTAGGATGACGCACAAGCCTCAATCATATGGGGAAGTCTCGATGGTTGTAGCATGCAGAGAGCAACGCCGAACTCTGTTGATCTTCGACATTTAGTGTTGCATCAGTTTATGGCTAGCAAAGGCCGGATTAATTATATATATATATATATATATATATATATATATATATATATATATATATATATATATATATATATATATATATATATATATATATGTATATATATATATATATATATATATATGTATATATATATGTTGCACTCCCCGTTTATGTTTATAAAGTTGGGTGGTTAGAACAGGGGAAGTTACAAACAAGCTTGAATTAAATAATTTTAGCATCTCTCAAAATAATGGTGTTGAATGAGACCATTTCTTCTCTCTATGAGCTTTATTTATGTTTACTTTAATTGGCAATAATTTGAGTAGTGATAGTGCACGGGGTGTGGGAGGCTGGAATTATATTTCATATACAGACCTTCTCTGTGGCACTTCGGGCCGCATCTTTAACTTATGATAGGCACAGACACTCCTAGATGCTAGTTTTAGACTGACTTCATTCTGTTTCATAGCCAAGACGAAACCTCTAAAAGGGTAAGGCTACTCCTCCAGTCATCTATGATTGGCTAAGTTAATTTCTGTTTACCATATACTGGCCAATAGCAATATGCTGACTAATTGCAATCAGGAGTCCTACACGCCTCTTCGGAGACATCTGGTCCTCATTGAACAAAGCCCCATTCACTGGGTGAGCGGGGTCATGCTATCCATTAAGAAAAGCCGTACCTCAACAAGAATTCAATAATGTTATGGCTTCGCTTCCTGAGTAATAGGGGCCCACGCAAGCGACGCTAGCATCCACTAGTGTAATACCTCTAGTATCATCGCCAGTACAATGTGGTGATGTTTTCGTCGTCAAACCAATCACCACATAGCCCCCCTTTTGGAGAAGCGTGTGTCCATACACGCCAAGATAAAAGACAAATGTCACAGCCTCAGACGTCCCCGCACACACTACACAAAACATGACTCACGGAGGGAAAAGCTCTAGGGGCCTCGAACTCAGAGAGGATAGAAGTCCACGAAGTGGAATTCACCCGGCCCTAGGAACGATGGGCCCAGAGCGAGAAAACCTCGCAAGTGA
>NC_134777.1:79741134-79751134 GCF_046742065.1 Oratosquilla oratoria
TTCCCCCTTACAAGGCATAAAATCATTCCCACCCATTCCATCCCTGAATACACTCCACTCCCCTCCACCCTCCCTCCCTTCTTAGCACCTCCTGGATGACGGGTCATCCCTGCACCTTGTCCACTGCCCTGGGTCAGAGGCAGTGTCGCAAGGCACAGCACATCCGCAGCAAGGCCGCTTCATTAAATATATATATATACATATATATATATATATATATATATATATATGTATATATATGTACATATATATATATATATATATATATATATATATATATATATATATATAATTCTGACCCAGATACTAGGCAGGGGCCAGGGATGATCGTTTATTTACGAGAAGCTAAGATGAGAGGGAAGCAAGGGTGATGGATGGGAGTAGAATGGGTGGGAGTGGGTCACGTGCCTTTGACTTGGTCATATCCCTTATAAGGGAGAAAAGCCCTTGGTCTATAGATAGAGATAGAATACTATTATTATTATTATTACGGTGAATGACAGACTATTTTTCAACTTGCGACAACATCTTGCTGAAGCTTTAGACGATTTCATTCAGCTTAGAACGGGACCTCGAAAAGATAGATTTAACAAAATTAATCTAAACCTGTTGTGACTCACTTAATTCCATGACGCCATCGTTATTTGTCGCTAAAATGGGATAAGTAATTGAAGTTCAGGTAAATACCTTTTGGTGGTGAAACCATTCGTGCATGAAGATCGGCGCTGATTACAGAAGGCCCACGAATTTGGGCGGTTCCCTCAGCCCCGCGGTTGTGGAAGTGTTCATAAAATTTAGATGTTATGATTATTTGTATGTCATGGGTCGTTGAGGAGAAGTCTCTCAAAGAAACATCATCCCAGGACAAAGCCTTTATTAGCAAGACGTTTTGCTTGTTGCGGGATCTCATGGGGTGACGATTCTTCATGTGAGCGTTCTGGGGTGACAATTCTTCATGTGACACTATATTTGTATACAACGACTATGCACTTAATGAAGCTCTAATAGGCGAAACGTCGTGCTAAAGAAGGCTCCGTACTCACATTGTGTTTTTTTATTGTAATTAATTCATGTTCAGTACCATAGGATAATGACGTGATATTTACTGTGGGATGGTGAACATATACAAGAGTCACAATCAAACATTCATGATGTTAAAATATTGTGGTTATTCCGTGTTCAGTTCGTCATGTTCCACGGAGTCACACCCCAAACACAGCAGTTACTCTGTTAGTGACTCGAAATTCCTATAAGCTGAATAAAAATGTTTGGCATTAGGACAAATGAAATTCTTTGAGTACGAATTCCTAATTTTAGGATCCAGTGGTTTAATTGCTTAAAGTATCAGATTTATGCGACACTACGAGTGACAGGAAACTTACACTTACTAGACTAAATTACACAATTATAACTTCCATTGCTTAGCACGTAAAATATGTTTCTATCAACTGTCTTGAAATAAAAGTGTTTGTTATGAAGAAGATTCGATTTACACAGCAGGATCTGAAGATTATAATCGCGTCAGTCGTTTTGGTAATAGTAAGAGGACTGTCGAGTTTCACTGTACCCAATGATCACTGGTCGAAAGGCGGACAGCCTCATTTTGGTAGAAAACGCGAGAATAGAAGAAAATGGAGATAGGCAGTTCGCAATTTGCGTGCCCAACGAGGCGTGAGGACCTATTGAGCAGGAAATGGCAGAGGCATAATTCATAGTGTGCGTGCTAACTGATGCCGGCACTAGAACTTCCAGATGGTTTAAAAGAAATCCGTATACCAAGACTTTCTTCCCCCTTGTAAGAGAGATGGCCAAGTCTAAGGCACGCACCCACTCCCACCCATTACAAAGGATTACAAAGGCAAAGCATGCCGACAGGAGACCTTTTGATCCATATCTAGGTCGGATGCAAAAAAAAAAAAAAAATCATATTAATAATAAATTAAAACTATAACAATGTAAATAACAATTAAAATACATAAATAAATGCATTGGTATAGTTGAATAACAAACAAACAGGTAAATAGTAAATGATAATAAATTGACATATAACTAATAATAAATGAAAATCAGACAGACAAATTATAACAAAACAAAAACAAATAATATAACATAAATTATAATAATTACAGCATCTTACTTAGGTATTTATCTAAATGATTCTTAAAGCTTCGAACTGAACTACATTGCACTACCTGTGCAGGAAGTTTATTCCATTCATTAACTACACGGTTGGCAAAGTTGTTTCTACCTACTTCCAAATTGAATCTATTTCCGGACAGTTTGAGACCATTGTTTCTTGTCTGATTCTCATTCAATGTGAAAATTTGGTCACTTTTGATGTTGTCAATTCCCTTTAAAATCTTAAAGACCTGTATCAAGTCACCTCTGAGTCTACGCTTTTTTAGGGAAAACAGATTCATGTGCTTAAGTCGATTTTCGTATGATTTATTTTTGATATTTGGAATCAGTTTTGTGGCTCGCCGTTGTACTTTTTCCAGTCTGTCAATGTCTTTAATGAGATTCGGTGACCATACGGAAACAGCATATTCCAAATGTGGACGAACTAACGATTTATATAGCTTGTTAATGAGTGATGGACTTTTGAAATCAAAAGATCGCGCAATCAATCCCAGAATCTTATTTGCTTTCTCAGAGGCTGAAATACACTGCTTGGATGATTTGAGGTCGTTACTGATAATTACGCCGAGATCTTTTTCACTATCCACTTTTGTTAACGAATTTCCAAATAACTTGTAATCATACTTGCTGTTATTTTTACCTATGTGCATTACCTTGCATTTACTTGTGTTAAATTTCATTAGCCACTTTTCAGACCATTGCTGTAATTTATCTAAAGCTTCTTGAATATCTAATTGGTTTGAGTGATCATTTGCCACTCCGCACAGTTTTGTATCATCAGCAAATTTGGAAACAGTAGATTTTAGTCCATGGTCTATATCATTTATATATACTATGAATAGAAGTGGCCCAAGAACGGAACCCTGAGGAACTCCACTTGCAACACTTTTCCATCCAGAAGTTTTTCCATTTAAAACAACTCTCTGTTTTCGACCTTTCAACCAATTACTAGTCCAACCTAATAGGCTACCACTTATTCCATGCAAAGCTAATTTAGTAAGTAGTCTTTCGTGTGGGACGGTATCAAAAGCTTTTGCAAAGTCTAGATATATTAAATCTATATTGTTTCTTTTGTCATAATTCGAGACCTTTGTTTCCTTCTCCTCTTAGCTCCTCGCCATCGTTGTCTCCACCTCACTGCCCTGGATCAGAAGCAATGCATCGTGAGACAGCACATCCATAGCAAGGCCGCTTCACTTAATCGGCGACCCCCCCCCTTCAGGCTGCGTCATAATATCATCCACACACAACCATTTCCCACTCCCCCCAATAATGATAATAATGATAATGATAATCAAATAGTAATAATGATAACAATAATTATAATAATGGTAATAATGATAATAATAATAATAATAATAATAATAATAATAATAATAATAATAATAATAATAATAATAATAATAGTAATAATAATAATAGTAGTAATAATAATAATGATAATAATAATAATGATTATAATAATGGTAACAATAATAATAACAATAATAATAATAATAATAATAATAATAATAATAATAATAATGATAATAATAATAATAATAATAATAATGATAATAATATAATAACAATGATAATGATTATAATAATAATAATATATATACATATACAGTAAATGTACACACACACATATATATATATATATATATATATATATGTATATATATTTATATATATATACATACATACATACATATATACATACATATACATATACCAAAGGCTTTTTCTCCCTTACAAGGGAGGTAGCCAAAAACAAAGGCATAAAAATCATTCCCACCCATTCCATCCCTAATACACTCCACTCCCCTCCACCCTTTGCCCTCCCTCTTATCTTGACACCTCCTGGATGACGGGTCATCCCTGCACCTTGTCCACTGCCCTGGGTCAGAAGCAGTGTCGCAAGACACAGCACATCCACAAGTCCGCTTCATTAAATCGGCGACCCCCCCCACCTCTCCGTCCCCTCATGCAGATAAGGAGAAGATGGGGAGAAATCCCTTCGGGGTGCGTCAAATTTTTCTCACACATACTACCTCACCCCCCATCCCCCCACCCATTCCACCTCATGCATCACAACATCATCCATATACAATCATTCTCCATTCATCCCTGTCTTCTGTCCTCTCCCGTCCTTCCTCAACAGAAATTCCCCTCTTCCCCAAAGCCCCTTTCACCCTATCCATCCATCTCATCCTAGGTCGCCCCCTCATGTTCACTCCCTCCACATCTGCCTTCCATACCTCTTTTACTAGTCTTTCTTCACTCATTCTTTCCATGTGTTCAAGCCTTCCCAATACTCTTTCATCCACCCTATCTCCCGACTCCCTTACCACCCCTGTTCTCCTCCTCACCCTCTCATTTCTCACTCTCTCCAGCCTAGTAATCCCCATCATGCTTCTCAGACACCTCACCTCAAACACATTCAAACTACTTTTCTCTTCCTCTCTTATGTTCCATGTTTCTGTCCCATACAGTGCTGTTGGCACAATCACTCCTTTATACAATCTCCTCTTAGCCTCCATTCCCAAATGTCTATTCCTCATTGCACTTCTTAATCCACCAAGACATTTACTCGCTTCTCTCAATCTACATTCTATCTCCACCTCCACTCCACCCTTTCCTGCCACATTCGTATCCAAGAGTTTTTACGAGAGTAGTAGAGCATGTGTCAGGATTAGAAATGGAGGGAGGGAGTGGTTCGAGGTAAAGGTGGGACTTCGTCAGGGATGTGTTATGTCGCCTTGGTTGTTCAACTTATACATGGATGGGGTGGTGCGAGAGGTAAATGCAAGGGTGGTGGTTTAGGGATTGGAGATGTTTAAAGAAAATGGAGAGAAGTGGGAGGTGAGCCAGCTGTTGTTTGCGGACGACACTGCGCTTGTAGCAGGAACAAAGGAGAGATTGAGGAAGTTGGTGACAGAGTTTGGGAAAGTATGTGAAAGGAGAAAGTTGAAGATAAATGTGGGTAAATGTAAGGTGATGAGATGTACAAGGGGTGAAAGTGGCAGCAGACTGGAAGTGAGGATTAAGGGAGAGCGACTGGAGGAAGTGGATAAATAATGATAATAATAATAATAATAATAATAATAATAATAATAATAATAATAATAATAATAATAATAATAATAATAATAATAATAATAATAGTAATAATAATAATAATGATAATAATAATAGTAATAATAATGACGTCACAAACTCCCCCCTATCAGGAGGCTAGGACGGTGCCCCTTTACAGAGGGCTTTGTAGCTTGGAATTTAATGAACCATAATGCCTTTGGTTCAACTTCGCCGGTGGTGGGGTTCGAATCGCCATCCCCTCGACCATCGCCGCGGATAGGGTTGTTGATACAAACATTCAAAGGAACAAGTGGCTCTCTCATTGTTGAATCCAGTAACTCGGCAAAACCCAGAGTAGCACTACGGTTACGACGGTAATCCTAAACTGAGTTAAATGAATCGTTAAATTTCCATGACAACCATTTAATAATCTTTATAGAAAGCTAATCTGAAAGCGCCCTTTCGTCATTGTACACAACTCGCAGAACAGATTATTTAATAGATAAATGAGTGAATGAATAATCAGTGAATAAGTAATAGATAAAATAATGAACAAATTAATGAATAAATAAATGGATTGACAGATGATTGAATCAATCACTCATCGCTTTTTCCTCAATTTACACAACTTAAACAATGAATGAATTCCTAGATACATGAATGAATAAATATATGAATAAATAGATAAATAAATAAATAAATAAATAGGTAGTAAATAAGTAAACGAATGAAAAATGAAAGGATGAGTGAATGAGTGAATCAATCAGCCAATCAGTTGATAGTAAGAAAAATTAAAGCAGTACTCCCGAATAGGAGGCACCACGAAAACTTCTGTCAGGCTCCTTTCACACCTATTGACTTTTCGTCGTGCATTGTCCACGACACAACGTCGTGCTATCAAATAAGCATGGGTGTCTATTGATGCTTTCAAACGTGGTCATGGTCTTCATATGTGAAAGCGTCTATAAACAGCCATGGTTAATTGAGAGCACGACGTCGTGTCGTAGACGGCTCACGACACGTGGTCGTGGTCGTAACGTGTGAAAGCGTCCATAGACACCCATGGCTATTTGAGAGCACGACGTCGTGTTGTGGACGGCACACGTCGAAGAGTCGATATGTGTGAAACGAGCCTTACATCATCTGTAACCTTTATGCCCGAGGTGTATCCTCTTTCATTAATCTGGGTCACAGGTTCAGACCCTTTTCACAGGTGACCCTGAGCTAGGGGCCGGGGGAGGGGACATGGCAGGATTCGCTCTTTTGTTTCTCGTAGGCAGGTATCAGACTCGGCTCCAAACACCCTCAGTCATTTCACAATTTTTTAATTTCCATTGTCAACATGTCTGTGTGCCCCGTCTTTCTTTTTCTCTGCCCACGTGACGGATAACCAACTACTCCATTTCTCTTGACTGTCTGTCGTTACTTTCATGGATACTTATCCGTATATATTAAGCTCTTTCCATTTGCTCCTTTACCTGCTCTTCCCAAATTATTATCTATTAACTTAGTTTTTTTGCCGAGCGGGTTAGAGCGTCCTCACTCGCGGCGGAGGTCAAGGTGACGGCAGGTTCAACCTTGCCGCCAGTGAGTTGGATCAAATTTCATACCACCAATCAGCCAATTAGTTGATAGTAAGAAAAATTAAAGCAGTACTCCCGAATAGGAGGCACCACGAAAACTTCTGTCAGGCTCCTTTCACACCTATTGACTTTTCGTCGTGCATTGTAAGGGGCACCGTCCTAGCCTCCTGGTAGGGGGGGGGGGGATTCGCGACTTTAAGCCGAATCAGTCAGTATTTACTTTCTCTGTTTTTCTTTTTTTTTTTACCCTCTCGTAGCGTTTCTCTCTCCCGATGAATTTACAGCTATCCTGCCTCACCGTTTCATAAATTTTCTTTGTATACATCTTCTTTTCCCACCTCTCTTTCCTTCCATTCTCTTCCCTCTCCTTATCTTACGTTTTCTTTTTCTCCCCTTTTTCCTCCCTCTGTTCTTCTCTTCCCCGTCTTCTTCACCCTATCCTTTTCCTTTATCCTCTTCTTCACCTGCCCTTCCTCCTTTTCCTTTCCCTAGCCTTCATCCTCCACTTCCCACTTTCTTTTCCTTCCCCCTTAAGGCTCTTCCTTATATTATTTTTTTCTTTTCTTTTTATTTATTTATTCATTCATTTGTTTATTAATAATTCATTTTTTGCTCCGAAACTCAATGGAATCATAATGAATCACATACCGGTCGATGACAAATTCATAGAGATTACTAAAAAGCTAACACTAACATAACAGGAAAAAAAAAAACATGTACATAGACGGACAGATGCAGAGGCAGGCGCACTCTCCACAAATAGTAATATTGATGTAACTATAAAAAGACAATGGTTATGCAAATAGACAAGCGAGCAGTCCTGAAATGGGATGTGCAACTTGAAGAGTGCTTGGGAGCGATACAAACACCAGGAAATAAAATTACCAAGAAGATTAGAGAATTTTGCATCAGCGTTTGGAATCATTGAACATATATACTTTGAAAATAATGCCAACTAGCAGAAACATAACAACCAAAGTATAATCTGCACTGCTGTTATATAAGAATAAGAAGAATAAAAAAACAATGTTATGTTAGGAAAAAACATTATGTTTGATGTGTGACAACAAAGAGTTTACAAAAGACAATACAAACAAGAAATAAGATAAATTCCCCAATAAAGAAAAAATCTAAGAAATAGATAAAATTAGGAGACACCGATGATAAGAGGACTTCATGCGAATGGAACCTGAAACCGAAAATGTAAAATACACGATAATATAAGAGAGAAGAATCCTTTGGATTTATCGAAAAGTAAAAGGAACGGCAATAGTAAGAGGAATGGTAATAAGACCATAAGAATGAAGGAGACTGCAAGAGGCTATAAATCCTACACTAGGCAGCTCCATGTCTTTTATCGCCTATCATCACTATCCATAAACTTGTTTCATCTTCTCTTAAAACAACCAATAGTTTCCGCACTCACTGCATGGTTACTAAGTCTATTCCATCCGTTAACCGCTCGGCTGGTAAACCAGCTTTTGCTTATTTTCTTCTTAAACCTTAAAGACGAAGAAAGATTTTGATTTTTTTTTTCAGAATAAGTGACAAAGACAAGAACTTGAAACAAAGTTCAGAGTCGAAGTGTTTTGGTGAAGTATAACGGTCTTTCATCCTTGCGCGTTTCGAGGAAAACTTCACGTGACAAAATAAGGCAACTTACCAAGGAAGAATGGTGGGTGGAGCTATGCGATACTACGGCGCTTACTTCCACTGATGGTTTGGCTCTCCTTGTATGGCTGGCTGGACAAATTTAGGCCTAAGAAAGAAAGCCAGGAACTGGTTTAACAACAGAATGGTTAACAAAGGGAATTAACTTATTAACCATGTAGTGAGCGATGAAAGAATTGATTATTTTAAGAGAAGATGAGATAACTTTATGGACAGGGATGGAAGGTGGTAAGGGACATGGAACGGCCTAGTTTAGGCCATGTGGTCTCTTGCAGTCCCCTCCATTCTTATATTCTTAGGTTCTTATGTTCTGGTGTGATTGTTGGTTGACTGATTGATTGGTTGGTTAGATGATTGATTGATTAACCCATTCAACTCCGATGACAAGATGTCTTGTCATTTGGTCAAATAAAACAAAAAATCATAATAAAACAACAAAATGTTTGATGATCAAACAGCACCAGAAAAATATGACGTCGTCAGTCCTCCTCGAGGAGGAGGACTGACGACGTCATATTTTTCTGGTGCTGTTTGATCATCAAACATTTTGTTGTTTTATTATGATTTTTTGTTTTATTTGACCAAATGACAAGACATCTTGTCATCGGAGTTGAATGGGTTAATTATTTTACTGGTGTATTGCAATGAAAATGAATATTGTAAACAAATCCAGCATAGAGAACAATGCAGACAAAGATAGATACTTAACAAATACACAAACTTTACAAGAATGGCTACGACACTGATGTCGGTATAGATGACAGTGATCATCCGGTTTGACATCACGAAACTTTACCTATCAGGAGACCAGGACGGTGCCCTGTACAGAGGATTTTGTAGCATGAATTTTAATGAACCATGCCCCTGGTACAACTCGCTGGCGGCAGGTTCGAACTGCCGTCACCTCGACCTCCTCCGCAAGTAGCGGCGCTCTAAACCTCTCGGCCAGCGAGCATCAATATAGAGATAAGAAAAGTGAAACAAATAAAATGAAGAGAGATGTCATACTCATCCCCAAGAACCCCGTCACAGAGAAGAAGCTTTCGAGGAAAAGCGGAGATAGGTACCCTTGGCATCAATAAGCAGAAGCCAGGTCACTCGAGGTCAGGTTCAAAATTAAATACTGAAATCAGGTCGGGTCGTGTCAGACGTCTAAGCCTTTCTATTTATTCTAAGAAGAAGCTCCTGGATAGCATTATATGAAAGGTGGCAGTGTTCTAAAACAGTGCAGAATTACAATTTTTTCTGGTTTGATATTTCTTGAGATCTACACGTAATGTTGCCTCCTCGTTGCATTATTTTAATGGTACACACAGACGCAAAAGAATACCACACAACCAAATGAAAAAAAACTGACGAAGGATAGAATAAATATATAAAATTTTAAGATGTGGAATAGATCAGTTGTGTAACAATAATGAAAATAATAATAATTGGTTTATTGAGTTAACAGAGATACACTGAAAATGTACAATTTCTGTAGACTTAAGATTTGGCTATTTTGAGTAAATAATGCTCTTGGCGTTGTTGTCCACATATGGTCT
>NC_134777.1:79756134-79793634 GCF_046742065.1 Oratosquilla oratoria
CTAGTATTGCCAGTACAACGTGATGATGTTTCGTCATCAACCCAATCATCACGCAGTTTGCCTGCTTTTCATTCAACCTGAGGGAACCGACATCCTCACTGGTTTTGTATATGAGCTCGCGTTTTTATTTAACCTAAGGAAACCGACGTCCTTATAGATTTTTGTTATTTGCCTACATTTTTATCTAACCTGGAGAAACCTTCATCCTCAATGTTTTTGTATTCATGCCAGCTTTTATATAACCTGAAGGAATCGTCATCCACATATGTTTTCATATTCATGCCCTCTTTTATACAACCGGAGGGAATTATCATCCTCATGTTATATTCGATATTGCCCGCATACATTTTTTCTTTAAACTTAAGGAAACCGACATCCTGTAAGAGGCTGGTAGATAAGTATGTAGATAGAGGGGTAGGTGGCGAGAATTTAATTTTTACGAGTTAGATGTTTTGAAAACAATAGCCGCGAAGGAGTTGCGGAATTGCATAATCTCGCTCACCATCTAAATTTTATAAACAACAGCTAGGGTACATATTTTAATGCTGAGGTGACAATATGTAAACTAGGCCATTCCGCCTCGATGTTGAGATTGCTTGTGTAAGCAGTATTGCTCAAGATGTGTAACAGTCTTTCTGATTGGAGAAGGGTGCAGGAGGATAAAAAATTTATTGGTGTATGGGGGAAAAGTCACTCCCTTAAGGGGAGGCACTTATTTGTAACGGTCAAGATTATTGGATGAATTAAGTAGTGACGTCGGAGCAGGGATGGCTTAGTGAGTGGATTGGGGATCCCAGGTGGAAATCCTCTGGTGTACCTAAGAAAAATATGTTGAGGAAGATTTAGTGAAGGAAATCAAGAAAATATCTCAACCCTATTAGAAGCATATACTAAGTGGAGCTTGACTAGGCAGGATGAACTGAGGCATGGGGCCTACAGATGAAAATAAGTAATGAAAATTGAGTGACTAACCTTCATTAAGACAATGATGAAAAGAAAGTGAAAGTGAAGGAAGAAATACAAAACAATATAAGGGAACAGTAAACCTAAGGGAATCGATATCCTTATAGGTTTCTTTCGATATTGCACGCTTATATTTTTTCTAAACCTGAGGGAACCGGCATCCTCATAGGTTTGAAAAGAATAATTCATTTATCGATCACGTTGGACATCCTGTTTTTAAGGAGGGTACGCCATTTATACATGTCAATTTTTATGAATTCACTAACACTTTTTCATTTCACTAACACTATCACTGATGTATGTGTATACGTGTTTTCGCACAACATATAAATTCATATATTTATATTTAATTTTATTTCATATATTTCACAAATATATCACATATGCTCATAAACAATGTCCTTCTCTCCCGGTAATCATGATATTGTTTAGCAATGTATTGGTGGTTAGTGTATACAGGGTAATCTGATCCCACCGAGGGGCCACCAATGTCGCACTCCCCTCTTTACGCTCTAAGTTGGTGTGGTAGCTGGCCAGAGGGGAAGTCACGAACATGTGTGTATGAAATAGTCTTTTTAGCTTATCTCAAGAATGGTGGTGTTGAATGAGACCATCTCTCCTTTTATATGATTTTATTTATGTTTTTGCTTTGATTGGCACTTTATGAATTTGAGTAGTGTTAGTGTACGGAGTGTGGGAGGCTGGACTTAGATTTTCAGATACAGACCTTATGTATGGTTATCCCCGGGATGCAGTCTTAACTTAGACTGATAGGCACAACTTGCCCACTGGACTCAGACTGACTTAGACAAACTCTAAACTCAGACTTAGACTGACTTCTCTTTGCTTGTTAGCTTAAAACGAAACCTCTGAAAAGGGTAAAGCTCCTCCTCTAGGGTGGACCTAGTCGTCCTCAGCATCTATGATTGGCTAAGTTCATTTCTGTATATAATATGTTGACCAATAACATAAGGACCTAAAAAGTCCTCCGACACGTCCCTTCGGTACACCTTATCCTGACCGAATAGAGTCCTTGTTCATTTGAGGGTCAGCGGGGTTATGCCATATTCCAGATAAGAAAATCCTTACTCAAACAAGATTTATTGATGTTATGGTTTTGTTCCTCTTGAGTAGGGGCCCACGCGCGCGATGCTAACGTGCAATACTAGTATCATCTAGTATTATCACCATTACAACGTGGTGATGTTTCGTCATCAACCCAATCACCACATGTATACATTTACATATATTGCCAAGTGAGAGTATGCCTTAAGTCCTTTCGGGATAAAAACAATGAAAGAGGAAGATTTCCCGGTCTGTTCACTTCCCTCACTTTAGTCGTCAAGGCGGCGGTATTCTTATTTTACGTAATATGAAAGTTGTGAAAGAAGAGATCGTGCGGCAGGAGTAGAACCTACATTGTTATATGAATATGTATTCGAATATAAAGAAATACTGTGTTTGCTTGTAATGATACGGTCGAACGATTACTGAGTTCGTTTGTATTCAAATCATTTCACGTCCCATTGCTGTCTTCCTCCTTCCCCAACTATCATTGTTCCTTTGATTCCTCTTCTTTCTCTTGTTATTCCATTTCTTCTTCCTCATCCTCTGCTCCTGAAGTTCGGGGTCTCTAGCTCCATCATTACCACCCCTATCATTTCACTCTGCACCATCACGAACGTTGTCACCATCATCATCTCTATTATTTTTTTTTACATTTTTTTTTTTACTTCTAATGGCGACATTTTTGCTATTCTTGCATACTTGCACAGCCATCTTGTATCATCGACAGTTCCTTTAATGTCCTATAATAAAAATCCTTTCGTTTCACCATTCTGTTTTCATGGAGTCCTTGGAGCCCTTCTGAAGACTCCTTCTCCCAGAACCCCTCCTCCACTCCCTCATCCCCCCTACTCTTGACCCCCCCCCCCTCTATCATAGGCCACGCCCATATTTACCCTGTTGGTGTGTCACTTCCCGACATCAGTGAACATCGGCGAACGAAAAGAAGAGAAATATTAAAAAGGAAGGTGAGTGGAGATGAATAGAGGAGGAGGAAGAGAGAGAGAGGGCTAACATTGAAAGAAAAAGTAAGAAAGGGATGGGTGGAATAAAAGTGAGCGCGGAGGCGAGAGAGAGGAAAGAGAAGGGAAGAGAGTAACTGTATAAAGAGAAAGAAAAAAGAGAGCGGGAGAGGAGAGGAAGAGAGTGGGGGAGAATAAATATGAGGTTAGAAGAGAACGGAAAGAGCAAGGGGAAGGTAAGTGAAGGGAATTGAAATGTAAACGAGAGAAAGGAGAATGGAGGGAGAGCGAAAGGAAGAGGAGGTAGGAATAAGAGGGAGAAGGGGAGAGGAATAAGGGAATTGTGGTAATAGGAATGAAGAAGGAAGGTAAAAGGAGGAAGGAATAAGGAAAGGGGAATTGGGGAGTGAGAGAAAAATACCTGAAATTATCTTGTGTCCACTGAGTGAAAGGAAGAGGAGACTAGGGTTAAAGAGAGAGGAATGAGGGAGTCGTGGTAATAGGAAGGAAGGAAGAAGGAAGGGAAAGGGAGGAAGGAATTGGGAAGGGGGAATTGGGGAGTGAAGAAAGAAAACATGGAATTATTTTGTGTGTAGTTGGCAGTTACAGAGAAGTCTATCAAGGGAAACACCAAAATTGAAGACGGAGCCTTTATTAGTAATATGTTTCGCTTGTTTCAGCTTTATCAAGTACTTGTAGATAATCATTTTGATGGAACTGCTTTATTTCCACTGAGTAAACAAATATCAAAATAATAACACAGCTATTATTTATTTAATCACCCCATTATCACTTCTTCCTCCCTACCACCTCTTCCTTAACCAGTCCCATACTGTATCCTCCTATTCTACCTTGAGAACATAAAAGCATAAAAATGGAGGAGACTACAGAAGACCATAGGACCTACGCTATGCAGTTCCATGTACCTTACCACCTGTCATCCCTATCCATCAAGTTATTTCATCTTCTAAAAAAAAAAAAAAAAAAAAAAAAAAAAAAAAAAAAAAAAAAAAAAAAAAAAAAAAAAAAAAAAAAAAAAAAAAAAAAAAAAAAAAAAAAATCAACGCTGACTACATAGTTACTGATTCAATTCCATTCGTTAACCACTCGGTTGGTAAGCCAGTTTTTTTTGCCTATTTCCACCTAAATCTGTCCAAATTCAACCCATTACTACAAGTCCTGCCCAGCTGTCCTGATATGATGACCTTTCCCGCATCATCCTGATGACCTTACCCGCATTAACTTCCATTAGAGTGACATACTATGTGGATTATTTCGTGGCAAACACCAAATGATTTTATTCAGCTGGACTTTCTCCATTCACGAGTATGAGTAATAAAGGTAAATAAAATCGTCTCACGTCAAGTCTTAAGTAAAAGTGTGATACATCTGTAATAAAATTATCTGACGATAGAGCGTATAAATAGATGTGACATAGTTGAAAAATTGCTTGGTGACAACAATAACAGGCCACTTATTATGGGAAAGGGGAGGTGTGAGGGAAAGTGGGATGAAGGAGAGTGAAGTTAGACACGAGGAACCGTTCCGGGGAGATGAAAAGAGCAAAGCTTTTCCTTGCAGAAGTGGAAATGTAGTGCATGGAATTCGAAATAAGTATTTTTGAAACTCAAATCCAAGCCCCCTATCCGATATACCGCGATCAACCTTTTGCTGGGAGGTATGGGGCTTGGGGAAGGACACATGGTTGAAGGAGAGAGGGAAAAAAGGGAGGAAAAAGAGACGAGAGAATGAAGTGGATAACGTTAAGAATGGAGGAGACCGCACGAGACCATAAGGCCTACACTAGGCAGTTCCATTTCTCTTACCACCTATCATCCCTATCCATGAAGTCAATTGTTTCATCTCTCACTACATGGCTACTAAGTCTGTTCCATTTGTTATCCACTCTGTATGTAAACCAGTTTTTGTGTATCCATACACCATTATTAACCATTACGATATGTCATATACCTGACACATGATCCACAAGCATACAAAAAGGCACTAGCCTTTAGCAATAAGAATAAGAGAAGGAAAAGGAGGAAGAGGAAAAATAGAGAAAGGAGGGAGATGATATCAAGAGGAAGAGGTAAGGAATGTAGAGTGTGGAAGGAAATGGAAAGGACGAGGGAAGAAGGAAAGAAGTAGAAGGAAAAAGTAAGGGAGAATGAGAAAAAATAAAGAGAGAAAAAAGTAGAGAATGAGGAAGAAAAAGAGAAGCAGAGCAAGAAGAGAATATGTAGACGGGAAATAAGGAGAATAAAGAGAAAAAGAGGAGTAAAAAATGAAAGGGAGGTGGGGAAGGAGATAGATGGAAAGAAAGATAGAAAGAAGGAAATGAGTGAGAGGAGGAATAAATGCGAGGAAGTTACTCCATCTCAGAAAACGGGGTTTAATGTAATCACGAACAGAAAACGGCAGGCGAAGCCATCTAATGCAATGAAGTCGAGAGACCTTCAGTATAAAGAACACCTTGAACATGAAAACTCGGGATTGTTCGTGTAGAAAACGGAAGAAGGAATTTGCTGTTGTCATAGAAAACGGAAGAATAAAAACAGAGAATGCAAATAAAATGGAAATGCTTCACTAGAAATTAGATAAAAAATAGAAATTAAGAAAATAGGATATCTGATAACTTTAAGATTTTTAAGCAATTTTTCGTGAGACTGCAGAAGCCCAAGGTCTGTAAAAGTGTTGTGTGATTATCTTTCTCAGCGGCCTCTCCTGTTATTTGCAACAATGTCTTTCCTCCATTGTTATAGTTATATCGGTTTGTTTATTTGTTTGAGGGCTTTTTTGGTCATACTGATATATTCATTCATGTGTATTTATTTATCCATTTGCTTATTTGTTTATGTATTGACTCATTTATATCTTGTTTTTTATTATTCTTGTATTCATTTATCTGTTTTTATTTGCTTATGTATTTGTTATGTATCTATTCATTCACCTATTATTATTATTATTACTATAATTTCTATCTTATTCTATTTATTTATATTTTTTCATCATTATCTGGGTAACTTATGTAGTCAATCCTTGGGAAACTAAGCTCAAACATATCAGGGCATCTACAGTATTAAGAACATAAAAGTGAAAGAGACTGCAAGAGACCATAAGTCAGTTTCATGTCCCTTACCACCTGTCATCCATGTCCAGAAAGTTACCTTGTCTTCTCTTAAAACAGCCAATAGTTCATTGCATGGGTACTAAATTTGTTTCATTCGTTAACCACTCTGTTGGTAAACTAGTTCTTTCCTATTTCCTTCTTAAACCTATGTTTATCCAATCTAAACCCATCACTACGAGACCTGCCCCATCATCTTTGATAAACAGATCTTTGTGAAAAATGGGTCAATGTTTCCGGAGGAGGTATGAACTAAAGAAGACATGTCATCTTGAAGGGACGGTTGAGAAACTAAGCCAGCTATAAATATATATATATATATATATATATATATATATATATATATATATATATATATATATATATATATACATACATACATACATACATATACCAAGGCTTTTTCCCCCTTACCAGGGGGGTAGCCAAAAAGGACAAGGCACAAAAACATTCCCACCCATTTCATCCCCGAAAACACTCCACACCCCTCCACCCTCCCTCCCATCTTAGCACCAGATGACGGGTCATCCCTGCACCCTGTCCACTGCCCTGGGTCAGAAGCAGTGTCGCAGGACACAGCACATCCACAGCAAGGCCGCTTCATTAAATCGGCGACCCCCCCTCTCCGTCCCCCCATATAAAGGAGAGGACGGGGAGAAATCCCTTCGGGCTGCGTCAAAACTTTTTGCTCACACACACTACCTCACCCCCATTCCCCCGTCCAATCCACCTCATGCATCACAACATTTTCCATATACAACCATTCTCCATTCACCCCTGTCTTCTGTCCTCTCCCGTCCTTCCTCAACCGACATTCCCCTCTTCCCCAAAGCCCCCTTCACCCCATCCATCCATCTCATCCTAGGACGTCCCCTCATGTTCACTCCCTCCACATCTGCCTTCCATACCTCCTTTACTAGTCTTTCTTCACTCATTCTTTCCATGTGTCCAAACCATCCTAATACTCTTTCCTCCACCCTATCTCCCAGCTCCCTTTCCACCCCTGTTCTCCTCCTCACTTCCTCATTTCTCACTCTATCTAGCCTAGTAACCCCCATCATACTTCTCAGACACTTCATCTCAAACACATTCAAGTTCCTTCTCTCTTCCTCTCTCATGTTCCATGTTTCTGCTCCATACAGTGCTGTTGGCACAATCACTCCTTCATACAGTCTCCTCGTAGCATCCATTCCCAGATTCCTATTCCTCATTACACTTTTTAAACCACCAAGGCATTTACTCGCTTCTCTCAATCTACATTCCACCTCCACCTTCACTCCACCCTTTCCTGTCACATTTGCACCCAAATATCTAAAACTATCCACTTCCTCCAGTTGCTCTCCCTTAATGCTCAATTCCAGATCACTGCCACTTTCACCCCTTGTACATCTCATCACCTTACTTTTACCCACATTTATATATATATACATATGTATATATACATATATATTCACACATTTATATATATACATATACATATATATGCATATATACATATATATATACACACACTTAGGGCACAGGTTCTTCTTGATACACACTGAGTTAAACACCACAACATTGTCACAATTATTTATCTTCTTCCTAATATATAGTGAGAATTTAAAATATTAGTAATAATATAAATAATTGTGACTATGCTGTGGTGTTTAACTCAGTGTATATATATATATATATATATATATATATATATATATATATACACATATATATATAATTTTTTTTTTTTTTTTTTTTTTTTTTTTTTTTACAATGTCACATAAAAATGGATGGAGGCTGAATCGTATTGAAATCTATGACGAAAATCTAAGCAAGTTGAAATGTAAACAATCACGAATGAAGAATAGAGAGAACAAGTCTTGTAACCTTAAACGGCACACGAGAGAAAACGGAAGAGAAATGAAAACGGAGGAGAAAAGAAAATTAATTCGAACAAACAAATGGATGAGAATAAGTGAATAAATTAATAAATAAGCAAGTGAATAAATAGATAAATAGATAAATAAATGATGAATAGATAAATTGATAAGTTATAGCTATATGAATAAATATATTGATAAGGTTATGAATAAATTGATCAATTATGAATAATTAAATAAATCTATAAGTTAATGAATAAACAAACAAATACATGAATAAGTAGATGTATTAATAAAATAGTAAATAAATAAATAGAAACAGGAATAGATGTGTTTAAAGATTGGTGAAGTCACAGAACGGAACAGAAATGTAACAGAAGAGGAAAGGAAGCTGTTCTGAAAAAAAGAAAGAAAAAATTATATAATGTTTAAAAAAAAATGGAAAACAGAGAAAAGGGGAACATGAAGAGAAAATAATAAAGATACAAATGACAGAAACGAGGATAAACTTAAAAAAAAGAACGGAAAAACTGGAGAGAAAACGGAAAAAGAGAGAAAACAATCCGAAAGAAAAGTCATAGAAAACGTGAGAGATGAAATGTTCATATTGGAGAAAAGAGGACGAAGAAAGGGAGAGAGTGTGGAAGGGAAGGAGGAAGGGCGAGAAGGAGAGAAAGAGAGGAGGAAGGGAGAGAGCGAGGGAAAGAGAGGAGGAAGGGGCCAAGGATTGAGACAATAACAGGAACAAAATGAGTGAAGGAGCAAGAAGGGAAAAGGGAAATGATAAGTTAAAATGAGGAAAAAAGAAATATGAACAAATGCGACAACAAAAGCAAATGTGATTTATGAGGTGTTAAAGGAAGGAAAAGAAAAAGATAAGGATGTGTGTGTGTGTGTGTGTGTGTGTGTGTGTAGAGAGAGAGAAAGAGAGAGAGAGAGATAGAAAGAGTTCTTACCATTGTTAATTTTCATTCATTTGGATAAAGAAATCCCTCGACAAACTTGGATCTCCAATGTTTATATTTCCAAGATATGCATTCAAAGGTATTGAAATCTCATTGTCAGCCAATGTTTGTATTTATATATATAAAAAAAGATCTTTTGAAAACGAGAGAAAAGGTGAGAAGGAGGGAGTTCCATGGCCCATAATAAGTTATTGATGGAGAGAAGAGGAGGGGAAGGGGAGTAGAAAGGGAGTAAAAGTGAAGGTTAATCATTGGTGGGAGTAGGGGAGGAAGTAGGGAAAGGCGTGTGGGGGGGGTCACAAAGGATGGGGAGAAAAAAAATGGACAAGAGAAGATGAGGGGGAGGGGAGCGGAGAAGTAGTAATAGGGGAGGTTAAAGATTGGTGGATTGGAGTGGGAGTAGGAGACAACCGGGGAGGGGGGGGAGGTCATATTAGATGCGGAGGGGAAAGAATGTGGAGCTGAGAAAGAGGAAAGGAGGAGGCGGGGAAGCGAGCTGTGTTGGCCCGGGTCACGAGGTCTATATGTTTGGGTTTTAACCCAAATAGATATTTAATTTTATTTATTAGCTATTTGTTTTCTTTGATTTTGTTTTGTTTGTAAGAAACTGGGTCTCCCTTTTCTGTCATCCCCAGAATCCTTCTGATTGTGTGACACAAAGCCCCAGGAGAGGTGCACCTTTCACAGGAATGGCTGTGACATTGCTGTGCCAATAAGGGGACTTTAGTTAGGTGGAGTTAGAGGTGGGGCGATGATGGAAGAGGCATGGGGCCGGGGGGGTGGGGGTAGAAGGAGCGTAAGGGTGAGGGTGAGAGTGTGGCTTAAGGTGAGGGAATGGTAATGGAAGAAACGCGGAAGGGGTGAAGAAAAAGGGTGAATGTGGGGGTAAGGTTGTAGAACGGTAATGGAAGAGGCTTGGGAAAGGGTGGGTGGAGCATAATGGAGAGGGTGAGGATGTGGATGAGGGTGAAGAAGAGGTGAGGCGAAGATGGGAGCTGTCGTATCGTCGCGCCAAGTTCAACAAAGCCTTGAGTGTTGTGTATCAACAAACCCAACCCATCTTCGTTCGTCCAATTTATTATTTTTTATATATATTTTTCTATCTTCAGAAAAAAGTTGTTTGTCTTTCGTTCTTTTGCTGCCTTGATGCTGTTGGTCAAACCTCATGCACTCACCCTGTCATCCACCTGTCACCTCCTCCTCCTCCCCCGCCTCCTCTTCTTTTTCTACATTGTTCGGAACTGAATAATTCTTTACTGCTTCTACCTTTGAATTTACTGTTCTAAGTCCATGTCTGTCCATTTTATGTCCCAAAGAAATAACACTGTCCTGCAAAAACTTAAATTTTTCAAGTTTCACTTTCAATCTAGCTTCAACTAGTCTTTAGAATACCAAATCTAAATTCTTAAAGTATTCAGCCGCTGTTTGGGAAACTATTAAAATATCATCTAGAAATACACTGGCACTGTTTCCTAACAACCCATCTAGAAATGAATTCATTAATGTCATGTAAGTTAATGGACTATTACATAACCCAAATGGCATTCGTTTGAACGCATAGTGTCCCATTGGTGTAGAAAAGGCTGTGAATTCTCCTGAGTTTTCATGCAACTTGATCTGCCAGAACGCAGACTTGATATCTATAGTGCTAAGATACCTATTCTCAGTTCCCAAACTCCTAAGAGTGTCTCCTATTATTGGTAACGGTAATCTGTCGGGTACAGTCTGTTTATTCAATTCCCCATAATCAATAAGTGAACGCATGGTACCATATGATAACATTTCAGTGATCAATTTATCTACAATGTCTAGTTTGGAATGTGGTAATCTGTAGGCTGGTATATAGATAGGTTGAGTCCGTGGTTTTAATTTGATCTGATTTTTTAAAACAGTTGTTTTGCCCAAGGCGTCCCCCGGCAAAGCAATTGCTTTATTGCGCTTCAAGAACAAATATGTTTCTTCCTGAATTGAACATATTGATGAAATTGATGACTCCACTTCCTCAGTACTCTCGTTTAAAATCTTAATGGGTCTTTTACAAACTTGAAAACATCCTATTTGTGTTCCTTTTCTTAAGACTATATCTTTATTCCAAGTACTAATCATTTATATTTCTAAAATGTTCTTGTTTGTCTTATAAATCCCTGAGTAATTTAAAAAAAAAATTATCCTAATTGATTCTGGATGGTTAAAATTTCAGAGTCTGCAGTGACTCCTTTCAACTGCACCACTACCCTGTTAATTGCTCTTGAGTGTAATAATATCGATTTTATTACAACACCTTCAATTAGCAAAGCTTCTTTTGTAGTTGATGAATTGGTAATTTCTGGGATTTCTGGAACACCTGAGTTGGGTTCACTATACGAGACTTTATTTTATGTTGGTCAGGACCGCTCTGATCCGCTGTCATTCAATCTATCATTGTTATCTTCCCTATATATTTGAAAAGATTATCTTATTACTAATACTGGGTCTAATTCTGGTTGATTTAAAATGGGATTAACTGTGATTTCACTAAGATATCTAACTCAACAGGACATATGATCATGTTCTCTTTTCTCATAGTTGCAAATCCTATCAATAAATCTCCTGGGAAAACAGATTCTTCTACAACTATCACTGGAATGTGCAAATGCTAATTTTTATATAAGATGACCTCTGATTCAACCTTACCTCATGTTTTTAACTGACTTCTAGTTACTCCTTGCAGTGAGTAATGAATTCGTTCCAAGATGTTCACTCTTGGTTTTAATTGGTTTAAAACTTTGCTAATTATAACTTTAACTATAGATCCTGTATAAATGAGTATTTGAATAGTTTTTTTTTAAGTCTACCTGCAATGAAAGGTTCTACGGAAGTCCTTCTAACTGTTATACTCAGTTTAAAATTGTCTTTGATGTTGGTGTTTTCTTTCACCCTTCTATTACTCTTGTCCCTAACATATACTGTCTCTTCGTATTTCTATGGTTAGCTCTGTAGTGTTGTTTAGTTTGTGTCTGAGGGTTTTCATCTTGTTTCTGGGTGAATACGAAAATTTGGCATTGTTCTACAATCCTGTGTTCTATGTGTTTCTATAATGATACTCATCATGACCCTCATATATGCAGTTTCTACAAAAAGTTTCATAGTAACACTCTTCTGCTTTATGCCTCCATTTACTACAATTGTAACATTCAATTCTAGTATTCCTTGATGTGCTTCTAATTCTATGTTCAGATCCTGTTTTTGTAGTTAATCCTAGAGTTCCTAGTTCCATTCCCACTGCCATCACATATGGACTAATTGCTTTGTTTTCACTATAACCTTGAAGAAGGTAATCTATCATCACTAAGTCCATTGTTTGTTTGAGATCTTTCTACAGATTTTCTGCAGTTATTTAATCAAAATTATGTATTAATGCAAATTCTATTAATTTAGTAACCTGAGAAACATTTATTTTGCCACCAGATCTTTCTATCCAACCTGAATCCTTCAACATAGATATCACCTCCCTAGACCATCTGTCTAATTTTGCTAAACATTCTTTGCTAGTTTTTACTTTCTTTGCTATTCTAACCAAATGACCTAATGGGATCCTGATCACACTTTGACTTAAAATATTCTTTGTTAGTTTTTACTTTCTTTGCGATTCTAACCAAAGACCTAATAGGATTCTGATCACACTTTGACTTAAAATGTTTAATGAATGCCTTATAAGCTTCATATTGGTTGATATCTTCCATTTGCTGGAAATTTATTAAAAGCCTAGCCCTACTCTTCTCAGGACCTACATTTTCTTTTAAAATTTTCATTTTTCTTTTTTCATGTTATATTTTTAGTGACAACAAAAATGTCGATCAGACTAAGAAACCTATTAACTCCCACTGCATTTTCTTCCCCTGAAAATTTGGGAATGTTTATATTCGAGGTGTGAACCCCATGTTTCATAAATGTAGCCATACTTTCAGTGTTTTTAAAATCGATTTCAGTCGACTGCCTCCTTGTAGTCTTCCTGACACATTCGCTGCGTACCTCACACGTACGTCAACCTCGTCTTTCTAGTAGTCTCCTTGTTCACTAGCTCGTCGTCCCTCGTTCACTGTTGCTTATAGTCATCCCCTCGTAGTCAGCATGCACTGAATGGTTGTGGTTACGTGCGCTGCGTGGTTGTGGTTGCGTGCACGGCATGGTTGTGGTTGCGTACACGGAGTGGTTGTGTGCACTGCGTAATCCTGTAGATCGATGACACACTCGTAGCCGCATTTGCACTAAGTCCATTAGATGTACTATTTTGCACTGATTTCAATCACCAGTCATTTCGTTAGTAGTGTTCCGTTTCATCCGTCGTTTCGTCCCTAGCTGCCGCCACTGTGACCCTCTGTGATCCATTTTCACTACTCTGTTGTCGTCAATATGTGCCGTCTTTCTTTCGTGAGTTACTTTTTACTTTCCTTTCCTTTCACCATTGTCTTTGTTACGTATGATTAGTCACCCACTATTTTCTTCTGTAGATCCCATGTCTCAGATCATCCGACTTCGTCAAGTTCCACTTAGGATATATATATAAGAGAAGGGTATTTAAATGGTTGAAATATTTTCCTTTATTTTCTTCACAAATGTTCTACAACGTGATTCTCTTAGTCACACCAGAGGACTCGTCGGGAGTCCTCAATTTGGGTACTAGGTCAGTTTTGCAATGACGTCATAATTTCTTTAGTCCAATTATCTTTATTGTTAGATACAAGGACCTCCCTTAAGGGCGTGATCTTACAATCGTGAACTAATTTAATTTTCTCCAATCAGAACAGCTGTTACAATCCATCATGCAATACTGCTTACTAAAGCAATCTCGAAATCGATTGCACACACTGACTTAGTTTACATATTGTTACATCAGCATAAAAATGAACATTATACAGCAATGAAATCGGGTCCCCGGAGATTGTTTGTAAACACTTGACAGGGAGCGAGCTTGTGCAACTCCTTCGCTTGCGAATTATTGTTTACCAAACACCCAACTCATAAAAATTAAATTCTCACCACCTACCCCTCTATCTACCTCCTTTATCTACCCCATATATCATTGAGAAAGGACTACGAGATTAGGCGTCTGCTCGAGCTCAGGTCGAAATTGTCTTGTGTCATCTAATGTCACTCCTAAATTATGGGTAGACTGGATCCGCGTAGGACACCTCACAGACAAAATTTGAACAGTTGAAACAGACTTCCGTAATGAGGAATATGGGAAAGAGGAAAAACATTTCAAGAACTACAAGTCATTTTATTTCTCCTTCGTCCAAACATTTTTCGTAACCTCCAGTTTCTTCATCTGGGGATGACTAAATAATTCAATTATGCAGGGAATAAGAAATATACTTTTTTTTTTTAAACAGTTGGTGCAGAAACTGGCAAGTCTTGCATCTCGTGTGACCACAGATACAATCAAATACTGCCAAGTCCGTATCCGAGTGAAGTATTAAATGGCCGCAGGCTCCGGTCAACTATGACGTAATGATTGTTTACGAGAATCTCTCTCTGTATGAGCAAAACACCAAAAACTATTAATGTGAGCGATTTTTTTTTTTTTTTTTTTTTTTTTTGTGCTCCAGTGATGCTCTGTAGGACGTCGACTCAATTATCACAGCATAAATGTTCAATACCCAATTGGTCTGTCGTTCTCTCTTTTCATAATCCGTTTACCAACAAATACACGGTCAAAGAATAAACAAATAAACAAACAAGTACCCTATAAAAGAAACATATATAGATATAAACAAATAAATAGGTAATTGAATGAATATACAAGTTATTAAATAAACTAATTAATTTATTAATTGATGAAGATTTAGTTAGATAAGAAAATATATGAATAAACGAGTAGACACATCTGATAAAATCGAGAAAATAGGTAAGGAAATTAACATATGAATATACAGGTAACTTGATATAGTTCATTCTACATCATCACAGTCACCAAAGACATCAGGACCGATGATCCCTCCAGACTAACACCAAAAATTTCCGCTCTCCACCTCCACGACTTCCCCTAATGCTGACCCAAGGTGACCCAGTCTTGACCTGTTGCTTCCGCTTGAAGGTGTGGACCTCGCCACGCCGAAGAGCATGTGACAGGAGTGCGCACATCCTTAAGGCGTTGCCACACTGGGATATTTCCCCCCCAACCTCCAATTCATTGGCATACCGCCCACCTTCAGCATTTTTTCAGACACTTTTTCAACCACTATGGCAAACTATTTTGTTCTCTCAACAGTCTCATCTATTTCCCTTAAACATATCAAATTCCTTTCCGAAAGCTGCGAGTTGGAAATCTGTTCCAACAGTCGGAAGAAAAATGGTACAGTGTGATTAACGCCTTTAGCAAGAGGCAAGGAAGAGGGGATGAAGAACATGAAAGACCGAAAGTTGGGCCAAAGCTATCTGTGGTCTGTACAGAGAGAAAGAATTACTTAGATCCTTTGTCATAATAGAATACTAGATTTATTAAACACAAGAAGAATCGTAACCATGTACGCACACACACACACACACACATACACACGGTTGGTAGAGTCCCAGACTGTCACTACGGCAGTCCAGGTTCGAATCCTGCCCAGGGCTGAAAATAATTTGTTCAGTATCGCTGCGCTTCGAGTCGTTACTCCAACTCTCGCGGGCGGGGAGTTGGGTGTGTGTGTGCGTATAAGGTCACAGCATTACCCATAGATCGGTCATACGACCTCTGAGCTCTCTTCCTGGAGGGAAATAGCTGTCGATCACGAGTCTAACACGTGATCCAATGACCAAGGTGAATTACACACACACATGTGCATACATACGCGCACACACATATGTACACATGCACGCACACATATACAAACATACACACACAGAAAGTTATATTTGTATATATGTTGAAATAAGTATAACCTTTAACATGTATACCCTACCTTGTTTAATGTGAGTAATGAAATGAAAACCATCATAACATTGTTGGTGCTTTTATTGTCGTCATGCTGTGCATCATAGCCACCAAGTCACCATTACGCTGTTGAAAGCTATTGCTATGCTGAGATGGCTTTTGTTACTTGTAATGATCATTTAATGGAAGTAATCACAGAAATGTAATTCATCATCCTGCTTTAATGATGATTTCACTTTTTTTTTTGTCTGTTAACAGGTAGTCTCATGTAGAAGCATAAAAATCTCATTCACTTCAATTAGTACTAATCTTGGTCATTAATTATGATTTTCCATTACAAGAGTGAGAACATATTTTGTCAGGATAGTCATATACAAAATTACGATCATAACTTGAACATGCACACACACGAACACACACACATACACACATACAGACACGCAAGCATACACACATATGTACACATGCACGCACACATATACCTGTACATACATGCATGTACACATACATACAGATCACAGCATTACCCATAATCGGTCATATATATGCTCTGAGCTTTCTTCCGGGAGGTTAATAGCCGTCGTTCTCGAGTCCAACACGTGATCTAGACCATGGTGAATCACACACACACACACACACACACACACACACACACACACACACACACACACACACACACACACACACACACACACACACACACAAACAAGCACACACACACGCACACACACATAACAGTTTGCTGGTGTAGTTGTGCCGCGCTCGCCTGCTAACTCAGCCGTATAAGTTCGATCCCCGCCCAGGGGCCATATATGAGCTCGGGACTATCATCCGGAAAGGGAAAAGATGTCGATTACGATTTCACCATTACCACAACTATCTCCTTTTCTCGTCCATTTCACCATTACCACAACTATCTCCTTTTCTCGTCCATTTCACCATTACCACAACTATCTCCTTTTCTCGTCCATTTAACACCAAAGTCACCACAGCCCCTGACTACACATGCATTTCTTTCCATCAGTCCTTCCAACATCAATCATCACTGGTGGCCGGTCATTATTGCCACCACCGCATGCACACACACAACGTTCGAGCAACATTTACGTTCTTACTCCGCGTTCATTTGCTTTATTACAGGATCGTAATGTCAGTATCCAATGGGTCCACACGCTAATTGGAGATGAATTGAATAATTTCCAGGTTTCAATTGAACACTTGACAGAGTGTAAGGGTACATATGTTTATGTATATGTGTATTATATATGAATATATATATATATGTATATATATATATATATACATATACACACACATATATATACATATATATATATACATACATATACATATATATATATATATATATATATATATATATATATATATATATATATATATGCAGAAAAAACCACTGGGAAATAAGAAGCTTAGTCCGAACGTTTTCGTCTATTTAAGACATCAAGGAATACACAGTTACAGAGACAAAGGTGGATATATATACATAAAGTAGAAGACAAGCTAGGAACATGGGAAGGACACACAAGATGCTTCACAATCAGGTAGAGCCGATGTTTACATATACGGACGTTTGGTCCATGACGTTACGTCACCCCGGCTTAGTAGCACTTGGAGAAGTTCTTACAATTTTATCAATAACAAAATCATCAAGCTTAAATAATCCTAAACTTAAATTAGGATTATTTAAGCTTGATGATTTTGTTATTGATAAAATTGTAAGAACTTCTCCAAGTGCTACTAAGCCGGGGTGACGTAACGTCATGGACCAAACGTCCGTATATGTAAACATCGGCTCTACCTGATTGTGAAGCATCTTGTGTGTCCTTCCCATGTTCCTAGCTTGTCTTCTACTTTATGTATATATATCCACCTTTGTCTCTGTAACTGTGTATTCCTTGATAATGTCTTAAATAGACGAAAACGTTCGGACTAATCTTCTTATTTCCCAGTGTTTTTTTCTGCATATTATTTTCACGTGTGCCTTGTGAATTACTGCAATATATATATATATATATATATATATATATATATATATATACATACATATATATAAATAGATATATATATCCATTCATTTATTAATTCTTATTTGAGAGAGAGAGAGCAGGAGGGGAGATGAAGAGAGAGAGAATGACAGAGACAGTGAAAGAAAGAAGGAGAGAATAATTTAGCGAGAGCGACAGGCAGAGCTGAACAAGCTTCACCTAACCTATTCATGGATTCTATTAAAATATCACTAATTATGTACCATTAAATTTCTATTGTATCAATTTGGATAATTTTGTAATCTAATTGCATACGATATAACGGACATGTTATTTGACGTATGAATGATCTAACAGGGAATATTGTGAAATTGTAATTCAGAAGAGGGAATCTCGTAGTTAGTGAATAGGACAATTCATATCCTATCTCAACCTGTTCCTGCTTATATGTGAACTGCATCAGTCCAATAGTCTCTGCCCATCTGAATGAAATCACCTGAAGGCAAGCATAATGATATGTGAAAATTTCAAAGTATCTCCTACTCCTTCTTCTCTTACTTGTTCATCGTCGTTGTCGTCTTCATCATCTTCTCCTTCTTCTACTTTTTCGTCGTCATCTTCTTCGTCTTCTCCTTCTCCTCTGTTTCTTCTTTTTCGTCGTCGTCGTCTTCTTCGTCCTCCTCTCTCCTTCTTCTACTTCTTCCTCGTCGTCGTCGTCATCTTCTCCGTTTTCTTCATCGTCGAATGCTCTAATTGTGAATTCCTGCAACTTTGCCAGACGAGTTTCCCACAAGCCGGAGGAGCGCCAAGGAGAGGCGACATACTCCACAGGATATTCATCATTTTCCATCCTCATGACAAAACATTTTACGAATGAATATTTCTTTTGAGGTCAAAATCAAATTTATTTAATTTTTTCTGTCATAATTGGAGATGCAAATTGAGTGTGTAATGCAGATTGCAACGGACTGCAATATCATATCTGTCCAGGGGTAGGATTGTGTTTTCTGCAGAAGTATGTCGTTTGTGGCTTTCCCATTTTCTGTTCATTAGGGTGAAGTTTATCTTTTTGGGTACCTTTGGCCAAGGTGACACTTTGATTTTTGGCCAAGGTGACATTTTGACCATTGGCCAAGGTGACATTTTGACCTTTGACCAAGGTGACATTTTGGTCTTTGGTCAAGGTGACATTTTGACCTTTGGCCAAGGTGACACATTGACCTTTGGCTAAGGTGACACCCTTTACGCATTTCACTCAGCCTGAAGCCACGCGATTTTATTCATTAAGTGATGTGCCTCTGTCTGGAAGAGTTAAAACCGATCCAGTCACCCAATACTGTTTTTTTTTTTTGTTTTTTTTTGCGAGTTGTGCGTCACCATAATGTCTGTCTTCTACTTTTATATATTCTCACTCTTCTTTTAATCTCTGATTCTCTTTATGTATGTCTGTCTACTTATCAGTCTTTTCTTCTGTCGATCTATCTATATATTTCCTAATTTTTCTTTATTCTTTGACTCTTTTTGTATGTTTCTTTGTCTATCGTTTTCCTCCTGTCTACTCTTTCCTTACGTCTGGTAACGTGTTTAGCTTTGACCTTCTGTCAGCCCTTGTCTTGAGGAACCTGTCCTTCCCTGTCCCCTTTTACCTGTCTACCTCTCTATATTTGTCCTTCTGTCCGTCTATCATTTCTCCTACCTCCATGTCCTTTCTCTGCACTTGTCTGCCCACCCCTCAAACTCTCGGTGTCCCTGTCTGATGTCCGTCCGCTTGTCATTTCATCTTTCAAGTGGTCTCTCTCACCCTCTGTCTCTTTCTCTCCCCGTCTTTCTTCTGGAGAAAGACTCATTCCCTTGAAGGTAGGCAGTCTAGCGTCGAGGTCTCTATTGTATTAGTAATTGATTTAGCAATAGCTAGGCTACCTCCCTGCACTTAAAACTCACAGGGACTCTCCTTCCTCCTTCCTTCCCTCCTTCCTTTCTTCCTTCCTTCCTTCTTTCCTTCCTCCCTTCCTTCCATCCTCCCTTCCTCCCTTGCTCTCTTCCTTTCTTCCTTCCTTCCTTTCTTCCCCGCCTGCTCATATTCCT
This sequence comes from Oratosquilla oratoria, assembly GCF_046742065.1. NCBI lineage: Eukaryota > Metazoa > Arthropoda > Malacostraca > Stomatopoda > Squillidae > Oratosquilla > Oratosquilla oratoria. Next base: position 79,776,065 of record NC_134777.1, read on the forward strand.
TTTTCTACCTACCTGCAAAAAAAAAAAAAAAAAAAAAAAAAAAACGGGAGGAAAGAAAAGATAAATCAGAGCAAGAAAAGACAGAGGGGATATAATACTCAAAAGGCAAGGTAGGCCATTGCGAGAGTAGGAAAGGAGAGGCAAGGTAAAGAAAGGCAAGACAGAAAAAAATGGGAAGGAGAGGAAAGAAAATGGGACGAGGTAAAGGAAAGTCAAAAGGAGATGTGACAGAGGTGATACTATGGTCCAAAGGCCGTAACTTACATTGCTGGAACTGTAGTTTAGCACTTCTTGGTGACAGTGCCACTGAGCATTAACAAGTACTTCCGATGCCATTATACACACGCGGCGTCCGCCAAAGTTCGCACCAACTTGATGCCAAGTTATGAGGAACGAATATATATGATTGCAAACATGTGTCTGCAGCAGAGTTCCAATAGGTCGATGAGTTCCTTCCTCACGCCCCGAGCCGTATTATAATGTTATTCTTGATATTAACAGCACTGTGTGGCAACCATTAGGGTCGGTCGGAGATCGGTTGACCGGACTTGCACACTCGGCATTACCTGATGCGTCACCAACTGTCAAATCTTGCATCTCTTACTTGTTACAAGCTCACCTGAGAGCTTGTGCGAGATCCTTATAGATAGGAAATATATAGTGCGAAATCCTTGTATATAGGAAATATATAATGTTTTTATATAAAAAGGGGTTTCAGTACCCTACTTGTGTATACGTGAGGTGTAGTGATGGTACGGTGATTACATCAGAAAATTTCTGTCTATGGCAATCCCCTTCCCCTGACTCATTCTAATTCATTCTCATTCATTCTCAAACTCATCCACAACTTTCCTTTTTTTAGTTCCACTCAGCCAGGATGGTCAATCCCCGCTCTTCATTCACACATATTGGTTTGACTTACACACATATTAAAACGCACACAGTCAATATTTAAGACCCAAAACCCTTTGGTAGCTGGCCATCAGGAGCACAGTGACACACATCCTTTTCTGATTTTAATTTAATTTTACTTTGTTTTTCCTTTGGCTTATTCTTAGCGACTTAATGTTCTTCACTCTATAGTGTTAGCTGATGATGCCTCATCTTTCCTTTACTTTTTTGTAGGCCTCCTACAACTCGCAGGTAACCTGTGAGTGAAATTCTTGTTAACTCAAACCCCAGCTGATTTCTCGAATAATAGAAATACTGTGACGTTACAATCAAGCCATAATTTCCCATGACGCCACACCGATGTCATTATTCTTCGACTTAGCATTATATGACATCATTTCCTCATGACCTCATATCATGCGACGCCTTCTTATGACGTCACACATACAGGCTACATCACTTTTATCCTCGGGATTATGGGACCCGCGAAGCGAGGCAGATAGGCAGGAGACCCTAGGGCACCCAGCCAAGGAACCTTGATTTCCTTTCAAGTCGGCGCATTTGCGCCCCGGCAGGGGGACAAGAGTCGGGGAGGAAACTTTGGGACTCGAGTCGTCAACATGTTTTCCAGGCGGAGTCGTCGAGACGGGGGAGAAGGAGGCAGAAACAACTTGGCCGCAGGTTATGTGGCCGAGCGCGACTTCTCGCGCTGTGGTTGAAGGTGATACTGCTTCGAGTAACTCTCATCTGCGTGTTGAGGTTTCTTTTCCTTTATATTTATTCATTTATTTTATTATATATCTATTATCATTCATTCATATTTATTTGTTTACCTACTCATGCGTATTTATTTATTTATATATTTGTGTATTTATATGTTTTTTGTTATTCTTATTCCATTTTTCGTTATGTATAATTCATCTTAGATATCCTATCTTATTTATTCATCAATTTATACATCTGTTTATTTTCATTCTTACTTTTGTATCTTTATATATTCGCTTTATTCTATTTGATTTATTTATTACTTCTATTTGTTTATACACACACACACACACACACACACACACACACACACACATATATATATATATATATATATATATGTATATATATATATATTTATTTATTTATTTGTTTATTTATTTACTTGTTTATTTAAATCTTTGGTTATTCATTTTTTTTTATTGTTCAAACACTTAATAAGTTCACCGAGTTCATCGCATTTGGACAATATTGGTTTAGTCAAATATCGGATTGTGGTAATCAAATATCGGATTGTGGTAATTAGCAATGGTAGTTGCAATAACAATGATAATGGTAGAGAAGAGATTGGTGATTGTAAAATCGAATCTACCATTATTTATTTCTATTTTGTCTTATATATCTATTGATTTTATACATATATATACATACGTGCATACATCTGTTATATATATATGTATATATATGCTTGTAACCACGAGGAAAATAAAGATCAATGTCCCAAAGCTTGACTTAGCCATCTTGTGTGACCTTTTTTCACCTGTGTCATCTGTCATCCATTTTTATTTATTTTTTCTTGTTATTATTATTTTCCATTATATATATATATGTATGTATGCATATGTATATAATTTGTTTCTTTGTAAGTCAATCTTTATGTTGAATCACATGTGTCAATTGTCACCCTTCTTATTTCTTGTTATTATCTTTTATGTTGAATGTTCTTTTTTTCACCTTGTCATTTGTCATCCTTATGGTTTATGTTGTGTGACATTTTTTCACCTGTTTCAATTGTCACCCATTTTATTTATTGTTTTTTTTATATTTTCGTTTCTTTGTAAGATATTCCTTTCGTATTTACGTTGTGTGACCTCTCCTGTTTTCTATATTATTATATTTAAGTTATTCTTTGTTGTGACACTATGTACTTTGAAAATGTCTTAATAGACGAAAACGTTCAGTGTTCCGATCTTTATTTTCCTCGTGGTTACAAGCATAAATCTTTATTCACGTGTTTTATGTGATTACTGTTGCATGTACATATATATATATATATATATATATATATATATATATATATATATATACACACACAGACATGACAGACTTGAATAGATACCAAGAAAGATGCATTTCTGCTCTTATTTAATGCTTAATGTTATTCAACTTTACCTAATATGTTATATTTACTTAGATTTATGTTTCAGATAACATACAAGATTAATCAAGCATGCCAAAAACTAAAGGAGCAGTAGACCTATCTGAATTTCAGCGAGGTCGTATTGTGGGTCAACATGAATGTGGACTTAGTCAACGCAAAATATCTCTAAAAATCTGTCAATACCCCTTTCTACTGTTAATAGAGTGATTGTACAATTCACCAGAGAGAGCAAGAAGGGCACACAACTTCATTCAGGTCATCCCGGGCCTTGGGAAACAACCTTGCATCTTGTCAAAAGAAATGTCGAGGAGGATCCACGTTGCAAGGTCTCTGGCATAGCAGCACAAGCTGATGGCAGTCCCAGAACAGATGTCAGGTATCTCCACAAGCTGGGTTACTATGGCAGAGCTGCAAGAAGAAAACCACTCCTTCGTCCAGCCAATATCCAGTGCAGAAAGGATTGGGCTGTTGAGATGGTGGAGGGACCTGTGGCATTTTGGAGCACTGTAATTTTCTCTAATGAATCACGATTTGCATTATTTTCTGACAGTTGAAGAGTGTGGGTCTGGAGACTCTGTAGTCAAGAGTTTAACCTCAAAAGACTAGGGCCAACAGTGAAACATTGGGGCATTTCAATAATGGTGTGGGGTGCAATTTGGAGTGATGGTTGATCAGAGCTTGTGGAGTGCCAAGGAAACAACAATTCAAGCAAATATGTTTCTATATTAAAGGAAGGACTCATTTCATTATTCTCCAGTGGTAGAATGAGGAAAATTTTCTTCCTATTTATGAAAGATGGAGCTCCTTGTCACACTACTCAAGCAACACAAAATTGGTTGAGCTAAAATGGGGTCAGGAAATTTTCATGGCCAAGTCAGTCCCCGGATATAAACCCTATTCAACACCTTTGGGACATATTAGACCGACAACTTCGCAAAAAGAACAGGAAGTCACTTTCAAAGCCCGAACACTCAGGATTACTACGGGAAACATGGCAAGAAATCCCTCAAGATGATATTCGTGAACTAATAACTAGCACGCCTAGAAGGGTCCTTGCATTGAAAAAAGCAAAGGGTATGTCAACCAATTATTTGTTATTCACATCGTGACCATTTATAAGCACTTTAATTGTATCAATTGCTTGTTTGTTAAATTAAACGATTTCTCTTGGTGTCTATTCAATTCTGTCATATCTGTATATGTATAAATACATATATATATATATATATGTGTGTGTGTGTGTGTGTGTGTGTGTGTATGTGTGTAAACAAACAAATGTATATATATATATATATATATTATATACATATCAACACACATACATACACACACACACACACACACATATATATATATATATATATATATATATACTGTATATATATATATATATATATATATATTATCAGTGTATTTGGGCAGGAGTTTTTCTCTAATGCATATATCATTAAAAGTGATGGCTAGTTTTGCATTAATTATTTTCTTATAGGTATTTTCCATATACCTTATTATAGATTTATGTTCCTTAGAAAGAAAATTTATGACTTGGCTGTATGTAGTCATATTAGCTAGATCGCGATTTCGGGTTCTAGACTCTTCTTCAGTAGCTATTGGGATGTACTATCTTATAGGATAAGAATTAATCCGATGAGTCTAATGAAAGTTCTAAGTTTTGTACTAAGCCTTCAAACTGGCTGATCATACTAAGGGAGGTCACCCGGTATTCGGGCAGTGACGAAATGTCACGTGCACTAGGAGAGCCTCCGGGTGCATGTTGTGGCGGAATTTTGTCTCGTGTTTACACTGGTGGTGTTTTGTCCCATATTGGCGTTTGTGGTGTTATGCCTCGTGCTTGGATTTGCACCAGTTTGCCTCATGCTTGGGAGGGCTCTAAGGTCGTCTGCTTGTTTATTTAGATCTGGGCTTAACTCTTTAATATATAATGCTTCTAAAATTGGGAGCCGTCTATCGTCAGTACATAAATTCAAAATTTCAGTGTTTTCCTCTAGGTTCTCTCTTGATAGTGTTATGCCATGTGCTTCTTTTAAGTGGTTTTTAGGGGCTCCAGATGTCAGGTGATATGAGAGGCGACGGGACAACCTCATTGTAGTCATGCCAATATAGGTGGATGGGAGGGCTTCACAGTTCCCTCGTGTACAATTGAACCTATAAATGACATGGGATTTCTGAAGTTCCCTTTTCTCTTGTTGGGGGCTGTTTCTAATAAGGAGGTGGCTAGTTTTCTTTCTATTTCCGTAGATCGCACAATTGATTACATAATCAACAAAGTGTACCACGATGACACCACACCTACATTAGATATCCCAGAACTTATACTACGGGAACTGCTTGAATGCTGTACTAAACAGGTTCCGTTCACTTGCCCCCGCGGGAACAAATATTGTCAAATTGATGGTGTTGCAATGGGATCCCCCCTCGGAGTATTAATGGCAAACTTTTTCATGGGCTGCGTAGAAGAAGTATTCACAAAAATAGAAAAGCCAGATATATATTGTAGATATATTGACGATATCTTCATTAAGACCAAGAACAGCAACGAAGCTGAAAAACTCCGCCACCTACTACAAAAGATATCTCAACTCACTTTCACTACGGAAGATAGCGTGGACGGAGCTTTACCCTTCCTCGACCTCCTAGTGAAACAAAATGAACATGCTTTTAACACTATGGTGTACACAAACCCGGGACACTGCCTTAATGGTTCTAGCGAGTGCCCCCAAAGATATAAGGACTCCACCATCAGTGCCTATATCAGAAGAGCACTAACTCATTGTAGCACATGGGAACAAGTGCATAATGAAATAGAACGTTCTACCCAAGTACTGCTCAATAATGGGTTTAGCGAAAAAGAGATAAGCCACCAAATAAAGAGAATAATGGACGGCTGGCATAAAAACAACAATAATAACCAGAATAAAGAGAATTAATATCTATTATAAATCAATTTTTTCGTGAGCATATAAAGAAGACGAACGCATAATGAAACAGATTATCAAAAGAAACATCAAACCAGTCAATCCAGAGAAAATACTCAACCTGGTAATTTATTATAAAACCAAGAAAACTAGCCACCTCCTTATTAGAAACAGCCCCCAACAAGAAAAAAGGGAACTTCAGAAATCCCATGTCATTTATAGGTTCAATTGTACACGAGGGAACTGTGAAGCCCTCCCATCCACCTATATTGGCATGACTACAATGAGGTTGTCCCGTCGCCTCTCATATCACCTGACATCTGGAGCCCCTAAAAACCACTTAAAAGAAGCACATGGCATAACACTATCAAGAGAGAACCTAGAGGAAAACACTGAAATTTTGGATTTATGTACTGACGATAGACGGCTCCCAATTTTAGAAGCATTATATATTAAAGAGTTAAGCCCAGATCTAAATAAACAAGCAGACGACCTTAGAGCCCTCCCAAGCATGAGGCAAACTGGTGCAAATCCAAACACGAGGCATAACACCACAAACGCCAATATGGGACAAAAACACCACCAGTGTAGACACGAGACAAAATTCCGCCACAACACGCACCCGGAGGCTCTCCTAGTGCACGTGACATTTTGTCACTGCCCGAATACCGGGTGACCTCCCCTAGTATGATCAGCCAGTTTGAAGGCTTAGTATAAAACTTAGAACTTTCATTAGATTCATCGGATTAATTCTTATCCTATAAGATAGTACATCCCAATAGCTACTGAAGAAGGGTCTAGAACCCGAAATCGCGATCTAGCTAATATGACTACATACAGCCAAGTCATAAATTTTCTTTCTAAGGAACATAAATCTATAATAAGGTATATGGAAAATACCTATAAGAAAATGATTAATGCAAAACTAGCCCTCACTTTTAATGATATATATATATATATATATATATATATATATATATATATATATATATATATATATATATATATATATATGTATATGAAGGTGAGGTGGCAAAATGAAACGTTAAGGCTAGAGTATGGAGCTTTATTCAGAACCAGACGTTTCGACCTCTTGGACCTTCCTCAGTGGACTCTGAATTCTGAATTCCTAGGAAAGACCACCCGCTTGCGCGGGATCGGTTTTTGTGGGAGGGGAAGAATGTCTGTAAGAAAATGAAAATATAGTAATGTATGAAAGAGGGCTATTGCTACCGGGCGAATTAGCGAGCGATTAGGGGCTGCTGGTGGTCGTGGCTTGGGAGAAATGGACTGGGAACTTGAACGGCGGCGCCGACGCCGGGATTAGGATCACCAACAAAAGTTTAGAAAATGGTAGGAGGCTTAGTAGTAGAGAAAGGTGGAAAAACGGAAAAATCTTTAGTGGGAGGTAAACTGAAATGAGAAGATGTAGTATAAGAGAAAGAAAGGAAGTGAATTTTAGTCGAAGAAAAAGTAAGTGTAGATGTTTGTGCGTGTGTCGTGGCTATGTTCGTGAGAGGTGTGTGTGTGTATCTTACGGGAAGTGAGTAGAGTTCACTTCCCGTGTGTAGAGCGCGTTCCTGATAAGCCACAGGTGGGGCCTGAGTAGCCTGCTTTTCCCCAGGTTGGGTTTGAGATCCTGTAGAGTTGATTCAGTGGCGGTGCGAGGGGGGGCAGGCGGGCGGGTGTTGTATTATCTCTCTCCTTCCAATCACAACTCTGAAAGCAGAGAATTACGTGATTGGGAATTGTGTGTAAATGTCAGAAGTGTAAACTTGCTCGCCAGCATCAGCGAAGAGGCCAGCGTTAGGTTGCGGGCCGGTTGGACAGAGAGGCGTCCCTATTCCTCTTCGTCGACCAGCCTGCGAGCAGATGAGAATTCTGAGTGAGAGTTGGTTGGGCCTCCGCTAAGCCAGCGAGCAAATGTGCGTGTGCCTCTTTTCTCCCAAACTCTGAAAACAGAGAATTACGTGACTTGGGGAAAATGTGTATTTGTCTTGGTGTAAATCCGCCTGCCGACGTCAACGAAGAGGTCGGCCTGTGCCAGACCGGCAGCAGCAAAGGAGATATATCTCCTCGCCACCACCGGCGAGCGTGTAGAGCGCGTTCCTGATAAGCCACAGGTGGGGCCTGAGTAGCCTGCTTTTCCCCAGGTTGGGTTTGAGATCCTGTAGAGTTGATTCAGTGGCGGTGCGAGGGGGGGCAGGCGGGCGGGTGTTGTATTATCTCTCTCCTCCAATCACAACTCTGAAAGCAGAGAATTACGTGATTGGGAAATGTGTGTAAATGTCAGTAGTGTAAACTCGCTTGCCAGCTTCAGCGAAGAGGATAGCGTTAGGTTGCGGGCCGGTTGGACAGAGAGGCGTCCCAATTCCTCTCCGTCGACCAGCCTGCGAGCAGATGAGGAATATGAGTGAGAGTTGGGTTGGGCCTCTGCTAAGCCAGCGAGCAAGTGTACGTGTGCTTCTTTTCTTCCAAGCACTACTCTGAAAACAGAGAATTACGTGACTTGGGAAATGTGTGTATTTGTCTTGGTGTAAATCCGCCTACCGACGTCAACGAAGAGGTCGGACTGTGCCAGACCGGCAGCAGCAAAGGAGATATATCTCCTCGCCACCACCGGCCGGCGAAGATTCCTGGGCGTTTGTTGAGAGAGCTGGAGGGGAGAGACGTCCGACCTCTAGGAGCGCTGAGTTGGTTCTCCAGTGGACTGAATACAGAATAAGAATCAAAGTCCGTCAACAGCTTACATGGTGATCTGACGACCCTGCGTGACCTCATCCCGGTCACTTTGTCCGCCCACACTCGCCGACCGCCATTTGTGCGGACGTTTGAGCCCAGGACATAAACCCTAATGTTCAGCAGTGTGAGGTTTCCCTGATGTGTCTATTGTGTCAAATAAATCAATCTGACCAGTGGATGGTGTTAGAGTGACACATATTGAAAGACATACAGTTTCATTATTCAGGTAATCTGCACACTTTTTATATTCCTTTTCATACACAAGATCCAAATACTTATCAGCAATATCTTTTCTGGATGGAGGAATATAACCTGGCCTCAGGTTCTGAACCATCTTGAGAAACTGAGGATGCTGAATAAGACGAAATGGTGAATTTGTAGGAAATATAATTCTTGCAACTTCTTTGTCGAGATTTTTCTTTTGAGAGGCTGAAGTTTTTATGATAAATCTGTCCAGAGATGTTGATGATGATGCAGAACTGGCGCCTGTGGAGGAGTCTGATAGTGACCTTTTTAGTAGTGGAGTCAGGTTTGCAGATAATTCAAGTGGAGCCCTTAGAGGGGGAGGGGGAGGGGGGAGTCAGGTAAGATAGGTCTTCCAGCTTGGTGCCCCAGCGAGAAGACCTATCTTACCTAACTCCCCTCCCCTCTCCCTCCCCCTCCCCCTCCCCCTCTAAGGCGAAGTGTCCGACTACGTAGAGGGTCACGACCCTTCCAGCGTTCCCAAGCGGCCTATATTTAAACCCTCGTTGTCTGTACATTATTGTCAATTGTGTATCATGTAGCTTTGAAAATTTGTGACTTATTTCCTGTAAACTATTCTGAAGGTGACTCCCTGAAGTCGAAACGTCAAATTAAATATGGAAGACTATGGAAGGCTTGTATTTGCCACCCTTCTGAAATGAGACCTACTGTGAGAAAAATTTAAAATCTCAGTAAGAAGATTAATCAGTGCCAAAATGCTGTCGTGTTTAACAGTGTATACATACATACATATATGTATATATATATATATATATATATATATATATATATATGTATATATACATACACGTACATATTCAAAATTCAAATACCCGTATATTACTCTGATTTCTTTCGTCTCCATCTAGGTAAAAGCGTGCTAATTTTTCCTGCTCGTAAAAAAGTAATAATTACAAAGAGAGAGAGAGAGAGAAAAAGAAAAGACCAGAGTTATCATGTGTTGCACATTTAATATTACGCACACAAAAACACATTAAAATTTTTGCACATTACAGCAGATGGACAAAAGAATGTCGCACTGCTTTTTTTTTTTTTTTTTTTTTTTAGCATTGCATCATGGGAGGTAACTGTATGTAAAATGGAATACGGGGAAAAATATCAAAAAAGGCAAAACGCAATTATTTCTGATTATATCATATATCCATAAACGTCACTCAAAGCTTATTAGGAGAAAATGTCTTTTGTTCTGGAAGACGCTTCAACCAACACTGCTCTTGATTCTTGCATCGTGAATCGCTTTGCCAGTGGCCAGGGCGAGGTGAAGAGCTCCCCTGTGGCAGTGGTGGTTTTTCTTTTCACCTATTCGTCGAACAGCCTTTTGTGGTCAGTTCATCAGTTACAAGGAATTTCCAAGTTAAAGCATATTCTCGTTGTTGAAGACTTTATATTTGCATTTGCTTATTATATAAAAGGCATTGCCTGTGTGTATGTACACACACACACACACACACACACACACACACACACACACACACACACACACACACACACACACACACACACACACACATATATATATATATATATATATATATATATAAGACCACCTTTTGTGGTCAGTTCATCAGTTACAAGGAATTTCCAAGTTAAAGCATATTCTCGTTGTTGAAGACTTTATATTTGCATTTGCTTATTATATAAAAGGCATTGCCTGTGTGTTTGCGTGTGTGTATGTACTGTATATATATATATATATATATATATATATATATATATATATATATATATATATATGCCGTTTATATGTTATGCACGTGGGTATATGTATTGTGGCTCTTGCCTTCTCGTCATCTGCGTCGTGACCGCCTGGGGCCGAGGCCGAGTAGAACTGTGGTCTCGCACCTCGGGACCATCGTGCCCGGCAAAGGCGACTTCGACAGAAAAGACCTTTAGCGACGGCGACGCGGGGACGACGACCTCTGGAAACGGTGAAACAGGCGCGAGGAAGCGACAGTAGGAAATAATATGCTTACTGAGTATGGAAGGTAGGCATCCTCTTTCCTTAGCCGAGCGGGTTCCTCTGAATCTCTTGCCCCGGCGAAGTCAAGCCAAGGGGACTTCGCCGGGGAGAGACTGGAGGGGTAATCATGGGCAATGCCCCTCCAGCATGAGTAGTCGTTTAAGGACAAGAAGGCAACCCACTCTACCCTACTTTCTACAACCAGACTCATACTGACTGGACACAGCGATAATAAGTAAAATGCTGTAGAAACATTAAAACTATATTCCTTATCTTATACTCGCTATAATTAATTTCTTTCTTTGTACTATCGAGCTGAAAAGCTTTGAAATAGGTGAACAAGGACTGGTTCATCCCTAGATGTACATGAAATTCGTGTAACTCGTAACTGAGCTAAGTGAAGAAATATAACTATATTTTAAGGAGCTTCAGGTTTCAGACAGCTCAGCGGGGAAGGGTGAGCAGGACTGCCAACCGAAAATACAGAATCGACTGAGACTCTTTGAGTGAATTGCCTATATTTATTGAACACTTTGTATATAAATGTATATGTAAGTGTGTGTGTGTGTGTGTGTTATAGAGGTATTCATATGAGTCAAGGGCTTTAACAAGGATGACACAGACTAGGATCATATTGAGACAGCAGGGCAGGACTCGTATTGATGAATTTAAATTGGACAATTTAGAATTAAAAAGAAAACAAGCAAGAACTTGTTTACCAATAGAATGGTTAACGAATGGAATAAATTTACTAACCATGTACTGAGTGCTGAAACTATTGATCGTTTTAAGAGAAGATGAGATATTTTTATGGAGAGAGATGATAGGCCTTATGGTCTTTTGCATTCTACTTCATTCTTATGTTTTAAAATTCGTATTTTTTCAATGGTCGTTTTAACTCGATGTGATGACACTCATTTCAGACTTGATTGTGAAAAAGAAAATCTAAAACAGTTTTATTCGTTTTGTCATTGACTATATATGACCTGAAGGCGTCGTGGTCGGTCAAGGGCGAGGGTTGACCTCCACAGACAGACGAATGAAATCGCTTGACGACACTCAAGGCCAAGTACATGTATTGGACCTTCCGAAGGGTTGGATGTGCTAGTTTCCTTGTTCTCTATTCATTCTAAGTTTTATTATATATCATTAGTTCACTTTTTATTTTCTATCTACTCTAATTATTTATATAATTTTCTTTATTTTTTCTATTTCTATATATTCTATCATTATTATTTATTTTATTTCTTTAATGCAGGCTATCCAGGCTTTGTTCTTTTTCAAGCCAGACTATTATATTCACCTGAGGAGTGATCCTCAGTAGGGTTGTAAAGATATGAACCAAAATCCTCAATCCGACTTTAGTCCCATGAATTTCATTCGAACTAAAGTCAGGGGATTTTTATTCTCTGTAGCACTCCGAGCAAACAGTTGTTCGAAACATCCACAGATATATCTTTTCCTCGCTCCCATTCACTCTCCTTCTCCCCCTCCCTTCCCCTTCCCCCTCCCCTCCCCCCTCCCTTCCCCATCGGCTAGAAAATATGCCTCGATGTTTTCGACCTGACCATGTCTGTCATAATGGACTCGGTCACCGCTGGAAAGGAAAAGTAACCCCAAACCATTTTCAGTCTGGCCCAAAGAAGGCGATGGGAAAAAGAAGTCGGGATTCCAACATAGCAACTTTGTCGCCGGCCGAGCTAAGCTGCTTTGGACGGGGTTGGGTTAGATTGCGTTGGGTTGCCGTTAGGTTAGGTTTGGTTGTGTATGGCTTTGTCTAGTTGAGTTATGTTTTGCTTTGGGTAGGGTAGAGTGGGTTACCTCGGATTAGGTTGGGTTGCGTTGGGTTGGGCTGGGTTGGGTTGGGGATAGGCTGGGTTAAGTTGGATTGGGTAGGTTGGGTTGCACTGGTTTTGGTTAGGTTGAGTTACGCTGGGCTGGGTTGGGTTGGGATAAGCTGTCCTGATTTTTATTTGGATTAGGTTAGGTTTCAATTGGGTTGGATTGGCTGGCTTAGACTGAGCTGAGTTAATTTGGGTTGGGTTGAGTTATATTAGGTTGCGTTGGGTTGGGTTAAGCTGGCCTAGGTTTATTTTTTCGTTGGATGGGTTGCATTTGGTTGGGTTGATTGAGTAAGGTAGGGCTGTGGGTTGGGTTAGGTTAGATTACATTGGGTTGCGTTGGGTTAGGTTGTGTGTCGTTGGGCTGTGTTGGGTTGGGTTAAGGTGGCCTGACTCTGGTTTGGGTTGGGTTAGATTGGGCTGTGCTGGGTTGGGGTTGCGTTGGGTTAAAGCAGGTCAGATTGGAATGGATTGTTTTGTTTATTAAGTTACGGTGGGAGGAGGTCGGCCTTCCATCGCCAACAGAGGGACGAGAGGGAATGAGTAGCCCAGGGTGTTTTATTTGTCTTTGATGTAATCGTGTACCTGACTCGCCCACCGCCATTATGAGGGTGAAAGAGCTTTTCGTGCGCGTAGGGATGGACTGGGTAGGGTTGCTTTAGGTTGGATGGCGTGAAGGAGAGGAAAAAAGAGTTGAGTGTCATCTATATTTTGATAATGTTATAGTTTCTGTTTTCACCTATATCTCGGTGCATTTCATCTTTTGTTAGGATTTCTTTTATAATTTGAGATCTTCACTGCCATTGCGAATATGCTTTTATTAATTTTGTACTGACTAACAACAAAGATAAACGTATTTACTAGAGTCCCTCGTGCTGAACATATTTAGAAATTCAAGAGGAAGTTAATTTCTTAGAAACATCGCTCTCTCTCTCTCTCTCTCTCTCTCTCTCTCTCTCTCTCTCTCTCTCTCTCTCTCTCGCTCTTTCTCTTGCTCTCTCACTCGCTCTCTATTTCTCTCTTTCTCTCTCATGCTCCTTCTCTCGGTCTCTTTCTTTCTCTTTCTCGCTCTCTTACTCTCTCTCTCTCTCTCTCTCTTGCTATATTTTTGCTTGCTCCCTGTCTGTCTATTTGTCTGTCTATTGCTCTATGTATTTCTTACAGTAAATCCGTGGCACCAACTTAATAGCAGTCCTCAGATTTTTCCATAACACTCTCCCCCTTCCACCCTCGTAGCCTCCTCCACCCCAGGATCCTTTCTTGGACAAATTATCATTAAATCTATTTCCCGTATAAGGGTTGGAGCCCCTGGTATATAGATGTACAGAAACAAGTCTACATATCAACTAGAAACATGTGAAATGTCCGATACTTTGCAACAGAGTTGTCTTTCCTTCCTAAAGATCACAGGATGGACGATGTCAAATGTCCTGACTGGGTAGTATAGCTTTTCCGTGGCCTTTATCCCCCTATCCCTCCGATCCTAGTGTCCACTGGGTGGCATGCTGGTCTCGCATTTGCTTAGTTATGGGTGTGAATTCCGTAGTCCTCTCCGATTACCAGCAGTGACTGTTGATGACTTGCTCCAACAATTCCCAAAGTGTATAACAGGGCAAAGGTGACGGCTTCAGTTGCAGTTACTCAGCGCCTCCTGGCGTACGCTCCTTACCTAAAGGCAAAGCGAGTGGGTACGCACACCTGAACTTTCATCCTATATGGAGGCAACGAGGTGTTGTGAGCGAATGATTAGCTCATCAGTTTCCGGTTCAAGAAAATGCTGCAATCACTAACTCGCTCTTGCGCGAACAGTTACATGTTGCGAGAGGAGACTGGGAGCGAGCAAGGTGGAGCGAGTGGAGCGAAGGTGGTGGAGAGAGGTTGTGAAAGAGGGAAGTGCAGAGAGGGGTATTTGTAATGAATGGCTTTGTAAACGGGATAAAAAGAGGAGGAAGTCCAAATAAGATAGATACACTGATGTATATATTGTTGTTGTACATATGCATGTATGTATATATATATATATATATATATATATATGTGTGTGTGTGTGTGTGTGTGTGTGTGTGTGTGTGTGTGTGTGTGTGTGTGTGTGTGTGTGTGTGTGTGTGTGTGTGTGTGTGTGTGTGTGTGTGTGTGTAAGTGTGTGTGTGTAAGTGCATTGTGTACGTAAGCACACGCGTGGGTGCACCGTCATGTGCTTTCCACTTAAGAGAGGTTATTTCCTCCTGGCTCTGGGTTAAGTGGAAGACGTGTCTGGGCCGAGGGAGGATGAGGTTGAGTCTGCCGCACGGCGATAGTGCTCTCGGGAACAGCATGGAATGGACAGCTGAGTATTAATGTTATGTTATGCTGTGCTATGCTATGCTATGTTGTGTTATGTCTTGCTTTGTTATGTTATGTTTCGCTATGTTATATTATTCTATATTATATTTTGCTATTTGATGTATAGTACTAAACCCACAAAATTCAGGACGAGGGCTATGCCCATTAACTACTGCACCATCACAGGTCTTTGGTGATAGAGATAGTGACAAAAGTGGCGATAATACAGCTGATAGAGTTGGTGATGTTGATGGTGATGTTGATGGTGGTGGTGGTGGTGATTATGAGGGTAGCGGTGGTAATGGTGATAACTCTGATGGCGAGAGAAGTGGAGGTGGTGGTGTTGGCTGTGGTGGTGCTTGCGAGACGGGAACCATTAGCAGCTAAGGAAATGCCAACCAGGCAGGCAGGCACCAGAAATTTCACGCCTCACTGCAACCTGGGAGTAAACCTCCTCCTCCACCTCATTCTCGTCCTTGTCTTCCACCTTCTCCTCTTCTTTCTCCTCCTCCTCTTTTTCCTCTTTGTCCCCTTCCTCCTCTTTCTCCACATCCTCCTTCTCCTCTTCCTCCCCTCTTCCTCCCCCTCCTCCTCCTTCACCCGTTTCTCATCTTCCTTCGCCTCCTCTTTATCTCACTTTCCTTATCCTGTTTCCCTTTCCTTCCCCTACCCCTCCAAATCGCATCTTATCAAAGTTAATTCCGTAAGAGTTCAAAGATCCTTCAACTGATTAAAATCGCCTGGCGACAAGCAGAGTCAATATGCAAGTTGAATGAGAGACTCAAGTCGTTCGGAAAACAGTCGCAATCCCTGTAGTCTTGGTTTTTCTCCAAACCAGTGGTTCTCAACCTGGGGGGCCATCCGAACCATGGGTACCCCCAAGGGAGCCATGACAAGAATTAAGGGGTTGGGGGAAGGTCTGCTGCTACAAATTACACATCTCTACATAATGTGAGGAATCTGAATATAAGAAAGAAAAAACGTCCATCACTTTCCCCTGGCAGAAGAAATGAGATGATCATGATTGTCAACTTCATCAACATCATTATTACTATCATGATTTTTTTTATTATTATTGTTATTATTATTATTATCATTGTTGTTATTGATGTTATTGTTATTAATATTATTATTATTATTATTATTTTTATTATTTTTATTATTTTTATTATTTTTATTATTTTTATTATTTTTATTATTATTATTATTATTATTGTTATTATCATTATTATTATTATTATTATTATTATTATTATTATTATTATTATTACCGTTACTATTATCAGTATTATTATTGCTATTACCATTATTATTATTATTGTTGTTATGAATACCATTATTATAATCATAATTATAATTGTTATTATTATTGCTATTATTACCATTACCATTATTATTATCATTATCATTATTATTATGATTGTCATCATTATGATTGTCATCATTATGATTGTCATCATTATGATTGTCATCATTATGATTATCATTAATATTATGATTATCATTATTATTATTATTATTATTATTATTATTATTATTATCATTATTATTGTTGTTGTTGTTGTTATTATCATTATGATCATTTTACCTTTTTTTGGCGACAAGTTAAACTAAGCTGATAAAATCTATTTCCGAAATGAGGAGTGGACGAGACTTTAATCCCAGGCATCAAATATAACAGGAGAAAGCGCCGCCACATTGTCCACAAGGATAGAAGAGCTGGTAAACTACAGTCCATGATAAGATATTTATTACCATTGTTCTAAAAGGAAACTTGACTCTGAATAAAGTCGTGCCACTTGTTTGAAAGGGACAAATGACTCCTATCCCCCGTCATTATTTCAAATACTCCTCCGCATCCTCCTCCTACTCTTTCTCCTTCTTCTCCTCCTCCTCCTTCTTTTTCTTCCTCCTCATCAACCTCCTCCTACTCCTTCTCCTCTTTCTCCTCCTCCTCCTCCTCCTTCTTTTTCTTCCTCCTCATCAACCTCCTCCTACTCCTTCTCCTCTTTCTCCTCCTCCTCCTCAACCTACTCCTTCTCCTCCGCAATCTCCTCCTCCTCCCCATCCATCTCCTCCCCTCCTTCTTTTCTTCCTCCTCCTCGACCTCTTCCTCAACCTCCTTTTCCTCTTCCTCCCCCTTCTCAACCTCCTCCTCTTCCTCCTCCTCTTCCTACGGGGTACAACAATTTAAATAAAAGAATGAAATATAACAAGAAAACCAATCCGTCACACTTCTTGCTTCTCCCCTCTGAGTAAAAGATAAATACAAGCGCAGATAAATAGATAAATAGCAATAAAAGATAAACCAGTCACGCTCCCTCCACTTCCTTTGACGAACTTCAAGGGAGTTAAAGAAAAAAAAATCTTCACTAACTTGATGCGCAGAGACGTCAGAAAGCCGTCCACCCGTGAAATGGAAAAACGTCACCCGGAGGAAGACCGTGACGTCACTTTACCCCTTTTCC
>NC_134777.1:79806134-79808634 GCF_046742065.1 Oratosquilla oratoria
ACGTGTCTATGTATTGGTGCTGGAGGGCTCAGATGATAGAGCTGAGAGAGGGAACATGAGGACCATCTCAATATATGTCTGACAGCAGCTGAGGAAATTTAGTTATCTTGTTTATGATGACGTATGGTAGTGTGGAAGATATAGAGAAACAGAGAGAAAAGTAACAGGAGATTGAGGAAGAAGAGGAGCAAGTAAATGGGGGTCGAGTGAGGTAGAGGAAAAAAAGATATGATAGTAGAAAAGGAAAATATAATGAAGGAGTTGGTGAAAAAGGGGAATAGTGAAGGAGTAATATAGGGGCGAGTAGGACATGAAAAGATGAAAGGGAAGGAGGTAATACATTAGGAAAAAGACAAAGGAGAGGCAATGAAGAAAAATAAAGAGAAGGAGGGATGGAGAAGGAAAAGCAGGATAAGAATGAGGGATGGAGTAAGAAGAGCAGGACGAAAAGGAGGGATGGAAGAGGAAGAGCAGAATGAGGAGGATAGAAAAGAAGAGGAGGAGGAGGAGAATGAGGAGTAAGTCTGAAGATACTAATTCTAATTAACTCCAATGTTTCTTTAATACATATAAGATGTGGAGTTGATTTGCCAGTTTTTAGATACTTGCTGAGACCAACAAACAAGAGCAATCTAACAAACATCTGACCTGTTCAGTCTGTTCAGAACGACGTAGAGTGCGGGTGATCTAATAAAGGTATTCAAACGATTCAAGGGCTTTATCAAGGGTGATGCAGACAAGGTCTTCATAGACTCGTAGTAATGGGTTTAATTTGGACAATTTTAGGTTTAAGAAGGAATAGAATAGAATAGAATAGAATAGACTTAGAATCCATGTAGTGAGAGCTGAAATGATTTTTTATTATAAACGAAGGTTAGACAGATTTTATGGATAGGGATGACAGGTGCTAAGAGACAAGGTGCTGCAGTTTCCTTCATTCTTATGCTCTCAAGAAAGCCGTCTGGTGTTCGCCAAAATAAAATTCATAGCAGTTTCTTTTGCAAGGTTTGAAAATATCTTGGTATACCTCTTTGCTGCGATTTTTTTTTTTTTTTTTTTTTTTTTTATTCTGTGTTAGTTCTTCTTCAGTGATTCTCAGGGGAGGGCGAGCCGTGAACAGACATGACACCTCACCATTGATAGTCCCCCGGATGCTTTCTGCCTCTGCGTTTTATTCTCCAAAATGTCTTCTTCCTCCTGTCTTCCCATGAATTACTATTTTCGGTTTCTTTTCGTCGTTCCACAAGAGACTGCAAGAGACCATAAGGCCTAAACTAAGCAGTTCCATATCCCGTCACACCTGTCATCCCTTCCATAAAGTTAACTTTCTCTCAACCAATTGTTTCAGCGCTCACTACGTGGTTACTAATCCTAGTTCATTCGTTAAACACTGTAACCCAGTTCTCACCAATTTCCTTCTCAAACCTAAATTTGTCCAACTATGAATCCTTACTCCCAATAGGAATGAATAATGGGCCTGTTGGGCGTGCACGAAGTCACATAGGTCGTTGCAGCATTGCCTTTTCCAAGCATTTACGATAGACGTCACTAATTCCAACAGAGGAGGTTGTATCTCCTCGAATTCTTTAATATGTCTTGGTATAGTGGTGTTTTTTACTCTATGAGGGATATAAGCTACTTAGATCTTGTAATCATTGAAGAAAGCGCCCCTTCTCCCACGAAATGGAATGTGAGAAACTCCTGGTAGAACAAGCCCTGTCAGTTGAAGCAAGCCTCTGGGTTTTTTAGGCCGATGTCTGAGTCGCCTTCCCGCCTAGCCAGGGCTGTCGAGAACCAACTCAGGAAGTACGCAGCAGGTCCCAGGAATCGAACTCACAATCACCTGCTAGCTCGACACGGTATCCACTAGACTATCGCGCGGTCGCCTGTCATTAAAATTATAAAGCCAGACTGAAGGAAAGACACGCCATCTCTCACATAAAAGTTCCCCAATATTTCGAATTCTCCAAAAATTCTCTCTCCCCCCTCTCTTTCTCTCTCTCTATGTGTATGTGTGCGTGTGTGTGTGTGTGTGTGTGTGTGTGTGTGTGTGTGTGTTTTACCAATAGAGGTTAACAAATGGAATAGATTTAATAGCCATATAGTGAACGCAGAAACAATTGGTTGTTTTAAGAGAAGGTAATATAACTTTAACGATATGGATGACAGGTGGTAAGAGATATGAAACTGCCTGGTATAGGATTTATGGTCTATTGCAATCTCCTCCATTCTTATGTTCTAGTGTGTGTGTGTGTGTGTGTGTGTGTGTGTGTGTGTGTGTGTGTGTGTGTGTGTGTGTGTGTGTGTGTGTGTGTGCGCGCGCGTGTGTGTACGTGTTCGGACAAGGCTAAAGTATCCCAACTCTATTCTGGCCATCGCCCCGCTTGGTAATAATAGACGTAAGTATAACACCAATTATAAGATTTATTTATGGAAGTAAAGGGAGGGCACCGATGGCCAAGGGGCAGGGATAATCATCTGCAAAACCTATGACAATTAT
>NC_134777.1:79813634-79816134 GCF_046742065.1 Oratosquilla oratoria
CATAGGCTGCATTTTTCCAAAAGATGTTTTCGTTCAGCTGCTGTGGAGGAAGAAAGAAGGCTTAGTGTAAGAGGGTAACTACCCTGGTCCATTTGTCCCCCCCCCCCTCCCCCTCCCCCTCCCCCCCCAAAAAAAAAAATGCAGCAACAAATATTTCTTCATCCAAGTAGTGCTTACCTCCCGTGCGAAATAATTCATCAATGTATAGCCAAACAGACACGAACTTTAAACCCCAAGCGTACAGAAGGCAGTTACAGTAGCGAACGGCGTAGATGGATGGTGACGTAGGACAAGATGGCGACTGTGGTGGAGAGTTGGGGGAGGAAGGGATGGTGGAGGAGAAGGTGGGGGATGAGAAGGGGATGGTGGAGGAGATGGCAAAGTCGCTGATTGGGGGAGGGGAGTGTCTGACATTTTATCTCCAAGATGGAGAAGGAGGAGGGTACCGCCGATTCTGCAAGAGCTCTTCGTCTTAATTCGGATAAAGAGAAGCATCCCTCAGTGTCACCTTCGGCAGGAAAAGGAGAAGGAAAAAGAACAGGAGGAGGAGGAGAACGAGAAAGAGAGGAGTGGAAGGAGTAGGAGTAGGGAGTAAAGGTATAAAAGGAAGAAGAGAAAGAAGACGATGAAGGGAGGAGTAGAAGAAAGAAGAGAATAAGGGTTGTGTTTGCATTTGTGTGCGTATATGTGTATGTGAGCATGTTTGTGTTAGTGTGTGTGTTTATGTGTGCATGTTTGTGTTAGAACGTGTTGTATGTGTTAGAGTGTGTGCCTAAATGTCCGTGTGTAATTGTGTGTCTGTGTGTCTGCGCGCGTGTGTGTGTGGCAGGTTCGAGGGGATGAGTCGTAGGGTGCTAATTCTCCTCTGCGACTGAGACGGGTTCCGCTTTTCTTCTCAATTTGACCAATCAAACTCGAAACTCCATTGAGGACGGATCTTCGTGTCGAGCAGATACGCCTAAGTTGCTAACGCAGTACAGCGTATACATGTGACCAACGGGAAAAAATAAATACAAAGGGAAAGAAAAAGACGATCAGAAAAAGAAAGAAACAAACACACACACAGACATGCACTCATAGAGTTAAACAGGTACAGTGACAAACGGACAGGCAGGTAGACATACAGACAAACAGAGATAGATAGACAGAGGAAAAGAGAGGCAGAGAGAAAGAAAGAGAGTAAGGGGAGAGGAAAAATGGAAAGAGAGGAGGGGAAGCGAGAGAAAGAAAGAGAGCGATAGAAAGATTGAGAAAGAGAGAGAAAGGGGAGAGAGAGGGGGTCGGTTGATATATCGATTTATATAGAGGTATACAATATTGATCCCATCATTACACTTCTTGGATATATGTACACACACACACACACAATCATGGCTACACACATGGAGAGTGCACAACAGAGTCACCATCAACCACAAGAAAACTGTGGTAATATACTTCCACACCTCCAATGACGTTCTCCCCCCTCCCTTGCTGGCAATTGACGGCCAGCGCCTACAGGCGGTCTAGTCAACTAAGCTGCTGGGAATAACCATCGACAATAAGTTGACTTGGATAGAAAATACTGCTAACACCGTCAGGGCAGCCTCCTACAAGCTGTATATGCTGCGTCGCATCATTAGGGGGACAGGCTGAAGATCTCAAAACCATCTACACTTCCTTCATTTTGCCCAAGTTGATGTACGCGTCACCTACCTGGACATCCTCACTTACAGTCACGCAGCAGCGACAGCTGGAGAAAGTACAGAAACGAGCCTATTGCACAATCCTTGGCAAAGGATACAATACCTATTAGCACACTCTCACCACGCTAGGACTACCCACCATTGCTGACCGTTACCTTCAGCGTCTGAGGTCGTTTGAGGTCACCCTAGTGAAATATCCTTGGCACCGGGACTTGCTACCTCCACCAGCACCCCTCACCATGGCGACAGATGCGTCACCACAATACCATCAATCCGATCAGAGCACGCACCGACCGGTATAATATGAGCCCCATACCGACATTTGTGGACTTAATAACAAGAAATAACAATGCTGTACTACACAGCTATTCCTTAGCTTACTGTTTTTTTTTCTAACGCTTGTAACAACATCTTTTTACTGTCATAGTTTTATAATTCTATAATTCTGTAGGTTGTATATTTTCAGCAGTAATGCTGCTATGCCTAATAAACCGTATACACACACACACACACACACATATATATATATATAAATATATATATATATATATATATATATATATACATATATATATATATACATATATTTATATATATTTATATATACATATATATTATGTATTTGAATAAACACACACACACACACACACACACACACACACACACACACACACACATATATATATATATATATATATATACACATATATATATGTATATACATATATATATGTATATATATATATGTATATATATATATATAAAATGTATATATATATATATATATATATGTGTGTGTGTGTGTGTGTGTGTGT
>NC_134777.1:79821134-79838634 GCF_046742065.1 Oratosquilla oratoria
AGACAAGTCTTTTCATATTTTCTCCGATAATTGCGTTCCACCCTCTCTCTAATTCACACCCTGAAAAATTATTTAATCAATACATGGACGAATAACACATATCAAGCTTCAAAGCTTCATAACTATCGAGACGTGGAGAAAGAAAATGATCTGGAATGGTTTTCGATCAAAAAACCCCAATTGGGCACTTTGTCACTCGGACATGTTACAGATTTAGCCATTTAACTCGTTTGTCCCAGCACGATTCTTTATATATTACATTCTTGCTAACGAATACAACTTTAACATCAGGTGACGGGATTTATGGAGGAAAAAAATATATTTTCGATCCGTTTCCAGCTTTTCATGAATCTTCTTAAATCTGTTGTGTCATTATGAAACAAATCGCTAGTAGCAGCGATGTAATTCATACAATTAGGCCCAGCCGTCAAAGCTAAGCGACGGCCGGACCTGATTGTTTCTTGTAGTATATTGTCGAAGACCTTGCACAGTCTTCCCTTTCCTTCGCTATAATCATACTGACTCTCAGCAGTTGTGGTGCTGATCTGGTTTCTTACAGTCATCGTGAGTCATAACAGTATTTGGTGAAACTCGTAGTCGCTTGTATCGTGCCAAGCTTCTTAGGAAATTAAATGTGGTAAATTTGTCATAGATATCGTTTATAAACTTTGCAATCACTTCTATTCCTAATAATTCCAGAATTCATTTCATTCCCATTAGAATATGTTAACTGCAATTTGTTTGTCATAGATATTGTTTATAAACTTTATAGTCGCTTCTAATTTTAATTCTCCCAGAACTACTTTCGTTCCCGTTAAAATACAATGTGGTTAGATTACAAAGTATTACAAAGGAGGAGCATGCCGACAGGAGACCTTTTGGCCCATAACCAGGTCGGGTGCGGAAAAAATTATAATAATGATAAATTAATAAAAGAAAAAGAAAAATGATAATAATATAAATAACAATAAATGAAATAAATGTTTAGGTATAGTTAAATAATAAACAGGTAAATAGTAAATAATAACAAATTGACAGGTAACTAATAATAAATGAAAATCAAGCAAATGATAATAAAGAAACAAACAAATAGTATAAAATAAATTGCAGTCATTACAGCATCGTACTTAGCTTCGAATTGAACTACATTGCACTGTCTTTGCAGGAAGTTTCTTCCATTCAATAACTACACGATTGGCAAAGTTGTTTCTTCCCACTTTCAAATTAAATCTATTTCCTGACAGTTTGAGACCGTTATTTCTTGTCTGATTCTCATTCAGTGTGAAAATTTTGTCACTTTTAATGTCAAGTCCCTTTAGAATCTTAAAGACCTGTATCAAATCACTTCTGAGTCTACGCTTTTTTAGGGAAAACAGATTCATATGTTTTAGTCGATATTCGTATAGTTTATTTTTGATGTTTGGAATAAGTTTTGTGCCTCGTCGTTGTACTTTTCCAATCTGTCAATGTCTTTAATAATATTTGATGACTATTCGGAAACAGCATATTCCAAATGTGGACGAACTAACGATATATATAGCTTGTTAATGAGAGATGAACTTTTGAAGTCAAAAGATTGCGCAATCAGTCCTAGAATCTTGTCTGCTTTCTCCGAGGCTGAAATACACTGCTTAGATGATTTGAGGTCGTTACTGATAATTACGCCGAGATTATTTTCACTATCCACTTTTGTCAACAAATTCCCAAATAACTTGTATTCGTACTGTTATTTTTACCTATGTGCATGACCTTGCATTTACTTGTGTTAAATTTCATTAGCCACTTTTCAGACCATTGCAGTAGTTGATCTAAATCTTCTTGAATATCTAATTGATTTAAGTGATCATTTGCCATTCCGCACAGTTTTGTATCATCAGCAAATTTGGAGACAATATATTTTAGTCCGTGGTCTATGTCATTTATATGTACTATGAACAGAAGTGCTCCAAGAACGAAACCATGAGGAACTCCACTCGTAACATTTTTCCATCTAGAAGTTTTGCCATTTAAAACAACTCACTGTTTTCGTTCATTCAACCAATTTCTTGTCCAACTTAATAGACTACCACTTCGTGTGAAGCTAATTTAGTAAGTAGCCTTTCCTGAGGGACGGTATCAAAAGCTTTTGCAAAGTCTAGATATATTAAATCTATATTGTTTCTTTTGTCATAATTTGAGATGACTGTGTTGTAGAATTCGAGTAAGTCACGCAAGAACGTTTCCGTCTGAATCCATGCTGGCTATCATTTATCAAACAGTTACTTTCTAAATGATGTTCGATAGCATCTCTGATAATAAATTCCATCATTTTTCCTATGATTGAAGTTAAACTTATATGCCTGTAGTTATTTGGTTTCTTTTTTGACACTGTTTTATGGGAGTAACGTTAGCTAGCTTCCATTCTCTTGAGACATCTCCAGATATGATGGATTTTTTTTTTTTTTTTTTTTTTTTTTATATAATTTCTAATGGATTAACAATCTCATTTTTCATTTCCTTGAAGATTCTTGGATGCCAAACGTCAGGATATGATGTTTTATTCATTTTGAGTGTCTCTATACACATTTTAATTTTTTCTTTTGTTATATTTACCGTAGTAAATTTACCCTAGAATTTTCACAGGTTTCAGCTTTGAGTTCACTTTGAGGTGTTTCGTTTACGAATACTGAGCTAAAATAGTTGTTTAATATATCACACATTCCTTCATTTGAATATTCAAGCTGACCGTCAGCAGATAATAGTGGGTCAATGTGATTCCTAATAACCTTTTTATCTCTAATGTAACTATAGAATTCTTTGGGATTCTCTTTGGATTTATCAGAGATATTCATTTCGTATTGTATTTTTCGTTTTTTTTTTTAATTGCCTTTTTTAAACCTCTCTGTATTATTACATAACTTTGATAGTTATTAAGTGAACCCGAGCACTTGTATTTCTTGTAAGCCTGTCTCTTTTTAGCAATACTTTTTTCAGTTTATTTGTCAAGCCATTTTGGTCGAGCCTGATTTGGGGGGCGTCTGTTCTTAAACGGGATGTAAGTATGAATCATCTTAGTAAGTGTATATTGAAATACTTCCCACATCTGATCTACAGGTCTTTCTCTTAATTTTGTCTCCCAATCTGTAAACTGAAGCTCCTGACGTAGTCATATGAACTGAGTTTTACTAAAATTGGGTATTTTAGATACACAAGTATCTGTTCTACTTTTTTTTTCTTTTTAGCAATTTGAATCTAAGTTGTGATCGATATTTCCAATAGTTTCACCAACTTCTACATAGGTTATCATGCTTTCGTGGCTAGTGATCAATAGATCGAGTAAGTTTCCATGTCTTGTGGGCTCTTTTACATGCTGAACTAAGTAATTGTCACCGAGAAAATCTATCAAGCGACTACCTATATGGCCATGTTCAAGGGTCATCCAGTCAATGTCAGTAAAATTGAAATCACCCATTATCAACAGGTCCCGGTTGCAGAAATTAGACAGTTCTTGAAACAACAGTTTGTCGTTAGGTAATGATAATGTTTTGAGACTATATATTACTCCTACATTCATTTTTTGTCCATTTGTTTGGGTTCATTCTACCCACAAAGTATCATATGAATCCTGTTTCACTTTCTCTAAACACAGGCATGGACATTGCTTTTAAAGTACAAAAGAATACCCCCCCCCCCCTATCTTGTGGTTTCTATCCTGATGAAAGTGTTTAAATCCCGCAATATTAAATTCAGCTTCAAACTATTACCATTTAACCATGTTTTGGTTATTCCTATCATATAAGAATTTTCGCTTTTGACATACGCTTGTATTTCTTGGAATTTATTTTTAATACTACGAGCATTAAGGGGGGGCCAACCCCCAAAACTCCTTGGGCTCATATCTCACTTCTGGTTCATTCAATTGCTTTGAAATTTTGATATATGTTTTGTTGGTGTAAAGAAATGATATTCTGTAAATTTCTTTTAATTTCGGTGAATGGTAGTGGCTACAAAAAGAAAATAGCGTTTTCTTTTTTTGACCTCACAAAATAAATTTTTCACTTAATTGCTTTAAAAAATTTATGATAGAAACTTTGTTCATACATCTACATTTTGTGGGAATTTTTTCTTCTTTCATTGAAGGAAAAAAATCGAAAAAAAATTAGGGCTGCAGATTTTTTTGAAGTATCAAATGATAACTAACATAATTTGATTAGAGTTTTTACCGATTATATGAGATTATTTGAAATCCCAAAAAACAAAATTTTGGGATATCGGCTTCTAAAGTTTTTTTCTTCAATTTTTTCCTTGTCCTGCCATGTGTATTCATCTAATTGGCATAAGATTTTCACATATGATTGTGTATACATTGTTGACTTAGTGGAGAATGATGAGACATTTGGTCCCCCTTTCTAAAGAAAATATTAATCACTCATAGATGATAAGCCGGGCAGCGATAACACACTCTCCCCTTCATCTCCGCTAGTTTCTCCTCGGTTTGAAGAAACTTGGTGGCTTTGCCTTCTCCCTTTGCCCTTCTTGAGGCTGGATATTTTCACTATTGCAAGCTTACGTTTATAGGTCATCTTGTAAGATGAACATAAGAGAAATATTGCAGGAACGCAGCGTAACAACTTCTCTGATGTCTTCGTAGTTACTGAATAGGCCTTGCTTGGAAGACCACACTCTGCGGGGAAGGGATGACGTTTGTTGAGATTCATAAAAAAAAAAAAAAAAAAAAAGTTTTAAAGAATGTGCTACGTAGTTATAAGCATTGGATAATACATAATTTTCTAGCGCACGCATCACGATATGACGCCCGGGTCATTTAAACATGGTGTCTAGGGGGAAACAATTTAATTTTTAGAAAAAAAAATCACCAAGTGATAATATCGGGTAGCAATGACAAGGTGAGCAAATAAAACTGAAAAGTGAAATTTGAAAAATATTCGTGAAAATTTCACCGGGGTGGTATAAAGAAAATCGTGATTATTCCTCTTTGACACGCTTTGTATTTCTAAATCATGCCTTACATTATAATTTTGTTCTTTATTGACACCTTGCTCTATATTGACATTTGGTCCTTCATTGATATTCAATGCCTCGTGGACATTTGCCCCATTACGGACATCTGGTCCCTCACGATCATTCAATCTCTTATATATACCTTGCCCCCCTACGTCATTCACTGACATTCTGCCCGGCATCCCTTCCTAAAATGATATTATGTCCTCCACTGATATTATATCCTACCGCGATACTTTGTCCTCCACTATCATTATATTCCATCATGATATTTTGTCCTCCACTATTATTACATCCCATCGTGATATTTTGTCCTTTGACATTACATCCTAATGTAATATTTCGTCCTCTATCGACATTATATCCTAAAATGATATTTTGTCCTACACTGACATATTGCTCTACATTATTGCTATACCTTACTCTTTTTTTCCAATACACTCTATTTCTCCTTCCCTTTGAGTTTCTACCCCCAAAAAGGAACTAGTTCATTACAAACTCCCACAATGAGGTTTGTAAGAACATCTTTGCCTCTGCGAGTAAGGTGGATCCCATCAGAAGCATAAAAGTCATGACGCCTGGAAAAGAGATGCCAAGGATCAAGAAAGTGGTATCCTAGTTGCGTGCGCAATCGTGATATCCTCTCATTGATCCCTATGGCTCTACTGTTCCAACACGAGCCTGCGTAGATCCTCGGAAGGATCCCACAGACTACGTGACGGCTCCCACGCTCCTTCATCTCCTGAAGAAGGACCTTGTAATTCCGAACAATTTTCTCTGATCTCACCCAACCCACATCGTTACTTCTCGTATGAACAATCGTAACCGTTTTCGTCCGCCTTTACTCCCCGATGGCCTGGTTACAATCGGTGTCCCACGGCCAGGTTGACATACAAACTTGCAACGTCGTTTAGTTTACCGCTGAAGAATGTCGTCATAGCCTCGCACCATGGAGTCCCCCACCACCAAGAACTCCTTATTTTCAGCCACCTTATCCTCCAGCAGAGCAAAACGATTGGCTAGAGCCAGCGGTTGCTCCGCAGGGGACCCGCTTACCGAACGTGGGCTCGACAAACGGAACCTCACGGAGCACCACTCGCTCACGGGAGTGGCAGTAGTGGAAGAGGTGGTACGCTCTTTGGGTTGTGGGGAGGATTCACTCTTCTCACAGAGCGCATTCTTGAGAAAACGAATCTCACACATCCTGAGACTGTACTTCAGGTTCACACAACCTTCACAAGCCATTTCGCTCCTCCTTCGGTAATACAAACGGCAAAGAGAAAATATAAAACAACAAAAGAAACAAAATTGGTCACTAAATAAACTAAATACACAAAGCTTATTCTGTTTACCTTATACTATTACTCTTACCTTTGGAATACAGTAACAGACTACCGTTTTGATTTTAAATTAGTAGAACACTACACTTTATCTTATACCTGTAATTGTATAGCGCTATACGTATACAGTTACAAAAACACAACACAATCATTTGTTACTATTCGAAGGTATGAACTTCACAAGAAGTAGTATACTTAACAAGATGATTTCGCTAGCTGGTGTCTCAGCAGAGGACAAGTTCTCAAGCTGAGGTCACGGAGCAGACTGAGCAGAGGCCACGGAGCAGACTGTTCTATTCTTAATTATTAATTCGCTGTTGTGTAAATCACTTATATATTCTGATCATATTTCAAATATTTTCTCCTTTTAGTTAAATATTTGTGTTTATTGATTTGGGTATTATTTATCTATTAACTAATTTAAATTTTCATCTTCCTATTTATTGGTTATTTGTCTATCTGTGTATCCGTTTATCCATGCATTTACTTATCTATTTTCTTAATTGTTTAATTAATTTCAATAATTTTTGAGGGGCAGCCAGTCGATGAACGTATTCCTTTTTTTATTATATTAACTATTTCATACATGCATGTTCGATTACTCTTACAAAGGTTTTCAGTTCAGTAATATACTATGTACATCTAACATGTACGAAAAAGATTGTAATACTAACAAATCAATACTAGTAACAACGCACTAGTAATATAACACTGGCAAAGTATTATGATTCAGATAAAACCATATGCATAACGGTAACACTAAAATCGGCGGGGGGAATGTAATGAACCCTGGGGGATTTCGCTGCGCGGACGTTAAAGTAGCGAACATCACCCTCGCCAGGAGCCACAATGCCCTTCCGGCGATTCTCATATCATGTATGCACTTCCATCCTGGATCATATATTTGCATTATGTCTAAACAATGCTTGCATTAGTCCGAATAGATTTATGAAAATGTATCAGACTGAAAGGCTTAAATTGGGAATTCGAGAGTATGCAACACCAAAATCATTAATTCGGTCTTTCTTTTTCTTTCCCTAATTAATTTTTTTTTTCTCCCTCTCTTACTCTATCTGTCTACCTATCTATATATCCATCTGTCTATCTCCTTATCTAGCCATCTTTACATCTACCTAACCCCCCCTCTCTCTCTCTCTCTCTCTCTCTCTCTCTCTCTCTCTCTCTCTCTCTCTCTCTCTCTCTCTCTCTCTCTCTCTCTCTCTCTCTCTCTCATCGGCCCCTATGTCTGTGTTTGTATGCTTTTACATATCTTATGCAAAAATGCATCTGGAATAACAATTCATTCATTACTCAGTGGTTGATTGCATAAACTCGAGCACAAAGACCTTTGTTGTGACTTCCAGTTCTGTTGTTATGTTTTTGTCCGGCAGAAGCCTTTGTACAGTTGCAAACACAAGTCATAAAATATTCATTGACTTCTGTCATGCGGCTAAACCTGAAGATATTTTTATATGAATAGAATGTAATTAAAAAGAGACCATCCTGCTCCAGAATAATACATTTAATGTTCAAGAAATATGTTTTGTTTTGCTATTGCAGATATGCAAAGGATCGATCATATTTGTTCAGGGGAATGTATATAAATTAACATTTACCGCACATACCAACACCCATAACAAGTTGTGTATACACACACACACACACACACACACACACACACACACACACACACACACACACACACACACACACACACACACGCATATATGTGTATATATATATATATATATGTATATATATATATATATATATATATATATTTATATATATATATATATATATATTGAATGGTCCCCAGTACACATAAATTAATCTTTTTCAACCATATTAATTTTTAAGTTTAATTCCATGCCATCACGACCGAGACTGACAAGGAAACTCATACGTAGTCAAGCCAAGAACTCGAACCCAGCTGAGACGTAACAAGTGAACATTGACTTAAACCATAGCACAATGATTTAAGTCACTGTTCACTTGTCACGTCTCAGTTGGATTCGAGTCCTTGGTTTGAATACGTATGATTTTCCGTATATACCCGTCGAGCTCCTTGTCATTCTCGATCGCGACGGCATGGAATTAAAGTGAAAAATTAATATGGTTGAATATGTATAAATATATATATATATATATATATATATATATATATATATATATATATATATACAAATATATATGTATATATATCTATATAAATATATATATATAAATATATATATATGTACACACACACACACACACACACAAACACACACATATATATATATATATATATATATATGTATGTATGTATATATATACATATATATATGTATATATATATATATAATGTATATATATATATATATATATATATATTTGTGTGTGTGTGTGTGTGTGTGTGTGTGTGAGTGTGTGTGTGTGTGTGGTGTGTTCACTTGGTCTTTGGATCATGTTTTGGACTCGTTTATCTACAGCTATTCCCCTCCCGTAAGAGAGCTCAGAGCTCTTTGGTCCGATCTTGGGTTAATGATATGACTTTTCACACACACACACACCCAACTCCCCGCCCACGAGAGTCAGAGTAACGACCCGAAGCGCAGCAGTACCAAAAAATTTCGGCCCTGGGGCAGGATTCGAACCAGGAGCTGCGGGCCAACTTTCGTGGCAGCTCAGCGTTCTACCAACTACGCCACCGTGTGTGTGTGTATATATATATATATATATATATATATATATATATATATATAAAATGTACACAAACACACACTCATATATATCATATATATACATATATATATATATTATACATATATATACATATATATATGTATATATATACATACATACATATATATGTATATATATATGTGTGTGTGTGTGTGTGTGTGTGTGTGTGTGTGTGTGTGAGTGTGTGTGTGTGTGTGTGTGTGTGTGTGTGTGTTTAGGTATGTAACATATTTCTGTGTAGGTTAGGGATACTGCGCAGTGGCCCAGTGGATGCTGTGTCCAGCTCATAAGCAAAAGGTCGTGAGTTCCATTCCCGGAACCCGCTGCAAGCTATGTCGCGATGGTTTTCGAGATCCCTGGACAGGCGGGGAGGTGACCCAACACCGGCCTAAAAGAAAATAGCGGCTTGGAGTAACTGACAGAGCTTTGCTCTACCAGGGGTTTCTCACTACCCACTGCCTGGGAGTGGGATAGTGAGTTAGGGGTGTAACATAGACCTGGAAGTTTTCTTCGACCTATACTCACTTCTGATCAAAACTCTTCAGTGATTTCAGTCAACTGTTCTTCTCCATAAAATAATATACAGGGTGTTCCAAAAGTCTGTATGTATAGACAAAATTCTATTTAGCACTCATATTACAGGAAATGTCAGTACGCCTTGTGTATATAAAAATATTTTATTCTATTTTAATCGTTAATTTCGAGACTCTTGAGTCTAAAATGAAAGAAAGTCAAATTCCATTTGAATACTCACAAGTCCAGACCCTTTGGGACACCTTATGTAAACATCTTTACTCTCCTAAGAAGAAAAATGGAGGAGACTGCAGGAGATCATATGGCCTGCACTAGACAGTTACATGTCATCCGTACCCATAAAGTTTTCTAACCATATCTTAAATGGAACACCAAGTGATCAATATTGTCAATAGGCTAAATCACTTCACCACAACAATCTCCAACGCATGCCCAAGCGACATCTTTCCAGCGCTGTCAATATGTTTCCATCATTACCACTTCTGCGTTCCCACTCTTCATTTTTCATCGACGTTGTCATCAGAGGGTGGTGCGGGGTAGGTCAGTGGATACCGTCTTGAACTCATGAGTTCGAGTTCCGGGACCCATTGCATAGTTGTTGCGTCGGTTCCCGACAGCCCAGGCCAGGCGCGGAGGCGATCCAAAGTCGGCCCAAAAAAAACCCAGCGGCTTGCCGCAGCTGACAGGGTTTTGCTCAACCAGGTGTTTCTCATCGAAGTTGGCATTAGAGAAGAGGGGAGCGACGAACGAAATAAAGGTGTGGTACATTGGGTATCAAATCATATCAACGATACGAGTATATTTGGCAAAATCCATTGCTATCTCCGGAATATAATGTTTGCATTAACTGAGCTTAAAAGAAAATGTTTAGCGAAAACAATGCAATATGAACATTGAAATTGTAGAGATTATTCATGTCTCCGACGCAGAATGTTGCATATCAACATTTACGGCGAATGATATATTATATGTGAATATGTATTAACACATATATGCAAAAATACATATACGTGTATGTGTATATACATGCAAAGGCAAAGGATTATAAAGGCGGAGCATGCCGACAGGAGACCTTTTGGTCCATATCTAGGTCGGATGCGAAAAAAAATCATAATAATAATAAGATAATAAATAAAAAACTATAATAATGTAAATAACAAAATACATAAATAAATGCATAGGTATAGTTAAATGATAAACAAACAGGTAAATAGTAAATAATAATAAATTGACATATAACTAATAATAAATGAAAATCAGACAGACAAATTATAACAAAACAAAAAACAAATAATATAAAATAAATTATAATCATTACAGCATCTTGCTTAGGTGTTTATCTAAATGATTCTTAAAGCTTCGAACTGAACTACTCTGCACTACCTGTGCAGGAAGTTTATTCCATTCATTAACTACACGGTTGGCAAAGTTGTTTCTACCTACTTCCAAATTGAATCTATTTCCGGACAGTTTGAGACCATTGTTTCTTGTCTGATTCTCATTCAATGTGAAAATGTTGTCACTTTTGATGTTGTTAATTCCCTCTAAAATCTTAAAGACCTGTATCAAGTCACCTCTGATTCTACGTTTTTTTAAGGAAAACAGATTCATATGTTTTAGTCGATTTTCGTATGATTTATTTTTGATATTTGGAATCAGTTTTGTGGCTCGCCGTTGTATTTTTTCCAGTCTGTCAATGTCTTTAATAAGATTCGGTGACCATACGGAGACAGCATATTCCAAATGTGGACGAACTAACGATTTATATAGCTTGTTAATGAGTGATGGACTTTTGAAATCAAAAGATTGCGCAATGAGTCCTAGAATCTTATTTGCTTTCTCAGAGGCTGAAATACACTGCTTGGATGATTTGAGGTCGTTACTGATAATTACGCAGAGATCTTTTTCAATATCCCCTTTGTTAACGAATTTCCAAATAACTTGTAATCGTACTTACTGTTATTTTTACCTATGTGCATGACCTTGCATTTACTTGCGTTAAATTTCATTAGCCACTTTTCAGACCATTGCTGCAATTTATCTAAATCTTCTTGAATATCTAATTGGTTTGAGTGATCATTTGCCACTCCGCACAGTTTTGTATCATCAGCAAATTTGGAAACAGTAGATTTTAGTCCATGGTCTATATCATGGTCTATATCATATGTATATATTATACATATGTTATATATATATATATATATATATATATATATATATATATATATATATATATATACATACACTGAATGGTTCCCAGTGAACAGATTAACATCTTTTCAACCACAATTCACTTTTAATTCCATGCCATCGCAGTCGATATTAACGAGGAGCTCGAAGGAAGCATATATTGGAAATTAAAACGTGGTCGAGCCGAAGATTCGAACTCAGTGACTTAGCACATTGCGCTATCAAGAGAGATATAAATTGAGCACGACTTTCTTGTATTTGTATGCTCGAGTTACATACACATACACCAATTTTTGCGTTCAATCCATCTCCGCCATGATAGTGCTAGTATGTACACGTGGGAAAGTCCTGAAAGTGATAGATGTCATATGTATAGGACGATACCAAATTTTTGACAATTCCGATAGGAGTCCCAATACTGCTCTAAACTTCCGATTGCAATACGAGTTCGATTCCGATACCTTTATGGTTTGGGAAACATATACTTTATGAAGATAGTACATTTACTAATCACTTATCGGAATCGGAAGTTTATAGCAGTATCGGGACTTGTATCGGAATCGTTGAAAATTCTGGTATCGTCTCATCTACGTCGTACACATCTATTTCGGCTAAAACACCAGTCCAGCCTCATCAGATGAGGGGAAAACAATTCACTCACCAAATAATGTTGCAGTAATTCTTTGTTCTATTGTATGCATTATGCGCATAAATTTGCGTACATGATAGCTCCGTCCTACTCTGTATTTGACGAGCGGCAGTGTCAAGTATCTCGTGTTCTCTGTGCCCCCGCGGCCTTGGCCGGGGGTGGGGTGGGGGGAGTCACAGAGACGCGCTGGTGATGATGATGATGATGATGAGGAACGACAATGAGAATTGATGGAATAGCGTCCACAGGCAATCAATATCTTCAAAAATGTAAAAAAAAAAAAAAATCGATCGCTTCTCCTGTGGTCCGGAGTCCAGAGGATTTATTCAGCCAAGGAAAGGACCCCAGTCCAGTGCTGAGGTCGTACCTGAATAGAATTCATTAGGATTTGATAGAGGAGAGTCAGTGAAGTACGTTAACATACTGAATTATAAGGGTTTAGGTGGAAGTGGGATTAGGAGGAGGGAGGGATGGAGGATGGAGGACTTCTTGCCGTTGTTACAATACCGAATCTGATAAAGAGATGGTAGAAGACATGTCTGACTGTAATCAATTGATGGACATTTTTCCCCGATTCACGCTTTGTAATAATGCTGGTGTCATACCATGCAGCGGTGTTGGATACAGCTAGATGATGGTCAAGTTCGATTATCTTAATAAAATCACCTGACGATAGCCACAAGTTTACACACCGACCACCGCCTTCCCCCCACCCATTTTTTCCCCGTCAAAATCTATCGAACTTCGAAAAATCATAAGTAGAATGATCGTAAGTAGAGGAGTGAGTGTGCATGTAGTTGAAGCAAATGTTGGTTGCCAATGACTGCTGGAAAAGAACCTGGCCTTAATAACTCAAAGGTGAGAAGGGACCATGAACAAAAACACCTGTCCCCCCAATCACACCCACACCTACGCTCACAGGCATACCCACGCCCATAACCTCCTCCCTCCTAAATCCATCTGTGATGTAGATCAACACCCAAAACCCGCAGAGAATGAATGAAAGTCCGTTTTCTGTTGGGTGTGAATTACACGTGACGATCAGTTTTCTAATGAGAGAAACAAGGTGGCCAGCATCTACTTTGCCGTAATGCGTATGCGTGTGGGCTAATGGTGAGCTTTTATATCAGGTGGTTGGGCCCCCACCCTTCAGTGCTTTAAGAGATTGAGATACCTAGTTCATGTAAAAGAGTCAAACAGACACACAGAGGTGTTGGTATCCCGAATCACATCTCTGAACAGGATCGGTGTTGCTGTGCGTCCCGAGGGAACAGAATGTGTCAGGGGACATTATTTATACCCGTGGTTCCCAAACTAGGGGCCCCTCCCTAAGGGAGACATGAGGAGGATACAAGGGGGTAGTGAAGTCATCTGTTCAAAAATCATTGTTTGATAAGAATAATGAAAACATTCCAAGAACAGGTATGTCTTTACTTACGTGCAAAGTAGTTCTGTTAGTCATCCTAACCCGTTTTCTATATTGATAGGAAAAATATACATAGAAAAGATATATAATCTCATATAAATACAAAAACGTGGAGGGGGGTGCGGGTCTGCTGGAAGCAAAAAGGGGGCGTCACGTAAGTTTGGAAACCACAGATTCATACGGAAATGAGAAGTAAAAGTCTGCGCGGAACCAAGATAAACCAATCAGGAAAACAAAGAACTGTGACTGAATAATAGTTTATCTGAAAGCTTGTGTGTGTTAATAGACTAGTGCTTAGAATCCCTTGCAGGTATTACATTCAAGGACAACAGACGGCGTGGAAAAATGTTAAAGAAAAAAGTTTGTGTTGATTTAACTTCTTGATTTGCATGTTTTCTGAGGTTAACGTAGTGTTAACCATCTATACAATACATGGGCTTAACTTAAAGTTCATCCATCTAAACATCAAAGCCAAACTTCGGTACTTTTATTTATCAATTCACTTATTTGTTTATTTATTTTTTAGCTGCATCTCATGCGTAAGATAATCTTTCAGTCTCTATTCCATTTACCTTCACGGTGTCGATACTTTTTTGGACACTGATACAACTAAACACTTTTTTCTTTGACGACCCGGCCTGCCACGGTCCGCTACGAGTTGGGATCATCAAAGCCAATCTATTTGGTGCAAAAACACTTTTTTATGTGTGTGTGTCCAATGGATTACGACCACGAATTTTGAAACCATGAAAGTGCTGGATGATGACAAGTCTCATCGTCACAGAAAACGTGGTATTGGGAGGTTACTCCTATGTAGGTGGAGGGCACTCGCTATAGAAAATGTGGTAAGGGACATAAAAATGAAAGAGACTGTGAGAGACCATAAGGCCTACACTAGGCAGTTCCATGTCCCTTCCCACCTGTTATCCTTATCCATATAGTTATCTAATCTCCCTTTAAAACAACCAATTGTTTCAGCGCTCACTACATGGTTACTAAGCCTATTCCATTCGTTAACCAGTCTGTTGGTAAACCAGTTCTTGCCTATTTCCTTCTTGAACCTAAACTTATCCAATCTAAATCCATTACGAAGAGTCCTGCCCTGCTGTCTTTAATATGACGAGAAGTGAAGCTATTCAGTCCTGTAAACCAGACACAAATTAGCTTCGATTCCGTTCGTCGCCACACCGAAGAGTTTCAAGACCTCCGGATCTGATCTCGACAGCAAAAATTTCCGGGCAATGTTCCTGGGTCCTTCAGGACAAGTTCTGGGTTTTTTACTGAGCGATAGCCTTTCGCTGCAGGTTTTGTTAAAGTTACCCCTTCACATGTAACAGCATTTAAGTAAACAATGATTATTTATGCAAGTGATATTCCTTTACAGCAGTTTTCATGTATATTATGTTCTCATGAATAATTCATAGTAATCACATATGCACTGTTATCTGTTACCAAAGGTTTTTGCCCAAGTTATTATATATATATATATATATATATATATATATATATATATATATATATATATATATATATATATATATATACATATACATATAATATATATAAATGTATATATATATATAAAATGTTGCTACGAGTGAAGGAGTGACTTTAATAAATCCGGCCGCCAAAGGCTATTGCTATTTACAGTCTCTTTGCCTCTTCTGGGTTTCCTGTAAATGAACGTGGAGCTGAGGTGTTCTAGGGAATGCCTGACCCTGGTATAAGTACTGGATTACCCCGTGTATCTATGTACAGTACTTGAGATTCAACGTACGTGCTTGGTGTAGGTAGGGCACCGGGGGTAGTGGAGCTTATCGAAAACGTGGATGAGAAATATATTAAAGAAAACGTTGCCAGCAAGAATATATATATATATATATATATATATATATATATATATATATATATATATATATATATATATATATATATATATATATATATATATATATATATATATATTGTTTGGCAGATGCACAGCCTCAGCAGAACAGCCACTGTCATAAAGAAAAGAAAAAGAAAAAGAGGGAAAGAAGAGTGAAGGCGTATGGAGTCGTTACGCCGTAGACAGCGTTGCAGTCATTGTCAGCGTAACAGCCAATAAACTATGCGGGAAATGAGGTTCCCCGATTTCTAACGGGTTGGCACCCACGCACTCGTAAACAACTAAATGCGTCGTAAGATCCGTCTGCGATTGGTTGAGGCTGACCTAAGAGCGAGGGGGACAGTTTCGATCTGGATAGGGCAGTATGGATCGAGAAGAAGAGTGATGAGAAATGGTGTACAATGGATTCTCTCTCTCTCTCTCTCTCTCTCTCTCTCTCTGTCTCTCTCTCTCTCTCTCTCTCTCTCTCTCTCTCTCTCTCTCTCTCTCTCTCTCTCTCTCTCTCTCTCTCTCTCTCTCTCTCTCTTTCTCTCTCTTTTTTTTTTTTTTTTTTGCGAAGTAGAGATACGTGGGCTTTTCGTTTTATATTGTGTTATAGCTCTTTGCCACTAATTACTTAAAGAGAAAATTATCATAGTAGTTTTTAAATCTTCTAAGTTGAATATTTATTCTGGCTGACACCAAGGAATTTGATCTCGCTCTTAATGATTGAAAGAGTCGATAATTTCGATTAAACCTATCACCGCTGTTGACAACTTGAACAACAGATGTTTTGGTTTCTGCCAGGCGATTTTGAAGAAGAAAAATAAGAAAAAATAATTACGTAGGAAAATGGTTAAAAGACACAGAAGATTTATTTTCTCATGCAAGACAATTATATTCAGACGTGAGTTATTCCTTTCTCAGTAAAGTGGTAAACTTATCTTACTCCTGCGAAGACTCGATCCTGGGCCACGATGTGTAGGAGGCTCGTCTGCTAGCCCGGTGTTACACTGTCTGGCGCCGCTGTTGCGGCATGTTGTTGGCTACAGCAAAGTCCCCGTATGAGCCATTAGACTCAAAAGGTTAAGATAGTATTCTAACTAGGGGGGGGGGGAGATGGTGGTTCTTATATCAAGTTCTGCCTATCGCCAGGTGGTTTTATTAAGCTAATTGAACTTGCTTATTACACGCACGGGGCCGAGATCGGGAGTCCGTGACGGGAGGATTTTATAATTTGAAAGGCATCACTGCAACTCGTTATTTATTCCATAGTTATCTTACACTATTGATTAAGTGGGAAGAACGTATTTTTTTATTCTTTTTTAACACTAAAGGGGTTCAGACCACAGAATTAGGCTCCACAGTCACCTCCGTTGTTATCTGCATCACCATCCAGCCTCACTCATTCATCACACTTCACCGGAGCACTATCGTAGTCGATCACCGAAGGACTGCCATTAGCATGTAACCAATAGCACAAGCCTGAGGTACCACAGAGTATCATCCCACTTGGTCGTTGTGTTGTGGACTCGATTTCTCATACAATATAGAATGTTCCGCTAAAGGGAACAGAACGATCGAAGACAATTCAAGGTGTACCTAAGCAAGCAAGGGCGTAAGCGCGCACACCACACACACACACAACCACACACACACACACACACACACACACACACACACACACACACACACACACACACACACACACACACACACACACACACACACACACACACACACACACACACACACACACACACACA
>NC_134777.1:79848634-79856134 GCF_046742065.1 Oratosquilla oratoria
AGATTAGATTTATTGGAAAACTGACTGGGCTTAAGTTCACTCAAGAACTTGTTTGTAATATCATCAAAGTCACAGGTGGCATAGCCGTTCTTAGTGAGCATGTAGTGTTTCTCACGAGGAACAAACTTTTATTACTCTCTTGACATAAGCTCGAATCACACCTTTCTTATAATTATCGCTGCATTCGCTGTTACCATTCATGCATTTATCAGTGTTAGTGGGTTTACGGTAGACACTAGTAGTAAAGTTAGTAGAGTTAGAATTAACAAAAACGTTAAGGAGTTTACGCTTATATTCATCTCAGTAGTGAAATCTAAACCTGAAATTTCTTGTAAGCGCAGCCTAAGATTTCCTAGGAGTTCGCTAGAGTGCGTACACACGAAAGTATTGTCAATGTACCTACAGTAAATTTTGGGTTTAAGTTCACTCGAAAGGAATGCTGTCTGTTCAACAGAAGACATGAAGGCCTGGGCAAATAAAACACCCAAGGGAGAGCCCATTGCGATTCCATCAGTCTGTACGTACAGCTTCCCGTTTGGGGACCTGGACGGGGCTTCTGTTGTACAGATATACAGCATTTCCTTTACAGTGTCCTTGGGCATTGGAGGGGAGGGTGGAAGTTCAGGGTGATGGTAAACATATTGGAGAATAATGTCTATTGTTCTAATGGGGAATATGAGTGAATAGGCTCTCTGTATCTAACGAGGCAATGAAGCCTTCGAGTTTATTGACTCTCATAACGTCAACGAACTCGTCAGTAGAGCATAGGGAGTAAGTGTTTGGAATGTACGGAGAAATCACATTATGAAGTTTCTTAGGAACACGGTAGGTGGTAGTTGGGATTTGAGAAATGATGGGTCTAAGGGGGCAGGATTCTTCATGGGTTTTTACGTTACCGTAAAAATAACCAGGGTTAAAGTCTCCTATTACCTTTTCAAACTTGATACCATCCACTTGGGCAGTGACAACTGAAATTAATTTGTTCACTTTATTTTGAGCAATTTCTATTGGGTTACGGGTAATAGGTTTGAACTTAGAGGGGTCTTTTAAAATGTCATTACATTTCTTATGATAATCCTCACTGTCTAAAATAACAAAATAATGACGACTTCTTCGGTTTTCTAATCACTATTTTCTTGTTTTTAAGTAACTGTTTTGCGGCCTCTTTCAAGCGAGGTGAAAGAAGTTGGATAGAATGACGATGTCTAGTTTTGGTGCATTCGTTTTTTAGATGTTCTTGAAGATCTGGGTCAATGATGATTTTCCCTTCTTTCTGTAGTTGGTACAGATCTTCATAAAGGATCGCAATTTCCATTTTTTTATTGATATGGGAGTATTTAGGCATCAGGTGACAGTTAATTTCTAGGTTAAGGAATTCTTTCTGGTCTGCGCTGAGCGATATACGAGATAGGTTGATGAAGCTGTCTGACAAGTTCTTAATGAGGCTTTCCATATTAGAGATAATGTACCTACAATAAATATCCAATCCAATATGACCTCCAGTATTCCCCTCTATGACGACGCGCTCTTGAGACGACGTTAGATCGAGGTCTCCTCATCCCCCTCCCTTTCCCTCCTCCCCCCCTGTGACCTACAGGCAAACAGTCAGGTGTGATTCGAATGTAAGTACCCCGTCTTTCACCTATCAATCGTACTTCCCTCGTAGACGTGACACTCGTGTATATCTTTCTAATCTACACATTTGTTATAACTTTTCATTTTTTTATTTACATGTTTATTTTCTTGTTTAAATTGTAACAATATTTTTGTTTTTGTTTAACATTACATAATTTGTCAATCCTGAGGATGTCTCTTTGAAGACGAAAGCTTAATTTTTAATAAATGAAATACTATGGAAATCTTGTTCGTGCTCACCTCCCAGCAGGAAAAATCCTGATCAGAAGAATTCAAAATATCAAGAAGTTGAATCATTGAGAAAATGCTGTCGTATTCGATTCTACTTGCATATATATAGCCAACCATACCTATGAGGCCCATTACTTCAGGGATAGGCAGCGCGCCGCATCACCTCGCTAAACGTCTCGCGAAGCCTTTGTTAGCCACGCTAGGTACGATCAGTGATGCACACCTTCGTAACTCCGCGGATTTGATCGAACGACTCAAGCTTATAGGCTTTAAGAAAAAGAAAATGGTCAGTTTCGATATTGAATCTCTCTATACGAACGTGAGCATAGAAGAGCCATGAACACGGTGAAGCGAGCTCTGACTAACATAAGCGAAGAGGAGTTACCTATTAAGAAAAAGGACTATATAGAGCTAGTATCTTTATGTGTTACCTTCGTCGCGTTTGTTTTCAAAGAACAAGAATACGTACAGCATAGAGGATTAGCCATGGGTTCACCTCTGAGTGCAGTAATGGCGTCCTTATATATGGAAACACTAGAAATAGACAAATTCATACGAATCATAGGAAGAGGCTCGAAGTGGTTCCGGTACCTGGACGATATTTTTAGTAATAATGCCAGAAGAGTCAAATACTAACAACAAACTTCGCATGTTGAATGATGTCAACGAACATATCTAATTCACGGTAGAAATAGAGATGGTAGGAAAGCTTCCCTTCCTGGATACACTCATACACCGGGAGGACAGCAGCGATAAATTCTCTGTCTATACTGTAGAAAAAATATAAACAGAGACGATTCCATACACTACCTCTCACGGCACAGCACGAGAACAAAGACTGGTGCGATAATAGGTTTCTACCTACGAGCTATAAGGATATGCAGCGATGAATTTCTGACAGACGAAATATCATACATAACCGAGGCCTTTCGTAAACTCATGTACCCCTCAGGTCTTCTACATAAATTAAAAAACAAACATTGGTGATATCAAGAAAAAGTAACAAAATGACCAAAGAAGAAGATTACCTGGTAGTACCATATTCAAAAGGAGCAGAAGTAATCACTAATTTTCTATCCACTAAGGGTATACACATACCACGTGCCGCGGGACTAAGAATCAGTGACATAGTGAGTAAGAATGAGAACAAGAACATCAAAAACCAGAACAGCATTGTATACAAAATTCCATGCGGAGGATGTCCGGTCGCGTACTACGGAGAGTCATCGCGTGGCATCGAAAAAAGAGTGTACGAACACAAGAGTGATCTACGCCACCACAGAACTTCCAACTCCTTGGTGGTACACGTAGATACACACGGACATCTCCCCAACTGGAATAACGTCGAGGTTCTCCACCAAGGACTGGAAAAGAGATTAAGGAAAACCATAGAAGCCGCACACATCACGACGAATCCAGTCACCAATCACCGAGAAGGACATGTTAGCCTGGCGCGACCCGCAGCGAGAATGACCTTAGCTGTGCTAGCTCGCAAGGAATGGGGAACGATTAGCCAATCAGCGGGCTCCATTCCCAGACTGTCGGCAAGATGAGCCACAACGGGGGTATATAATGTCCACAAAATCTGATAGTCTGTAGTCTCTCTGAAGAAGACATCCGTCGAACGTAAGAGAATATTCACTCCTGCATCATCCTGCGTCCCCTTGCCACCTTCCACTCATCTGTCTCCACTTTATACTACAACATATATATATATATATATATATATATATATGTGTGTGTGTGTGTGTGTGTGTGTGTGTGTGTGTGTGTGTGTGTGTGTGCCTGCGGTTGTTGTTCTCTCTCACGTCATGGGACCCGCATCGAAAATTTCCAGTGTGACGCATTCTTCATACAAACACGCGCGCGCGCACATGGACGTATTATTACTTTCTTGAAAGAAGGCCTTCTTCTCCACGTAGTATATCTGTTATGTGTAAACAAATGGCGCTATGGGATTCTTTTCGTCCGTGGGATTTTTATTTTATTTTATTTATTTATTTATTTATTATTTTTTTTTTTTAGGGGTGGGGGTGGACGTTTGCTGATGGATACATTTAAACTTGTGCCAACTTGAGTGTCTGAATGTTCTGACTATATCGAATAACTTGTTCTCTCTCTGACGCTAGAACGTGACCTGAATTAAACGAAGTTTGTCAAC
Source organism: Oratosquilla oratoria (assembly GCF_046742065.1). Classification (NCBI taxonomy): domain Eukaryota; kingdom Metazoa; phylum Arthropoda; class Malacostraca; order Stomatopoda; family Squillidae; genus Oratosquilla; species Oratosquilla oratoria. The sequence continues at coordinate 79,852,662 of NC_134777.1, forward strand.
GACAGGTGCACACGGGCACATATGAAAGTGATACCCACCCTGTCTCGAAACACTGTGATGACGGCGACAGGGTGGTGGTACAGCCAGGGACAAAAGCTCCCCTGGAGTTGTTGAGTTGTTGTAGTGCATAAGAATTATCGTTACTTATTTTGCCTAAACTACATGTTTTTACAATGGATTCCTGTGAATTATACTGACAGTAGGCATTTTGGTCTTTAATGAAATTGAACATATAAAAATAGGTCAGTGAAACAAGGTTTAGGAAACAAGTAAACAAAGAGACAAACACATACCTAAATTGTATTATAAAGGAAAGGAGCAATGCTCGTGGGGTCTCTTTTACACTTCAATTATCATGCCTAGCTGTGTGTGTGTGTGATTCACCTTGGTCTTTGGATCACGTGTTGGACTCGTGATCAACAGCTATTTCCTTCCCGGAAGAGAACTCAGACCTCGTATGACCGATCTATGGGTAATGCTATGACATTACACGCACACACACACACCCAACTCCCCGCCCACGAGAGTTGGAGTAACGACTCGAAGCGCAGCGATACTGAAATAATTTCAGCCCTGGGCAGGATTCGAACCAGGTACCGCCGACACCACCGTACTGACACTCTGGTACTCTACCAACCGCGCCACCGAGTGTGTGTGTGTGTGTGTGTGTGTGTGTGTGTGTGTGTGTGTGTGTGTGTGTGTGTGTGTGTGTGTGTATGTGTTTGTGTGTGCGCATATGCGTGTGTGACTGTTTACGTGCGTATGTGTGCATGTGTGTGTGTGTGTGTATGTGTGTGTGTGTGTGTGTGTGTGTGTGTGTGTGTGTGTGTGTGTGTGTGTGTGTGTGTGTGTGTATGTGTGTGTGTGTGTGTGTGTGCATGTGTATACATGTGTGTGTGTATGTGTGTGTTTGTGTGTGTGTGTGCGTGCGTGCGTGTGCGTATACGTGTATGGGTGTGCATGTGTGTTTTTTTATGATGGCGTGTTTGTGTGAATGCATCTACGCGTATAAACACGTGGCCATTTCAGCTTTGGAGCGTTTCTCTTGTTCGCCTTAATTTAAGAGTATGTGTGAGCACAATAGGTACCTTTCTCTGCCCTATAGGAACCTTTTCACATAACATTTCACAGTTCTAATTGCACTGAGCCTGAAGTGGTCTCGGGTCCAATTCGCGTCCCAGAGTTTCTCTTGTAAATTACTCTTTCCGTCGTGGCAATTGCTCACTCGGGTTGGTATGCAAGAAGGAAAACATGGAGCACCTGAGGGTATGGTACCCCTGCGGCTGACAAACGTGCATTGGAATGAAAAAAGTCGTGCTTTTTTTTTTTTTTTTTTTTTTTTTTTTTTTTTTTTTTTTTTACTTGCACATTTTTTTGTCCTTCGTGTAATGCATATTTCCTTTTCACAACACTTTTCCAACGAGAAATAACTTTCCTTTAGAAAAGAAAAACAAGATTATAATATAACATCAAGGAACATATCCACTTATAATTGCTTCCAGGAGAAGGGATATATTTTTTTTCTATTACAATAGTGCACGTAAAACAGAAGCTCGTTGATAAATACACACGCACGCACATGCATACATACACACACAAACACACACACAAACACACACACACACACACACACACACACACACACACACACAACGACTCGGTGGCGCAGTTGGTAGAACGATGAACTACTAGCATGGTGGTGCGCGTAGTGCTTGGTTCGAATCCTGCCCAGGGCCGAAATTATTTCGGTACAGCTGTGCTTCGGGTCGTTACTCTGACTCTCGTGGGCGGGGAGTTGGGGGTGTGTGTGTGTGTAAGGTCATAGCATTACCCATAGATCGGACCTACGAGCTCTGAGCTCTCTTCCAGGAGGGAAATAGCTGTCGATCACGAGTCCAACACGTGATCCAAAGACCAAGTGAATACACACACACACACATGCACGCGCGCGCGCACACCACTAGAAAAAACAAGCTTATATACAGTATATAAACGCAAACACAAGTACTTATACTTAAAAGCACACAGACACACACACACACACACACACGGATATCTGGATGTAGGGTGATTCCCTTGCTTTATTTTCCCATAAGTCTGGATGTTTCATTCTTTAACCTAATTCGTTGATTGTCCAATATTTCGGCTCTCATGACCTTCACTTGTCAGACATTCCATCTGGATAAAATCCAGTTATCCAGAATTCCGCATGTCTGGAATTCCGTCAGTGCAACATCTCATTATTCAGAAGTTCAAACGCCCCGACCACCGATTATTCGGAATGCGTTCTTTGCCGTAGGAGCCACATGAACACTTTACTCGATTAATTGCTTCCTCTTACAGAATTGATATCATATAATTTGAGTTTGTGCAAAAATAAGTCATTCACACTTGAGATATAAATTACGAGCTTAACGTATAATTATGCAAAATGGCGACAATTTACTCAAATGGAAAGGAAACGTAAATGTATTGCATTTTTATCGACAATATAAAGGCAACCATTAATACAGCTTAAATCATAATGAGAGCACATTTATAACATCAGCTAAGTGGAAAGGCTTCTAGCCACATATTCACTATTAATTCCTTTCCATTATGCATATATATCGTTCTTTGTTATGGAGAAAAAGAGGAATGCGTTATACGAAATAGAAACATAATGTTCAAGGTAGATCCAAGAGCTAACCGTTCAGTTTCAGTAGCTCTTCTTATATCACTTTATTCTTGCAGACTTCACTTCGCCTTACACAGCTTAGATAATTTCACTGAAATCCAATATCTAAAAACGGTAGTTGGTCACTGGTTAGTTAAAGGAAAGATTTGTTTTTTGTTTTGATTTTTTCCTCAATAACCAGTGACCAGCTACCGCTGGTTACACACACACACACACACACACACACACACACACACACACACACACACACACACACACACACACACACACACACACACACACACACACACACACACACACACACACACACACGCACATCACACACACATATACACACACACACACACACACACACACACACACACACACACACACACACACACACACACACACACACACACACACACACACACACACACACACACACACACACATATTTTTTCTACAAATCAAGGAGTGATTCTAATAATTCCTGCCGCACAAGGTTGTCGCTCGCTACAAATTCTAATAAGGAAAATGAATGCCATCGAGATAAGAGGCTTGATTATGGAGAAGGAAAAGTTAGAGGAGGAGTAGAATGAGGAGCCGCATGCACCCATCTTGGAAGAAGGACCCGACGCCAACCAGGGCCCCGACAAGGGGAGGGGCAGTGGGGGTAATGCCCCGGGGCGGCACGTTTTAGGGGGGGGGGGGGCACTTTTGGTCAAAAGAAGATCAAGCAAGTACCACCTAATGTACTTTTAATGCATGATTTATTTATCGTGAGTTGTGTATATAAACGTTGTTTTGTGGATGA
>NC_134777.1:79863634-79866134 GCF_046742065.1 Oratosquilla oratoria
GTATGTGAACTGGTGTACGACTTCGAGTTGGTAGTCGTCGATATAGATAGCTGGTGGAGTGTCCACATCCTGACTCAGCACATTGGTCTTTTTTAGGCTGATGGTCATTCCGAAGTCTTTGCTGGCCTGGGAAAACCTGTCCATGAGGCGCTGGAGTTCTTGCTCATTGTGGGAGGTGACAGCGGCATCATCAGCAAAAAGCATGTCTCTGATGGTTATCTCAGTCAATTTGCTTTTTGCTTTCAGTCGAGCCAGGTTGAAAAGTCGACCGTCAGATCTTGTGCGAAGGTACACTCCTTCTGTTGATGTTCCAAAAGCATGCTTTAAGAGCATAGCAAAGAAGATGCCGAAGAGGGTTGGAGCCAGTACACATCCTTGCTTGACTCCACTCTTGATGTCAAAGGGGTTGGACATGTTGCCTTCATACTGGATCGTTGCCTTCATGTCATCGTGAAAGGATCTAATGAGACTGTGGAGTTTTGGAGGGCAACCGATCTTTGGAAGGATGTCGAACAGCCCTTCCCTGCTGACCAGGTCAAAGGCCTTGGTCAGATCTATAAAGGCTATGTAGAGGGGCTTGCGTTGTTCCCTGCATTTCTCCTGAAGTTGACGAAGGGAGAATATCATGTCCACTGTGGACCGTTCTGTTCGGAAGCCACACTGAGACTCAGGGTAGACGCGCCCAGCGAGTTTCTGGAGACGCACAAGCACGACGCGGGCGTAGAGTTTCCCAACAATACTCAAGAGCGAGATGCCTCTGTAGTTGTTACAATCACTCCTTTCACCCTTATTCTTGTAGAGGGTGACAATCTTGGCATCTCTCATGTCTTGCGGCACGGCTCCCTCTTTCCAACACTGGCATAGGACGTCATGGAGGGGCTGCAGTAGAGTGTTTTTACAGCACTTGATGAGATCAGGGGGAATACCATCATTGCCAGGTGCTTTGCCGCTTGCTAGGCTGTCGATTGCTTTGTAGAGTTCCGCAATGGTTGGTTCAGCATCTAGTTCTTCCATGATAGCCAGGGGCTCAATGGCATCCAGGGCTGAGGGGGCAACGGTGTTCTCTCTGGAGTAGTTCTCAGAGTAGTGCTCCACCCATCTGTCCATCTGCTTGCCCTTGTCGGTGATCACTTCCCCACTGGTAGTCTTGAGGGGGGCTGTTTTGCTCTGTGGTGGGCCTAGAGCTGTCTTGATGCCTTCATACATTCCTCTGATGTTACCCGAAACAGCTGCAAACTGAATGGAATCGCTGAGCTGTTGCCAGTATTCATTTGCACAACGTCTTGCAGTTTGTTGCACTTTGCTTCTTACTGCTCTGAGTGCTTGCAAGGTTTTCTCGTTGGGAGAGCGCTTGTATTCAGCAAGGGCAGCACGCTTTGCATCAATAACAGGGGACATCTCACTGAACTTAGCGTCAAACCAGTCGTTGTTCTTGGAGGTTTTCTTCCCAAAGGTTGCAAGGGCTGTTTTCTGAATGGTATCGCGGAGGTGGTCCCACTTCTCAGCTGCAGAGCAGTGCTGGTGTTCGACGGACAGAGCTTTTTGAAGGGACTTGGCGAACTCTTCGACTTTCTCAGGGAGATGCATACCCATGGTGTTCATGCGAGGTTTGCCTTTCTGCTTAGACTTGTGAAGCTTCTTAGGTTGTAACCTGATCTTGCAGCAGACGAGGGAGTGGTCGGTGTCGCAGTCTGCGCTGTGGTAAGTGCGGGTAATCTGCACGAGCTTAATATTGCTACGACGGATCAGGATCAAGTCCAGCTGATGCCAGTGCTTTGAGCGAGGGTGACACCATGACACCCTGTGTTGAGGCTTGGTCTGGAAGAAGGAGTTGGTCACGCAGAGACTGTTGTAGGAGCAAAACTCCAGCAAGCGCTGCCCGTTCTCGTTGATCTTGCCAATTCCAAAATGTCCAAGACAGGAAGGCCAGGAGTCATGGTCGGCACCCACTCGAGCGTTGAAGTCTCCCAGGATGATGACATGTTCCTTGGGGGGTATGTTCTTCACGATGTTGCTGATGTTGATGTAAAACTCGTCCTTTGCTTCTGCTGTGGATGTCAGAGTGGGAGCGTAGGCGCTGACGAGAGTGACAGGACCTTCGGAGGTGTGGAGGCGGAGTGTCATCAGGCGTTCAGATCCCTTGTCTCCTGGTTCGACCATACTCAGCAAAGTGTTCCTGACAGCGAATCCAACTCCATGCTCACTTCGATCCTCTGCACTCTTCCCATGCCAGAAGAAAGTGAATTCCTTCTCCTTGAGGGTTCCGCTGTCGGCAATGCGAGTCTCTTGTAAAGCTGCTATGTCTACCTGTAGTCTCAGCAGCTCGCTGCTGATGACAGCTGTTTTTCTTGCATCACTGATGCCTTGAAGGTCTTCGGACAGTCCGGGTGTCATCGTTCGGACGTTCCAGCTTCCCAGTTTTAGGACTGGGCACCTGTTCTTTGAGTTTCTTGAGTTCTTGCCTGGTGCGGGTTTTGCAACCTGCTTGTCGGTTTGATCC
>NC_134777.1:79871134-79901134 GCF_046742065.1 Oratosquilla oratoria
CTCCCCCCCAGGGAAAGAAATAATTACCCTCCCCCCAGGGGAAAGAATACCCCCCCCCCCCCAGGGAAAAGGATGACCCTTCCCCACTGGAAAATATTAACATCCTCAGACTAAAGAATGACTCTTCCCCGTGGGGAAAGGATGACTCCCCAGGGGAAGGAAGACCCTCCCCCAGGGAAAAGGATTACCCTCCCCGGGGGGGGGAGATGACCTTCTCCCTTGGATAAGGATGGCCCTTCCCTATGGAAAGGATGACCCTCCCTCATGGACTCTGCCCCCAGGGAGTGGGGAACTTGTTAGGTCACTCTGGGGAAAATTAATGTATAACAGAGCTAATGCAAACGGGAAGATATTCACATTTCTTTATTCAAACAGCCGTTTCACACATCTATGCTGTGCATCATTAGTGTAATAAAAAATAAAGAGACTATAGAAATTTGTATTCCCTAATAAGTAACATAATAGACAGTAAATACGCCTTGGATTGGCCCTATTATTCATATAACGTCTCCGGTTCCCTGTTGGAACTTCTGTATCTATTATGTAATATATACAAAGGACAGATGGTCCTTCACCCACAGATACAATAATATAATAAAGAAATATATTCTATAAAATATTAAATCGAACTTAATCGAATCCTGGCTAAGACCAAGCCACTCGAGTGACATGAGGCTGCACCACAAAGACGAAGATCAAAGGCTTTTGATACTTTAGTGACCAGAGAAAACATAACATAAGAATATAAGAAGGAGATTACAAGAGACCCTAAGGCCTACACTAGACAGTTCAATGTCCCTTACCACGTGTCATCACTATCCATAAATTTATTTCATCTCTCAAAACAACTAAAGGAATTTGGTCCTCTTCCTGGATCTCGTCTAGTGATTTGATTAAGCTCTCGGAGTATCCTCTGTGATAGCACAACCCCATTTAGAGGTTCTGTTGGACAATTCGGTTCACTGGGTGCACACCCACCCACACCTACTTCTGCTCCTTACTGTACTGGCCGTGTGGCCCCTGGCCACTTCCATTACGTTTACAGTAATTGCAACGTCTACCCTGACTTTGCGCATCGCTGACCTGGGATCCACTGTCCCTGACCTTTAGCTTTAGGGTCCCTGACTTGAGCTCCAGGGTCCCTGACTTGAGCTCTGAGGTCCTGACTTGAGTTCCCGCTGCAATGACTTGGTCCTTGGATCATCGTGGTACTCTCGTCTCAAGCCTCAGTTCGGAGTATTTGTATGCTCGACACGATATTGCATCCGTTCTTGTAGCAAACTCTTCTTTCTTCACGCCTTCCTCCTCCTTCCTCCTCCTCCTTTCCTCCTCCTCCTCTCCTTCTCTTCCCCCTCGTCGATTAGGTTAGGTACTGAACAGCATGTAAAGACCAATTATTGTTCGTTTGTCCATGTAAATCCGTGTAATTTCTCTTCCTCTCCTCCTCTTCCTACACCGCCTACTCCTCCTCCTCCTCCTCCTCCTCGTCATCATTATTTTCCTCCTCCTCCTATTCTTCTTCTTCCTCCTTTTCCTCCTCCTCCTCCTCCTCCTCCTCCTCTTCCTTTTCATATACCACTTACTCTTGCATTTTTCGGTAGGCATTCATAAAGAAACCTTTGGGTCCCGAAAACCAAAGTTCGTAACAACTCTGGGTCGCATTGGCTCTAAAGCAAAGGACCGCTAAACCTTACACTCCTTCGGATAGATTATATACTTTTCTTTATTTTTTTCAAAGGCGTTTAGATAACCTACGTTGCTACCTTTGCTATACCTCCTTAAGTTGAGGATCTCACGCTGTTTATGCCACATAAATCTATTGAGTTCAGGAGTGATACTGTCATCAATTGTTAAAAAAAAAAAAAAATCTGAGGTCCTGAAATTTATATCAGAAAACTTCGTTACGATTATATAATTTCTAGATTTTATTCTGGATAAACCCAGGTTTTTTCTTCTTCAGTTGTGTGTAGGAGCCTGTATGGAATGAATATTGATATCTATAATTTCTTTACTCGATCTAAACCTTTTACAGTTATCGTAACATCGTTATCGTTACCATGGAAAGTCTTTTATTAAATTGAGAACTGCACCCCTGCAGAGGTGATAAGCTATGCCTCCAAGCCGCATTGCCATTACTTTTCTCACAGTACAACGTCTACAGCCAATGCTGAAGAGAAACGCGGCCAAAAAATTGAGAAGACATGAAAATGTGTGGACTCTGCCCACACAGCACGAAAGAGCTCGAAGCCCGGCGCTGGGCCGCGGGAGAACCCGGATTCAACGTAACACTCTTTGCGGATTCTCTCCTCACCCCCGAATGCCGAAAGAATAATACATATCTACATGCCGTGGGATTGCACACACACACTTGCACACACACACTTGTACACACACACACACACACACACACACACACACACACACACACACACACACACACACACACACACACACACACACACACACACACACACACACACACACACACACACACACACACACACACACACACACACACACGAGCTCTGAGCTCTCTTCCGGGAGGGAAATGGCTATCAATCACTAATCCAACACGTGATCCAAAGACCATGGTGAATCACACGCACACACACACACACACACACACACACACACACACACACACACACACACACACACACACACACACACACACACACACACACACAAACCATTCCCACGCACTAGGTACTCGATGTCAGGGTTTCAGAGGCTCACTGTGCCTCTGAAGGAAAAGAATCCAATAAGAGAGAAGCCGTTTGGAATTGTAAAAGAATTCAGCGCAAGAACTGGAGGGAGAAGATGGACTGCATCTCCTCGGAGGAGGTGTGAATCTTACTGAAAAGAAACGAGGTGGAACCAAGTGTGCGATGAAAAGATTAAAAAAAGAAATAAACCGTTTACTTACCAATGGGACGTGTTTATCCCCCTTATTCTGGTGAATGTTATTTTATTTTGTTCAGTTTAAAGGAACCTCTGGCCATGACATGATAAAAAAAAACTCATACATACATATACCAAGGCTTTTTCCCCCTTACAAGGGAGGTAGCCAAAAAGGAAAAGGCATAAAATCATTCCCACCCATTCCATCCATTGAAAAAAAAAAAAAAAAAAAAAAAAAATATCAATTTAAGGAAAAAATAAATAAACGAAGCATGTCAAAAGGTTCCAAACTCATTTGATACCTTACCTATGTATCTATATGATACTGAAGAGACAAAAACATGCTACCACGAGTAATCATCGTAATGCTAATTTTACTCGAAGTTTCCTATATACACACTATTTCCTTACGCAAGGGCTTCTAACCGTTTTTGCTAGAAAATTAAGAAAATACAGAAATGATCAAGTTATTTTTCTTATGCCATGCTTCGCCTGAGGATAAAAAAAAGGATAATAGGACAGGAGAAGCTACCTCCACGTATCATCTGATAGGCATCAGTGACAGTAACAGCTAACAAGGCGAAGGAAGACGTAGACTAGTGTCCCTCGTAACCTTATCTCTCATGACTCATGCACTCTACCCTGATTCATATTCCCACGCCTCATGCCTCCTTCAACCCCTCCTCCTCATCCTGTTCCTCCTCCTATCTTTCTCTCTTGTCATCGTCCTCGTTCTACTTCTCCTCCTCCTCTTCCTCCTCCTCTTCCTCCTCCTCTTCCTCCTAGTTTTCCTCCTACCTTCCTTTTTTATCATCGTCCTCGCACTACTTCTCCTCCTCCTCTTCTCCTCCTTTTCCTCCTCCTCCTTCTCCTCCCCCTCCTTGTCTTCTTCATCCCCATCCTCCTTCCACATTTCTTTCTTGTCGTTGTCCTTGTTCTATTTCTCCCCCTCCTTCTTGTCTTCCTGGTCCCCCTAATCCTTCTCCTCCTCCTCCTTCTTGACCCATTTGATTGTGTCGTTTTCTTATATGTTCATTCATGCTGCAATCAAACCCTTTTAACTCAGATAAGGAAAAGTTCTGGAACTACGAGAAGCAGACTCTTCCAGCTACCCCCTTCAGATGTGGCGCTGTCTTGTATATCTATTGTGGCTACCACCGGTAGATTTTAGTTAGCTAAACGACACCCCTTCAATGCCTAAAGGGTGAAAACAGTGCATGATTACTGCGGATTAAAAGGAAATTATTCCGTCGTAAAAAGGGGAACAGAGAACAAGTTAATGTTCTCGTTAGTTCATCCCTTTTCATTTCCTCCAGCTCATCATTTACTCTCTTTCATTCTCTCCTATTAAAACGTACTCCATTTTCCCCCAATTTCAACCTCGTTTTCTTCTTCCCTCTTTCGTCCATCTCCCCTCCTCATATTCATCCACTTACTCTCTTTACACTCTCTGTACGCTTTACACTCTTTACTCTCTCCTTACCCTCATCACATATCTTCCTTTCTTCTCCTTCCTTATGATTCTCTCTTCCATCTTATTCCCATCCTTCCTTTATCCTCACTTCTCCCTTCCCCAAACTATCTCCCTTTTCCTCTTTCTTTCCCTCCCTTCTCCCTTCTTTTCCCTCCTCTTCTGTTTTATCTTTTTCACTTCCCTCCCTTTCTCCTCTCTTCATTTCTTCCTTCTCTTTCCCTTCCAATCCTCTCCTTTCGCATTTACTTTTCCCCGTTCCCTCTCCTTCCTTCCTTCCTTCCTTCTCTCCTCTTCCTTCCGTCTCTTCAATTCTCCTTCCACTCCCCACCTCCTTTCTGTTTGTCCCCTATATCTCTCTGTCTCAAGAAAGAAAAAAGAAATTATTTAATAAATAAGAACAAAAATGAATAGATAAATAGATAAATTGATAAAAAATAAAGCGTAAGGTGCCCCTCATTGCTCGGAGATCGAGCTCCTCCTCACCCTCAGTCTCTCTCTGGATTATTTTAGGAACCATCTTCGGAGGTATTTGGAGACACTGGAGACATGAAGACAATACAACCGTCAGGACGTGGGCCAAATTTCTGCATGTGAATGTGTGTGTATGTGTGTGTGCGTGTGTGTTTGTGTGTGTGTGTGTGTGTGTGTGTGTGTGTGTGTGTGTGTGTGTGTGTGTGTGTGTGTGTGTGTGTGTGTGTGTGTGTGTGAGAGAGAGAGAGAGAGAGAGAGAGAGAGTGAGAGAGTAAGATCATCCAGCAGTCCCTCCAACCTTCGATAATTTTGAAAGAAAATTTCTGTTCCCCTCCAAAGATCAGGAATAGGAAAGCAGAAAGGTTAACGGGAGGGGGGGGTGAGTGAAAAAAGAGAAGTGAGGAAGAAGGTGAAAAAGCAGGATAAGGACAAGGAGGAAGAGATGGAGATGAGGAAAGAGAACACTGGGTAAGAGTAATAAAAGAGAGAAGTATGGAAAGGAAGAGAACAGGGAAGAGGAGGATTGGAAGGAAGAATGGGAAAGAGGAAAAGGAGAAATAGGGAGAAACAAAAAGGAAGAGGATCGGGATAAAGAAGAGGTGAAAAAGAGGAAGCAAGGGAAGAAGAGAAGGAGTTAAGGAGGTGAAAAAGAAGGGAAGGGGAGATGAGGAGGATGAAGCGGAGTAATAGGAGAAGCAAGGACAGAACTAGTAGAGGGAGGAGAAACAAGATCAGTGGGAACGGGAGGAAGAGGAGGAGAGGCTGGTGGAGGAGGAGGAGGAGGAGCCCTGGATTGAAAGTCAAGAGAAAAGAGGGAAATACTGGCAAAGGAACGAACGCCAAGATATTCAAATTGGAGAGGAGGAGGAGGAGGAGGAGGAGCAGGAGAAAGTGTGGGAAGAGTGGTACAGGAGAAGGACAGGGGAAGGGAGATGTAAGAAGATGGAGAGGAGAACGAGCTGGAAGAGAGCGAAAAGAGAGAGAAAAGTAATAGACAAAAAGTGTGAGGTAGAAGGAAAAAATGAAGAAGAGTCAATGTAGATAAAGAGTAAAAGGATTAAGAAGAAGAGGAGGAAGAGGAAGCAAAATAAAAAGAAGAAAAGAGGAGAAGAGAAAGAGCAAAAACAAAACAAGAAGGACGAGAGTAAAAACATAAAGATAAGAAACAATAACAGTAGGGTGAGGAGGGTCTTATGATAAAAAAGAAGGAGCAAAACAGGCTGAGGTCGGAGCGAAAAAAAGAGACATGAAAAATGTTGAGCAGAAAAAAGAATCAAAAGAAAAAAAGATTCAACCTTTACGGCTGAGAGCCTTTTCTCAAAAATGGAATAAATTCGACGTTAGCCAGCACAAAATCAGTGATTTAATATTTTATCAATAAATTAATTCATAGGGAAAAGTTGAAGAAACGCGTGGTGGCGATACTGCTGGGTTTGGTAGTAATATTGTTTTTGGTGTTGGTGATGAACATGTTAATGCTCTTGTTTTTGTTGATATTTTTGTTCTTCTTGCCTTTTTCTGTTCCTGTTCTTGTTGCTGTTGCTGCTGGTCAGGTCAGGTCAACCGGGTAGCTGCTTCAATTAGTGATATGGTGAGTGGCTATGTTACCGTGTTCAGCGCCGATGAGGTACAATCTCTACTTAGTAGAATTGAAGCTTTGGAGGATGCTGTAAAGTGCCTTAAAGAGGAGAGTCGAGTTCTCCGCTCGAAGGCCCAAAATACGGAAGACAAAACTAACTATGAGCTTGGATGGAAAACGGCGAAAAATAAGATGCGGAATAGTGGAAAAAAGTCTTCACCAGCCCCACTCGATTACAAAAACTCGTTTCAAGTACTAGCGAATCTGCAGGAAGAAGAAACAAATGAAATACGAGAGAAGGGAAGGGCAGACGCTGAATCCCTGCCCACAGGTAAGATTTTGGTTGTAGGAGACAGTCAAGTGAGGTACTTAGACAGGGCTTTCTGCGATAAAGATAGGAAACATAGGACGCAGGTGTGTTTCCCCGGCGCGGGGATAGGAGATGTTAGAGATAGGATTGAAGAATGTTTAGTAGGGGAAGGTAAGGACCCTGTAGTTTGCTTAAGTGCCGGGGGCAATGATATAGGTAAGTTAGGGAGTGAGGAATTGTTTGCGCGGTTCCGGGATGCGCTAGACAAGATTAGAAATAGGGGAGGTGTTCCTGTTGTATGTGGAATCCTTCCGAGGCGTAGAGTTGGAGGCATGTGGCATTCCAGGGCTATTGCAATGAATTTCAGGCTGGCAAAACATTGTAAGGACAATGGATGGGCATTTGTCGACAAATGGGACCGCTTTTACGGTAGGAATCATCTATATACAAGGGACGGGGTGCACTTGTCGCCCAGAGGATTTCGGCTCGTTGCTGAATCCCTTGAGTGAGAAGTAGGCATCCTACAGGGTTTTTTTCGGGTAGATTTCGTGGGAGTAGGGGGGGAGGGAGTATCGGAATATATTTTAGGCAATAGAAACAGCTCAAAGAGGGACTGTGAAAAGAATCACCAGAGCAGGTGGAGGGAAGATAAACTTAAAGTTTACTATACAAACAGCAGAAGCATAATTAACAAAATTGATTTGCTGCGAGGTAAAGCATGCGTAGAGAATTTCGATATTATAGCTATTACTGAGTCCTGGATCAACATGGCTGATAAACATTTCCTTCCGGAAATCGAAATAGAAGGATATAAGTTTTTTCACAAGGATAGGGTTGGCAGAAGGGGAGATGTAGCACTTTTCGTTAAAAATACAATAAATGGCGTCTTGTATAGACCTAACCTCAGCATTGAGTAGACTGATCCCCTGATTCATGAAATTCACAGCGCGTCCCAGTACAAAAACGTTGTGATCATGGGAGATTTTAATTATGGAAACATTGACTAGGAAACTTTAGTAGGAGATCAGGAAACAAAGAAATTTCTAGATGTGGTGCAGGATAATTTCCTAGAACAAGTGATTACCGATCCTACGAGGGGAGAAAATGCTCTGGACCTAGTTTTAACTAATAATGAGCACCTAATGAGTAACGTAAAAGTGGGAGATAGTCTAGGCTCTAGCGATCATCAAGAAATAAGATTTGATATTATTTGGTAAGAATTAAAAAGTACGAATAACTTCCAAGTACCAGACTTCAGGAGAGCAAACTTTGACAATAGAAAAAGTTATTTGAAATTGAATATGAAATGTCATGCGGACGTTTCGGACAATGTCGAGTCTCGGTGCGTGACCGGGGGTCAGGTCATGACCAGGGGTCGGGTCACGGAGGGTAATATGCATACCGTGGGTCAGGACATTCGGGGGCGAGGACTCAATAGATAGGTCAGCGATTTGGATGAAATGTATAGCAATCTAACTGATCTAATTATTAATGCACAAAATACATTTATCCCCCTGAAGTCAATACGGAAAAATAGTAATACTCCTAAATGAATGACGGACAGATTGAAACATGAGATCGGAATGAAAAGAGGACTTTACGTAAAAATAAGAAAAAACGGGGAAACACACCTTAGATCAAGATATAACGAAATGGCAAAGCTGGTTAAAAAGAATACACGTACAGCGAAACGTGATTATGAAATTAAGGTTGCTAGTCAAGCAAGATCCAACCCAAAGGATTTTTTTCATCTCTATAGAAAAAAAAAAAAGAAAGAAAGAATAGGACCAATTAAAAACGATGAAAATATCATGATAGAATCGAAGGAAAAAAAGAGTGAGGAGTTTAACAATTATTTTCTGTCGGTGTTTACTAATGAGAGGTTAGATAAAGTACCTGACTGCGATCCGATTTTCAGAGGGAATGAAGAAAGTAGTCTATCTAATATCAGCATTAGTAAAATAGAAGTAGTCAAGCAGATTGACAGACTTAAAGCTACAAAATCCCCGGGTCCAGACGAAAATTTTCTGAGAATGCTAAATGAGTGTAAATTTGAAATCTGCGGCCAGTTAACTGAAATATTTAATAAATCAGTAGACACTGATTTTGTGCCTACTGCTTGGAGGGAAGCAAACGTTGTTCTTGTTTTTAAGAAGGGAGATAGATCGTCTCTATGCAACTACAGGCCAATCAGTTTGACATCGGTTATAGGAAAAAGGCTTGAATCAGTAATAGTAAATAGACTCAGAGAACACATCGAAAGACAATTTCTAATTCGTGATTCACAGCATGGTTTCTCCAAGGGTAAGTCATGTGTGACTAATCTTCTATCCTTTTACACTAAAGTATATAAGGCGTCAGATAACAATGATAATTACGATGTTATTTACCTTGACTTTAGCAAAGCGTGCGACAAGGTACCACACCAGAGACTACTAAATAAAATCAAAGCCCATGGCATAGGAGGAAAAGTGTTAGAATGGATTAGAGCTTGGATTAGTAACAGAAAACAGCGGGTCACCATAAATGGAGTAAAATCTAGGTGGGACAATGTTACTAATGGGGTCCCCCAGGGCTCGGTTTTGGGTCCCTTGTTGTTCATTATGTACATAAACGACTTAGACTATGGGATAAATAGTGGTGTTAGTAAGTTTGCAAACGACACTAAAATAGAACGCCTAATTAGGTCAGGAGACGACGCAGAGATTCTGCAAGATGATCTTAACAAATTGTTCACATGGTCGGTGAAATGGCAAATGAACTTCAATATCTCTAAGTGTAGCGTGTTAAACGTAAGGCTACACAACCCCGAAAATAGATACAGCTTAGATAACACGCTTTTAGAGAAAACTGAGTGCGAGAGAGACTTGGGAGTTCTAGTGTGTCCGGACCTTAAAACCAGGAAGCAGTGTATTAGCGCCAGGAATAAAGCTAACAGAGCATTAGGTTTCATTCCTAGGACGGTAACGAATAGAAGTGCAGAGGTAATTATTAAACTATATCTAGCGATAGTGAGACCCATCCTTGACTATGCGGTACAGTTTTGGTCTCCATCCTACAGAATGGACATCAATTCACTAGAATCAGTACAGAGAAGAATGACCAAAATGATACATGGACTCAGAAATTTGCCTTACGAAGAGAGGCTTAGGCACCTTAACTTACACTCTCTGGAAAAACACAGAGTGCGGGGTCATCTAATAGAGGTGTTCAAGTGGATCAAAGGCTTTAACAAGGGTGATGCAAACAAGGTCATCATATTAAAACAACAGGGCAGGACTCGCAGTAATGGTTATAAACTGGACAAATTTAGATTTAAAAAAGGAAATAGGCAAGAATTAGTTTACTAATAGGGTGGTCGACGAATGGAATAAACTTAGTAACCATGTAGTAAGCGCTGAAACTATCAGTTGTTTTAAGAAACGATTAGACAACTTTATGGATGGGGATGACAGGTGGTGATGGATACGGAGCTGCCTAGTGTAGGCCTTATGGTCTCTTGCAGTCTCCTTCATTCTTATGTTTTTATGTTATTGTTATTGCTGTTGTTAATGTTTTTGCTGCTGTTGCTGCTGCTGTTGTTTTTGTTGTTGCTGTTATTGGTATTAATGTTGTTGGTGGTGGAAGTGCTAGTGATGCTCTTTCTCCCTCCCTCCCCTTCTCTCTCCCTATCTCTCTCTTTCTCTCTCCCTCTCTTTCTTTCTCTCTTTCTTTCTCTCTCTCTCCGTCTCTCTCTTTTTTTTTCTCTCTCTCTCTCTTTCTCTCTTTCTGTCTATTCCTGTGCCTCCTAACAGGGACCTCTCTACCGAGTCTTGTATCCCAGAGTAGGTGGGATATGACGTCACCAGAGACAAATCCCCCCCCCCCCCAATAACAACTGCCACGCTTCACCCTAGCTTCTTAGTTGATCTTCCCAATCCCCTGTGCTTTTGTGACTTCACACATTGTTTTATTCCCGTGCCTACTCCCAGTGCTTTTTGTAAATCTTCGTACTATTACAGAGACACTTGCATTCTTTTACTGCACAGCCTTCGCGTCTTCGTGAGATCGTACTTTTGAAGCAGTGTGTGATTTTTTTCTCGGTTCTACTATTTTCTGTTATCATGAACTTTGCTAATGTAACCTCCCGGTTCCAGAGTACTATACGAACTTTGATAGATCTATGATATACAAAAAAATCCAACTCTATCACTCCTTTGCCTTTTAGCGAGAGAAGAGCATACTCACTCGCATATACATATATTCATACACACAGACATACACACACATACATATGTATGTATATGTAATACATATGTATACACACACACACATACACACACACACACACACACATGTATATATATATATATATATATATATATATTATATATGTGTATATATATATATATATATATATAAATATATATATATATATATATATTATATATGTGTGTATATATATATATATATATATATATATATGTGTGTGTGTGTGTGTGTGTGTGTGTGTGTGTGTGTGTGTGTGTGTGTGTGTGTGTGTGTGTGTGTGTGTGTGAGTGTGTGTGTGTGAGTGTGTGTGTGTGAGTGTGTGTGTGTGTGTGTGTGTGTGTGTGTGTGTGTGTGTGTGTGTGTGTGTGTGTGTGTTTGTGAACTTGCTTGTGTCTATATGTCTGTATGATGCAGCGTGGTGTGCCTATGTTGAGGGGATGTTAACTGTCATTGTCCTAGATCACGTGCTTGACTCGTTATCAAGAGCTATTATCCCCCGGATGAGAGCTCCCTAGGTCATATGACCCAATCTATGACGTGGGCAATAAAGTGGCCTTACACGCAGATATAGACATTGTCCCCTTGTCAGAGATAAAGAGCAGTAGCTCTCAGTATTGTGATGTGTGCATGCGTATGTTTCTGAGTTTGCATTTAACATTACTTTGCTTGTTGTGTTATGTCACTACATCCTGCCTTAACCTCCTTTACAAGCCTGAGTATACTATATACTCATTAGTTTCAAAGTTAAATCGCATAATTAAACTCCTTTACAAAACTGAGTATACTATATACTCATTAGTTTCAAAGTTAAGTCCCACCCATTCCTCGTTAACGGAGCAAGTGATTTGTGATCTCCGAGACTGAGGCTGTCTCTGGTCCAGCGCCTGCCGCGACATGCACTGGGATGGTCGACGGAGGAGTGGTTCATTTATCAAGTTGATTAAAATGGAAAGCAGCGTACCCAAGGGCCGCTGTCACTGCCGTCCTGTGACGAGGGTCAAAGGTTTTGGTCTGGCAAACTACAGGTTGTCGAGTGCTGAGTAAAGCTCGTTTCACACGTATCGACTTTTAGCCGTGCGCCGTGTGTCTATGGACGCTTTCACACGTCAAGACTCCGACCACGTGCCTATAGACACCCATAGTTATTTGAGAGCACGGCGTCTTGCCGTGGTCGGTACACTGCGAAAAGTCGATGCGTGTGAAACGAGCCTTAGGGTTATTAGGCGGAAGGGTTGAATGGGATGTAAGTCGCTACCTAGTTAATTTCGGTTACTAGAACTAGATTAGCTAGTTTTATTCTTTACAAGGAAGTCTATCATAAGGAATAGAATGAAAATTGCTACCACGGCGATTACGGAAGTATAAGGCCAGAGAAAAGCGAATTGATTGATACTAGGCAGCTCCATGTCCCTTGCCCCCTCTCATCCTCATCCATAAAGTTATCTCATCTTCTCTTAAAACAATCAACTCTTTCAGCCCTCACTACATGGTTACTAAGTCGGTTCTAGTCTTTAACCACTCAGTTGGTAAACCAGTTTTTTCCTATTTCCTTGTTTAACCAAAGTGCAGATTTGGCGTCCATTTTTTTTTTTTTTTTTTCTTTACACTCTCTGGAAAGACGCAGAGTGCAGGGTGATCTAATAGAGGTGTTCAAGTGGATCAAAGGCTTGTTTAACCAAAGTGCAGATTTGGCGTTCATTTTTTATTTATATATTTTTTTTTTTAGGTGGTGGTGGTGCATTGAGCCATTTTCTTGTGTTAGCGTACTTAAAAAGATAAATGGAAAATGAAGGATATTAGGAAAAAAGATTAAAAGTGACCCTTGAATATGGTATCATATCTTGCAGAAGTTTTCCTTCTTCTTCTACTTCCTCTTTGTCCTTTGTACCAACAACATATCCTTCAGGATTATTTCATTCCCCTCTCCATGTCTGGGCCCACCCCGTCACCCCAGTAAGGACAAATAAGATGAATATCGCCGTTGATTGCCAGGAAAGGCTTCGTCGGTAACGACGGGGGCGAAGGAAGGGGACCGTCGAAGTGGCGAAAAACATTTCGACTCGGCGTGTCACCGGAAGGAAGGAAAGGGCGATGGCGGGTGGGGACGGGCTGCACGGACGCTTGGAGCCCTTTATGGAAAACAGGCGCACTCAAAAATCACGGGTAACCGGAGCCATAAACCGGCGCTGTTGGTCATGGGGCCTCCATATGGGGGGTGGGGGGGAGGCTGAGCGTTATCGCAAGGCGGTAAAAGCTTTAATAAGAAGGAAAACGGGCCCAAACCAAACGTTATTGTTCAAAGGTCACGTGGTGTCCCCAGAAGGGAGAAATGGAAGGCGAAGGATAGGTATTGGAAAGGAACACCAGGCAAGGGATGCAGCAGAATGGGGAAATAGTAACATGAAGATAGTGGGAAATGAAACTGTGACTTAGTAGCCATGTAGTGAGCGCTAAAACAATTGTTTTAAAAGAAGATAAGATAACTTTGTGGGTAAGGATGACAGGTGTTAAGGGACATAGAATTGTCTAATATAGGCATTATGGTCCTTTGCAGTCTCCTCCGTTCTTATATTCTTCCGGTGGTGGGTTCAACGGCAAGAAGGCAAAGTATGGACAGGGAAGGGCGGAGCGCTGAAGGGCCAAGGTAGGATAAGGGATAGGGTACTGAAGGGGTGGGAAGGGACGTGACACTTATTACGGGGGAGAGAAGCGGAGGGAAAGGTCAGTGCAAGGGAGGTTTGGGTGGGCGACATCTCTAATTGATGTTGCTGAGAGAGAGGAGGAAGAGGAGGAGAGTTGGAGGGGAAGAGAGAAAGGGAGAGAACGTGAGTTGAAAGGGGAAGAAAGAGAGGATGAAGAGTAGGAGAGTTAGGATGGGGATGAGATAAAGAGAGAGAAGGGGGAAATATATATATAGGGAGGATATGAATGGGAGATAGGAGAGAATATGCTGTTTCCGTATAGTCACCGAATCTCATTAAAGACATTGACAGACTGGAAAAAGTACAACAGCGAGCCACAAAACTGATTCCAAATGTAAAAATAAATCATCCGAAAATCGACTAAAACATATGAATCTGTTTTCCCTAAAAAAGCTTAGACTCAGAGGTGACTTGATACAGGTCTTTGAAATTCTAAAGGGAATTGACAACATCAAAAGTGACAAAATTTTCACACTGAATGAGAATCAGACAAGAAACAATGGTCTCAAACTGTCCGGAAATAGATTCAATTTGGAAGTGGGTAGAAATAACTTCGCCAACCGTGTAGTTAATGAATGGAATAAACTTCCTGCAGAGGCAGTGCAATGTAGTTCAGTTCGAAGCTTTAAGAATCATTTAGATAAACACCTAAGCAAGATGCTGTAATGATTATCACTTATCTTATATTATTAGTTTTTGTTTTGTTATCATTTGTCTGTTTGATTCTCATTTATTATCAGTTATATGTCAATTTATTATTATTTACTATTTACCTGTTTGTTTATTATTTAACTATACCTATGCATTTATTTATGTATCTTATTTGTTATTTACATTATTATAGTTTTTATTGATTTATTATCATTATGTTTTTTTTTCGCATCCGGCCTAGATATGGACCAAAAGGTCTCCTGTCGGCATGCTCCGCCTTTGTAATCCTTTGAGAATTGGAAGGAAAACGGAGAATCGTAAAAGGGTAGAAAAGGGAAGAAGGAAGAGAAAATAAGACAAGTGAGAGGGAAAGGAAAGGGAAGAAGTATTTTGACAGAGGAAGAATAGTACATGGTAGAACAAGTAATGTAAAAAAAGAATAGAAAAGACAGTGTGAAATTAAAAGAACCAAGAAAGAAGACAATAACAAAAAAAGTTCAAAGAGAAGGAAAAAAAGAAAACTAAGAAGAGAAAGAAGATGAGGAAGGAAATGAATGAACAGAAGGAGAAAGAAAAGGAAAAGGATATGTTATAGAGGAAAGGCGGAAAGAAAGAAATGAAGAAGAGAGAAGAGAAATTAAAAGGGGGAAAGAGAAGGAGAAGGAGAGAGCTTAGGTGAGGAGGAAGCGGAGGAGAAAGAGAGAGCTTAGGTAGAGGAGGAAGAGGAGTAAAGGTTGGAGAGGGTTAGTGAGTTAGTTAACAGAGCTTTTTTAAATAAAGTCACATGGAAGGGGTCATCAGAGAATACTACGGAATCTGTGACCTTGCTCTTCGGAGTCTTCCAGTTGTCCCCATGGGCTTCAGACTCATCAAGATTTTTTTCTTTTTCTCTTTTTCTCTCCTCTTTCTTCATTAATCCTTTACGGCATATAGATGCCGAATGTGGCACATTTCGTGATTCTATTCTGGCAAAAGCTAGACAATTTTATTCAGCTCTGAGGGAATTCTAATGATTTGATGATTCTTTTTAACGTCGCGAACTATCAGGAGGCTAGGACGGTGCTCCTTACAGAGAATTTTGTAGTGTGGAATATGATAAACCTTACCCTTGGTCCAACTCGCTAGTGGCTGGTTCGAACTGCCGTCACCTCGACCACCGCCTCAAGTAGCGACGCTAGCCCGCTCAGCCAGAGAGCATCTAGTGATGAAGTGTTTAGAATCTAAGACGAACCTTTTCGGTATGTTTAAGGGTTTTGTTCTGATGAACACCAGAATTTGTTCTTCGGCTTGGAAGAATTTTTTTTTATCGACAAGGAAACTCAATCATATCTTACCAGCGCTGCTATCTTTATTGGAAAAGTAAATTTTCATAAAGATTATCTAAATATAACAACAAGGAAAAGTAAATTAGCATAGTGTATGGATTAGGTTCCACATGGATACATACAACAAAAGCTGTGGATCTAAGCACAGCTTAGCGTCTCCTGGTATAAATCCCTTATTTATTCAATTTCTGTTGTTGATTTTCAAACCATTTACACTATAGAAAGTCGACGCACTTAAGATTCTACAGAACACGCAAAGACAAAACAATTGGTAGTTTCAAAAGAAACTTCTCATGTGGTTTCTTGCAGTCTCCTCCAATATTGTGTTTTTATGATTGCTAATATGTCTAAAAATCAGCTGTAATGTATTCGAAAACGAAGTTTTCTTGGCACCAGTCATGCATCCTAGCCCCTATGTCACCCCACCGTCCTTCGGGTATTGGAGACAACAAGAACTCTGGAATGAGTCGAAAGAACATAAGAACATGAGAATGGAAGGCTGTGAGAGACTATAAGGACTACACAAGAGAGTTCCATACCCACTACCGTCTGTCATCCCTATTCATAAAATGATCTAATCTCTTAGAACAATCCATTGTTTTAGCGCTCACCACATGGTTACTAAGTCCATTCCACTCGTTAACCATTCTTTTGGCAAACCAGTTCTTGTCTATTTCCTTATGCGTTTGTGTGTGTGTGTGTGTGTGTGTGTGTGTGTGTGTGTGTGTGTGTGTGTGTGTGTGTGTTTACCTAGTTGTATTATACGGGAAGGGAGCTATGCTCGTGGTAACCCGTTTTTGTATCTCTCAGCATCAAGTTTTTTCTTAAAATCTTGAATAGTGTTTGGACACACTGTTTCTTTGTCCAATTTGTTCCAAGTATCTATCACTCTAAGTGGGAAGCTATTTTTTTCAGATCTCTTCTGTAATTATCTTTTTTTTTTTCGTGTCCTCTTGTTTTTCCATTGTCCTATTTCAATAAGTCATTCTTATCTAAGATTTCCATTCGTTTCATAATTCTATAGATAGTTAGTAAGTCTCCTCTTTCCCTTCTTTGTTCCAGAGTTGGTCATTCTAATTTGGACAGTCTTTGTTCATATGTCATTTTGGAAAGAGTTGGTGCCAGTTTTGTTGTTGCTCTTTGTATTCTTTCTAACTTCTTTATATTCTTTTTGGTACTGGGTGTCCATAGTGTTGCTGCATACTCGAGTTTTGGTCTTATTAGTGTAGTTAATTTTTTTTTATCATTTCCTCGTCCAAATAGGCAAATGCCACTTTTATTGACCTCAATAAATTATAGGTTTCTCCGACTATTTTATGTGTGTGTGTGTGTGCGTGCGCGCGCGTTTGTGGGGGGCGTGCGCGTGTGAGTGAGAGAGAGGGAGAGAAGTCAACGTCAAGGAGAGAAAAAAAGAGAAAGGAAGAGACAAGGTTGAGAAGAATAAGAGAATGAAAACAGGGAAGAGGTGGAAAGAGAAAGAGAAAAGAAGGTAGAGAGGGAGAATAAGAGAGAAAACTGATAAATAGACAAGGAGAGGGATAGAAGAGAAGGTAGAGGAAACTGAGGGAAATGAGGAGAGAGTGGTGGGGAATGACATAATGAGTAAGAGGGAGTGAGAGAAAGAGCGCACATAAAAAAGGACGAGTGAAAGCGAGAAACACAGTTATATACACAGAGAAAGAGAGAGAGAGGAGTGAAGTGAGCTAAAAAAAATAAAAAAAAATGAGCAAGTGTGGCTAGAATGTTAGTTCCTGTTCCATGTTGTGAGTCTGCAATTCTCTAGTTACACGTTCCAGAAGATGAGAGCCCTATTACAACACGATTTGCATGCTGTATCACTCCACATTGTTCCCGGGAGCCATTTTTCCTTCCACTTTTTGATAAGCAAAACGATGGTGGAGCAGCTATTTGAGAGGCGTATACCTTCCTGATTCCACACCTATTTTCCTTCTCTTATCATCTGCAATTCAACAACACACTGCGTCAGACGATTTTTACAGTAAGTGTTCTAACCACGCCCTGATTGGAACCTCGATCGAATGAAGAGTCGTATCTTGTTATGGCAAACGTCAATCATCTTTATTAAGTGTAGATTCTGAATCACGGGTTGAATGAGATGTTGGAAGAATAAAACTCCGCCTACGCCAAAAGAATGACCTTTAGCTCAATGTATCTTTCTGGCCTTTGATGAAGCACAATGTTCAACAGCTTAAACTGCATCTTCATCCACTCCCACGAACCACATTTGCCAAGTCACTGTGTGTTAATGTGTTTGCATGTGCGTGTGTGGGTATGTGTGTTTGTGTGGATGTATGTATGCGTGTATGTGTGTGTTCGTGTGTGTGTGTGTGTGTGTGTGTGTGTGTGTGTGTGTGTGTGTGTGTGTGTGTGTGTGTGTGTGTGTGAAACGACCTTTAACTACTGTAGGCAAGAACTGGTTTACCAACAGATTGCTTAATGGATAGAATAGACTTAGTAAACAATTGGCTGTTTTAAGAGAAGATGAGATAACTTTATGGACTGGGATGACAGGTAGTAAGGGATATGGAACTGCTTAGTGTAAACCTTAGGGTCTCTTGCAGTCTCCTCCATTTCTATGTATTTATGTTAAGGCAAGGATGAGGAGGTGGGTGGGGACCGTGTTCATAGCTACAGGAGAAGGAATTATCAATATGCCTCGGGTCGCAGCTAGTGTTGTCTTTAACAAGAGCACAAGCCAATCTAAGACGTCGAGGAAAATGATCCACTTTGACAGATTATACTGTTGATATATTTGCTATATACTCTAAAGAACGACTTGTAGTTGAATTGTTAGAGAATATACTGCTTTTACTTCAACCCAAGCTTCCCTAATAACTTTATATTATAAATATATATATATATATATATATATATATATATATATATATAATGTATATGTGTATGTATATATGTATGTATGTATGTATGTATGTATGTATGCATATACTATGTACAGTTATAAAGTTTTTTATATCATCTGGTTTTCTTCAATTCTTCAAATACCTGATTCAATTTCTTCCTTTGTTTCTGCTTATTAAGGCAAGATGATCAAGATCTACGTTGATTTACATAAGATTTGTTTCAAATATTAGATGATAATTCCGTAGTTCTTCTGCGAACCCTCTCCATTCCTTCAATAATTCTAATGAGGTTAGGGAACCAAGTGTGAGCAAAATGAGAATGAAGCAAGGGTGTAAATAGCCTGTTAATTATACGTTAGCTTTTGAAAGCAATGAGCGTATAATTTGATGTTGTGGCTGCCGTTGCCGATACTGAGACCGTTGTTCTTGTTTTTCTTGCTGTTATTCTTTTGTTCTTGGAGCGGTGATAAATAAACACACACGAAAACATAAAACAAACACGCGAAAAATATTCATTAACACGGTAACATGACAAATATGGCGCACGTGTGCTCACATTTTTTCTATTATGTTTGAAAACTAATTCACCGGTCAGTAACTTTGTGGAGTGCTCAGAATGCTTTATAAAAATGAAAATACTAACAATATCTAATGATGAAGTATTAAAAGAAAAATATCAAATAAAACATAAAATTTTGTTTGATCTAATGATATCAAAATTGTTATACCTTTTTTCGCGTTTTTGGTCGCTCAAAGGCTGTAATGTTATCTCCCCACACACACAAACCGAGAATATCTTTGCATTTTCCAATAAAAGACCAACACGTCATCGTGATGTGTGGAGCTTTTCTGACATTATGTAGATAAATAGCCAATAGGGAGATATATTTGGTCAATCGTACTATTGTATTACACACACACGCGCGCGCACACGCACACACACACACACACACACACACACACACACACACACACACACACACACACACACACACACACACACACACACACACACACACACACACACACACACACACACACACACACACACATACACACACACACACACACACACACACACACACACACACACACACACACACACACACACACACACACACACACACACACACACACACACAACTTTGTCTGGTGTGAGGTTCCCTGACTCGCATACTAGAAATATTTTACAATGGCCCGCATACCATTCACTATATTGGCTTTGATGTCTCTTTCTAGCCAACTATACAGACATCAGTTACTTTTATTTTATCGTTTATTGTTGTCTAGCTACTCTTCCGTGGGGCGAGTACATTTGCTGATCCACATCAGTCCGTGTGCTAGTGTCAGATGACATAAATGGATGTTGCTCAAGTGTTGGTTGCCATTAACAACGACTTCTCTCTCTCTCACTCTCTCTCTCTCTCTCTCTCTCTCTCTCTCTCTCTCTCTCTCTCTCTCTCTCTCTCTCTCTCTCTCTCTCTCTCTCTCTCTCTCTCTCTCTCTCTCTCTCTACCCCTCTCTCTCTCTTTTTCTCTGTCTGTCTGTCTCTCTCTCTTTCTTTCTTTCTCTCTCTCTCTCTGTACCCCCTGTCTCTCTCTTTCTCTCTCTCACTCTCTCTCTCTCTCTCTCTCTCTCTCTCTCTCTCTCTCTCTCTCACACACACACACACACACACACACACACACACACACACACACACACACACACACACACACACACACACACACACACACACACACACACACACACACACACACACACAGAGAGAGAGAGAGAGAGAGAGAGAGAGGGTCAGCGAGTATAAGATGGTGGGAAAGATGAGGTTCGAGAGGAGAATGTATGGGAAAAGGGGAAGGGAAAGGAATGTAGAGAGAAGGAGAAGAGTGAGATGGGATGGGAAGCGGATGGGAACCGAGTAAAGGGATGGAGAAGTGAAGAAGATGGGGGAAAGATGAAGTTCGAGAGAAGAATGGAAAGGGGAGGGAAGTGGAGATAGAGTGGAGTAGGGGGAGAGTGAGGAGACAAGAGAGCGAAGAGGGGAGGGGAGGACCAGACCCGTTAGGTTTTACGACGTACACGAAAGACACACAAGTGGCCAGCTGGTGATGGCCCGGCCTTGGCAGCTGGTTTCTCCTGCTAAACCAAACAGCAGAGCAGAGAGAGAGAGAGAGAGAGAGAGAGAGAGAGAGAGAGAGAGAGAGAGAGAGAGAGAGAGACGTGATTCATCGAGGTCTGGTATCGCGTGCTGGACTTGTGATAGACACCTATTATATTCATGGATGAAAGCTGTACGCATGCATGTCTGAATGCATATATGCCTCTATGTGCATTTATGTTTGTGTGTACGAATCCATGTATGTATGCATGCATGTATGTATGCATGTATGTATGTATGCATGTTTGTATGCGTGTATGTATGTATGTATGCATGCATGTATGAATGGATGTATATACGTATGAATGTTTGCATACATGTATGTATGTATGCATGCATGTATGAATGAATATATGTATATACGTATGCATGTTTGCATGCATGTGTATATGTATGTAAGTATGCACGTATGTATGTATGGGTGTGTGTATGTATGAATGCATGTATGCATTTATGTATGGGTGTATGCAGGCATATATGTATGTATGTGTGTACGCATATAACTATGGATACATGTCTGTATGTGTGCATACATGTATATATGTGTAAAACCTTCATTGTTGTATCCAACCGGTAAGAGATTATGGAGAGAAGGGAGGAGTAAGGGCATAAAAGATATCCCCCTACCCTGCTACCTCCCTCCCCATTCATTAAAATCTAACTCCTGTGCGTACTCATCCCCCACCCCCCATTTTGTTGGAGAATAAAGCTAATTAGTGGAGAAGCCCCCTGGAGGTGGTGGAGGTGGCTTGCGAGGGCCTCAGCCTCCAGATCGAAGGGGTGCGGTGGGGGGGGGGGGGAGAGGCAGCAGGGTAGTCGGAGAAGAGACTTTATTTTGGGACCAGGTGCTTTTATGAAGGCCTCTGGTTTGTTTACATATCGTCTTTCTCATTGCACCCCCCCCCCCTCGTGTTTCCTTTATTTTCATCTGTCTCAACATTTTTCATTGGTTTCTTCTTCGTCTCATTCTTCTTCTTCTTTTTTTTTATCATCTTTTTCATGTTCTTCTTCTTCGTCTTCTTCTTCTTCATCTTCAATATATGCTTGTTTTATTCGTCAGTATCTTCGTGTTCTTTCCCGTCTTCATTTTTTTTTCTTTTTTCTTTTATCTTTTCTCCTTTGTCTCTTTCTATTTTTCATGTTCTCCTTTAGTCTTTTTCTCTTTCTCTTTTCTCTCTACTTTTAGTTTTCTTCAATTAATGTCAATTCAGTCCCTTCTCTTAATTTTTTTCTCAAAATTTCCTGTTTTACTTCTTCCTCTTTTTTCCGTTTTTGTCTTTTTTCTGTTTCATCATTTAATACTATTCATTTGGCTCATTTCATTATTTAATTTTTTCTTCTTCCTATTTTCTTTTTTACTCTCTTTTTTTTCTTATTTTGCTCTCTTTTTTCTCCTTCCATTTTTTCTCATTTATCTCAATTTCCTCTTTTTCTTTTCCTTTCTCAATTCTCCCTTTCCTCTTTTTCCTTTGCTTTTCCTTCTCCTTCTACTTTTCCCCTTTTCTCTTTTACCTAATTTTTTCTCCCATTTTCCTTTTTCTCTGTTTCCTCTTTTTCCCCTGAATGCTGTTTCTCATTCCCTCTTTTTACTCCTTTACTCTGTTTCTATGATTCAGGTTAAAGTGTCTGAAAAAAGTTACATTAAATCGAAATGCCCCAAAACAGTAATATATATATATATATATATATATATATATATATATATATATATACATATATATATATATATATTTATATATATGTATATATATGTATATATATATATATATATATATATGTATATGTATATATATATGTGTGTGTGTGTATATATATATATATATATATATATATATATATATATATATAATAGGAAAATAATAATAAATGGACAGTAATGAGAAGAGAAGCTTCCGTAGTGTTTGCTTACTATCTAAGCCTCCGATACCATTGGATTCAAATTAAGTTCTCCTTCGTGTGAAACAGAATAGGTATCAACTACCAAGTGCACTGAATTTTTTTTTATAGATTATTATTCTTTATCTAATATACATACACACACACACATATATATACATATATATATATACATACATACATATATATACATATATATATATACATATATATACATACATATATATATACATATACATATATATATATATATATATATATATATATATATATATACATACATACATATACCAAAGGCTTTTTTCTCCCTTACATGGGAGGTAGCCAAAAAGAAAAAGGCATAGAAACCACTCCCACCCATTCCATCCCCTACATACTCCACTCCCCTCCACCCTCTTCCCTCCCTCACATATTGGCACCTCCTGGATGACGGGTCATCCCTTCATCCTTTCCACTGTCCTGGGTCAGAAGCAGTGTCACAAGACCCAGCACATCCACAGCAAGGCCGCTTCATTAATTCGGTGACCCCCCTCTCCGTCCCTTCATGCAGAAAAGGAGAAGACGGGGAGAAATCCCTTCGGTCTGCGTCAATTTATTTCGCATACATACTCCCTCATTCCCCATCCCCCACCCACTCCCCCTCATGGATCACAGCATCATCCATACACAACCCTTCTCCATTCACCCCTATCTTCTGTCCTCTCCCGTCCTTCCTCAACAGACATTCCTCTCTTTCGTAATGCCCCTTTCACCCCATCCATCCATCTCCTCGTAGGACGCCCCCTCATATTCACTCCTTCCACCTCTGCCTTCCACACCTCTTTTACTAATCTTTCTGTACTCATTCTTTCCATGTGTCCAAACCATTCTAATACTCTTTCATCAACCCTATCTCCCAACTCCCTTTCCACTCCTGTTCTCCTCCTCACCTCCTCATTTCTCACTCTATATAGCCTAGTAACCCCTATCGTACTTCTTAGACACCTCATCTCAAACACATTCAAACTCCTCTCTTCCTCTCTTATGGTCCATGTTTCTGCCCCGTACAGTGCAGGAGGTGCCAAGATAGGAGGGAGGGAGGAGGGTGGAGGGGAGTGGAATATATGGGAAATGAAATGGGTGGGAGTGATTTCTATGCCTTTTTCTTTTTGGCTACCCCCCGTGTAAGGGGGAAAAAGCCTTTGGTGTATGTATGTATGTACAGTGCTGTCGGCACAATCACTCCTTCATATAACCTACTCTTAGCATCCATTCCCAAATTACCCTTTTTAATCCACCAAGACATTTACTCGCTTCTCTCAATCTACATTCTACCTCCACCCCCACCCTTTCCTCTCACATTTGCACCGAAGTATCTAAAACTATCCACTTCCTCCAATCTCTCTCCCTTAATACTCACTTCCAGCCTGCTGCCACTCTCTCCCCTTGTACATCTCATCACCTTACTTTTGCCCACATTTATCTTCAGCTCCCTTCTTTCACACACCTTCTCAAACTCTGTCACTAACTTCCTCAATCCATCCTCTGATCCTGCTACAAGCGCAGTGTCGGCAGCAAACAACAACTGGCTTATCTCCCACTTTTCTGCATTTTCTTTAACCATCTCCAACCCATGACCCACCACCCTTGCATTCACCTCTCGCACCACCCCATCCATGTACATATTGAACAGCCAGGGTGACATAACACATCCCTGACAGAGTTCCACCTTTACCTCAAACCATTCACTCTCTCCATTTCTAATCCTAACACAAGCTCTACTACTCTCGTAAAAACTCTTGATTGCTTATAATAGCTCTCCTCCTATCCCATATATCTGCAATACCTCCCACAGTGCCTTCCTGTCTACCCTGTCGTAAGCCTTTTCCAAATCTATAAAACCCCCAAAAACATCCTTACCTTATACTGTATATATATATATATATATATATATATATATATATATATATATATATATATATATATATATATAATATATATATATATAATGTATATATGGTATGTGATATATACATATATAGTCCTTTTACAAGAATGCTGAATCCCTCCCAAACTGAGAGGGATCCATCATTCTTGCAAAAGGACTACACAAGAAACAACGGAAAATAATTGAATCTCTTTACATTGCCAACTACAAAAACACAAACAAGAGATCTGGTGACTTGAAATGGACAAAATCCACCGCGACACTTGCCCTCCAAGAATGGCTTCCCAAAAATCTTTTCTCGCCGCTTTTGCCTACCCTTTCCAGCATTCTTCCTTTACTTTGACGATTCGTCTTATATTTCATTTCACGTGCTACCAAATCACGTATCCTCCATTGTTTCTACTGTGTTCCTTCACAACTTAATATTTTCATCATTATGATTATTATTTTTCTTCTCTTTTTATTATTATTATTATCATTATCATTATCACCATTATATCATTAATATTATTAATCATTATTTATTTTCAATATTATTATTATTATTATTATTATTATCATTATTATTATTATTTATTATTATTATTACTATTATTATTATTATTATTATTATTATTATCATTATTATTATTATTATTATTATTATTATTATTATTATTATTATCATTATTATTATTATTATTATTATTATTATCATTATTATCATTATTATTATTATAATTATTATTATTATTATTATTATTATTATTATCATAATTATCATTATTATTATTATTATTATTATCATTATTATTATTATTATTATTATTATTAATATTATTATTATTATTATTATCATTATTATTATTATTATTATTATTATCATTATTACTGTTATCACTACTATTATTATTGTCATTGTTATTATTAATGTTATCATTATTACCATTACTCTTATTGCTAGCATTATCATTATTTTTACTCATTATTTGTTACAATGAATATGTAATGTTCACACTTGTCGCCAACTATGGTAACATGGAGAGGTAGTGAGGTCCACCTCATGTATAA
Source organism: Oratosquilla oratoria (assembly GCF_046742065.1). NCBI lineage: Eukaryota > Metazoa > Arthropoda > Malacostraca > Stomatopoda > Squillidae > Oratosquilla > Oratosquilla oratoria. Next base: position 79,896,712 of record NC_134777.1, read on the forward strand.
AAAGCCCACAGTTCATTTGTGCACCATTCCTTTGAAAAAGCATACCTGCGAGACTAGTCAGAAATAAACTCCCGTGTTTCCTACTTCACTTACGTCCTGTCAGAATGTCTCAACATATATATATAGACGGTATACATATATATATATATATATATATATATATATATATATATAAATATATATATATATATATATATATATATATATATATATATATATATGCTTATCCAATGTAGCTATAAAATCCGAGATTCTTTTGCCGCATGCAACCCATGCCTTGGTTTAGTTGTCGCCAGTGGATTTCCATCAGATCATTGAGGGCCCTCTTACTCAAAGGTTCGGTCCGAAATTTTCGGCGTCCATCAAGTTTCAGTCTCATGTAGAACTTTAAGCAAGTCAAACAAGTCATGTCAGGCACCAAAACTTTGGCGCCGACGTCTTGATTAATCAACAAGTTTGACCCGGAAAGGCAAAGTGCCGCCGCGCGCTCTGGCCAGTCGTCGCCGAGAGTAGAGTTGGCGAATTGAGAGCCCCTGTGTACACGGCGATATTTTTTGTTCTTATATACATTAACACCTTACACACCATACACCCACCACCCTTCAACCATTGCACATCATCCAACACACACATGTCCCTTTTGTCTTAGCTCTTGGGGATCAATGGCCATCTCTTACCCCCTCCCCCGTTTGTTGTCCCTTTTATCTTAGCTTCTTGTGGATGAAGGACCGTCCCTATCCTCCGCCCACTGCTTGTGCCAAAAGTAATGCAGGAAGACACAGTGAAGGTGGAAATTGAAATAAAAGGTCAGCAGGCCAAATATATCGCTTAGAACAATTATCTATGGGTAGTATAATGTGACAAAAGGAAAAGAGGAAAGAAGAGTAAAGAAGAGAGATAAAAAAGAGAGGAAGTAAAAAGGGATAAAGAACAAAAATAGGAAAAAGAGGTGGCAACATCACCCAGAAGGGGAAATGAAGATGCTGAGGGAAGAAGAAGAAGAAGAAGAAGAAGATGAAGAAGAAGAAGGAGAAGAAGAAGAAGAAGAGCGGGAGGAGGTGGAGTAGGAAGAAGAAAGAGGAGGAGGAGGACAACAAGCAAATGAGCAAAATGAGAAATAAAATGGACACATGGAAGAGGTGGAGAAGGTAGTGAGAGGATCTGAAGAAGAAGAGAAAGAGAAGAAGGACAAGTAAAGGAAGGAGAAGAGGAGACCGAAGAAGGACATGTGGCAAAGTTGAAGGGTGTGAGAGCATTTCATTAAAGTTTTGATTTTGCTTTTAACGTTAAGCCAATATTTAATCGCATTAAAACGTTGCCCATCGTAATGAATGGTTGCTATGGACGTGCTCTAGCAAACACGACCATAAACACGAAAAATTCGAAAAAGTGATCAAAAGCGAATGTAGCTATGATGGTGATGGCCCCAGGGAGTTTTAATCATGGTGACGGTGCGGTGTTCATTAATGTGGTGATGTTAATAATGTTCATGATCGTGATAAGTATAGTGATGATCATAGTGATGTCGATCATGGCTTGATAGTGATTAGATCAGCGGAATAATGTTAAGGATAATGGTGATGGTGATTTGATGGTGATCATGGTGATGGACAAAGTGATAGGGATAGGATAGTAACGAAAATGATGATGTATTGGTGATAGTGGTCATAATGATGATGACGATGGCAATAATCGTTACAGTAATGATAATGATAATGGTGATGAGTTGTAATGATGATATCAGTAGATGTGATGGTGAAAATAACAGTGAAGATAATAATAGATATGTCAGTGTAATTCTCTTACCCTTGCCTTATCGCTATTTCCTTCGTGTATTTGTCCATGAAAAGTGAAACAACAGTCTTCTCTCCAATACTATTGTATTATTTTACCAGCGTATGTAGAAGGGAAATGTCTCTTTCATTGTTGCAGATGTTTTCATCGTCTTTTTTTTATATAGATTGGACAAACTGTTTCACTACCCACCTCAGTGTTCAGGTAATTTTGCTGATTCCTACGTTACATTTATGATCGTTGTTAGCCATGTTGTTTTATGCCATCAGGAAATTTTATCCTTTTTTTTTTTTCTTTTTAGGTATTTCATTCCCAATGGGTGCATCTCCGTTTCCTATTTTCTTTGATGCGTCCTTTACATATCGTATTCATCATGTTGTTCGTTTTATTTCTTTTGTATTTCTTCCAAGTCATTTCCTGCAGTGTTGTTCTTCAGTGTCTTCTGCATTTAATGGGTTTTGGAAAATACTCTCGTCATCTCTCAGTTATTTCTTCTAGTCTTGTAAGAATGGTTGTTTCTGTTTCATCTTTGATTGCTTGTGTTGTCTCATCACTTTCCTTTCTGTGGTTCTTCTCCATAATGTGAATGAACTTTTATAGCGAGCAAAAGTCTTGCGCAGCAGGATTTGTTAATGTCACCCCTTCACTTGTGACAATATATGTATATATTTTTTAATGTGTTTTGTAAATAATATTCCTTTTCAGCAATGGTTTTGTAGATAATCACTCAAGTAATGTCATATCACACACATAAATTTTGTTACCGATTTCTCTAGCCAGTTTCTGTACATAACTATGATCAGATTAATTCTTCAGAGTAAGAAAAAAAAATTGTTTCCTTTAACTCGTGACCAGCTATCACTGGTTACAACTTCTTCGTTTCCTTCATGTCTTGTCTTTCATGTCATGTCTTCCCCGATTCTTTCCCATTCTTCTACTTTTGATTTTTTCTTTAATAAATCTGCATTTATTTCTGGATTATACATGTGTATTTTTTTCTAATTTTCATTCTTTAACCTAAAACTATCATACAATTTTTTACCTGTCTCCTCTGTCTCTTTTGTTTAGCATTAGTTTTCTTTCTTTTTACCTGGATATTCAACTTTGATTATTTCCAGCCTTTTCTTTTTCTTTTACGGCCGTAGCTGTAGCTTCTGTCTTCTGTAGTTCTGTAGCCAGGGCAAGAAGCGGTCATCAGTAACCTTTGGAGAGCAAAACCTGAGCTTAGTTGAGAGCCTCTTTTCATTCTCTTCCACAGGCGTGGAAGAAAAACGAGCCTGATTTTTTTTATTTTATTTATAGTATATAATCTAAACTTACGTAAACTTTCGTCTAACGTAATTATGTCCATCCAATTTGTAAAGACTATTGTATTAAACGCCTGATTTATCTCAGTAATGTTTTTAAGTTTGACAAATTACTGTATCAGCAACACGCTATTTAAACCTTCAAGTCATTTGGCTGCATCTTACGACTTATAGACGTATTCTAGCTGCCTCTGAGTGATTTTATTCATACAAAAACTCAAATGAAAAAGAAAACATCGGCAACAAAATATTAACAGTCACACTTTACACTTTGTTTTCTACCTAATACACAACGACTTTATTCAGTCTAAGACACAGAGCTATCGAGAACAGGAGACCTCTTTATCTCTGTCGGAATCTTTTTCAATACCAAATAACTTTATTAGATACGAAATGGTTTCCAAAGATGATGAGTTAAACCTGAAGTTAATGAACTAAGAACTAACTACTTTTCTATTTCGCGTGTGAATGAAATAGAAATTCCAAGTATGGGCTCACCCCCTCAGCACGAGATCCTTCGTCAAACCGAATTAAATCATCGGGCACCCCTCTGCAACCCTCACCCCCCGAAAATAGCCTCAAATGCGCCTTCGTAGGAAAATGATCAATTGGAAGAGCCTAAACCCCCTTTACACGAAGTCCTCTCTTAATCTGAACAGTTTTTCTTCTGCTGTCGGTTAAAACAATTTCTGAGCAGGCGCAGGTGCCAGAATGTCCACAAGGATAGAAACGCTGGTAAAGTGCAGTCCATAACAACCATGTATGGGTGTCATCGTCGCGGAGGGGTAAGGTGAGGCAGTCTCAAACCAGCCTCAAACCAGCCTCGACCCAGTCTCGATCCAGCCTCAAACCAGCTTCAAACCAGCCTCGACCCAGCCTTAACCCACTCTCAAACCAAACTCAACCCAGCTTCAAACCAGCCTCGATCCAGCCTTAACTCAGCCTCATACCAGCCTCAATCAAACCAGCCTCAAACCAGCCTCGACCCAGCCTCAACTAAGCCTCAAACCAGCCTAAGCCCAGCCTCAACCGAATCTCGACCCAGCCTTAAACCATCCTCAAACCAGACTCAAATCATCACGAACCCAGCCTCAAGCCTTAGAAGCTTCTAAGCTGAAAGCAATGGTCTTGCTCTAACGAGAGTAAAATCTGTAAAGGTGTGATGTTAAAACAGAAGACCTATATACTAAAGAGACAAGTAAATCTATACACTTAAAAAGTTAACTGAGATATGATTTCATGTTCCCATTCATCCTGTGGTATCAAGTAGAAAGGCTGGAACATAGAGTATCACGATTTTGCATTTTCCAGCCAAAATGCTA
>NC_134777.1:79903634-79908634 GCF_046742065.1 Oratosquilla oratoria
TTTGGAGAACAATGGAGAGCATGTGCAAAAAAAAAAAAAAATGTGAAGGCCTAAAGAGATACTTCAACTTCATTACTTCTAAATTTGGATAATGACTATATCACTATAATATACTGTATCCACTCAACTTTGGGGCCTAGATGATTGTTATTCATTTCATTCAACATTGTGTAATATATTTCATAGGTTCCATTGGAATTCAGCCCACATGGGATTCAGCCCAGAGGGATTTAGCCTAACCTAACCCAACTAACTCATTATTTTTAGTGAATTTAAAAGTGGACTGAATCCTGTGTGGGCTGAATTCTAAGCCCACCTATTTCATAACCTGTTAATTATTTCCAAATAATTTAGTGGCTTGTGTGAATATGATCATTATCTAAAAAATAACTACTGTACTCAAAAGTAGCCTAAATCACACTGTATTCATTCATTTAGTTATTCATTTATGAATTATGCAATATGCTAAAAAAAATTATTTCCATTTCAGAATCTATATCAACAGCTTCAATCCCTTCATTATCGGCTCCACTTGAATTATCTGCAAACCTGACTGCACCATTAAAAAGGTCACTATTAGACTCCTCCACAGGCGCCACTTCTGCTAAATCATTTTCATTTAAAAGAAAGTCATCAACATCTCTGGACAGATTTATCATAAAAACTTCAGCCTCTCAAAAGTGAAATCTCGACAAAGAAGTTGCAAGAACTATATTTGCTACAAATTCACCATTTCGTCTTGTTCAGCATTCTCAGTTTCTCAAGATGGTTCGGAGCCTGAGGCCAGGTTATATTCCTCCATCCAGAAAAGATATTGCTGATAAGTACTTGGATCTTGTGTATAAAAAAGGAATATAAAAAGTGTGCAGATGACCTGAATAATGAAACTGTATGTCTTTCAATTGATGGGTGGTCTAACATCCATAATGAGTCCATAATATGTGTCATTCTAACAACATCCACTGGTCAGATTTATTTAGTTGACACAATAGACACATCAAGGAAACCTCACACTGCTGAATATCTTCTACAACTTGTACAAAATTCGATCAAGAAGGCTGGACAAGATTTTGGTTGTCACATTGGAAGTGTTGTGACAGACAATGCAGCAAATGTCACCAAGATGAGAAAACTCTTGGAGGAATCGAGTGAACCTGAGCATACCGTCCTCACATACGGCTTATACCGTTCCTTGTTTACTTGTGGCAAGTCTATATAACACTGCTCCTTATTATGATATACTAAAAATGTCCTTTAGCAATCAGATAGCAATCCCACAATATTTAAAATCTATATAAAAAAAAAACTATTTCAATCAAATAAATCTGATTTAAATAAAATAAAATAAAAATCAATTTTTTATATTAAAAAAAAAAAAAAAAAATCGCCAACCCTGGTGTCCACTAACCTCATACAATAATACCTGTTAAGTCCGGCTAAAATTGGCATTTCAAAACAACACTGCCTTAAAAATAGTTTCTTATTTCACTATAAAAGTTTATATTAACTTATATTGGATTGAATAAGTCAATAGTTGATATATTTGTCCTATATATAATTTTAGGTTTCTAGTTTTGATATATTTGTCCAATATAAAATGTTAGGTTACAAAGAAAGCAATGTCCTCCGCTAGCGGACCCAGGGATCTAGGTACGCACGTCCTGTGTAATAGTAGTCCTTGATATATGTGTATATATATATATATATATATATATATATATATATATATATATATATATATATATATATATATATATATATATATATATATGACGTAAGCGGAATAGGAAACACAGGAGTCTTAGTCTTGAGTTTATTCCAGACTAGTTTCGCAGGTGTGCTTTATCAAAGCGAAACTAGTCAGGAATAAACTCAAGACTAACTCCTGTGTTTCCTGCTCCGCTTATGTCAACCTGTCAGAATGTCTCAAGATATATATATATATATATATATATATATATATATATATATATATATATATATATACATACATACATATACCAAGGCTTTTTCCCCCTTACAAGGGGGATAGCCAAAAAGAAAAAGGCATAAAATCATTCCCACCCATTCCATCCCTGAATACACTCCACACCCCTCCACCCTCCCTCTTATCTTAGCACCTCCTGAATGACGGGTCATCCCTGCACCTTGTCCACTGCCCTGGGTCAGAAGCAGTGTCGCAAGTCACAGCACATCCACAGCAAGGCCGCTTCATTAAATCGGCGACCCTCCCTCTCCGTCCCCCCATTGCATAAAATGAGAGGACGGGGAGAAATCCCTTCGGGCTGCGTCAAATTTTGCTCACACATACTACCTCACCCCCCATCCACCCACCCATTCCACCTCATGCTATCACATCATCATCCATATACAACCATTCTCCATTCACCCCTGTCTTCTGTCCTCTCCCGTCCTTCCTCAACTGACATTCCCCTCTTCCCCAAAGCCCGCTTCACCCCATCCATCCACCTCATCCTAGGACGTCCCCTCATGTTCACTCCCTCCACATCTGCCTTCCACACCTCTTTTACTAGTCTTTCTTCACTCATTCTTTCCATGTGTCCAAACCATCCTAATATTCTTTCATCAACCCTATCTCCCAGCTCCTTTTCCACCCCTGTTCTCCTCCTCACCTCCTCATTTCTCACTCTATCTAGCCTAGTAACCCCCATCATACTTCTCAGACACCTCATCTCAAACATATTCAAACTCCTTCTCTCTTCTTCTCTTATGTTCCATGTTTCTGCCCCAAGGCATTTACTCGCTTCTCTCAATCTACATTCTACCTCCACTTTCACTCCACCTTTCCCTGCCACATTTGCACCCAAGTATCTAAAACTATCCACTTCCTCCAGTCGCTCTCCTTTAATGCTCACTTCCAGTCTACTGCCACTTTCACCCCTTGTACATCTCATCACCTTAGTTTTACCCACATATATCTTTAGCTTTCTTCTATCACATACTCTCCCAAACTCTGCCACCAGCTTCCTCAATCCCTCCTCCGATCCTGCCACAAGCGCAGTGTCGTCCGCAAACAACAGCTGGGGTCTCATAGGAACGAAGAAAGTAAAGATTGGAAAGGAGAGGGAGAGAGAAAAAGAGAGAGAGAGAAGGTGGGGAGAGGAAGGAAGAAAGGGCTGCAGAGAGGAAGGGACGAGTCGACTGTGTAGAGGAGGAAACTAATGGAGAGGTCATAGGGCAAGAAGAGACGATAATGGGCAGTGCTGGCCGGACAAAAGGATACACTTCCTCTCAAGAACATATGAAGAGACCTTCCAAAGGCTATCAACTTCCACAAACCTCTTTTGTCCATTCGAAGGAGTCGGTTTTCGTGCCCTTTGTCTTAGTTCCTCATGCAGTCTAAGAAGTGGATCTCTTTCTTATGGTTTAATTTTTCTATTGTTTCTGGCTCATTGGATATCGTCTCTGGGAAGAAAACAAGAATGAAGGAGACTGCAAGAGACCACAAGGCCTACACTAGACAGTTTCATATCCCTTACCACCTGTCATCCCTATCCACAAAGTCATCTAATCTTCTCCTAAAACAACCAATAGTTTCAGAGCTCACTACATGTATACCAAGTTTATTCCTTTCGTCAGACATCTTGTTGGTAAACCAGTTCTTGCTTATATCTTCCTTAAACAGAAATTCGTCCAATTTAAACCCATTTCTACGAGTGACAACTGAGTTTACTTTCAACCTCTTTCGTAGCGAGTTTGAAATCTCCTCTCTTCACGCCAGGTTATTCTCTTCATCTGCGTGGTATCTGGAGAGAAAATAGCCCATCGTGGCGAGCCCTTCCACCCTCTCTTCCCGACGTCACTTTTCCCTCATTGTTTGACCTCCACCAGGCCATTATATTGGTTTACGTAGACATAATCATATTTACCCCATGCTGCTAGTGCGTAGCATCGGATCTGGAGGTGGAGGTGGAGTGGAGGTGGAGGGCAGAGGTGAAGGTGAAGGTGGATATAGTGTGTTTTTCTTCTATTCTTATTTCTCGTACATGCTCATGCTCTTGTTTTCATCTTTGTTTCTATCTACCTCTTCCTCATCCTCCACCTCCTCTCCTCTCGACCCCCCCTCCTCTTTCACCATTTTTTCCCTTTCCTTGACTTCCCCTCACTCCTTTCCCTTTTGCCCCCTCAATTTCTTTCTCCTGCTCCTTCTCCTCCTCTGTCTCCTTCTTCGCCTTCCTCTCATTCTCCACCCTACTTCTCTTCCTCCCAACATTTCTCATGTTGTAATCCCCTCTTCCTCTTTCACTTTTTTTTTCCTTCTGCTTATCTTCCCCCGTGCTCCTTTACCCCTTATCATCTCTTCTTTTACCTCCTTCACCCTCTCATTCTCCATCCTGCTTCTCTTCTTTCTGGCATTTCTGTAACTCGATCCGCTAAAAGACTTTTGTCGATTTCCGAACCTTCTCTCCCGTCGAGGTCTTCGGCGAGCTTGTCCACAGAGGGGTCTCATGTTACGGAGACTCAGCCTAGGGATTACACATGAGCGTGGTGGGTGGAGGGGAGTTAAAGGGAGTTCTTAGATGAAGGAAACACGGTAGAAGGAGGTGGGGACGGTAACAGGAACACAAGAATGGAAGAGACTACATGAAACCACAAGTTCCATGTCCCTTACCAACTGTCATCCCCATCTACAAATTTATCTAATCTAACTATTAAAAATAAACGCTTTCGAAACCGTGCCCAGATGACGATTCAAGTTTGTGTGGACGTGCCCGGTATAAGGGATTTTTCATGTGCGGTTGTACCCCAATCGTGGTCAAGGTTGGACGTTGGACACAATGCCTCTGCCCGTAGCAGCTCGGTTGAAAAGAGGTAATATGCATTATTGGAAGTGGGTTGCGGATGAAAAGAAAATCAGTAAAATGGAGATCAATATGTTAGCGTCTTTAAAAGGTTTGTTACGGAAAGAGCACCCTGAAAATTTTCCTTCTTTTTACGATGAAAAGGTTAAAGAACCCCGTGATAGTGAAGCCGCCATG
>NC_134777.1:79911134-79928634 GCF_046742065.1 Oratosquilla oratoria
GTATAGTTTGGGTGTACAGTTGCCTGCATTTATCCTGTAAGTATTGTAGTGAATAGTGTCTTCTAGTGACCTATGAGAGGTGGGCTTGCTCTTAAATGAGTACCAACAAACACTATAAAAGGTGTTTCAACAACTTACCCCTTCTCCTAGGAGAAATGAGGAGAAAACACGAGTGAGGGGAAAATATTATCCAAAATTTCATGTACTCAATTTTGAACCCGCCTTCAATATTCGGGGTAGGATTCTAAGAGAGACACGGTTAGGCAGGTGGTCTATGTCCACGTTGGGCCGTCAAGTGTTAGGGTGGTAGTCAGCCCACGTTTGGGCAGTCAGTTAGGTTGGTTGAAGGCATACTCTGGTGAAGATAGAGTTGGTTTTATTAACTATGAAAAATTGAGTTAACAGTGAAATTTTGGGCGCCAGTGGGGGGTAGGAGGAATGAGGAACGAGAAAGCATTGGGAAGCGACGACTGTATTTCAAGTCGTGTCTCCGGTGATCTGTTTGAGGGGATCAAAGGGAGGGGAGGCGAGAAAGCAAGGAGTAGCAAGCTATGCATCTTCGGCGTCCGTTCCGCTACTTATATACACGGGCAGGTCGTGGCCCGTGCTCCTAATTGCCGTGAGGTCAAGTGTGAGGCGAGGGAGTCGGATCCAAAACGTTCAGACGCCGGTGATTCACGAAGACAGGTGTGCGTTCCTCAATGACCCAGTTGTTCACACCTCACGTGGCCAGTCGAGGTGGAGGCCAGCCATGGCGGGCCGATGCTAGTATTGCACGTGAACTTCATAAAGAAGGCTTTGTCCCACCCATGGGCCACAAGGAAGTTCTGGGTCGCGTTGCAGCTGGGCAGAGCGAGCGTGTCCCATGGGGCCACTTGGGGGTCAGCTAGGCCGTGAGGCGCCGAGAAGAGGTGAGGCGAAGGAGGCGAGGACCGGTGGTGACGACTACTCCTAACAGACACAAACAAATCAGGATCGAACTCCATTTCTTACGTTAGTCAAAGCAATTATAAAATCTTCCCCGGTGTTCTGGAACCGTTGTTTAACACTATCCTTTAGTATCACCTTCAGGTGTTCACGTCATTATCTTTATATGAAATTCTGCTGTATCCGTCACTCCCTCGTCAGAGAAAATTTTACATTGTTAGGGATGACTTTAACTTTAAATCGCGACTTGTTTCCAGAGATATCTCACCTTGTTTACCTTCACAAGAGTCTAAGTCGCCAGTGCGCTGGTGCATGTGGGCTCAATCTTGCAGAAATATGATCTTCGTAGAAATGGAATGATATGGATGGTCGGCACAATGTCGCGGAAATATTTGCCGTCCCAGGATTGTCCATAATCTCAGATGACCTTTATTGTCCTTTTCGATGTGAACATCAAGAAGACGTCAAAACATTGTGCTGTCTCCGATTTCTCTTGAGTTTTGAGTTGTTGTGGAATATCATCATTGCGATGATCCCAAATTCAGTCATTCTGGATGCTGGGAACTCGAGCACTTGTAAATCTCTAAAAGGGCCAGGAAAGGAAAATCATTATCAGAGGTCTACTCCTTCAAAAAACTCACAAAATCGATTTCGACTTGCATGTCCATTAGCAAGTGATCAACCATCTTGAGGTACACAAAAAATCCAAGTTAAAAAAAAGAGCATGAATTTCCGAATTGTTTCTTTGAATTGTTATAAATTTCATTATTCTTGTTTATATGTGTCAATTTTTTACTAACTATGAACATTTCGCGCGGTGACCAAATGTCGTATATCTTAATCTTTAATCAAGTATAACCAAATATTTGGATAACATCACAACTAAGCAGATACATATTTTATGATTAACAATCTGCTGAAACCATTTTTGGTTTTAGTGTATCGAGAGCAAGATTTTGAAAGAGACAAACGCTTGCAAGACATTTCTGGGCCAAAAGAAAAGGAATCTTATCGCTACACCTCAAACAACGACTAGAATAAATGGAATTCCTTTGTCAGCAGTGCTTGACCGAAAGTGGGTCAAGTTGGTTGGGTGAGCGTACGTTTCAGGAGCGACTGAAAGGACGGATGCTTCTGTTTGCCATTATTTGCTTATTCATGTGCTCCTTAATCTATATAATTATTTTTTGAGTGATTCACTGGTAAAATGAATTATTGATTAATTGATTGATTGATTCTTTGGTTGATTGATTAAATAACACCTGTCATCCCTATCCATAAACTTACGTAATCTTCTCTTAAAAAATAAATAAATAAAAACTATTTTAGGACTCACTATATGGTTATTGAGTCTGTTTCCTTTGTTAACCACACTGTTAGTATATCAATCCTTGCCTACTTCTTTCTTGAACCCAAATTTGTCCAATTTAAATGCCGTCTGGTTATCATTGTTCTTGTCAGTATGCCTTTCAAAGTATCTCGAGTGCGATGACCAAACTTTTCCTTAATTTGTTTGTTCTGTTTTACTCAGCTTAGGATCGACTACGGGAAAGAAAGAGATGTCATTTTGTACCGACTCGACTCCTAAATTGAACGAAATCGGCTGATATTTGCTGAAACAATTTTCCAAGATATTTCTCACTGTATCAGTGATATTAGATCTATATCCCGTTGTCTTCTGGAAGAACAATATTTATGACAGTTACGAGGATGGATTCTGATGTTAATCTTTGAAGAAATCTAAATCTAAATCTCAAACATCCGAGACACTGAGCTTACAATCGATTATCCTGAATTTCAGAGACCTTCAGTTGAACCTTAGTGGTGTAGCTGGGGGGGGCTACGGAAGGAAGAAAAGAGTTTAGTGAGTTCTTGTCCTTTATTGGTAAGGTTAGACCTGAACTGCCTTCACATTTGGCCCGAAGCCGTATATGTGTGTGTGTATATATATATATATATATATATATATATATATATATATATATATATATATATATATGGATCCATATAAATATATATATATATATATATATATATATATATATATATATCTGAATACAATCGACATTGACGGCGCATGTCAATCAAATAATTCCGACAGTTACCCCCGGAATCGCAAGGCAACGCGCAAGGCCTCTGTTCGATTCTGGAGGCGACTGTCGGAATTATATATATATATATATATATATATATATATATATGTATATATATATATATATATATATATATATATATATATATATATATATATATATATATATACCGCGTGAATAAGCACCCGAGGTGCATAATTATCCCGAATTGCATTGGGTTGGGTCAGCGTCGGGTCATGCTGACCAGGCAGGTATACAGAGAGCGGCGCGTCCTTTCTGATATATGCTGCGTGCTCAACAGAATGCTCGCCACGTGGTTTGTGCAGTGGAATAAGCGTGCAGAGTAGTAACAGAGTTGTGATTGGAGAGGTATGATATTGGGAGTGTTGTGAGGGGAGTTTGGCAAGTTGGAAAGGTGTTGGCAGCTATGAAAATGACTCTTCATTTGATGAAAGCGGGCGCTAGTAAAGGGGAGATATTTTTGGCAGCAACGAACGCTAACTGAAAGGGCGCTGGGAACAAACAGCATATGGTCATTTAAAAAATTATCCTTTTCATTCGTGCATGTATTCATTGCAAGTGCAGAATAACTGAAGAAAAAAAGAAAACCTGACGTTTGTATTTTTTTCTGTATATTACAATTAAGTAAAAACATTATTAAATTCGCGCACATATGCACACACACACACGCACATATACACACATGCATGTATAATTTACATACATACATACATAAATAGATACACATATATACATATGTACATGCATATATACATACGTACGTACATACGTATGTGCATACATACATGCATACTTACATACATACATACATACATACATACATACATACATCGTACATACACACAAACATACATACACATGTCCTGCACACGCGTATGGGCCCCAAGAGTTACAGTATAGTAGACTGAGGCTTTCCTCCTCCTCCACCATATCTTCGAAAGGGAAAAGGATATCCAATTGTGTCAAATCCCCTGGAGGCCCTCTTACTCGAAATTGCTCGTGAGAAGGGGGGCACGCGCATGACGACATCTTCAAGAGGAGGTAAAAGGAGAAAACAAACACTAGCTGCCTCTCGAACATTTCCCTTCTTGGCACACGCTCGCGTATCCTTAAAGCACACGCTCGCGTATCCTTAAAGCACACGCACACATAGACACATTCGCATACACATATGCACACAGACACACACACAGACACACACACACACACACACACACACACACACACAGACACACGCACAGACACACACACACACACACATAAACACACACACACACACACACACACACACACACACACACACACACACACACACACACACACACACACACACACACACACACACACACACACACACACACACACACACACACACACACACACACACACACACACTCACACTCACACTCCAGCATTCCCCATTCTCTTTTCTCCTAGTCTGTGTTCCAACCATCGTCATTTCCCTCGTCCATTTTTCCAGGTTTTTCTTTTCTCATTTCTTCTTCCTATTGGAAATAATCATCATTACGATTACCTCTATTCTCATTTTTTTCTCTAATTTGTTTATTTTCCTCTTTATCCATCTTCAATTCCATGACAACAAAAAGAACCATTGGTCAAGCAAGTGGCAGTCATCAACAGTAGTTAGGATCGACGCCAGGTGACCTATTTGAGAACTAGAGACATAGAGGGGAACATATAATTGTACTTTTAGATCCATGACAACATCGATTCGGTTTAACGTTGTGAGCTCCCTCTATCAGGAGGCTAGAACGACGTCCTTTATATAGGATTTGGGGCGTGGAATTTAATGAAACATTCCCCCTTGGTCCAACACGATAGCGGCAGGGTTCGAATTGCCGTTACCTCACCTCCGCCGCAAATAGAGTGAGCATCCATAATAACAGAGGAGAAAAGAACTAAGATGGTTTCGACGAGAGCTGAGTCCCGTGAGTAAGCTGCTTATGAACTCATGCAATTAAGTAAAACAGCATTAAGCAAAAAAGAAAAGAAAAATAATTGTTGGAGAGCCATTAAAAGGGGAAAGTAAAATCGACGTTTGTGTAACCATCAAGGTGTTTATGATGTCTCCTAAGCATTGTAAAACTTCTTAAGAGAAAGAGAGTAAAAGTTGATTTTTTACCAACAATACTCGAGCCAGACCAAGCGTGATGCAGATCATGTTTTTACGGTTCAAACACAAACAACAAATCCATGTGATATATCACTTATTCATCGTTTTTAATATAGTGATGTATCTGTTCCATTGTTTATTTCTGAATACAGCCTCTATACGTACTAAATATTTTGTCAAGTTTTCTCACTAATCTTTTGTCATTAATCGTAATAATAATGAAGGAGGAGTAGGAGAAAGAGGATGGTGATGATAAGGAAGAGGAAGAAGAGGGAGAGGAGGAGTAAAAGAAAAAGAGGGGGAAGCGAAAAAGAAGGGGAGAAGGAAGAGGAAAAAGAGGAGGAGGAGTAGAAGAAAGAAAAGGATGATGATGAGGAGGAAGAACAGAAGGAGGAGCAGGGAAAAGAGGAGAAGGAGGGGAACAAGGAGGAGGAGGAGCAGCAAGAAGAGGAGGAGTTGGAATAAGAAGAAGAGGAGTAGGTGCAGTGAGACAAATGACCCTTCTTTGGTTTGGTCACTGCATAAGCGTGATATGAGCGTCTTTCGGCTACGCTTAATGTATTAAACCCATCAAGCGAAACTAGAGGGAGGCTTTTGCCTTAAACATACACGACCCATCCCAAGGGTAAACACCCATCACTCCCAAACGTTCCACCCCACGCCGTACCCGCAACACATAAGAAAAGAAGAATGGAGGGGAAACTGCAAGATACCATAAGGCCCACACTAAGCAGTTCTATGTTCCTTACGATCCATCATCCCTATCCATAAAGTTATATTATCTTCTCTTAAAACAACCAACTGTTTCAGCGCTCCTTATATGGTTACTGAATACATGGGTGCTCAGCTATCCTTATTTTCTTCGCTCACAGATGGTGGACTACGAGGGAGCCCGGGGAGGAATCACCGTGGCCACAGAGGCGGGGCGCAACACGGTCAGCCACCTGATGATCAGCGGCGCCCTCAGCAAGGACTCCGGCAAGTACACCTGTCGCCCCTCCAACGGCGGCGACGCCTCCGTCAGGGTCCACGTCCTCAACGGTGAGTGGAAAAGAGAGATCGAGAGAGGGCGAGACTCGTTTGTGTTTATTTCATAATAACAACGTAATGTCTGACTCTGTCTCTCTCTCGCTCTATCTATCTGTTCATGTTTCTCTCTGTCTCTCTCTCCGTCTCTGTCTCTGTTTCTATCTCTGCATGTCTCTGTCTCTCTGTTTTTTGTTTGTCTGTTTCTCTCTCTGTCTCTCTCTCCGTCTCTGTCTGTTTCTATCTCTGCCTGTCTCTGTCTCTCTGTTTTTGTTTACTGTTTCTTTCTCTGTCTCTCTTTCTCGCCGTTTTGTTCCTGTCTTTGTCTCCCTTTCATTTTCACTTTCTATCACTCTCATTCTCCCTGTCTTTTTCTCTCTCACAAACTTATCTACACACATTAATTATATATCAAATTATATACACACATATAATGTACAAAACCAATTAATTATTATGTGTTTACAAATGCATGTAACTCATCCACTCAGTAGATACTGCTCATTGCCTTTCATAGTTTCCTAGGAAATACCACTATGAAAAAAGCATTTCTATTTCTGTAATCATATATCAAATAGTAATCAGAAGAAACCCTCTATCGGCTTTTAGTGTATCGACACGAAAAATGGAGAATAATATATTGACGACGCTAGAATGCTATTATCGTAACCTTTAATAGGACATATTATTTACCAAGCTTTCACCAGACTTTGTAAATCCAATAGGGTTTTCTCAACTCAAATGGAAGTTTGTTAACCCGCCATTGATAGTATATGTATATATATATATATATATTATACACACACACACACATATACATACATATATATATATATATATATATGTATATATACATGTATGTATGTATACATTTTCTAAACAGAAATGTAGTAGCACATTTATAAATAACACACAAGAAACCCACAGTCGGAGAAAATAAACTTCGAATGAAAGAAGATTCTATATTTCGGCTATCAACTGTAAGCCTCTTCAGGAAAGTACATAAGACAGAGGACAAAGGGGACTTATAAGCTACAGAAACACAGAAAAGAGAGGGAACGTGGACTGATGGTATTACTCAGACGCGGGGTAAGATGGGGTGGCGGAGGAGGGTGAGGGTGAGGTGGAGGGGGGTTGTAAGCTTCGCACGAGCCTACTCACCGCCGCACGAGAAATAATGTCAGGAGTCCACTGCCTTTAGAAATATTAATGTTGGGGCATTCCTCAATTAATACTGATTCAACTATTTTTCTCATGAAACCGCATTGGGACTTTAATATTAATCTGACCTTACCCCAGTCGAAAGAATGATTCTTATTTTTGAATGAAGAAATACTGCCGAATTTTCTTGCCCATACCTAATTGACCTCTTATGTACTGCCAATCTAGTGTTCAAGTCTCTCCCTGATTAACCCAAGTACACCAAATCACAATCTTGGCAGGGCAAACAATAAATACCGGGTGACTCTACTTCCTTCAGTTTTTGTTGAACGTTCACAATTTGCTTACGCACGGTGTTGGGATAGTGATAGGCAATAGTGAGACGTTCATAAGGAAACAACACAGATGCATTTCTTTGATAGACTTTTCAAAACGTCAAAAAGAACTGTTATTCGCAACAAATACGCTATAAGAAAGGTAAAAGATGCGATTAAGCATAAAAATGAAACGAAAAAGAAAGTTATCGTACACGACGCTCCATCTACCTCAAACCAAGAACATGACTCTTTCAAAATGATTCTGAAATGACCTCAGCGAAGGCGGTGTTTGGGGGACACTTCCGTAAGCAATTCTCTGATTATCTATTCTAGAACCACTAAAGAAAACGAAGAAATAGTAACGAAACGACCACGCAATGTAGCTTATAAGTTGTTCATGAATAATTTTTTAGTTGAGCACGGAGTAATCAATATTCCTGAAGACGTACTCAAACTAATAGAAGAAGAGGCTATCAAGATGATTATGCCAGACTACGACACCGACTACGTGTCAAGCATTAGAGATTGATTGGAGGATATTAAGGAGGACAAACTAAGGGAGAAAAATAAGGAACTACACAGAAGTTGGACAAGAAGAAAGAGAAGTTGGATCAGATTTTGACCAAGATTAAGAATATGAGTGATGAAGACAGCGACGAAGAAGGTAGGTGGCCCAAACGTAGGTTCGATGCAGAAAAATACTGTGAGGTAGAATTTGACGAAGGCGAACCGTCTACTAAAAAACAAAACGTATCTATGGATTCTATGGCCCGCGAGCGAAGCGAAGAAGCACCGCAGGCCAAGCAACCTGCCGAAAGCAGATTGCTTGGCCTATATATGTATGTGTCATGTATATATTCATATATATATAAAAATATATGTATATATATTTTGCAGAAAAACCATGTTTTTTCTGCAAATTATTTTCACATGTGCCTTGTGAATTACTGCAAAATGTGTGTGTATATATATATATGTATATATATATATATATATATATATACATATATATATATATATTTGTATGTATATAAATATATATGTATATACATATATATATATATATATATATATTTGTATATATATATACATATATATGGATATACATATATATAAATATATATATATATTCATATATATATATATATGTACGAGTATGTGTGTGTGTGTATACATATATATATATATGTATATATATCATATATATGTATACATATATATATGTGTATATATATATACATATATATATATATATATATATATACACGAAAAAAGCTGGAATCCGGGAACCATAATGGTGGAAACGTAGAAACACCAGACTCAGAAGTAGGTAATTTATTCCCGAGCGGGATAAGCGTTGCTCACAAACCCACCAACACGTTTTACGGAATTCTCACCCGGTTCAGGGATAAGGTGAGCAAATTGAACCAGCCTGGGGCGGTGTACATCAGTTGATCCGATTGCACATCACACTATGTGGGTGAAACAGGCAAACAGACTACCACAAGACTACAAGAACACCAAAAGGTAGTAAACAGAAAAGACCAGAGTTCGGTGGTGTTCAAACATACTGAACAGCACTAACACGAGTTCGACTGGCAAGGTGCAAAGGTACTCTACAATAATAATAGGAAAGTAGGCATAAGGTGGAAAAAGAAGTCAAAATGCAGCTTCAGAAGGAAAATTATTGAGTCTTTCTTGATCAAATATTTCGCTAATTTCAATATTTCAATACTTCATTACCACTTCAGCTGTCAATTGACTACTACTTTCTTTACTCCAAGTGGACAAAAACTCACAAGGCCCGTGGAGAGTCGGTCACGTAACCTGAGCTCTCCCCTTGTTCCTACTTTTCACCTCACATTTTTTGGATATATGTATATGTCTTCTACTATGTACTCAATCTGCTGAAGAGGATCACAGTTAGTGATCGAAATATACAGAACTTTCGACGTTAGTGTCTTCTTTTCCGACAGTAGGATAAAAGTTTATATATATATATATATATATATATATATATATATATGTATGTATGTATATATATTTGCGTGTATATATATATATATGTATACATATACCGTACACACACACAAATATGTGCATATATATGTATATATATATATATGTATACATATACCGTACACACACACAAATATGTGCATATATATGTATATATATATATATATATATATATATATATATATATATATATATATTGTGACATCATGACAGGTTTATGAATGGTAAGAATGGAAAGACACGATTGAGAACAAGAGACTTTATTCCTGACCGGTTTCGCCTTTGAGGTTTCTTCAGAGGTAATATTTACAGAGAATGAATGCATAGGTATTTGTAGGGCAGTTGCTGTGGTTTATGAGGGACGCGGGGTGGGATTCCGTGTGTTCCTAGGCTAGGTGGTCATGTGGGGTCAGGTGTGAGGCGGGTGGATGTATTTGTTTGTTTGTTATGTGTGGACATTTGTCTCATGGCGTATTTGGCGGCATGTTTTGCAATTTTGATGTCTCCTGTTCTGTTGTTGATGCAATCTTTGGTGTTTATGTATATTGCTTCTAGAGTCTTTCTTTGTGGTTTGTTTAGATTTTCATGTAAAATATTTGCTTGGTTCCATTGAGGTTGTTTATCGTCTATGTGGTTTACCCACGCGTTTGTTGTGCGGTGGTGACGGATGTCGACCTTGTGTTCATGTATCGTTTGTTTAATCCCCTGTATGTTTCACCATAATAGGCAAGGTTGCATCCCGAGCAGGGGATTTTGTATATGATACTGTCTGGTTGAGTGGGATTTTGTCTGTTATTTGTGAAGTCGCGTATTTGTCGTCCTTTGTCTGATATTACTGTGATGCCTATGGGTTTTAATTTCCTGGTTAGGAGGTGAGTTAGGTCCGATGATGTTGCTATGAGGAGGATGTTTTCATTTTTAGTTCGTGGTTCTGAGATGCTTCTTTGTTTGATTTCTTTAGCTTTGTGTAGGGCTCGGGCGATGATTCCTGTTGGGAAGGGGAGTGTTTTGAATGTAGTGGTGATGTGGTCTATTTCGTCTTGAAGGAATTCTGGGCTACATATTCTTAGTGCTCTCAGGAAGAATCCTATTAGTATACCACTTTTAGTTCTGTCGCTGTGGGCACTAAAGTAGTGTATGTAGTCGTTTTTGTTTGTGGTTTTTCTGTAAACTTTGAATTTTGCTGTATTATTGTTCCTAATGATTAAAGTGTCGAGGTATGGGAGAGAGGCCTGGTTTTCTTGTTCGACTGTTAATTGTATTTTCTGGTGTGATTTGTTTAAATTGTGTAAAAGGATGTCAGTGTCTGCGTCTTTTGGTATGATGAGAAGGTAGTCATCTACATACCTGAACCAGGTGGTGCCATCGGGGAGGAATTGTTTATAGTTGCTTTGCTCTAGAATTTCCATTGCTAAGCAGGCGGCTATAGCACTGAGGGGCGATCCCATTGGTAGGCCGTCGTGTTGTCGGTAAGTTTTGCCATTAAATGTGCAGAAAGCGCATTTAAGGCATTTTTCTACTAGTTGTTTGTAATCTCTTTTGTTGATTGGGAGGGTAGTCTCATCGATGTTATCTATGACTTTTTGTATGGCTGAAATGGCATCTGCTAGCGATGTGTGGGTGTATAAGGCGATGACGTCTAGACTGATAAGTTTCTTGTTTGTAAAGTCTGTGGTTTGGAGTTTTTGTATGAGATCAGTGGAGTTTCTAATGTGTGTGTCGCTGAGTGTTCCAAGAGCTGATGTAAAGGGTTTGACTAGTATCTTAGCTAATTTGTGAGGGGCACTGCCTATTCCGTTGGTGATTGGTCTCATGGGGATCTCTGCTCCTGAGAGCATAAAGGATATGCACCCCAGAATTCCTTCAAGACGAAATAGACCACATCACCACTACATTCAAAACACTCCACATCCCAACAGGAATCATCGCCCGAGCCCTATACAACCCATAGGCATCACAGTAATATCAGACAAAGGACGACAAAAACGCGACTTCACAAATAACAGATAAAATCCCACTCAACCAGACAGTATCATATACAAAATCCCCTGCTCGGGATGCAACCTTACCTATTATGGTGAAACATACAGGGAATTAAACAAATGCATACATGAACACAAGGTCGACATCCGTCACCACCGCACAACAAACGCGTGGGTAAACCACATAGACGATAAACAACATTTACTTCAATGGAACCAAGCAAACATTTTATATGAAAATCTAAACAAACCACAAAGAAAGACTCTAGAAGTAATATACATAAACACCAACGATTGCATCAACAACAGAACAGGAGACATCAAGATTGCAAAACATGCCGCAAAATACGCCATGAGACAAATGTCCACACATAACAAACAAACAAGTACATCCACCCGCCTCACACCTGACCCCACATGACCACCTAGCCTAGGAACACACGGAATCCCACCCCGCGTCCCTCATAAACCACAGCGACTGCCCTATAAAATACCTATGCATTCATTCTCTGTAAATATTACCTCTGAAGAAGCCTCAAAGGCGAAACCGGTCAGAAATAATGTCTCTTGTTCTCAATCGTGTCTTTCCATTCTTACCATTCAATATATATATATATATATATATATATATATATATATATATATATATATATATGTGTGTGTATTTGTATATATATGTGTATTTATATATATATATATATATATATGTATATATATACATACATATACCAAGGCTTTTTCCCCCTTACAAGGGAGGTAGCCAAAAAGAAAAAGGCATAAAATCATTCCCACCCATTCCATCCCTGAATACACTCCACACCCCTCCACCATTCCTCTCAACTTAGCACCTCCTGGATGACGGGTCATCCCTGGACCTTGTCCACTGCCCTGGGTCAGAAGCAGTGTCGCAAGACACAGCACATCCACAGCAAGGCCGATTCATTAAATCGGCGACCCCCCCTCTCCGTCCCCCCATGCATAAAGGAAAAGACGGGGAGAAATTCCTTCGGGCTGCGTCAAAATTTGCTCACACATACTACCTCACCCCCATCCCCTCGCCCATTCCACCTCATGCATCACAACATCATCCATATACAACCATTCTCCATTCACCCCTGTCTTCTGTCCTCTCCCGTCCTTCCTCATCAGACATTCCCCTCTTCCCCAAAGCCCCCTTCACCCCATCCATCCACCTCATCCTAGGACGTCCCTTCATGTTCACTCCCTCCACATCTGCCTTCCATACCTCTTTTACTAGTCTTTCTTCACTCATTCTTTCCATGTGTCCAAACCATCCTAATACTCTTTCATCAACCCTATCTCCCAACCCCCTTTCCACCCCTGTTCTCCTCCTCACCTCCTCATTTCTCACTCTATCCAGCCTAGTAACCCCCATCATACTTCTCAGACACCTCATCTCAAACACATTCAAACTCCTTCTCTCTTCCTCTCTTATGCTCCATGTTTCTGCCCCATACAGTGCTGTTGGCACAATCACTCCTTCATATAGTCTCCTCTTAGCATCCGTTCCCAAATGTCTATTCCTCATTACACTTTTTAATCCACCAAGGCATTTACTCGCTTCTCTCAATTTTATTCTACCTCCACCTTCACTCCACCTTTTCCTGCCAAATTTGCACCCAAGTATCTAAAACTATCCACTTCCTCCAGTCGCTCTCCCATAATGCTCACTTCCAGACTACTGCCACTTTCACCCCTTGTACATCTCATAACCTTTTACCTACATTTATCTTCAACTTTCTTCTATCACACACTCTCCCAAACTCTGTCACCAACTTCCTCAATCCCTCCTCCGATCCTGCCACAAGCGCAGTGTCGTCCACAAACAACAGCTGGCTCACCTCCCACTTTTCTCCATTTTCTTTAACCATCTCGAATCCCTGACCCACTACCCTTGCATTTACCTCTCGCACTACCCCATCCATGTATAAGTTGAACAGCTAGGGCGACATAACGCATCCTTGACGAAGTCCCACCTTTACCTCGAACCACTCACTCTCTCCATTTCTAATCCTGACACAAGCTCTACTACTCTCATAAAAACTCTTGACAGCTCCTAGAAGCTTTCCTCCTATCCCGTATATCCGCAAAACCTCCCACAGTGCCTTTCTGTCTACCCTGTCGTAAGCCTTTTCCAGGTCCATAAAAGCCCAAAAAACATCCTTACCTTTTCCTATAGCTTTCTCACATATCTGTCTTACCACAAAAATCTGATCTACACAACCTCTACCCGTCCTAAATCCACACTGTTCCTCACCAATTACTCCCTCTGTTCCTCTCCTAATCCTCTCAATCAAGATCCTCCCATAAGCCTTCCCAACTACACTTAACAAGCTAATCCCTCTGAAACTACTACATTCACACTTGTCCCCTTTTCCCTTGTAAAGAGGAACTATACAGGCACTCCTCCAGTCTTCCGGTACTCTACCCTCTCTCCAGCAAACATTAAATAACCTCATCAGCCAGTCCACCATCACTGTACCTCCTTTTTTTAGACATTCTGCATGGCATCCATCCAGACCAGGTGCCTTACCTACTCTCATCATCTTAACAACTGCCTTCACTTCATCCTTCTGTATTTCTCCTCCATTTTCCTCACTCATCACGGTCATTTTATTAGCATTTCCCACTGCAGCTATCTTTCCCTCCCTATCCTCCTTCACATTTAGCAACTCCCTAGAATACTCTGCCCATCTTCCCCTTACTGCCTTCTCTTCTATTATCATCTCTCCATCTGCACCTTTTACCTTTTCTTCTCTACTTGATTCGCCTCCTCTTCCTCTCTTAATTTCTTTCCAGAACATCTTTTTATTATTTTCAAAATTTTCTGTCATACTCTTATCCTATTTCACATCTGCTCTCCTCTTTGCCTCCTTTACCTTTTGCTTTACTTCTCTTTTCTTTTCTTTGTACCTCTCATATGACTCCCTCGTCCTATTTTGTAACCAATCTGTGAAAGCTCGCTTCTTCTCTTCTACAACCTTCTTCGTTTCCTCATCCCACCATTCACTA
The DNA here is from genome assembly GCF_046742065.1 of Oratosquilla oratoria. NCBI lineage: Eukaryota > Metazoa > Arthropoda > Malacostraca > Stomatopoda > Squillidae > Oratosquilla > Oratosquilla oratoria. The sequence continues at coordinate 79,925,848 of NC_134777.1, forward strand.
CCCTTTCCTCTTATTTCCTCCTGTCCTTCTTGTTCTACACACCATCTTTGCACACTTTGTGACTCCCTCCTTGAACCATCCCCATTCCTCCTCCACACCTAGCTCTACTCTATCCTTCACTCCCTCCCACTCCTCCTTCAGCTTCTTCTTGTACTCCTTCTCCTTTTCCTTTTCATTTAAAGAGTTCACTCTAAGCACCTCCCTACCTTTTATCCCTTTCCTCTTCCTCCATCTATCCTCCACTCTCAACTTACCTTCCACCAAAAAATGATCTGATATTCCCCCACCCTCTCCCCTTAGCACATGTACATCCTTAACTCTTCCTATCATAATCCTATTTACCACTACATAGTCCATTAACGCTATATCTACCACCCTTCCCTCCACCATCCTCTCCCATGTGTACTTATGCTTGACTTTCTTCCGAAACATTGTATTTGCTATCATCAACTCTCTTTCTAGACACATTTCCACCATCAACTCTCCACTACGATTCTTTCCTGGAACTCCACATTTTCCAACCACTCCATCAATTGAATCATTTCCTACCCTAGCATTAAGGTCTCCCAGTATTATGACATTAATATTTCTCCCTAAATCCTCTATGCACTCATTTAAATCTATCCAAAAAGCCTCCCCTGCTTCTACGCTCTTCTCACTGCCAGACCCATATGCACTTACAAACACCCACATCTCCTTTCCCAGTATCACCTTCATCCACATTATCCTTGAGGAAACCTCCTTCCACTCCACTACACGTTTACCTATCTCTTCACTTACTAGTATAGCCACCCCTTCCCTCCCTCGCCCTCTCTTCACTCCTGATGACCTCCCACTTACACTCCTAAACTTACACTCGCCCTTCCCTTTCAGCTTAGTTTCACTCAAAGCCAACACATCCATCTTTCGTTTCACAAACATACTGCCTATCTCTTCCCTTTTACTCTCATCTGTACCACATCCACGCACATTAAAAGACCCAAACCTTAGGGTGCTGGTCGGAAAACTCCCAGACCCTCTTATGCCTTTGCTTTTTCTTTTATGAATATCCCCTGTAGGGCTACAAGGAGAAGGATGCCTAGTCCCAATCCCCGTCCCTTTCTTCTCGCCTCTTATGATCCAAGTGGAATTACTTGGTAGCAGTATTCTTTTCCCTCACCACAGGGAAGGTAGGCGAAAAAGGAAATGAATATTCAGAGAAATTGTACAGGACAGTAACAAGGGGTTGGAGGACAGCATAACGGAAGGACAGTCGTAGTATAAAAGTGTCATCATTTCTCTATGAACAGAGTTTTCCTCTATCACAGCCAAAATGATGTGTGGCTCTGGTCCGTAGGGGCGCCCCATATAGACCCTAAAGTATCAACTGCATGCCACTTCGCCACAATAACATGCAGCCAATACCCCAGACGGGGTTACATACACCCACAAACAATATATATATATATATATATATATATATATATATATATATATATATATATATATATATATATATATTGTTTGCGGGTGTATGTGGGTGTATTTAAAAAAAATAATAATAATAATAATAATGTCCTTGAACTCTCTTTTTGTGTTCATAATGCAAAATTTGATCTCAAGTTTATGTTCACTTATCACTTAACTGTCCCATCATTTCTCTCTCGCTTTCTCTCTCTCACCCTCTCTCTCTCTCTTTCTCTGTCTCTCTCTCTTTCTCTCTCTCTCTCTCTCTCTCTCTCTCTCTCTCTCTCTCTCTCTCTCTCTCTCTCTCCTTCTCTTTCTGTATTTTTTTGTCTGTATCTGTCTCTCTTCTACTGTGTTTCTCTGTTCCTGGAAGAATTACTAACGTTCTTCTGTAGTCCGTTGTTCCTTACCGCACATTCCTCTTCCGTCACATACTCTCCTTCACAGCTTCAATTTTCAATGTTATTTCCCCCTAGTTTCCACCTTTCAAGACTAGATAAATAAACATTTGTCGTGAGTCGTTAGTATGACAACCCAGCAACAAGTATTTGTCGTCACCAGTACAAGGGATATTATGAATAAACATAAACCATGTAATGCAACATTTAAATGCTTGAAAATTATGATAATATAAATCTTGCATCATAGGTTTTATCAGTTAAAACTTATCTTGTAAAGGTTATTCTAAAGGGACGGCAACTCTGCACAACATAGGGAAATAGAAGAATTTCTATCTGCCAATATATCCCTCTTTGGGAGCTATGTCTTCCTTATATCCTAATTACCTCATATCAGAAAGGGAATTTTATCAATCAAACTCTACCAGGCAAAGGTATCGTACGTTTGTGCCTTTTGTCTTTATCTGAACGTAACTCGCTCCTGCTTTCCGACTATTTACTCTGATATACAGCGTCAAGGCCCCAATATGAAAAAAAAAGTTGAAAGAAAACATCAAACAACTTTGCCAAATTCAACCTATACCATCCGTATTAGCACTGTTGGCTAATCGAAGCACCGATATCATATGTACAGCTGGCATCAAAATCATATTCATTATTTTCAACACAACGTTATTACAGATCAGATGAACACAGGTGAACTGCCTCGTGATATTTATTTGCTTCTCTTGTTGCTTTGTGCGGAAACTCCCGCGAACGAGAGAAAGCGGCTTACATACCCTTCCAATGCAACCAGAATGTTTATTCAGATATCCATTGGGCCCACTCATAAAGATACTTTTGTTGTCTAATGTACACAGCTACAAACGAAGCCTCTTGCTTATAAACTAACAGACACGTGCGTGTAAATTCCTAAATGTATGAGAAAGAGAGAGGGAGAGAG
>NC_134777.1:79936134-79938634 GCF_046742065.1 Oratosquilla oratoria
GAGTGGGCCGACGACGTCGACATGAATATGTGCCAATCGTCGTCGGGGCTGATGGAATGATCCGATGCCTGATTCAGTGTAACGATGAATTTTGCTTCACTGGCAGGCAATGCAAGATCTGGCCCACCCTTTTGCGTCCTTGGAGATGCTGTGGTAGATTAATTTCTTCAGGAGCTTCGGAGTGACGCGCCCTAAAGGGTGAGACACGCCGTGTATCAAATTGAACACTTGACGTCGGAAGGCGGCTGGGATGAGGGGTCGCGGGTGGCTGGTACTGATGTCGCAGAGGATTGTGTGATTGTCATGGAAAGGAACGTCCTGTCACTTAAGAGATATGATGGATGTCATATAGGCAAGTGCTTAAGTATTTTCCCGTTGCTCTCTGGCGATGGCTTCGCAGTCGAAGCAGAGTTGAACTGCGTCGATGGCTATTCGGGAAAGTGCACCTGCGACAGGGTTCTTTGTACCGGGGATGTGCCTGATGGTGTAATTGAACTCGGCGATGGCGGAGAGGTGGCGGCGCTGTCTGCCAGACCAAGCGTCCTGTTGTTTCGTGAAGGCATGCACTAGAGGTTGATGGTCAGTGCTGATGGTAAATGAGGAGCCTTCGAGGAAGTGGCGAAAGTGGTGGACAGCGTGGTGGATGGCTAGGAGCTCTCTGTCGAAGGTACTGTAGTTGAGCTCGGCCTTGGAGAGTTCCCTCATGAAGAAACCGAGGGATGTAGGTGTGCCAAGGAGGATTTGTTCGAGCACACCCCCTATGGCGATATTGCAGGCTTCCGTTGACAGTTGTAGCTGGGCACCTGGTGCAGGGAAGGAGAGGGTGGTGGCACGGGCAAAGGCTTTTTTGGCGTTGACGAAGGCGGCTTGCATGGCGGGGTTCCACAGGAGGTCCTTCGGTTTTACGTGAAGGCTGTTATAGAGTGGTTGCAGTGTTTGCGCGACGTTACAGAGGAAACGGTGATAGAAGTTGACCATTCCAATAAATTCCTGCAGGGATTTGATGGTAGTGGGTTTAGTAAATTTGTCGACTGCGGCGACTTAATCCTGCAGGGGACGAACGCCGTCAGGAGAGATGAGGTTTCACAAAAATGGGATTGACTTTTTACTGAAGCTGCATTTGTCAAAACGTACGACGAGACCGTAGTCCTGGAGACGTTCGAGGATGGTCAGGCGAGTTGGAGAATACCAGAATATTGTCGACGTAGCAGACATAGAAGTTGAGGTCGCCGAAGATGCTGTCTATTAGGCGCGGGAAGGTTGCACCTGAGTTTCGCAAGCCGAGGCAAAAGTAATTAAAGGTGTACGTCCCGAACGGGGTGGTGATGGTGGTCTTCGGGATGTCTTCTGTATGTACCGGAACTTGGTAGTAGCCCTTCAGGAGCCCCAGTTTCGGAAAGATCTTGGCGCCGTTGAGGTATGTGGCGACGTCGGCGATGTTTGGAAGTGGGTAGTGGTCAGGTTCCGTCATTATGTTCAGCCGTCGGTAATCTCCACAGGGACGCCAGGAACTGCCGTTCTTCTTGACAAGGTGGAGAGGGGAGGACCATGGACTGGAGACCTTTTGGTAGAGGCCTAGTTTCTGCATCTCTTGGAAGGTTTTCTTGGCGACGGCGAGTTTCTCGGGCAATAGGCGGCGGTATTTGGCAAGCATCGAGGACCCAAACGTTTTGATGTAGTGGTGCACGCCACGTTAAGCTGGCGTCTGTGGTGTCTGTCGCAGCTCAGACTTGAAGACGTCTGGGAATTGTATGAGGAGGTGGGCGTAGGGCATTCTAGCGTCGATGGCGGCGACCGTGGTTGGTTGTGGAGTGATTTGCAGAGGCGCCGAGGCGGATGCGGTTGCGCAGATTAGGCGGCTGTTGGCGACATCGACCAGTAACCTGTAATGAGCGAGAAAATCAGCACCGAGGAGGGGCGTCTTGACGTATGCCAGGATGAAATTCCAGGAATAGTGGCGACTCCCGAAGGTGAGGTGCAGGCGTTTCCACCCGTAGGTGGCTATGGTAGTGCTGTTAGCGGCGACGAGCCTAACGCCAACGTCCTTGAGGATTCGGCGTTCTGCCGCGGATGCAGGAACTATGGACCTGCAAGGGTCAGTGTCGACAAAGAAACGACGTTTAGAGGCCTTGTCGTTGAAGTAGAGGCCCGTTGCGCCTGTAGAGGCCACCGTGACGGACGGTGGCTCTTTTAGGCATTTTTGTCTAGATACATCCTGGTTGTCATTTCTTGACGAAGGCGCCGAATCTTGTGTGGTAGTAGCACAGTTGTAGAGAGGCTGTGGTCCGATTTCGTTGTTTTTGCTGGTGTTGTTGGTGCCTGTTGGCTGGCGATGCTGCTGCGGTGATGATCTCGTCAGTAACGTCGTCAGCAGCACATATGTCCTTGCTCCTTGCTGCGGCGGCGTGGGCGTCGGCGAGATGGTCCGCCTTCCGTGAAACTTTTTCGATGGTCATGCCCTCGGCGTTGCCAAGGAAGGATCGGACGGGCGCTGGGAGGC
>NC_134777.1:79943634-79946134 GCF_046742065.1 Oratosquilla oratoria
TTTATTATTATTTATATATATCAACGGTTCTCTTTTACTATATCGACAAATTCCAATACTCATTGTACAAAATTGGAGAACAAAATATATACATTCTATGTTGGAACACCAATTCTCATGAGTATTACTGCGCCGTCTCGAATCCTCACTATCGCACCCCGACCCATTGGGAAGTGAGAAACCCCTCGTAGGATAAAGCCCTGTCAGTTACGGCAAGACTCTTTTTTTCATGGGTCGCAGCAAGCACACGGTGGGTCACGGGAATCGAACTCATGACCACCTACTTATGAGCTCGACACGGTATCCATGGGGCTACTACGATGCCCAAATGTCTTGAATAGTTCTCTGATTTCGACCCAGTCAATACCGAAGGACGCACACGCAACAAATCCACTGCCGTTACCTTCAATAAATGACATACATCTCAGGACGTGCTGCGCGGTTGTCCAGTGGATACAATGTCGAGCTCGCGAGTAGGTGATCGTGAGTTCGATTCCTGTGACTCACAACGAGGTTCCTGTGTTGGTTCACGACAGCACTGGCCAGGAGGGGAGGCGACCCAAGCATCAGTTTAGAAAAATAGAAATGAATAGATAAATAAATTAATAAATAAACAAATAAAGTGATTTGCCGCAACTGAGAGGACTTTGCCTCACCAGGGGTTTCTCAGTACACCTTAGGACGAAAAGGTATGACTTTGCTGATGTTAGGTATATTATAGCAGCTCTTCCATGCAGAAGTGGCTAGCCATTTAAATTTTACTTATTCAATGAGTATTTAATGGATTGTCTTAGAAAGTAGTTTTTGTCTAATAAAATAGATATGCTGTAAATGAAACTGTACTGATAGTAGCAACATGCAAAGGCTCAATTAAACAGAAATACGAGATATACCACGACTTCTGTTTGGCTTGAAAGTCGTGCACACTTCCAACTTTACAAAGATATATTCAAGCAATGTATCCCGCCATTGCACTGAATATTCAGTGAAATGATTGGATGACCCTGGAACATGGCCATATAGGTAGTCGCCTAATAGATTTTCTCGGTGACAATTACTTAGTTCGGCATGTAAAAGAGCCCACAGGACATGGAAATTTACTCGATTTATTTATCATTTGCCGCGAAAGCATGATAACCGATGAAGAAGATGGTGAAACTATTGCAAATAGTGATCACAACTAAGATTCAAACTGCTAAATATTTTTAGAATAGATACTTGTGTATCTTAAATACCCGATTTCAGTAAAATCAATTCATATGACTACGTCAGAATCCTCAGATTACAGATTGGGAGGCAAAATTAAGCGAAAGACCTCTAGATCAGATGTGGGACATATTTAAAAAATACGCTTACTAAGATGATTCACACATCCTGTTTAAGGACAAGCGCCCCCCAAATCATGCTCGCCCAAAATGGCTTGACAAAGAAACTGAAAAAAGTATTGCTAAAAAGAGACAGGATTATAAGAAAACAAGTGCCCTGGTGCACTTACTATCAAAGTTATATAATAATACAGAGAGATTAAAAAAAAAGACAAAAAATGAAAACGAATACGAAATGAATATCACTGATAAATCCAAAGAAGATCCCAAAAAATTCCAAAGTTACATTAGAGAAAAAAAAAGGTTGTTAGGAATCACATGGGGCCACTATATGCTAACGTTCAACGTCAATATTCAAATAAAGGAATGTGTGATATTTTAAACAACTATTTAAGCTCAGTATTCGTAAACGAAAGACCTCAAAGTGAACTCCAAACTGAGAAAGCAAATAAGATTCTAGGACTGACTGTGCGGTCTTTTGACTTAAAAATTCCATCTCTCATTAACAAGCTATATAGATAGTTGGTTTGTCCACATTTGGAATATACTGATTCCATAGGGTCACCAATTCTCATTAAAGACATTGACAGATTGGAAAAAGTAAACGGCGAGCCACAAAACTGATTCCAAATATGAAAAATAAATTATACGAATATCTGTTTTCCTTAAAAAAAGTGTAGACTCAGAGGTGACTTGATACAGGTCTATAAGATTCTAAAAGGATTTGACAACATCAAAAGTGACAAACTTTACACACTGAATGAGAATCCGACAATAAATAATGGTCTCAAAATGTCAGGAAATAGATTTAAATTGGAAGTGGGTAGAAACAACTTCACCAACCGTGTAGTTAATGAATGGAATAAACTTCCTGCAGAGGCAGTACAATGTAGTTCAGTTCGAAGCTTTAAGATTCATTTAGATAAACACCTAAGCAAGATGCTGTAATGACTGCCATTTATTTTATATTATTTGTTTGTTATTATTTGTCTGTTTATTAACACTTGCTTGATTATCATTTATTATTAGTTATCTGTCAATTCATTATTTACTACTTATCTATTTGTTCATTATTTAACTTTACCTATTTATTTTATTAATTATTATTTATAATATTATAATTTTTATTTGTTTATTTATCTATCATTATTATAATTTTTTCGCATCCGACCTAG
>NC_134777.1:79953634-79958634 GCF_046742065.1 Oratosquilla oratoria
CTTCTGCCATTTCTGTCTCATCTATATATTCTTTATCTCTTTCACGCAATTTCACTCTTTCGTGTTTATCCTTTAGTTTTTCATTTATAAATCTGTAAAAGAGTTTAGGTTGATCCTTACATTTGTGTATAATATGTTTTTCATAATTTCTTTTTTCTTTCCTGCGTATATTCACATATTCATTCCTAAGTTTTATATATGTGTGCCATTTGGATAATTTTTTTCTTTTTTCCATCTTTTCCAGGCTTTGTCTCTTCTGTCTCTAGCCTCACTTCACCTTTTTTTATACCAACACTTTATATAAATATCTTTTTGTTTCTTTTTTGGTACATATTTTTCAATTCCTTCCTTGTACTTTTCTTTGAATATGTTCCATTTGTCTTCCATCTTTGCTTCCTCTTTAGAGAATTTGTCCCAGTTAGTGTTTTGGAAAAACTTTCTTAGTTTTTCAAAATTCATTTTTTTGAACATTAATCTTTCTTCTCTATGCTTATCGTTCCTACCTACATTTTTTCTGTTCTTTTAATTCAAACTCTATTAGTATATGTTCACTCTTTCCAATTGATGTTTTATACTCCATTTTGTTCACAATATCTGGTTCAGAAGTTAGTATTAAGTCTAGTTTCGACGGTTCCTCATTGTGTGTGTGTGTGTGTGTGTGTGTGTGTGTGTGTGTGTGTGTGCATGTGTATGTATATATATATATATATATATATATATATATATACAGTATGTTTATATATGTATGTATATGTATATTTGTATCTATGCATATATATATATGTTCACACAGCCACACATATTTACATATAATTACTGCACATATATACATATACAGTACATATGTACTTTAGTAAGTATGTGTCTATATACCATGTATTCATGAATGTGTGTAAATATATAAAGACGTGGATCCCTCGGTGTTGAGCAATTTACTTAGACAATATCAATGTGAAGTGTTAAGTGTAGTCCCGGGTAATGCCACGTCCAAGGCCTGATAGTGCCGTGATGTCACCGGGACCCCATTTTCTATGTCTACTGGAAAGCGTTTTCTATAGCTGAAGTGTGAAAGTGGGAAGCCATGTTGCAAGAAACCCTCGTTTTCTTCTTCGGATTTTATGCAGCCAAGCGCTTCAAAGCGCGAGTCCCTTTTTTATTAAGTAGTTTTTCCAGTCGCAATGAAAACCTTCTTTACAGAAAAAAATGTGGAGTGGTACAGCCTCGAACAGAAGCTCTGATACATCCAATGATATCATATTAGATTTATTTGTTTTACAAAAAAGAATCAGTATAGCTGTTGTAAAATAAAGATATGTATTACTCAACAACTAAAGTTATAACTACACTGGTAACCATGTGGAATGATTCAGAATTTCTGTTCTGTAATGTTTTTGGAAAAGAAGAAGAGGAACAGGAGGAGGAGAAGGAGAACTGTGTTCCGCAACGGCACGTCAAGGAAGTACAGCCGAGAGCCAAATGAATCAATAGTGACGTCACCTGGAGAGAATGACCTCATCAGTGTTACGTCATCGAGTTGTCTTCTTGAGCTAATGATGAAAGTGGTTACGCTCGGTGGAAAGATTAGTCAATGTACCACGGGGACATATTGTATAATGAATACTGAGGTAATATGTTCAAGGAATGGTCAGTATCACCCTCTAAGAATACTGATAATCAGTGTTTTCTTTATTTTTCTTCCTTTAAACTCTTTTTCTTTTTTCTTCTTTTGAAGCCAGGTGTTGGCCCAGACAAAGCCACTGTGAATAAATGTTTCAAAAAAGAACTGTGAATCTTTAGTACCATTTATCAGGAACAACGTAGTGTTATTCATTATTTTGCATAAATATCAGATGTGACCAAACCTACCGGAGTCTTCTTATCCTTTTAACCAAGAGTACGTTCATTTGACCGACGGAAATACTACTGGACGCCATCAACACCACTAAGCACAAAACTATTCGTGATGAAGATTCGAAATCTTTCCACTTTCCACATTAACAGAACTGAACACTGCATTATTTTTATTATTATTATTTTTTTTTTTTACCTTTTTAGCTTCATTATATTTTCATTTGTCCCTCTTTTACTTTTCTGATTGCAGTTAAGCCTTAGTGATCCACTGTAGGACCGGCCTATTCCCTGAGGGGCGGTACGTATGGTGAAAAGTGTTGCATGTAAAGTTTTGGTATATTGGAATGGCTGTGCTTGTGAATGAAGTCTGCAATCAATGCAATCAGCTTCCATCATACTGATTAGGTACTAGCATACAATGCATATGCAACACTAACTGCCTCACCTTTGATGACCGGTGTTGTGGAGAGGGGTAGGAAGGCCATGAAAATGATTTGCACTTATCGATGATCGAACCCTATCTTTAGAATTATATTTAATTGCCCATTAATACAGTATGTCTTACTGATTATCACATATACTGTGAATTCTGCTTTAGATATAATTTCTATTGTTTTTCCCCTTCCCTCACCTTATACTTACGTAACCTATCAACTTTTTTAGTTTTCTCTAAAACTGATACAATTGATCTACATACTACCAATTACTGCTTTTTTCTTTCAGCTATTTGTGCATAATTGTTTCTGCTAATACTTCTCTTAATTATATTGCTGTCCCATGACCTATTTCAGTTGAACTTGTTACACTTTGGCCTCGCTTTAGACCATTGGATACCGTGTCGAACTCGTGAACAGGTGGTCATGAGTTTGAATCCCGAGACCCGTTGCTGGCTATGACGCTTTGGTTCCCGACACCCTTGGGCAGACAGGGAAGTGACCTAACATCGGCCTGAAAAACCAGCGGCTTACGGAAAATGACAGGGCTTTGCCCTACAAGTGGTTTCTCACTTCCCACTCCGTGGGAATGGGATAGTGAGTTTTTAGTTTGTTCCCCTTTCTTCTCCCTTTTCTGTTTCCTAATAATTTACTATATATTCTTATAATATAACTTTTCTATACAGTCATTCTCCTTTAGATAAACTAACAATAACCAGAATAAAAAAAAAAGGATCAGCCAATATGGAAGATTTCTTAATCGAAATTGGTTCTAACCCTTTTGGTACTAAGAGGCGACCAGGACAAAAGGAAAAATGCAACCTGGTACGAGAAGGTTTGCTTTTGCTTTGAGCTTTCCAGCCAGGTCAAGGGCTTTAACAAGGGTGATGCGGGCAAGCTCATCCTTTTAACACAGCAGTAGTAATGGATCTAAACTGGGCAAACTTAGATTTAAGAAGGAAATAGGCAAGAACTGGTTTACCAACAGAGTGGTTAACGAATGGGATAGACTTAGTAACCATATGGCGAGCTCTGGAACAACTTGTTGTTTTAAAGGAAGATATAACATGGATAGGGATGATAGGTGGTAATGGACATGGAACTGCTAGTGTAGGCCTTATGGCCTACTGCATGCTCCTCCATTCTTATTTTCTTTTCTTTTCCAGTCGTCGTGTCACTTTTTTGTGCCCTGGGCTGTTTACTTCCAGGTCTCGAAGTGGCTCCACACCAACTCGTCGTCCATAAGTGGCTGGAAATTTGACTGTCTAACGCACATACAAATCCCCGTAATGTGTGCACAATTGGAGAATAAAGCTGGGCTTAATTGTAACGACATTTGGATCAACTGTTTTGTTGGGATTGCTTTTCAACAACAGAGTAGTGGATCAAAGCCGGAAGCCGCTATTGCGTGCATCGCATTAGTTGAATGACTGGATAAAAAGAAATGCCACGCTGGAGTAACATGACTTTTCCTTTTCTTGTCATGACTGACATTTTACATATTTTTCTTATTCTACACACAAGTTAAAGCACATAGCACGTTTGGCCTCTACCACCCGGTAAGTGATGAAATTGTAAGAAGCTTATGTCAAAAGGAGCTTAACCGTGTCCGGAACCTCTGCTCTGTGTAGTCGAACTTCCCTCCATAGCAGGTAAAATTTGCTGGAAAAAGTCGCCATTGAACCTCAGTGTAGACTTAAATAAGAACCAACGCGGCATACAGTAAAACTGATAGGAAGATTACATCAATACGAAGACACTCTTACGATCACTGGACAAAACTGCCTCAGCTCTGGATAATATAATATTACGACAAATTATCGTCGTAATTCCAGCGGTTAGTCCAAATGTCATCATCAAAGTTGGCCAGATTTGCTCCAACTTGTCCGCAACTTGTCTGGTAGAGTGAGGCAAGGCCTGCGCCTGGTTTTATGCAAATAAGTTAATAAACAACCAACCAGATCGAGACCCCGGCTCTCTTGATGCTCTCGACGAGGTACAACTTAGAGTCCCTTTGTTCACAGAGTTGCGACAGCTTCGCAAAATGGCCACAAAATGGCAGCTTGCCCTGAGTTGCTGTAACTCTCTGTATAAAGGGACTGTTGGTACATCCACAACAACCCAGCATATTCAGTGAACAAATACAATAGGATCAAAGAATCAAAAGCAAGAACAAACAGCGCGAGTGAAAATGATTTGGCCACAAAATGGCTCCCTGGGTCATGTGACTGATATTTACCGTATTATCATGTCGCAACTCTACGATTTTCGGGATTCTATTGGAGCTGCCATCCTTCGAAGATGGACAGCAGAGAGAGGAGCCTCTGGCGTTCTTCTAGCGGAACCACTTTGTGCAGGTACCCATCGTCGGTCCCTGCCACAGTTATGATCACCTGTAACACTTTCATTAAAGTGACACCCTCCAGCCACGGAACGAAGACCACTTTTTCGACCCCCACCCTCGGACCCCATCTGTCGGCCAAACGCTAGTGAGGTTCCATGAGGCCATAAACTTTACGAAGAAAAATTCCATTTTTCCTTTTTCTTTGCTAATTCTCTCCCTCTCCCGCTGTCTCTCCATCATGGTTTACAAGTGGATGTTGGATGAGTGAAAGGTGAGTGCATGCCTTGACTGACTACCTTTCTTATAAAGGGGAAAATGCCTTTTGATATATGTATGTATGCATGTATATATATGTACGTACGTATGTATGA
>NC_134777.1:79971134-80026134 GCF_046742065.1 Oratosquilla oratoria
TGAGGTATCAAATCACCCTGACGTCATGAGATCGATGCAAGAGGTGGATCTCTCACACCGAGGAACTAACGAGGGAAGGTAAATATCGGAAAAAAAATGTAAGTCTTTAATTCTCGTCACTTTCGAAGACTTTCAGACTCTGTTACAGGTTTGCAAGAGACCTTGGTCCCCTTCCACACGACACACAATTCCGCGTGGGGGAGGTAGTGTATTGATGGTGATAGTGGGGGTGGGGGGGAGACCCGGTGTTGATAGATACAGGTTATAGAGGCACAGCATCATAAAACAGAGGATGCGTTATGCATAGAGATGTGAACTAGGCTTGGCCCTCGGGTACTTTGTAATATCCTGAGTTCGTGGACCCTCGCAGAGCGAGGTGTCTCCTGGGGGCCATAGACGAAATGACCCTTATAACCTGTGCGAGGTGGTGGTGGTTGTGGTGATGATTGTGGTGGTAGAAGAGGTGGTGATGGTGGAGGTGGAGCTGGCGGATGTGGTGGTGGTGATGGAGGTGGTGGATGTGGAGGTGGTAGAGCTGGAGGAGGTGGAGCTGGAGGTGGTGGAGCTGGAGGAGATGGTGGTGTGGTGATGGTGGTTGTGGTAGAGATGATAGTGGTTGTGGTGGTGGTTGAGGTTGTGGTGGAGGTTGTGGTGGAGATGGTGGTTGTGGTTGTGGTGGGGGTAGGTGTGGAGGTAGGTGTTGTGGTGGAGGTGGTGGAGATAGGTGTTGTGGAGGTAGGTGGTGTGGTGGAGTTGGGTGTTGTGGTGGAGGTAGGTGTGGTGGTGGAGGTAGGTGAGGTGGTGAAGGTGGAGATAGGTGTTATGAAGGTGGAGATAGGTGTTGTGAAGGTGGAGATAGGTGTTGTGAAGGTGGAGATAGGTGTTGTGAAGGTGGAGATGGGTGTTGTGAAGGTGGAGATGGGTGTTGTGAAGGTGGAGATAGGTGTTGGTAAGGTGGAGGTAGGTGTTGGTAAGGTGGAGGTAGGTGTTGTGGTGGTGGTGGTAGGTGTTGAGGTGGTGGTGGTAGGTATTGAGGTGGTGGTAGGTGTTGAGGTGGTGGTGGTAGGTGTTGAGGTGGTGGTGGTAGGTGTTGAGGTGGTGGTGGTAGGTGTTGAGGTGGTGGTGGTAGGTGTTGAGGTGGTGGAGGTAGGTATTGAGGTGGTGGTGGTAGGTATTGAGGTGGTGGTGGTAGGTATTGAAGTGGTGGTGGTAGGTGTTGAGGTGGGGGTGGTGGAGCTGAAAGTGGAGGTTGAGGTGGTGGTGGTGATGGAGGATGTGGTTATGGTGGAGATTGTGGAGGATGGGGCGGAAATGGAGGTGGTGATGGAAGTGGTGATGGAGGTGGAGGAGATAGTGGTAGAGATAATGGAGGTTGTGGTGGTGGAGATAGTTGTGGTGGAGGTGGTGATGGTTGTGGTGGAGGTGGTGATGGTTGTGGTGGAGGTGGTGATGGTTGTGGTGGAGGTGGTGATGGTTGTGGTGGAGGTGGTAATGGTTGTGGTGCAGGTAGTGGTTATTTTGGTCGAGGTGGTGATGGTTGTGGTGGAGGTGGAGATGGGTGTTATGTTGGTGATGGTGTGGAAAGGTTTAATCCACACTTTAGGAGGCGATGTGAGAAGCGGAGCAAGTATTGGTGGCGATGTGAGTAGCGGAACAAGTATTAGAGGTAATGTAAGTAGCGGAGTAAGTATTGGAGGCGAGGTGAGTAGCGAAGCAAGTAAAGGCCGGTTAGTTCTACGGATTTACTCTAGTAAATTGTAGTCAGTTCTCTTGTACAGAGCCAGTCGTGAACTGCACCAAGAAGCAAGGCAATTGGCCACGGAGGTTGTGACCGTTGCCACTACATCAACTTTTTGTCATACCGAAATATTTACAATGTGACAGAAATAAGTACCTGGTTGAGTGATACACTCGATATTAAATAGAATATTACAATTATGATACATAGAAAGATTTGGCATATTTTAATCATGCATGGTGAAAAAAATATAAAAAAGATAATTCCCTCTGTGGACGTACGTATCGTCGTGCGGACCAGACGTCCTAAGGGTCAAGGTCAGGACGGCCTAGTTACAGTTAAGTGGCCTCTGTTTGGGTGATGGTGATGGAGTTGGAGGTTGTGGAGGTGGTGGTGGCTGTGAAGGTGGTGATGGAGGTGGTGGTGGTTGTGGAGGTGGTAATGGTTGTGGAGGTGGTAATGGTTGTGGAGGTGGTAATGGTTGTGGAGGTGGTAATGGTTGTGGAGGTGGTAATGGTTGTGGTAGTGGTAATGGTTATGGGGGTGATAATGGTTGTGGAGGTGGTAATGGTTGTGGAGGTGGTGGTTATGGAGTGGAGGTCATGTTTGTGGTGGTTGTGGATGTGTAGGTGGTGGTTGTGGATGTGGTGGTTGTGGATGTGGAGGTTGTGGAGGTGGTGGTAGTGGAGGTGGTGTTTGTGGAGGTGGTGTTTGTGGAGGTGGTGTTTGTGGAGGTGGTGTTTGTGGAGGTGGTGCTTGTGGAGGTGGTGATTGTGGAGGTGGTGCTTGTGGAGGTGGTGGTTGTGGTGTTGTGGTGGTTGTGGTGTTGTGGTGTTGTGGTGGTTGTGGTGTTGTGGTGGTTGTGGTGTTGTGGTGGTTGTGGTGTTGTGGTGGTTGTGGTGTTGTGGTGGTTGTGGTGTTGTGGTGGTTGTGGTGTTGTGGTGGTTGTGGTGTTGTGGTGGTTGTGGTGTTGTGGTGTTGTGGTGTTGTGGAGGTGGGTATTGTGGTGTTGGAGGTTGTGGAGGTGGGTATTGTGGTGTTGTGGTGTTGGAGATTTTGGAGGTGGGTGTTGTGTTTTGGTGTTGGAGTTTGTGTAGGTGGGTGTTGTGGTGTTGGAGTGGTTAAGTAATGGAATAGACTTAGTAACCATGGTTGTAGTGAGCGCTGAAACAATGGGTTGTTTGAGAGAATGAGATAACTTTATGGGTAGGAATGACAGATGGCAAGGGACATGGAACCGCTTAGTGCAGGCCTTATGGTCTCTTGCATTCTCCTCCAATCTTATGAGACTCCTGGGTTTCATGTCGCGTGGTGATTTTATTCACCTGAGAGTTTATGTGAAAAGATGTAATGAATTTGAAATATGAATGATAACGAAGATGCAAACAAATATTGTTCAGCCCTCTCCAGTGAGGTAGCCCAGGGAACACCGACTGAAAAAAGGCATAAAAATCTCTTAGATGCTTGCCAATCCAGGGCAAATTCTCCAAAAATGCGCCATAGGGTTTAAAATTCTCCTTTTTTCATCGAGAATCTCTTACTCTTTCTCTCTCTCTCTCTCTCTCTCTCTCTCTCTCTCTCTCTCTCTCTCTCTCTCTCTCTCTCTCTCTCTCTCTCTCTCTCTCTCTCTCTTTACTCCATCTGTCTCCTCAATCTCTCCCCATCTCCCACATTTTCTCTCCCCCATTCTCTCTCCCCCATTCTCTCTCCCCATCTCTCTCCCCATCTTTCTCCCCATCTCTCTCCCCATCTCTTTCCATCTCTCTCCCCTCTCTCCCTCTCACCTTTCCTTACCCCATCTCTCTCCCCATCTTTCTTCCCTCTCCCCATCTTTCTCCCCTCTCCCTCTAACTTCTCCCTTCTCTCTCTCCCCTCCCCCTCTCTCCCCTCCCCCTCTCCCCCTCCCCTCTCTCCCCTCCCCCTCTCTCCCCTCCCCCTCTCCCTTCACCATCTCCCTTCTCCATCTCCCCTCTTCCCATCTCTCCCCTCCCCCCTCCCCTCTCTCCCCTCCCTCTCTCTACTCCCCTCCCCCTCTCTCCCCTCCTACTTCTCTCCCCTTCTCTCCCCTTCATTCTCCCCCTCTCTCCCTCCCCTCATGCTCCCCCCTTCTCCCCTTCATTCTCCCCCTCTCTCCCCTTCATTCTCCCCCTCTCCCTTTCATTCTCTCCCCCTCTCCCCTTCATTCTCCCTCTCTCTCCCCTTCATTCTCCCCTTCTCTCCCCTTCATTCTCCCCCTCTCTCCCCTTCATTCTCCCCCTCTCTCCCCTTCATTCTCCCCCTCTCCGTTTCATTCTCCCCCTCTCTCCCATTCATTCTCCCCCTCTCTCCCCTTCATTCTCCCCTCTCTTCACCCCTTTTATATCTCCCCGATCTCTCCCGTACATCTCTCTCATCTCTCCCCGTCTCTCATCTCTCCCCGTCTCTCATCTCTCCCCGTCTCTCATCATCTCTCCCCGTCTCTCATCATCTCTCCCCGTCTCTCATCATCTCTCCCCGTCTCTCATCATCTCTCTCCCCGTCTCTCGTCATCTCTCTCCCCGTCTCTCGTCATCTCTCTCCCCGTCTCTCGTCATCTCTCTCCCCGTCTCTCGTCATCTCTCCCCGTCTCTCGTCATCTCTCTCCCCGTCTCTCGTCATCTCTCTCCCCGTCTCTCGTCATCTCTCTCCCCGTCTCTCGTCATCTCTCTCCCCGTCTCTCGTCATCTCTCTCCCCGTCTCTCGTCATCTCTCTCCCCGTCTCTCGTCATCTCTCTCCCCGTCTCTCGTCATCTCTCCCCGTCTCTCGTCATCTCTCTCCCCCTCTCGTCTCATCTCTCACCCCGTCTCACATCATCACTCCCCGTCTATAGTCATCTCTCCCCGTCTCTGGTCATCTCTCTCCCCGTTTCTCGTCATCTCTCTCCCCGTCTCTCATCTCTCCCCCTCTCTCGTCATCTCTCCCCGTCTCTCGTCATCTCTCCCCGTCTCTCGTCATCTCTCTCCCCGTCTCTCGTCATCTCTCTCCCCGTCTCTCGTCATCTCTCTCCCCGTCTCTCGTCATCTCTCTCCCCGTCTCTCGTCATCTCTCTCCCCGTCTCTCGTCATCTCTCTCCCCGTCTCTCGTCATCTCTCTCCCCGTCTCTCGTCATCTCTCTCCCCGTCTCTCGTCATCTCTCTCCCCGTCTCTCGTCATCTCTCTCCCCGTCTCTCGTCATCTCTCTTCCCGTCTCTCGTCATCTCTCTCCCCATCTCTCGTCATCTCTCTCCCCGTCTCATCTCTCCCCGTCTCTCGTCATCTCTCCTCTCTCATCTCTCCCTTCTCTGTCATCTCTCCCCCTTTCATGTCATCTCTCCCCCTTTCGCGTCATCTCTCCCCCTCTGCCTTCATTTCTTCCCCTATGCCTTCATTTCTCCCCCCTCTCGTCATTTCTCCCCTTCTCTCGTCAGTTCTCTCCATCTCGTCATTTTTCCCCTTTCTCATCTCTTACCTCTCCCTATCTTCACCGTCTCTCATCTCTCCCCTTCTCTTATCTCTCCTCGTCTCTCATCATCTCTCCTCGTCTCATCTCTCATATTTCCCAATCTCTCATCTCTTCCCTCTCTATCTCTCATTTCTCTCCATTTCTCATTTCTCTCCATTTCTCATTTCTCTCCATCTCTCATTTCTCTCCATCTCATGTCTCTCCATCACTCATGTCTCTCCATCTCTCATGTCTCTTCATCTCTCATGTCTCTCCGTCTCTCATGTCTCCATCTCTCATGTCTCCATCTCTCATGTCTCTCCATCTCTCATGTCTCTCCATCTCTCATGTCTCTCCATCTCTCATGTCTCTCCATCTCTCATGTCTCTCCATCTCTCATGTCTCTCCATCTCTCATTTCTCTCCATCTCAAATCTCTCCCCATCTCTCATCTCTCATCACTTATCTTTCCAAATCTCTCATCCCTCCCCATTTCGTATCTCTCATCTCTCCCCATCACTCATCACTTCTCCCCATCTCATCTCTCCCTATCTCTCACCATCTTTCCCCATCTCTCCTCTTTCATCATCTCTCCCTATCTCTCATCTCTCACCATCGTTCATCTCTTCCCATCTCTCATTTCTCCCTATCTGAGCATCTCTCCCCAATGTCTCATCATCTCTCCACATCTCTCTCCATCTGTCATCATCTTCCCATCTCTCATGTATCCCCATCTTCATCTCCCCATTTCTGATCATCTCTCGTCTCCCCATCTCTCATCTCTCCCAATCTCTCATCTTTCCCCATATTTCATCTCTCCCCATCTTTCATCATCTCTCCCCATCTCTCATCTCTCCCCATCTCTCATCTCTCCCCATCTCTCATCTCTCCCCATCTCTCATCTCTCCCCATCTCTCATCTCTCCCCATCTCTCATCTCTCCCCATCTCTCATCTCTCCCCATCTCTCATCTCTCCCCATCTCTCATCTCTCCCCATCTCTCATCTCTCCCCCATCCTCTCATCTCTCCCAACTCTCCATCCTCTCCCCATCTCTCATCTCTCCCCATCTCTCATCTCTCCCCATCTCTCATCTCTCCCCATCTCTCATCTCTCCCCAGCTCTCATCTCTCCCCAGCTCTCATCTCTTCCCAATTCTCATCTCTTCCCATTTCTCATCTCTTCCCATCTCTCATCTCTTCCTACCTCATCTCTTCCCATCTCTCATCTCTTCCCATCTCTCATCTCTTCCCATCTCTCATCTCTTCCCATCTCTCATCTCTTCCCATCTCTCATATCTTCCCATTTCTCATCTCTCCACATCTCTCCATATGTCAGCATCTCTCCCCATCTCTCATGTATCCCCATCTTTCTTCATCTCTCCCCATCTCATCATTTATGTTTCCCCATCTCTCATCTCATCCCCATATCTCAAAATATCTCCGTCTCAAAATATCTCCCCATGTC
Organism: Oratosquilla oratoria; assembly: GCF_046742065.1. Taxonomy (NCBI): domain Eukaryota; kingdom Metazoa; phylum Arthropoda; class Malacostraca; order Stomatopoda; family Squillidae; genus Oratosquilla; species Oratosquilla oratoria. The sequence goes on from NC_134777.1 coordinate 79,977,777, forward strand.
TCATCTCTCCCCAACTCTCATCTCTCCCATCTCTCATCTCTCCCATCTCTCATCTCTCCCATCTCTCATCTCTCCCATCTCTCATCTCTCCCATCTTTCATCTCTCCCATCTCTCATCTCTCCCATCTACCATCTCTACCATCTCCCATCTCTCCCGTCTCATCTCTCCCCATCTCTCATCTCTCTCCATTTCTCATCTCTCCCCATCTCTCATCTCTCCCTATCTCTCATCTCTGTCATCTCTCATCTCTGTCATCTCTCATCTCTCCCATCTCTCCCATCTCTCATCTTTCCCATCTCTTATCTCTCTCATTCCCATCTCATTTCTCCCCATCCTTCATCTCTTTCCATCTCGCATCTTTCCCCATCTCTCATCTCTCCCCCATACTTCATCATCTCTTCCCATCTCTCATCTCTCCCCATCTTTCATCTCTCCCAATCTCTCAACTCTCCCCTTCTCTCATCTCTCCCCACCTCTCATCTCTCCCCACCTCTCATCTCTCCCCACCTCTCATCTCTCCCCACCTCTCATCTCTCCCCACCTCTCATCTCTCCCCATCTCTCATCTCTCCCCATCTCTCATCTCTCCCCATCTCTCATCTCTCCCCATCTCTCATCTCTCCCCATCTCCCATCTCTCATCTCTCATCTATCATCTCTCCCCATCTTTCATCTCTCCCCATCTCTTGGTATATCTCCCCATCTCTACCCATCTCATCTCTCCCAATCTCATCTCTCCCAATCTCATCTCTCCCAATCTCATCTCTCCCCGTCTCTTATCTCTCCCCGTCTCTCATCTCTCCCCGTCTCTCATCTCCCCATCTCTCATCACTCCCCATCTCGTCCTCCACTTCACACACTCCCCATCTCTCTTAGCATAATCTCCCTATCTGGTGGAATGGAATCTCAACATATGAGTTGTGGTAGTACGTGTCGTAGTTTGAGCGGTGTTCGGAGGCTTTGAATAAAAAGCAGCGAGCAACGGTGTAGCTCTGTCTCTCAACTGTGTCTTTCTCTTTTTTATTTGGTGACTGGAGGTGTTTATATACATGGCTCGTGGTATAGGTTGCCGACGAGCTCATAATTATTTATTTACAAGATGCAGTTTTAGCAAATAGTAGAGATCAGGATAGGTTTTAACTACCTTATACATTGGCAGTATACATATATACACATGACATACAGTTGTCCGAGGTTGGACAGGATAGACATATCCGTAGGAAAAAACAATTTGTATCAAATGGTAACTACTGCTTGGCTTGGTGGCAATCCCTTTAGGGTTGGTGAGCGTCCAGCTGGCGGTGAAGGTGTCCGCCTGGACAATAGCGACCTGACCCGGGGTGACCATGTGCTTGAAGAACGATTTCCCCCCGCCCCCACCAGGTCGAGTACCAGGCTGACTCTTGTCCTGCACCGAAGAACATACGTGCAGATGCCGATAGTATAAGCGAGGTGGTAAGATGCATGTCTAGGAGATTTTGGTGGTAGATTACGTCTTCTAGGAGTCTAGATGCTAACAGTTGCTCGGCATACGCTACCAGTGTTCCGTCCTCGCGAGACCATGAGCTTGAGATCCACATAGGCTTGGTGCACGAACTGTTAAGGAGATAGAAAAGAAGGTGGGGGTGTGACCTAGGTGAAGGGGTTGACCTTCCCTGAGTGGCAAAGGGGGTGATTCTTCTCTGCACAGCTAGAAGGGAGATACTTTGAGTTATGACATAGATATTTGAACAGAAATGATAAATATTGGTTATCGGAAATAGATGCTTGGATATTGTTTGGGGCTAAAGAAAACTTATCAACAATTTCTATTTCTGAGGCTATAGCGAGGTGTCGGGATCGGTGGAGTGGTACAAAGGTGTTTGTGTCTAGAGTCTCGGTCGTGTGTGGTTGGTTGTAGTTATGAGGCATGGAATGTCATCCATGTCGAGACCTCTAGGAACTAGTCTTGATATGATCTAAATGTAGGATAGCCGCTGTGAGTTCGCGTAAGTGGAGAGAGCATTGATCTTATTGTGCCGGAAGTATGTCGGTGATCCCGAAAATGGGAACCCATGGAATTGGGTGCAAAGTTTTGATGTGGGTTGGTGGTTGGTTGTGTGGTATATTTATGTCACCTACAGAAATCATTGCAATCTCTGGAGTGAGCGTTCTTCATCCTAAGCTAACTCTGCTTTTGAGAGAGTCAGTGACTCCGTGAATTCTCTTGAAAAGAGTGTTGAAATTATTGAGACCGTTTTACCTTGACAAAATCATTGAAAACATACACCCAGGGGGGGTTCTGAAATGAGTAGGTCGTACTGCATTTTCTTATCAGATCCAAACAAACAAAATTGGGGTGATACCGAGATTGATCTATTGAGGGTTTTGGTTCGCTGTTGATGCAGGCTTGTATCATGGGTAATGTGTTCGACCCCAAGAATGCGTGTATGTATCTGTGGCAAGGTAGTCTGAGAATATTGAGTATCTCTCCGATTTTTGACGTTCAACGAGTCCATTTGAGCTGGGTAGGTATGGTATGGTGTGGTGTTTACTCTTTTGTAATGTTGAAACTGTTGGACACAGATAATTTGGTGAGGATGTCGTTATTAAATTCCGTGCCGTTTGTCTGAATTTAGTGTTTTCGGTGTGGTGTATGGCAGATGACGTTATTGATAATTTTCTGAGCTCACACTTTTGTTGCCTGTCTTGTCCGGCTAAAAGGAGAGAGGATGCATTGAAAGTGATTGGAAGTTTGAGTAAGTCAATGGCAATGGTATTCAAAGGGTCTGGAAGGTGTATGGGGTAAATTGTGTATTGGTACTTGACCGCTAATGTGACCTTTATGAGTTATGCATGAGTGGCATGCGTCTATGTATGTGTGTATGTCTTTACGCAGAGGTGGCCAAAAAGAAACTTTACCTAGCTTGCGAGAGGCACTTGTACCTTCCCGCAATGTCCTGCTAATGGAGAATCGTGTAGTATTTGGAGAACTTTCTGGAACAAGATTAACTTGTGGGAACTACTAATTGTGTAACCATGCGGTTGGTTCGCATTTGTTTGTGAGCAGTGTTGTGTGGTAGAGAACCTGGTCTATGAGTAGAGTAGTTTGTCTATGTTTGGGAGGAAAATCGTCTGTGGTTTGTAGTGTTCCAACCACCTGAATTTAGGATAGTTGTATGATTTCTTTTCCATAGGGGTCATGTCTGTCGACTTGAAGCGGCAATGATGCGTTCTCGCGTAATGTCAAGTGGCTCAGACATGCATGTACGTAAGTGTTGCGGCTACGTTCTACTAAGGATGCGTCGGCGACATAGTTTGCATGGCCTGGACGTAGGGGAAGGTAGGCATAAAAGTCCTGGATGAGTGAGGAACCATCTGGCTAGTTTCCCAGTTAGGTTCTTGCGCCTTTGAAAAGAGGTTTAAAACGGTTTTGATGATTTGTCTGTGTGTACATGTATGTCGTATCCTAGAATGATGTCTGTTAAAATGTATTGAGGGCACATATGATTGCGAGCGCTTCAATTTCAGTGACAAAGTAACTGTTTTGTTCGTGCTTGTTTAATGCGCGGGCTGGCGTAAGCTATAGTCTAAGTTTGGGGGTCGTGTTGTTGCATTAGTACTGCGCCAAGGCCTTTGTATGACGCATCGTGTACATAGTGTGAAAGTGGTTTAGAGAAGTTTGGGAATGACCAGAACAGGGGCTGTTTGTGAGTGCATGTTTGAGCTTGTGGAAAGCGGTGTTGTTGTTTTCCAGTACTCCAGTTAAAAGGAGGTATTCTTTCTTGAGAAGGGCTGTTAAAGGAGCTTCCATGTGAGCATAGCCCTTCGATAAAACGTCTGTAAAAACCTGAAAGTCCTAGAAATGATTTCACGTGTTCTGTAGAGTTAGGGGTTGGAAAATCTAGAACAGAGCCTTAACCTTGTTTTGAGAAGTCCTGACACCGTGTGAGTTCTATGACATGTCCTAGGGAACCTTATTTCCTTTTTGAGGAAGGAGCACATTATTTTGAATTTTACAGTATTAGGCCTGCCGCGGCTAATCTTAAGAAGACAGTTTGAAGAGTGTTAAGGTGTTCCGTGAGTGACCGTGAGGCAATGATAATGTCGTCAAGGTATATGAGACAGTCCTTTCCCAATCAAAACCATGGAATACCTTGAACAATAAGTCTTATGTGAAAACAGAGGGGAGCAAGAGATGAGTCCCATGGCCAACCCCCCCAACCTTTGGAAGTGGTAATGGCCCTTATTTGTACTGAAGGCTGTTAGAGGGTTTTGATTCGTCATCTAGAGGTATGTTGGAAATACCCTGACATATGGAAGGTCGAGAGTAGAGAAGAACGTGGTTTTGTTCGCCTATGGAGTAGATTGTGTCTTGGAGATGAAGGTATTAGGATGTCTTTCGGGAATGGTGAGTTTTTATTTGGCTCACGGCAAATCACAACAGGGCGAAAAGGAGCACTTCGTGTTTTGGAACAAACGACAAAGAGAGGAAAATTCCAGGGAGATAGGCTGTGTTCAATATGCCTTGGTGGAGCCAGACTGCAATTTATGTTGTCGACAATGTTTCTTTTACTGTGAGGAAGTCGGTAAGACGGTTTATGTACCGTGGTTTTGCATTTTGTTGAAGTGGTATATGATGTTTGTATGATGTCTGTGAGACCTATGGTTCCGCCTGGGAGTGCTATTTGCGTTGTCTGTACGTGTTCAAGAGTGTCAGGAGATCTACTCGTGCTTCAGGGAAATCTACATCGTTACTGTGTAGGTGCTTGATGGTTTCCTGTGTGTTCTGTTCTCCGTTGGTGATGGCGCATACGTGTTGTGAGTTGTCATGGCTCGATTACGTGTACTGGGGGCGGGATACACTGTAAAATCTCACAAACGTTCGTTCCTTTGTTCATACTGAGAGAGAGGGCATTGTATTATTCTGCAACTATGATTGTTGTGTGTCCTTTGCTCGATGTGTGAGATAGGGGGATAAGAGAGATCCACCTATACACGGCAAGTGTCCTGTGATGCAAAGAACATCTGAGTCGGGAGCTTTGAAGATACGGCACTTTGAGTTTTGTGTACTCTCGCGAGTGGATATAGAGTGTGTATTTGTCAGTTAGTACAATCGCGTGAGAATACGTGAGAGAGATCTGTGAGACGGTTAGTATGTTGTGGTGATATTTCCTGATGATGTTAGTGAAAAACATCGTGTTTCTTGTGGTCGCGAGTATGACTTTGACATGCGCGCTGACAGTGTACGTCTATTACGTCCTGATGGTGTGAGCTACGGGGGTGAGCGGATGGGGTGGCGTGTCCGTTACACCTGAGTGTGCGTGTCTGTTACAAGTGTCACCTTTTCTGTTTTCGTCACAATGTTTTGTTCAGTTGGTTGCTGTTACATGCTGATTGCTCGATCTATTTGCAAGTGTTTGACGCGCGTGTTTTCTGTGTGTGCATGCGTGTTAGCTGTCTTTAGTGAGCCGGTAGGACTCACAGCAAAGGTTCGAGTTGATGGTGCATTGGCTGGCGTTGCGGGTAGGTTTGCACAACGTTCCTGCTCGGGATCTTGTGCTGCTGATTTGGCTTGTTGATCCGACTTGCTGCTTCCAGATATGTTGGGATCCCGCGCAGCCTCCAGATATCCATCTAGAGAAGCGACAGGATTATTTTACAAAAACTTTTGCCCGCGCTGCCGCCAGATATTTAAGCCTGGATTGCGGCTGCGACGAACTGTCAGCGGTATATAGGCCCGAGTTTTGAGGGGTGGTTTTGGTTTAGTAATGTAAAATACGATAGTTTAGTTTGCCATGTAGGTGAGGGGTGGCGAGTTTCTTTTGAATAACCCCGAGAAAGCAGCGGGAGCAAAGGGTTTGTAAGCTCTGTCTCTCTCTGTGGGTCTTTCTCTGGGGGACTTTTTAAGCGATTTTGTGACAGGGGGGGGGGGGGGGGGGAGGTGTTTTAATATACATGTTAGCTCGAGGTGGTTAGATCCCTGCCGACGAGATAATATTTTATTTAACAAGAAGCAGTGGTTTTAGTCAAACATTTGAATATTAGAGATCACGGAGCAACGTGATAGGTTATTAACTCGTCATATCTTCTCTTTTTTATTTGTTACACCAGAGGTGTTTATATAACAAATGGCGCTTATAGGTTAGATTGCCGACGGTAATATTAAACGTACAAGATGCGTTTTATAGCAGAAATTTAATTCAATAGTAATCTAAATAGGAAACTACCTTATACCATTCTGCCAAATCTAATAGGGTTGGGTGAGGTACAGATAGAACATAATCCGGTAGGAAAAAACATTTGTGTTTCTCAAAGGGTACAACTGCGTACTGGTGCAATCCTGGATGGGTTGGTGAGGCGTCCAGCTGCGTGTGAGGGGGTTGTCCGCCTGGACAATATCGCGAACCTGCCCCCCCGGGGTCGCCCCAGGGTGCGTGAAGACGTCAGGTCGAGTACCAGGCTACTCTGTCCAGCTGAGAAATCCGAAGCATACGTGACAGTGGCCGATAGTAATATAGCAGAGGTGGTAGTATGATGTCTAGGAGATTTTGGTGGTATATTAAAGTACGTTCTTCTAGGAGGTCTAGATGCTAACATATCTCTACCATCTTTTAATCTCTCACCAATCTTATCTCTCAGCCCCCAATCTCTCATCTCTCCCCGTCTCTCATCTCTCCCCGTCTCTCATCTCTCCCCGTCTCTCATCTCTCCCCGTCTCTCATCTCTCCCCGTTTCTCATCAACTTCCCCTTCTCCCGACTCATCAGCACTCCGTCACTCATACTTTTCCTGTCCCCGCCGTCTCAGCATCTCTCCCTTAAACAGGTAGGTCTTCATCTCGCCCCTCTCTTCATCAGCTGCTCTCCCCGTCTCTCATCTCTCCCCGCCTCTCATCTCTCCCCTTATTCATCGACCCTGTGGGTAAGATTTCTCATCTCTCCCCGTCTCTCATCATCTCTCCCCGTCTCTCATCATCTCTCCCCGTCTCTCATCATCTCTCCCCGTCTCTCCCCGGTCTCCTCCCCGCCTCTCATCTCTCCCATCTCTCATCTCTCCCCGTCTTTCATCACCTCTCCGCGTCTTTCATCATTTCTCCCCGTCTTTCATCATTTCTCCCCGTCTCTCATCTATCCCCATCCCTCATCTTTCCCCCATCCTTTATCTCTCGCCATCTCTCCCTGTCTCTATTCATCTCTCCTATCTCTCCATCTCGCCCATCTCTCATCTCCCCATCTCTCATGTCTCCCCATCTTTTATGTCTTCCCATTCTTCATCCATCTTTTATGTCTTCCCATCCTTCATCTCTTCCCATCTCTCATCACTCATCTCTCCTCATCTCTCATCTCTCCTCTTCTCTCATCTCTTCCCATTTCTCATCTCTTCCCATTTCTCATCTCTTCCCATTTCTCATCTCTTCCCATCTCTCATCTCTTCCCATCTCTCATCTCTCCCCATCTCTCATCTCTCCCCATCTCTCACCTCTCCCCATCTCTCACCTCTCCCCATCTCTCACCTCTCCCCATATCTCACCTCTCCCCATCTCTCTCCCCATCTCTCTTCTCTCCCCATCTCTCTTCTCGTGCACTCCCCATCGCTCTCTTAGCTCTCCCCCGCCTCTCTCTTCTCGCCCCATCTCTCACCTCTCCCCATATCTCACCTCTCCCCATCTCTCTCCCATCTCTCTCCCCATCTCTCTTCTCTCCCCATCTCTCTTCTCTCCCCATCTCTCATCTCTCCCCATCTCTCATCTCTCCCCATCTCTCCATCTCTCCCCATCTCTCATCTCTCCCATCTCTCTTCTCTCCCTATCTCTCACCTCTCCCCATCCCTCATATTTTCCCCGTCCTTCATCTCAACCATCTATCTTCATCTTTCCCATCTCTCTTCATCTCTCCCCATCTCTCATCATCTTTTCCCCTGTCTCATCATCTCACCCCCTGTCTCATCTCTCTCCATCTCGCACCAGCTCTCCCCATCTCTTATCTCCCCATCTCTCCCTTTCTCTCCCCTTCCCCTCTCCTCATCTCTACCCCTCTTTTCTCCCCCTCCCTGTTCATCTCTCCCCATCTCTCTTCCTCTCTCCCCTGTCTTTGTCTATGTCTTTAAATATGTCTCTCTCTGTCTCTCTGTCTCTGTTTCTCTGTCTCTCTGTCTGTCTCTCTGTTTCTGTCTCGGTCTCTGTCTCTGTCGCTTTGTCTCTGTCGCTTTGTCTCTCTCGGTCTGTCTGTCTCTGTCTCTGTCTCATTCTCTGTCCCTTTCCATTTGTCTCTGTCTACATTTGTCTTTTTGTCTCTGTCTCTGTCTCTCTGTATCTTTCTACCTCTGTCGATCTCTGCCTTTGTCTATCTCTGCCTTTGTCTATCTCTGCCTCTGTCTCTCTGCCTCTGTCTCTGTCTCTGCCTGTGTCTCTCTTCCTCTGTTTCTTTCTTCCTCTGTTTCTCTCTTCCTCTGTTTCTCTCTTAATCTGTTTCTCTCTTCCTCTGTATCTATCCCTCTCTGCCTCTGTCTTTGTCTCTGCCCTTGTCTCTCTCTTCCTCTGCCTCTCTCTGCTTCTATCTCTGTCTCTGCTTCTGTCTTTGCCTCTATCTCTCTCTGCCTCTCTATGTCTCTCTCTCGGTCTCCCTCTCTCGGTCTCTGTCATATACCATTTTTCTGTGATAGAAAAAATAGTTAAAAACTGTGAAAGTCGAAGAATACAACTTGCTTACTGATGGCGACGACTGCCGATACACTAATAACCGGCATCTGTCTCTTAAGAACATGAGAGCATAAGTACAACTTAAGAATGGAAGAGACTGCAAGAGACCATATGGCTTACACTAGGTAGTTCCATGTCCCTTACCACCTGTCGTTCCTATCCATAAAATTTACCTAATCTCACAAAACAACCAATTGTTTCAGCATTCACTACATGGTTACTAAGCCTATTCCATTCGTTAACTACTGTTAATAAACCAGTTCTTGCCTATCTCCTTATTAAACCTAAAGACGTTAAACCCTTTGATCCTGTGTGCACACATTACAGATTTTGTTCCGACTGGAAAACTTGTTTTTATTTTTTGCTTTCTTAGATAACGTCAAACGATTTTCATCTTAGGAAGGACAGATGGGTCTGCGAATCCAATCTGCTTGTTTAACAAAGCGCAAACTCCACCAGGGCACACAGTCGGCATCCAACTTTGTCTAGAAACCACATGACTGACTGACATCCTGCAACATGGGCTGGAAACCACTAAATTCATAATGGTCACAAGGTCAAAAGATCAGGAAACGACGAGAGAACAGGTCAAACGCCAAAATTTATATATCATAATGTGAATAAAAAAAGAAAAAAAATCTTAGGTACAAATATATAAACTAAAGTCCAGTCACAATATTTAAGGTTAGAAAGTCATTTATTTTTAAGCTACGAAGTCCATAATTTTCAAATTCCACCCTGTCCCAAGTCTGTGACGTTCAAAATCTATGAAATTTTAAAATCCATAGAGTCAAAGATCCTACAAAGACCCAAATTCGTCGTATCTAAACGCCATGAAATCCAGTACCCATAAAATTCAAAATAAACGATCTTGAACAAATCAAAAGACCAAAATGGGTCCTACGTCCAAAGCCAACCTTTTCATATAGCGCTGAATTCACAAACCCCATCTATCGGTCACAAACAACAACAACGCCCATTGTCCAAAGCCCTCCAACAACAGTCTGACCGCAAGCAATTGCTTTGACGAGAAATGCAATTTCTTCGAAATTGGCAATCAAGCCATCAAACAGTCCAATTGCGACTTAATGAGTGGCTGCATTTATAATGAAGGCCATTTCTTGAGATACTGCTCTTGACATAACTGACCAGCAATTGCGTGAGGAACAAACACAAGTTCATAGGAACGGATTGTAGTAATTTTTTTTCCTAACGCCATTAGATACCGTTTGTGTTTGATTTCGAATTCTGAAACGTGAACCTCCACCACGTTTGCAATCATTGTCGATACGGTACTAGGTACAGTTAAATGAGTGAGCATGAAACTTAGGAAAAAGTATTAACCTATGCACGGAATGTAATATTTGTTGGTATTATCCGCTGGTCCTGTACCATTCTGACAATGGAAGGCCCTTATGGTGCGAAGAAGTATCGATTGGCTGTCAAAAGTTTCATACGGTATTCTCGCCCACAAGCCTATCTCTCTCTCTCTCTGACTCTGCTCATGCGCCGATAACTCCTCTCTCTCAAGACTCTTCCCTAACCCCATCCGCCTGTCCTCTATATTAACTCTCTCCATCTCTCTCTCTCTCTCTCTCTACTCTCTATCTCTCTACTTCTCCCCTCTCTCTCTCTCTCCCACACACACACACATACACACACTCACACACACCACAAACACAAACACACCCCACCCACACACCACACACTCCACTCACTCACTCACTCACTCACTCACTCACTCACGGTTCACTCCATCTCACGACACTTACTAACTCTCGGTGGCGCGGTTAGGTTCAGTCCCAGCACTGTCCAAGTATGACATACCGGCGGTAACTGGTTCGAATCCTGTCCTGGGCTGATAATTGTTTCAGTATCGCTGAGCTTTGCGTCGTTACACACTCCGACTCTCGTGGGCGGGGAGTTGGGTGTGTGTGCGGTGCGTATACCCAGGTCCTAGCATTAAACCCTCATATAAGATCGGTCATTAGATCCAAAGACCAAGGTGAAACAACACACACACACACACACATACACACACACACACACATAAAAGCACACACACACACACACCACACACACACACACACACACTCTCACAACACACACACACACACACAATCCGGTGGCGGATTGGTAAGACAGCACTAGAGGCCTCACAAGCCGGAGAACCGGATATTGCGATTCCCCGGCCGAGGCGGCAAGACTAAGTTGGGTTTGTCTCCTTTCACGCTGTAGCCCCTGACTCACCTAGCAGCGCGCGGCGAGTAGGTACGTGGACGTTAGTCAGGATTGAGTTGTCTCTGACCAGATGCATTACCCGGTGTGTGGGAGTGAGAGTGGTCTAAAGACCCTACCCAGAGATCTGCTAATCATGTGCTCTGAGCTCACTTCTGGCGTAGTAGGCGGTGGTGTCTGGACTGTCTCACAGAAAAGAGGCTGCACGCAGATCCGTGATGACTGGCCAAGATGACACACACACACACACACACACACATACACACACACACACACACCGGAGTGTCTCCACACACACACACACACACGTGTATATATATATACTTATATTATATATACATATAAATATATATGATACATATATACATATATATACATATATATATACATATACATATATATATACATATACATATATACATATATATACATATATACATATACATATATATATATACATATATTTCCATTAGAAATTATTTTCAAGAAATCCATCATATCCGGAGATGTCCCAAGAGAATGGAAGCTAGCTAACGTTACTCCCATATTCAAAAAAGGTGATAAAAAGAAACCACAAATAACTATAGGCCTCTATAAGTTTGGCGAGTTCCAATCGTAGGAAAAATAATGTGAAACTATCATCAGAGTATGCTATCGAACATCATTTAGAAAGTAACCGTTTGCACTTAAATGATAGCCAGCATGGTTGCAGACGGAAAACGTTCTTGCGTGACTAACTTACTCGCAGTTCTACAACACAGTTATCTCGAATTATGACAAAAGAAACAATAATTAGAGTTTAATATATCTAGACTCTTTGCTAAAAGCTTTTGATACACGTCCCACACGAAAGACTACTTCACTAAACATTAGCTTTGCATGGAATAAGTGGTAGCCTATTAAGTTGGACTAGTAATTGGTTTGAATGGTCGAAAACAGAGAGTTGTTTTCAAAATGGACAAACTTCTGGATGGCAAAGTGTTGCAAGTGGCGTTCCTCAGGGTTCCGTTCTTGGGCCACTCTCTATTCATAGTATATATAGAAATGATATAGACCATGTTGGACGAAAAGCTCTACTGTTTTCCAAATTTGCTGATGATGATCCAAAACTAGTGCGGACAGTGGCTAATGATCACTCAAACCAATTAGATATTTCTATGAAGATTTAGATAATCTATTACAGCAATGCGTCTGAAAAGTGGATCCTAATGAAATTTAATACAAGGTATATGGTTTTGGGAAGGTAATGCTCCTAGGTAAAAATAACAGTAAGTGGGGCGGGAGCGGTATTATACAAATGTATCGTGGGAGTAAAGGTCCTTCGGTTAACAAATGTGGAGATAGTGAATTAAAAAGATCTCGGCGTAAGCTCATCGAGAAAACGACATCACTCAAAATCACATCCAAGCAGTAAGGTATTTCAAGCTTCTGACAAAAAGCAAATAAGATTCTTTGGGACTGATTGCGCGATCTTTTGATTTGTGACAAAAGTCCATCACTCGCCCATTAATAAGCTATATTAAATCGTTAGTTCGACACTACATTTGGGAATAGGCTGTGGGTCTGTAGAAATGGCGTCACCGAATCTCATTTAAAGTAGAGCCACATTGACAGACGGGTGGAAAATTCTAAAAACGTTGACGAGGCGAGCCACAAAACTGATTCCAAATATCAAAAATAAATCATCGCGTACGAAAATCGACTAAAACACATGAATCAGAGGTGAACTTGATACAGGTCTTTAAGATTTTCATCGGGGAATTGACACACTATCAGAATGTGACAAAAATTTTCAACATTAAATGAGAATCAGACAAGAAACAATGGTCTCCAAACTGTCCGGAAATAGATTCAATTTGGGAAGTAGGTAGAAACAACTTTGCCAACCGTGTAGTAAATGAATGGAATAAACTTCCGGCACACAGGTTAGTGCAATGTAGTTCAGGACTTCGAAGCTTTAAGAATCATTTAGATAAATACCTAATTAAGGGGAGATGCTGTAATGATTGATTATAATTTATCTTATATTATTTGTTTTTGGTTTTGATAATTAATTTGTCTGTCTGATTTTCATTTTAATATTAGTTATATGTCACTTTATCTTATTATTACTATTTACCTGTTTGTTTTGTTATTTAACTATACCTATGCAGTTATTTATGTATTCTATTTGTTATTTTACATTATTTATATTTTTTATTTATTTGTTGTTTTATTATTAAAAAATTTCAATGAATTTTTTTTCCGCATTCGAAACCTATATGGACGCGGACTCCAAAGGTCTCTCCGGTCGGCATGCTCCGCCTTTATAATCCTTTGTATTATATATATATATAATATATAGGTGATACAACGTATATATATATAATATATATACTATAATAATACTATATAGAGATATCTACATATATATATAATATATATATATATATATATATATATATACTATATATATATATAATATATTTATAAATATTATATATATATAAAAATATATATATATAGAACTACATTATAGATAGTACAACCAGAACTCTATATATATAGACTATATAAGATATGAAATATAGATATTTGAGATTATATGTATATATTTATATAATACCATATTATATATGTATATTTGATATATATATCACAGTAGTAATTTATTTATATATATAATCATCTATGTATATTTATATATAATACATATATATATGTATATTATAATATATATACATATATAGAATATGCATATATATAGATCATGCATATATATGCATATATATGCAATATATATATGCATATATATATGCATATATGCATATAATATATGCATATATATATGCATATATATATATACTATGCATATCTTTTATCTCTTTATATCTTATTATATTTTTTTTTTTGTATATAATATATCGCATATATATATATATGCATAATATATATATTCATCATATATATATGCATATATATATGCATATATATATAGGCAAATATATATACTATGCATATATATATATGCATATATATATGCATAATATATATATGCCATATATATATAGCAATAATATATATATGCATATATATATGCAAATATATATATATGACATACATATATATCGGTGATAAGGGGGATGGCATATTGGGGGGGTGGGGATGTGGGACAGGTCTTGAGGGGGGGGGGGGTTTGATGCAATATATATATAATTATGCCGTATATTAGGGGGGGTGGGAAGGAGGGAGAGTTTGGAGTGGTGGGAGAGGTTAGGGGGGGGGGTGGGGGGAGGGCCGGTGGGGGGGGGTGGGGCGGCAGGGGGGGGGGGGGGTGGGGGCAGGGGTGGACAGATTCAGGTAGGGGGGTGTGGTTATATGGCGGGCAGGTGCGACGGCGATTGGGGGTTGGATATGACATATATATATAGATTTGCATATATATGAATATAAGCATATATATACATATACTACTGCATATATATATAATATATATATATATATATATATGTGTATGCATATGTATATATATAATATGCCATATCTATATGCATATATATATATGCCATATAGATATATATATGCATATCCGTTGTGCATATATATCATATATATATCTATGGCATATATATGCATATATATAATAATATGCCATACATATCTATATATATATGCATATATATACATGTATAATACATATATATACATATATATGTAATATACCATTATATATACTTTCCATATATATATGTCTAATACATATATATACAATATATATCTAACATATGATTATATGTATATACATATATATACTTATATATATGGTAGTATACATATATATACATATATATACTGTACTATATATACATATTGTGTGTATGTTTTAAGACAGATTGAACATTTTTTAGGGAAGCTCCGTCATGGATGTGACGAACCCTGTGACACCAGTGCGCCGATAATCACGAGGCCAAGAACGCGACTGTGACCATGTCGCTACATGGTGTAGCGACCATGCTACATGGTAGCATAGTCGCTAGCATCGTCTGGCCTCGTGATTATATCGACGCACGGGTCAGGGTTCGTATCCCATGGCGAGCTTCTAAAAAGTTCAATATATACATATGTATATATGTATATATGTATATATATAGTATATATACGTATGTAAATATATATATATGTATAATATATATTGTATCGCTATAGTTGTTAAATATATGTATATATATAAGTATATATATGGTATATATAAATGTCTATATATATGTATATATATATATGTATTAGGTATATATGTAATATATCTATATATATGTATATAATATATGTATGATGTAAGACTAATATATTATATGTATATAGTATATATCTATGTATATATATAGTTAGTAGTATGTATATATTATATGTAAATATGTATATATACATATATATATATGTATATATATATATGAATAGTATGTATATATATTATAATATGTATATGTCCGACGTTAGGATATGTATATATATGTGTATATAAATGAATGTAAATATATGTATATATATGTGGATATATATATAAATGTATATATATATATGTATATATATATGTATATATATATACATATATATACAATATATGTATAGTATATTACATATCATATGTATACGTTACATATATACATATATAAATACATATATATATGTATATATATAGTAGATCAGGTTCTAGTATGTATACGTATATACCTAAATACATATATATATAACATATAAAATATATGATATATATATATATACATATATATGTATAATACATATATACATATATATATTAGCATATATACATATATATATATACATGTTATACAAATATAATTTATACATATATACATACATGAATGACATTGTATACAGTATATATTAAGATTTATACATTTATTACATATATATAGCGCATATATGAAAATGATATCATAGCATATCATATAATATATATAAGATATCATAGTATACATATATGATACATATATATGACTAGTATACAGTATCGAACATATATATATATATATACATTTTCGTACATATATATATACATATATACCACAAATAAATACCATATCTAAGCATATATAAACATATATACATATATACATATATACATATTAAACATATATAATATACGATATATAAATATAGGTACATAATATACATATATACATATATAGATATTATAGATAACATACATATAACATATAGAACATATAAATCTACATGTATACATATATGTGTACGATAAATGTATATATCTATATAGTACATAAATATTTGTATATATATATATTTACATGAATAATATATATATACAGTATAATATGATTAGTATATAAACATATATATATATACAGTAGAGTACAGTATATATACATATGTATAATATAATATATAGTCAGTTATATACTATACAGGTATATATAAATGTAAATATATATATATATATGATATATATATCAATACGGTGATAATGGTCAGATGGATATCCACAGCTTAAATACCGTTATCTGAGAAACCAGTGGAGATAGTTGACCCAATTCGCGCCGATCGTCTTAAAGTTGGAAGGGTGGGGAAGCGGAGCTGAGGGGAGGGGATGGACCTTGTCCAACTGCTTGCCTGTTTAGTTTTCAAAGCTGATGGAGTTACTAAAAAAGAGGTATGGCCGTAATTTAGGTTGAAGAAGGAAATAGGTAAGAATTGGTTTAAAAACGGTGGTTAGCGAATGGAATAGACTTAGTAATCATGTAATGAGCGCTGAAACTATCAGTTATTTTAAGAGATGAGATTTATGGATAAGAATGACAAGTGGTAATGAACATAGAACTGTCTTGTGTAAGCCTTATGGTCTCTTGCAGTCTCCCCCATTCTTATGTTTTTATGTAACTTGTGTTGCATGGAACTGGATTTTGGTAGTGGAAACGTTTTCTCTCGTGTAGACTGCTTTCGACATTTTTAGTTTCTTTATATTATCAAAACACGTAACGGCCTTTATGTTAATGTACAGTCACTCAAGAAAGTATGGTTGGTGGTTTTAGGTGTTCGTGGGAGACGAGTGAAACAGCAGAATCGATGTTCCTGTATAGTTGGTAGTCATGACAGAGTTGCGCCCTACCTTTTTTCCCCAGTTGAAATACGTGGTATAGAATAAGCAAATGCGTGAAGATGTGACAAGATTGAAAGTAATTATATTCACACCGACAAGAATTGTTAATATTTAATTGTTACTGAAATCACACACACACACACACACACACACACACACACACACACACACACACACACACACACACACACACACACACACACACCAACCAACCAACCAACCAAACAACCAACCATAGCATACGTAATAAATATTGTCGCACCACAATATGTTTTCGGCCTAGTCAACGCTACAGGCTCTCCTGTCTACATGGCCCTACCCGTCACTCCCGTTCTCAACCCCCGCCCTCCCAAAGGGGCAGCCGTTCGAGCTATAATAAAACACTCCTCAGCTCCTTAGCAGTTAACAAGTTGTTTCTTCCAAGTAATATAACATTTGAATAATGTATAAACTTAAATATCATTTTAATAGTTTAGATGTCTTCACTGAATGCTGCTATGATGAAGACGCACATTTATGAACTACAAAGCTATGAGAAAGACTGGCGCATTAATACACAGGCGTACCAACAAATTCCAAGTCCTTTCAACAAAGTGTCAGTTGTTTACTTACGTCCATTTCGGAACAATTTCTTTACCGATACTTTTTTGAGTGACTGTACATGGTCCCCTTTCCAAATCGGAATGGTGGTGGTCCTCATCGTGGGGCTTTATCACCTTTTTCTATATATCTAAAGAAAATCACCAATTGAGACACTGTTGTATGACCAATGTAGGTTGAGGTGATAGGAGCACATTCTCCAGAGGTCTAGGCGTATTCACAAACTACATTTCGTTTTGGCCATATATGTATATGTATATGTATATGTATATGTATATATGTATATGTATATGTGTACATGTATATATATATATATATATATATATATGTGTATATGTATATATATGTATATTATGATATATATATGTATATATATATATACATATCTGTATATATATATAATATATATATATATATAATATAATATATATATATATGTATATATATAATAATATATATATCTATAATTATATATAGCATATATATAATTACTACAATATATATAAATATTTATTATAATAAATATATATATTTATATATATAGTACATTCATATAATATAATGCATATGTATGTATAATATACATTTGTATAGATAATATATATATTATATATATATATATATGTCTGTGTGTATATATGTGTATATGTGTGTAATACATATATATTGTGTATATAGTTATGTATATATGTGTGTATATATGTATATGTATATATGTATATATATGTATATATATGTATATATATTCTTGCTGGTAACCACTAAGGAAAAACGGAAGAAAACAGTATAATGTCCCAAGACGCTTTTCGTGTTAATTCACATCTTCAGTGGGAATACAGACTAAAAGTCTTGTATTACAAAGAGGTTTTAAAAAATAATACAATGGATTAGATACACTAGTGAAGGAACCAGGCAAGGTGTAGTAATGTCACATAAATAAAACACTAGGAAAGGAACTGGCATAGCACAAGATGACACGAAACATATTCACTAGGAAAGGAACCGGTGAAGGACAAAAAGTCACACATGAAAAAGAATAAGTCTCTTGGTACATAAAAAAGTATAGTCATCAAAGAAAAAGAAATCTAGAGAACAGCACAATTCACCAAATTAATTTTGATCACATACAACCTTATTACAAATTTTGTTAATGATGGAATTTATCTAATATTTATAAATGCCATACTGATATAAGACAGAGTTAGAACCTTCAGAATTTTTTATCATACTACTCTTCTATATTATGTTTTCTATTGACAAATGAATTTACAAGAAAATAGATGAGAAGCATATGATATATATATGTATAATAGAATATATGTATATATATGTATATATGTATGTATCTATTATATGCTATATATGTGATATGTATTGTTACAATTATGTATATATGTATGTATATTATATGTATGTATGTATATATATATGTAATATATGTATGTATATATGTATGTATATATACATTTACTATGTATATATGTATGTATAAATTTATCTATGTATATATGTATACATATAATGTAGATATATTATGTATATATGTATATATGTGTATATGTATATATGTATAGATTTATATGAGTAGTATTTGTATTTATGTGTATAGATGTATATATGTACATATGTGTATATATATGTATATATGTGTTATATATGTATTTATATGCTATCTATATATAAAAAAATGTATATATGTATATGTATATTGTACTATGCTATGTATATATATACTATGTTGTATATATATGTATGTATATATGTATGTCGTATAGATGTATATATATATGTATATATGTATGTATAGCCTATATATATATGTATAATCATATGTATGTATATATATATGTATAATATATGTATGTATATATATATGTATATATATGTATATACATATATATATATGTATATATATATATTTTATATATAGTATTATATATATATATAGGTTTTATATATGTATATATATATTTATATATATATATATATAATATATATAAAGTATATAAATATATATATGTATATAGATATATATATATAATATATATAATATTAATATGTATATACTATATGTTATATATATGTATATAGATATGTACATAATAATATATATATATATGTATATATATATAAGTATATTCATATTATGTATATATATATAATATATATGTATATATATATTTGTATATATATATATATATACTAATTAATATATTATATATATATATATATATATATATATGTACAACATTGAATGGGTCCCAGTGACTAGAGATACGTTTTTATCAACCACAGTGCACTTTAATTCTAAGCCATCAACATCGGATGAACCTGGAGGCACATGCAGAATTTGAAACGTTGTACGCCCGAGGACTCGAACCAAGGCCAGCACGTGACCAGTGCTTGTAGTGATATGACCACTACACCATCAAGAGAGATATAAGTTGAGCGCAACTTTTCTTACATATTTGTATGCTCGAGTTACACATACACGAAAGTTTGCGTTCAACCCATCTCCACTATGATAGTACAATTGGTAAGTATACGAACGCGGGAAAGTATTTGTACAACACTGAATGGGTCCCAGTGACTAGAGATACATTTTTATCAACCACAGTGCACTTTAATTCTAAACCATCAACATTGGAAGAACCATGGAGGCACATCCAGAAATTGAAACGTGGTACGCCCGAGGACTCGAACCAAGACCAGCTAAAATCAATAAAGGTAACCTTTACTTGGACACAGAAATGGTGAAGAAAATACTAGTCACACTGATAAGGCCAAGACTGGGGTATGAAGAGACACTATGGATACCCAGCACTAAAAAGAATATAAATGAAATTGAAAGAATCCAAAGAGCAATTACGAAGATGGCTCCAACACTTTCAAAACTGTCATATGAGGAGAGATTGTCAAAGCTAGAATTATCGACTCTGGAACAAAAGAGAAAAAGGTGACTTATTGACCGTCTATAGAACCATGAGAGGTGGAAGTCCTTGATAGAAAAAGACTTACTAAAGTGGGATAAGAGAAATTCAAGAGGACGCGAAAAAATACAAAGGCGGGACACCACGAGCGTAGCCCCCTTCCTTTAAGATACAACTAGATAAATACAACTAGGTAAATAGATACACACACAAACACACGCACGCACACACACACACACACACACACACACACACACACACACACACACACACACACACACACACACACACACACACACACACACGGTGGCGCAGTTGGTAGAGTGCTGGACTGGGAAGTACGATAGTGCTCGCAGTACCCAGTTCGAATCCTGCCCAGGGCCGAAATTATTTTGGTATCGCTGTGCTTCGGGTCGTTACTCTGACTCTCGTGGGCGGGGAGGTGTGTGTGTGTGTGTGTGTGTGTGTGTGTGTGTGTGACATGGCGTGTGTGTGTGTGGTGTGTGTGGTGTGTGTGTGTTTGTGTGTGGTGTGTGTGAAAGGTCATAGCATTACCCATAGATCGGGTCAGGACGAGCTCTGAGCTCTCTTCCGTGAGGGAAATAGCTGCTGTCGATCACGAGTCCAACACGTGATCCAAATGATAACCAAGGTGAATACACACACACCACAAGCAAGCACAGTCACACACACACACACACAACACACACACACTTACACACACAACACACACACACACCACACACAGACGCGCACATACACACACACACACACACACACACAAAGGAATTACAAAGTATTTACAAAGGCGGATCAAGGCCGACAGGAGACCTTTTGATCCATATCTAGGTCAGATGCAAAAAAAAAAAAAAAAAAAAAAAAAAAAACAAAAAAAAAATCAAATAATTATAAAATTTAAAACTATAATAATGTAAAAATACAAATAAAATACATAAATAAATGCATAGGTATAGTTGAATAACAAACAAAAAGGTAAATAGTAAATGATTATAAATTGCGACATACTAACTTAATAATAAAATGAAATAATCAGACAGACAAATTATAAAACAAAACAAAAACAAATAATATAACATTAAATTATAATCATTACATGCATCTTACTTAGGTATTATGCTAAATGATTCTGTAAAGCTTCGAACTGAACTACATTGCACTACCTGTGCAGGAAGTTTAATTCCATTCATTAACTACACGGTTGGCAAAAGTTGATTCTTCTACCTACTTCAAATTGAATCTATTTCCGGACAGTTTGAGACCATTGTTTCTTGTCTGATTCTCATTCAATGTGAAAATTTTGTCACTTTTGATGTTGTCAATTCCCTTTAAAATCTTAAAGACCTGTATCAAGTCACCTCTGAGTCTACGCTTTTTTAGGGAAAACAGATTCATGTGCTTAAGTCGATTTTCGTATGACCACACACACACACACGCACACACGCACACACGCACATTCATACGCACATGCACATACACATACACCGATACACCTACCGTTGTCCTTCTTTCCTCCTTTCCTTCCTGACAACTTGAACTTGGGTACTTTGCTGATTAACCGATGACGCTCAAGAATATCAAGAGTCCAATATTGGGTCAAGCAAATTTCTCCGTTATTTTCTAATTTAAAATTGTAGTTTACAGGGCAAATTATGTTCACATCCTCAAGGCATTGCCTTGCCTTTTTGCTCCTTTACAATAATATAGTGTTTCTTGATTTATGAAAGCAATTAAATAGGAAGAATTTTCGTAAGTTGGAATCCTGATTCTGTGCTTTCCAGAAGTAAAGAGGTAACGATAAAACGTCTTCTAGTAACCGTATTTCTCATAACTAAATATGTGTGTGTGTGTGTGTGTGTGTGTGTGTGTGTGTGTGTGTGTGTGTGTGTGTGTGTGTGTGTGTGTGTGTGTGTGTGTGTGTGTGCGCGCGTATGTTTACGTCTACTTTTGCGTGTGTGTACGCGTGCTTGTGCGCGCGTGTGTGTGTGTGCGTGTATGTTGTCTCTCTCAATTGAACACGATATTGTTTATTTTTTTCCATCTTTATAACAACGTAAGCAAAAATATAACTATACCTAAATTGCCTTTATTTCTTCCAGTGTTTACCAAGAGAGGGAGGGTCCATCCAGTAAATATTTACCTACATATAATGAAAATGTTTCTCTTCCAATAAATAAATCTAAAGATTATGAAATGTTTTATTTATTTCGTTTGCTCTTTATTCCACATGGATCCAACTTGCATTTTGTCTTTGCAGTTCAAGCACACAGACCCGGTGGTCATAGGGTAAAGGTAACTGACTGCCTCAACCACAACCAAACTTTCCCAGGTGTACGCTCTCCGTATTCAATTAGTTAAAGTTGATTTAACCTAAGTTAACCTGAGGTAATCTAAGTTAACCTGAGCTAATCTGACCTAACCTGAGCTAACCTAAGCTAACTTATGCTAATCCAATAAGTTAAATTTGACCAAACCTAACCAAGCCTAACCCGATGGAAGTCGCCACATCCTTTGCCTTTTACCTATTCTCAACAAATTTTTTCCATGACATATTTCTCTTTCGCATTTAACATTCATTACATTTAGGAGATACAAGAGCTGGGACATAACAGATTGTAGCATGAATGGTAAGGTTCTTACCCCAGGAGACGCTGAGTAGTTGCGGCCAAAGCTGTCACCTTTCCCCTATGCACTTGGACTGTTTGAGTTAACTAAGTCACTGCTGGGAACTGGAGAGACATACGGAATTCGAACCCACAACTAACGCTATCAACTCGTGCTCTGGTATGATTATTACGTCTCCGTTACACTTACAGCAGCAAATCAAAATACATGCTTAATGAGCCGTTCGTTTCTTCTAAAGTCATACATACATACATGCATACATGCATACATATATACATATACCAAAGGTTTTTCACCCTTACAAGGGAGGTAGCCAAAAAGAAAAAGGCATAAAACCATTCCCACCCATTCCATCCCTAATACACTCCACTCCCCTCCACCTTCTACCCTCCCTCTTATCTTGGTACCTCCTGGATGACGGGTCATCCATGTATCTTGTCCACTGCCCTCGGTCAGAGGCAATGTCGCAAGACACAGCACATCTACAGTAAGGCCGCTTCATTAAATCGGCGACCCCCCTCTCCGTCCTCTCGTGCAGAAAAGAAGACGGGGAGAAATCACTTCGGGCTGCGTCATATTTTTCTCGCACATACTACCTCACCCCCATCCCCCACCCATTCCACCTCATGCATCACATCATCTATATACAACCATTCTCCATTCACCCCTATCTTCAGTCCTCTCCCGTCCTTCCTCAACAGACATTCCCTTCTTTCCCAAAGCCCCTTTCACTCCATCCATCCACCTCATACTAAGTCGTTCCCTCATGTTCACTCCCTCTACATCTGCTTTCCATACCTCTTTTACCAGTCTTTCTTCACGCATGCTTTCCATGTGTCCAAACCATCCCAATACTCTTTCATCTACCCTATCCCCCAGCTCCCTTACCACACCTATTTTCCTCCTCACCTCCTCATTTCTCACACTGTCCAGCCTAGTAACCCCCATCATACTTCTCAGACACCTCATTTCAAACACATTCAAACTTCTTCTCTTCCTCTCTTATATTCCATGTTTCTGCCCCATACAGTGTTGTTGGCACAATCACTCCTTCATAGTCTCCACTTAGCATCCATTCCCAAATGTCTATTCCTCATTACACTTTTTAGTCCACCAAGGCATTTACTCGCTTCTCTCAATCTACATTCTACCTCCACCTACACTCTACCCTTTCCTGCCACATTTGCACCCAAGTATCTAAAACTATCCACTTACTCCAGTCGCTCTCCAGTCTGCTGCTACTTTCATCCCCTCGTACATCTCATCACCTTACTTTTACCCACATTTATCTTCAGTTTTCTTCTTTCACACAATCTCCCAAACCCTATCACCAACTT
The DNA here is from genome assembly GCF_046742065.1 of Oratosquilla oratoria. Taxonomy (NCBI): domain Eukaryota; kingdom Metazoa; phylum Arthropoda; class Malacostraca; order Stomatopoda; family Squillidae; genus Oratosquilla; species Oratosquilla oratoria. Next base: position 80,002,321 of record NC_134777.1, read on the forward strand.
CCTCAATCCCTCCTCAGATTCTGCTACAAAAGCAGTGTCGCCCGCAAACAACAGCTGGCTCACCTCGCACTTTTCTCCATTTTCTTTAACCATCTCCAATCCCTGACCCATCACCCTTGCATTTACCTCTCGCACTACCCCATCCATGTATAAGTTGAACAGCCAGGGTGACATAACACGTCCCTGACGAAGTCCCACCTTTACGTCGAATCACTCACTCTCTCCATATCTAATCCTGACACATGCTCTACTACTCTCGTAAAAACTCTTGACAGCTTCTAGAAGCATTCCTCCTATCCCGTATATCTACAAAACCTCCCATAGTGCCTTCCTGTCTACCCTGCCGTAAGCCTTTTCCAGATCCATAAAAGTCCAAAAAACATCCTTACCTTTTCCTATAGCTTTCTCACATATGTGTTTTACCACAAAGATCTGATTTACGCAACCTCTACCTGTCCTAAATTCACACTGTTTCTCACCAATTGCTCCCTCTGTTCCTCTCCTAATCCTCTCAATCAAGATCCTCCCATAAGCCTTCCCCACTACACTTAACAAACTAATCCCTCTAAAACTACTACACTCACACTTGTCCCCTTTTTCCTTGTAAAATGGAACTATACAGGCACTCCTCCAGTTCTCCGGCACTCTACCCTCTCTCCAGCAAACATTAAATAACCTCACTAGCCAGTCCACCGTAACTGTTCCTCCTTTTTTTAGACATTCTGAATGGCATCCATCCAGACCAGGTGCCTTACCTGCTTTCATCATCTTAACAACTGCCTTCACTTCATCCTTCCTTATTTCTCCTCCATTTTCCTCACTCATCACGGTCATTTTTTTTTAGCACTTCCCATTACAACTATCTTTCCCCCCTTATCCTACTTCACATTTAGCAACTCCCTAAAATACTCTGCCCACCTTCCCCTTACTGCCTTCTCTTCCATTATCGTCTCTCCATCTACACCTTTTACTTTTTCTTCTCTACTTGATTCACCTCCTCTTCCTCTCTTAATTTCTTCCCAAAACATCTTTTTATTACTTTAAAAAAATTCTGTCATACTATTATCGCATTTCCTTCTTTACCTTGTGCTTTACTTTTCTTTTCTTTTCTTTGTACCTCTCATATGACTCCCTCGTCCTATTTTGTAACTAATCTGTGAAAGCTCGCTTCTTCTCTTCTACAACCTTTGTTTCCTCATCCTACCATTCACTACCCATCATTCTATTTCCTCCCGTCCCTCTTGTTCCACACACCGTCTTTGCACATTTTGTGACTCTCTCCTTGAACCATCCCCATTCCTCCACTCCTAGTTCTACTCTATCATTCACTCCCTCCCACTCCTCTCTCAGTTTCTTCTTGTACTCCTTCTCCTTTTCCTTTTCATTTAAAGAGTTCACTCTAAGCACCTCCCTACCTTTTGTCCTTTTCCTCTTCCTCCATCTATCCTCCACTCTCAACATACCTTCCACCAAAAAATGATCTGATATTCTCCCACTCTCTCCCCTTAGCACATGTACATCCTTAACTCTTCCTATTATACTCCTATCTACCACTACATAGTCCATTAACGCTCTATCTACCACCCTTCCATCCACCACCCTCTCCCATGTGTACTTATGCTTGACTTTCTTCCGAATCACTGTATTTGCTATCATCAACTCTCTAGACATATCTTCACCATCAACTCTCCACTACGATTCTTTCCTGTAACTGCACATTTCTCAACCGCTCCGTCAATCTGTTTATTTCCTACCCTAGCATTAAGGTCTCCCAATACTACTACATTGACGTTCCTCCCTAATTCCTCTATGCACTCATTTAAATCTATACAAAAAGCCTCCTTTTCTTCTACACTCTTCTCACTGCCAGGCCCATATGCACTTACAAAAACCCACATCTCTTCCAGTTTCACCTTCATCCACATTATCCTTGAAAAAGCCTCTTTCCACTCCACTACACGTTTACCTATCTCTTCACTAGTATAGCCACCCCTTCTCTCCCTCACCCTCTCTTCACTCCTAAGAACCTCCCAACTACACTCCTAAACTCACACTCGCCCTTCCCTCTCAACTTAGTTTCACTGAAAACCAACACATCCATCTTTCTTCTCACAAACATACAACCTATCTCTTCCCTTTTACTCTCATCTGCACTACATCCACGCACATTAAAAGACCTAAACCTTAGGGTGCTGGTTGGAAAACTCCTAGACCCTTTTATGCCTTTACTTTTTTTTTAGGAATGTCCCCTGTGGGGCTATAGGGAGAAGGATGCCTGGTCCCAATCCCCGTCCCGTTTTTCTCGCCTCTTACCATCCAAGTGGGAATACTTGGTGGCACCATTATCCCCCCCCCCACACACACACCACCACCACAGGGTAGGCGAAACAAAGAAATGAAATTCAGAGAAATGGTACAGGACAGCAACAAGGAGTTGGGGGACAGCATAACGGAAGGACAGTAGCAGTATAATAAAAGTTTCATCTGGGGAGAAAATAAAAAGAATTTCTTTTTCCAGTCATTTGAAAATAAATCTATTTTGAGTGACTTTAAGTGACGTTGGAAGGAGATTTGTATCCGTTCATTATATCAATTTAGCTGTCAGTGATAGGAAGTGCATTTTATCTCGTTTTTTTTTTCCTATTCTTCCTCTTCCTCCTCTTCCTCCTCTTCCTCCTCCTCCCTCCCATAAACGATTGCTCGACAAATTAAAAACGTACAGTTGGATTAAAGACTGGCTCTCTGAGCGAAAACAGAGTTATAATTAATGGGGCTTCATCTAGCTGGCTCGATGTAAAAAGTGGCGTACTGCAGGGATCCATTTTGGGACCCGTTTTGTTCTTGATATATGTAAATGATTTAAACGATGGCCTCCTTTGCAAAGTATCAAAATTTGCTGATGACACAAAAATTATCGGTAAAGTAACAACCATCACAGAGAAAGAAGCTCTGCAATTTGATCTAGATAGATTAATTATCAATTTGGGCTAGCAAGTGGCAAATGAAATTTAACGTTAACAAATGTAGAGTCATGCACATTGGAAACAATAATAATCACGTTCAATACCAAATGAATGGCGAGATACTGGATGCAGTACATAAGGAAAAATATCTTGGAGTTTTAATATCGAATTATTTGAAGCCAAGTCAACATTGCTCAGAAGTTGTTAAAACAGCAAATAGATTGGTTGGCTGTATCGGACGAGTCTTCAAAAATAAATCAGAAGAAATATTACTAAAACTATAATTCTTTAGTCCATCCCCATCTTGAATGCTATATACATTTTTGGTTCCCATACTACCAGAAAGATATCAACAAACTAGAAAGAGTCAAACGAAGAGTAACTGAAATGATACCAAGGCTGAGAAATGTACCGTACGAAGAAAGACTTAAAAGTCTAAATTTATTCTCCCTTTCAAAACGGAGAATACGAGGAGATTCGAAGTTTTTTAAATGTTCAGAGGCTTAGACATCAATGTCGAAGATTACTGTTCAATAGACCAATCAAATACAACTTTTAAAAATCATTTAGATAAATATTTGGACTCTAATCCACAAATAAAATGTTATCCTTTGTAATGAAAGGTTTGACAGCCCGGCATCTAATTGGATATGATAGTAGTAATAGTAATGTTTAGTTCTTCTTTACTATAAAAATTCTTGCTGTCCTGTTTCTTCACTAGTTTATTTAACACAACCTTATGTAAGAACCAATAGGCCTGCTGCTGTTTGTTTTTCCTTTGTGCTTTGTGTGTTCCTCTTTCTACTCCTCCTCTTCCTCCTTCTCTTCCTCCTCTTCCTCCTTCTCTTCCTCCTCTTCATCTTCCTCCTCTTCATCTTCCTCCTCTTCATCTCCCTCCTCTTTATCTTCCTTCTCTTCCTCTTCCTTCTCTTCCTCTTACCCCTCTTACCCTTACTCCTCTTACTCCTACTCCTCTTCCTCCTCCCCTTCCTCCTCCCCTTCCTCCTCCCCTTCCTCCTCCCCTCCCTCCTCCCCTTCCTCCTCCCCTTCCTCCTCCCCTTCCTCCTCCCCTTCCTCCTCCCCTTCCTCCTCCCCTTCCTCCTCCCCTTCCTCCTCCCCTTCCTCCTCCCCTTCCTCCTCCTCTTCCTCCTCCACTTTTTCCATTTCTTCCTCCCCTTCTTCCTCCCCTACCTCCTCCCTTTCTTCTTCTTCTTCCTCCTCCTCTTCCTCCTCTTCCTTTCTCTCCTCTTCCTCTCCCTCCTCCTCTTCCTCTCCCTCCTCCTCTTCCTTTCTCTCCTCTTCCTCTCCCTCCTCCTCTTCCTCTCCCTCCTCCTCTTCATCTCTCCCCTCCTCTTCCTCTTCCTCCTACCTTCCTCCTCTCCCTTCTCTTCCTCCTCCTCCTCTTCTTCCCCCAAAATGGGTCAAATTTTATTTCTCCATTCACGGCAGAGATGGTTTTATTACCCAATTATCGGGTGGGAGCGGTGGGGGGAATACTGCCCACTGCGATCTGTCCCAGAAACAGTTAAATAAACATTAACTGAAGAAATGAAAAAAAAAATGATAGTCGTTACTTCACTCTGTCCTAAGAAGAAGAAGAAGAAAAGGAAGGAAAGGGAGAAGGAAAAGGAAAAAGAGATGGGCGACATTGTCTTCTTCAATCATAATACTTCCTCGTCCCCGACCCGAATGGCTTTGAATATGTACGAGTATGCAGACTTGATAGCTCGTTTGCTTCCGTGGTTCATGGCTCCATTGATTAATTGCTCTCCTGCTTACTCGCTGGCTCACTCAGAAATTCCCGGTAGAAAGAAATGTCTGTATTTGTCACCCCAGGTCCAGGAGTGAAGTAGAAAGATTAGATTCATATGGGAAAGGAAATATTTAGCAAAATAAAAAATGAAAAATTACAGAAATAGCACTATTTACACTTGAAAAATTACAATTGATTAGGAAAGAAATGTTCGGTGTAAAAAAAAAATAATAATCTACAGAAACAACACTATTTGTACCTGAAAAACTCGTAATGGAATAGATTTATCATTGGATTATTGTAGACTCCAGCGTCGATAGGTCATCTACAACTCTACTATCATCCCGTCATACCATAGGTTAATTGGTTTGTATTTGGATCCCCAGACCTAGGGCGGAAGTGACCCTACTGTTTCGTCTCACGTTCTCATGCCCTTTCTCTTCTCAGCTTCCTTCTTCTTTCTTGTTTACTTTTTTACCTTTCCCTTCTTTACTATTTGCTTTCTAATTATTTTATGCAGTTTCGTCTCTCCCAACCATTCCCATCTCCTTTCCTAACTTCTATACTTTCTCTATCTCTTTCTGACTCTTTGTCTCTTTCTCGGTCTTTTTCTAGATCTCTTTCTCGGTCTCTTGGTCTCTCGGTCTCTCGGTCTTTCGGTTTCTCGGTCTTTCGGTCTCTCGGTCTCTCGGTCTTTCGGCCTCTCGGTCTTTCGGGCTCTCGGTCTCTCGGTCTTTCGGTCTCTCGGTCTCTCGGTCTTTCTCTGTTTCTCTGTCCGTCTCTGTCTCTGTCTCTCTTCCTCTTTTTACCTCCCTTCTACTATTTCCCATTTTACAATTTTCTTTTCCTTCCCTCCCTCTTCTCTTTCCTTTTTCTATCTCTACTGTAACCTCTCCTTTTCCCTCCTCTCTCGTTCTTCCATTTTTTCTTCTCCATCTTCTAATCCTCTTATTCCTCTTTCTTTTTTCTTTTCATCCCACTTTTCTTCCTTCACTTCCTATTCCTTCTGCACTTCCTCCCACATTTCCACCTTCATTTCCACCTTTAACTTCATTTGTTCTCTTCCTTCATCTCTTCTTCCCACTCCCCCTTCCCCTACTCCTCCTCCTCCTCCTTCTCCTTCCCTTTCTCCTTCTCCTCCTCCTCCTCCTCCTTCACCTACTTCTCCTTCTCCTCCTTCTCCTCCATTTAAGAGGCTGCTAGAGAATGGGTAGAGAAGTGGGTAGAAAGTGGGGTAGATGGTGAGGGTTACATTTTTATGAATCGGGTGTTTGTAGACAGCACAGTTCGTAAGCGATCGGTCATATAATATCGTTCTTGGAGTGATAAAAATGGCCGGTAGCTTGATACCCATTGATGACGTGTATATATTTTGCTGACGTAGAAATTTTGTAACCTATGTAAGTTATGCAGAGATTCGAGATTGTTTGGTTCACGAATGTAAGATCACGCCCTTTGGGTAGGATCTTAAATATAAAGTTAAAGATCATTGAACTAAAGAAATCATGACGTCACGGCAGAACTTACCTAGGACCTAACAATGCATGTTCTCACGGGATTCATAGAGTGTACCTCTGAGAAGCACGTCGTGTAACTGGTATTCAAGAAAGGAAAGAAAATACATAACCACTTTAATTCAACCTCGACTGAAGTCTAATCACATATAACAAACAGTGAGAAACAGACGGTAGTGAAAGGAAAGTAGGAGTGAAAGACGAACTAAACAAAAGTAAGAGCACGAGACTCCACCACAAACAGTGTCTGGACATGACACATACGACAGCTTGTCAAAGAATTCATTATCATGCGTGTGCAGTTCATTAGCGTTGTTTGAAACATCACTACGCTATTTGCCATATACATGACCATTTCTCCAAGAGGAGATGGAGAAGGAAAAAGAGGAGGAGGAGAAGAGGAGGAAGAGGCAACGTTATTCAACATTATGTAAAATTGATGTAGTAGGATGCTAAGGGTGCCCATTGATAGATGAAAGTAGGGGTGAGGAGGTGTGAGATGGGCAGCAGAAGGAGAGGCGGAGTGGTGAGAGGGAAAGGGAAAGGGAGGGGAGAGATGGAAGGAAAGGGGGAAAGGGGTCACGACAGAGGAGTAGTTTGAGAGGGACGGGAGAGGGACGGGAGAGAGACGGGAGAGGGACGGGAGAGGGACGGGAGAGGGATGGGAGAGGGACGGGAGAGGGACGGGAGAGGGACGGGAGAGGGACGGACGGGGGACGGGAGAGAGGTAAGTGAAGAGGGATAGGGAGAGAGGTAAGTGAAGAGGGATAGGAAGAAAGGTAAGTGAAGAGGGATAGAAAGAAAGGTAAGTGAAGAGGGATAGAAAGAAAGGTAAGTGAAGAGGGATAGGGAGAGAGGTAAGTGAAGAGGGATAGGGAGAGAGGTAAGTGAAGAGGGATAGGAAGAAAGGTAAGTGAAGAGGGATAGAAAGAAAGGTAAGTGAAGAGGGACAGGGAGAGAGGTAAGTGAAGAGGGATGGGGAGAGAGGTAAGTAAAGAGGGATAGGGAGAGAAGAGGGGGAGGAGGGAGCGTAAAAGAAACATGGTATACTTGAATAGATCTATTACATAGATCCTCTGATAAACCAGTTTTGCCTAGCACTAGTTCCTGACTGAAACGTTAGGAATGGTAAATATTCCTATTCATATATATCACATCTAAGTACTATCCATGTCCAAGGTGTCTATAACGGCACTTTACGTTGCCACATTCTCTGTAAAGATGATAATAATGGTATAGATAGAATAGAAAAAAAAAAGTTGTTCATTAGATGTGTGCTCGGGGGCGTAATCGGAATCGTGCTGGTCTCACATTCGGTTAGTTAGTTATGGGTTCGGATTACGCTCGTCTCTCCTATTCCCAGCAGTGACTCTAGGTTACCTGTCCCAACAGTCCAAACGCATAATATGGCAAAGGTGACTGCTTCGGGCGCAGTTACTTAGCTCCTCACCACCCTTCCGTACATTAGAGGGGTGCCCTATCATATTTCTTAGTTATTGTATTACATTGCGCGTGAACTACATTCACGAGTGTAAATGCCACATCCTTCTCCATTTTTGTACAAAAAAGAGAGATGAAAGCTGCATCGCCATACTGCATGGAGGCACGTCCAAATGACAAATGCTGAATGGGAACTAATTGTACATATATCCTGTAACGCGAACTCTGAATTTGTTTCCATAACATCCCCGGGCAGGGAACGTAGGGATTCCTGGTAATTCATACATTTTTCCATTTCATGGTCCCCTGATTATTATCATTCGACCCACTCTGAGCTTTCTGATGCAAGCTATATTATTTCTATGGTTGTAATTTTTGGTCACTAGTCACTGTATATACATGTCCTGAATTATTGACCAAGCTTTTCTTCTATAATATACAAAACTATGGAGCTGCCCTCGGCCCCATTATTCTCGCATAACTATTACAAATGGGTAAAAAGGGACAAATATTAGCGTCACTTATCGATGGCCCTTGCTGCAACCCTGAATTTAATCCCATCTATAAACAAACAGGTGTAGTCATTGTTGGGAGAGGCGTACAAACCGTCAGACAAACAGAAAGACAGATATACACAGGCAAATAAAGACAGTGTGAATGTGTTTGTGTGGGGGGGGGGAAGTAGCCTTGCATGTGTGAATGCGTGTGTGTGTGTGTGTGTGTGTGTGTGTGTGTGTGTGTGTGTGTGTGTGTGTGTGTGTGTGTGTGTGTGTGTGTGTGTGTGTGTGTGTGTGTGTGTGTGTGTGTGTGTGTGTGTGTGTGTGTGTGTGCGCGCGCGTGCGTGCACGAGTGACTATATGTACGAGTGACTGTGTGTACGAGTGACTGTGTGTACGAGTGACTGTGTGTACGAGTGACTGTGTGTGTGTGTGTGTGTGTGTGTGTGTGTGTGTGTGTGTGTGTGTGTGTGTGTGTGTGTGTGTGTGTGTGTGTGTGTGTGTGTGTGTGTGTGTGTGTGTGTGTGTGTGTGTGTGTGTGTGTGTGTGTGTGTGTGTGTGTGTGTGTGTGTGTGTGTGTGTGCACGAGTGACTATATGTACGAGTGACTGTGTGTACGAGTGACTGTGTGTGCGAGTGATTGTGTGTACGAGTGACTGTGTGTGTGTGTGTGTGTGTGTGTGTGTGTGTTTTTGTGTGTGTGTGCGCGCGCGCGCGCGTGTGCGTTTACCTAATTGTATCTTACGGAAAGGGAAGCTACGCTCGTGGTGTTCCGTCTCTGTATCTCAGTGTCTATTTTGCTATTAAATTTGCGTAGGGTTTTTGCACACACTATTGTTTCGTCCAATTTGTTTCATATATCCACCACTCTGTGTGGAAACCTGTTCCTTTTCAGGTCTCTTCTAAAATTATCTTTTGGAGCTTCCTTTCATGTCCCTTGTATTTCTCTTATCCCGATTTAGTAAGTCTTCTCTATCAAGGACTTCCATGCCTCTCATGATTCTATAGATGGTCAACAAGTAACGTCTTTCTATTCTTTGTTTCAGTGTCGGTAATTCCAGTTTTGACAAATCTCTCCTCATATGGCAGTTTTGAAAGTGTTGAGGCCATCTTCGTAGTTGCTCTCTGGATTCTCTTAATTTTTCTTATATTTTTTTTAGTACTGGGTGACCATAGTGTCGCTGCGTACTCCAGTTTTGGCCTTATCAGTGAGAGTAGTATTTTCTTCACCATGTCTTCGTCCTAGTAGATAAGACACTTTTATTGATCTTAGCAAGTTGTACTATAGGCTTCCCCGACAATTTTGTTTATCTATTTATCAGAGGATATATCCTTTGTGATTACTCCCAGGTCTTTTTCAGATTCCACTTTCTTTACTCCATTTATACCGTGTGTGTGTGTGTGTGTGTGTGTGTGTGTGTGTGTGTGTGTGTGTGTGTGTGTGTGTGTGTGTGTGTGTGTGTGTGTGTGTGTGTGTGTGTGTGTGTGTGTGTGTGTGTGTGTGTATGACTGTTTGTATTTACCTAGTTGTATTCTGTTTGTATTTACCTAGTTGTATTCTAGTTTGTTCTTAAATTATTGAAGAAAAAAAATGCTCCATTGGGATTCGAACTCGTTCCTACTAGCAATTTCTGTACCTAACCACTGTTCTACGGAGTATCTCGCAGTGTGTGTGTGCGACTGTGTGTGTGTGTGTGTGTGTGTGTGTGTGTGTGTGTGTGTGTGTGTGTGTGTGTGTGTGTGTGTGTGTGTGTGTGTGTGTGTGTGTGTGTGTGTGTGTGTGTGTGTGTGTGTGTGTGACTGTGACTGTATAATTCACCATGGTCTTGGATCACGTGTACGTGTTGGACTCGTGATCGACAGCTATTTCCCTTCCGTAGAACTCAGAGCTTGTATACAATTGATCTATGGGTAATGCTGTAGCCTTACAGGTACATACACCCAACTCCCCGCCCACAAGAGCTGGAGTAACGACCTGAACGCAGCAATACTGAAATTATTTCAGCCCTGGGCGGGGTTCGAACCCGGACCGCTGTAGTGGCAACCAAGAACTCTACCACTGCACCACGAGTCGTGTGTGTGTGTGTGTGTGTGTGTGTGTGTGTGTGTGTGTGTGTGTGTGTGTGTGTGTGTGTGTGTGTGTGTGTGTGTGTGTGTGTGTGTGTGTGTGTGCGTGTGTGTGTGTGATTCACCATTCACCATGGTCTTGGATCACGTGTTGGACTCATGATCGACAGTCATTAACTTCCCAGATGAGAGCTCAGAGCTCGTATGACCGAGCTATGGGTAATAATGTGACTTTACACGCACACACACACCCCAACTCCCCACCCACGAGAGTTGGAGTAACACCTCGCAGCGAAGCGATACTGAAATTATTTCAGCCCTGGGCGGGAGTCGAACCCGGACCGCCATAGTGGCAGGCAAGAACTCTAACCACAGCGCCACGAGGTGTGTGTGTGTGTGTGTGTGTGTGTGTGTGTGTGTGTGTGTGTGTGTGTGTGTGTGTGTGTGTGTGTGTGTGTGTGTGTGTGTGTGTGTGTGTGTGTGTGTGTGTGTGTGTTTACCTAGTTTTATTTACCTAGCTGTATTATACGGGAAGGGGAGCTATGCTCGTGGTGACCCGTTTTTGTATCTCGCAAGATCAAGTTCTTAAATTCTTGTATTGTGTTTGCACACACTATTTTTTTTATCCAATTTGTTCCATATATCTATCACTCTGTGTGGGAAGCTGTTCTTTTTCAGGTCTCTTCTGTAGTTATCCTTTTTGAGTTTCATTGCATGCCCTCTTGTTTTTCGTCTGTCCCACTTTAATAAGTCCTCTCTATCAAGGCGTTCTTTTCCTTTCATAATTCTGTAGATGGTTAGTAGGTCCCCTCGTTCTCTTCTTTGTTCTAGGATTGGCAATTCCATTTCGGCCAGTCTTTGTTCATATGTCAGGTTTGAAAGTGTTATGGCCATCTTTGTCATTGATCTTTGTATTCTTTCTAATTTTCTTGTATTCTTTTTTTATTGGGTGACCATATCAGCGCTGCATATTCCAGTTTTAGCCTTATCAGTGTTTGTAATATATTCTTAATCATTTCCTTATCCAGGTATTTAAAGGCCACCTTTACTGATCTCAACAAATTGTATGTTTCTCCGAATATTTTATTTATATGTTTATCTGGCGACATGTCTTTGGTGATGATTACTCCTAGGTCCCTTTCGGAATTGACTTTCTTTACTTCTTTACCGTCAATTTTATATTGTCCTGATATTCTCTTCTTGCGTGTGTGTGTGTGTGTGTGTGTGTGTGTGTGTGTGTGTGTGTGTGTGTGTGTGTGTGTGTGTGTGTGTGTGTGTGTGTGTGTGTGTGTGTATTTATTTACCTAGTTGTATTATACGGGAAGGGAGCTATGCTCGTGGTGACCCATCTTTGTATCTCTCAGCATCAATTTTTTTTCTTAATATCTTGAATAGTGTTTGCACACACTGTTTCTTTGTCTAATTTGTTCCAAGTATCTATCACTCTGTGTGGGAAGCTATTTTTTTCAGATCTCTTCTGTAATTATCTTTTTTGAGTTTCTTTTCGTGTTCTCTTGTTTTTCCATTGTCCCATTTCAATAAATCATTCTTATATAAGATTTCCATTCCTTTCATGATTCTATAGATAGATCTCCTCTTTTCCTTCTTTGTTCTAGAGTTGGTAATTCTAATTTGGACAGTCTTTGTTCATATGTCATTTTGGAAAGAGTTGGTGCCAGTTTTGTTGTTGCTCTTTGTATTCTTTCTATTTTTTTTTCTTATATTCTTTTTGGTACTAGGTGTCCATAGTGTTGCTGCGTACTCGAGTTTTGGTCTTATTGGTGTAGTTATTTTTTTTTTTATATAATTTCCTCGTCCAAATATACAAATGCCACTTTTATTGACCTCAATAAATTGTAGGTTTCTCCGACTATTTTATCAATATGCTTGTCCGGTGTCATGTCTTTGCTGATCATCACTCCAAGGTCTTTTTCCTAGTTTACTTTTTTGACCTCTTCTTCACCAATTTTATCTCTCGATATTCTGTTTTTACTTTTTCCAAATTCCATTATACTACAGTACATTTCTTGATATTGAATTTCACTTCCCGCTTTTGAGTTCATTTCCAGATCTTGTCTAAGTCTTGTAATGAGTTGCAATCCTCCTCCGTTCTTACTTTAGTATTTTTGCGTCGTCTGCAAAGAAATTCATATAACACTACTTCATCCATGTCATTTATGTATATGGCAAACATGATCGGGGCTAGTACTGATCCCTCTGGGACACCACTTATCATTTCTTCCCAATCTGAGAATTTATCTCTCACTACTCTCATTTTCCTCCAGGCAGGACGTCTTTCATCCATTCCAATAATTTTCCTCTGATGCCACCTATTGACTCTATCTTTCTTATTAGTTTCTTGTGTGGTACCTTATCAAATGACTTTTGTAGGTCCAGAAAGGCACAGTCTGTCCAACCATCTCTCTCTTGTATTATATCTATTAATCTCGAGTAAAAGCAGATTAAGATTGTTGTACATGATCTTCCTTGTCTGAATCCAAATTGATTTGGATTCAGTATAGTTTTTTCTTTCTTGCAAATGTTTAACCCATCTATTTTTGATTACCTTTTCGCAAATTTTTGCTACTGTGCTTGTCAGGGAGACCGGTCTGTAATTTGATGGATGTTCCTTGTTTCCTCCCTTATAAATCGGTACAATGTTTGCATTCTTCCAGTCCTGTGGCACTTTTCCTTCTTGAAGTGAGAATTTAATTATATTGTATATTTTATCTGTTAATTCCTCCATGCATTCTTTCAGTATCCAATTTGCAATTCCGTCTGGACCATGTGATTTTCTGACATCAAGGGTTTTGATTTGGTCGCTGATTTCCTTCTGTGTTACAATTATTTCTTTCATTGAGGGGGATATCTCTCTATTTCCTCACAGTTAGGTGAGTTTTCTATTGTGAATACTCATTTGAAGTGGCTCATAATTTCAGCCATTTCCAGTTCTTCTGTATATTTGTATTTACCTTGGCGCAGTTTTTCCATTTCTTGTTTATTCTTCAGTTTGACATTTACATACTTGTAAAATAGTTTGGATTCTTCCTTGCATTTTTCTATTATTTTTTCGTAGTTTCTCTTTTCATCTCTTCGTATTTTTACATACCCATTTCTTAGTTCGATGTACATTAGCCATTTGCTTGTTTTCTTGTCTTTTTTCCATTTCTTCCAAGCTTTATCTCTTTTATCCTTAGCCTCACTACATTTTTGTTGTACCAGATTTTTATGCATAGTCTTTTCTTTTGTTGTTGTACGTATTTATTCATTCCCTGATTATAGATTTCTTTGAGTATATTCCATTTCTCTTCCATCCCTGTTTTTTCATTTAGGACTTTTCCCAGTTCGCGTTGCGAAAGAATTTTTTGAGTTTCTCAAAATTTGTTTTATTGTACATTAGTCTTCCTATTCTATGTTTATCATTTCTGCTTTGATCCATTTGCTCTTTTAAATCAAATTCTATAAGTACATGGTCACTCTTTCCTATCGGAGTTTGGTAATAAATTTTGTTGACAATTTCAGGCTCTGTCGTAAGTATAAAATCCAGCCTTGATGGTTCTTCACTCCCCCTGAAAAAAATAAAAATAAGATGAAGATACAAAGACGTTTACATTTTGGTCACAGCGAGTTATTTTCCCTTCACCGTACCTTTGTGACTGTGTGTGTGTGCGTGTGCGTGTGCGTGTGCGTGTGTGTGTGTGAGTGAGTGATTCACAGTGGTCTTTCACAGTGGTCTTTGGATCACGTGTTGGACTCGTGATCGACAGCTATTTCCCTCTCGGAAGAGAGCTCAGAGCTCGTATATGACCGATCTATGGGTAATGCTGTGACCTTACGCGCACACACATCTCCAACTCCCCGCCCACGAGAGTTGGAGCAACAACCCGCAACGCAGCGATACTGAAATGATTTTATTTATTTCAGCCCTGGGCGGGATTCGAATCCGGACCTCCGTAATGGCAGCCGGGAACTCTACCAACTGCGCCAAGAGTGTGTGTGTGTGTGTGTGTGTGTGTGTGTGTGTGTGTGTGACTGTGTGTGTGTGACTGTGTGTGTGTGTGTGTTCGTGTGTCGGCTCGCACGTGTGCGGTTTCATGCATGTGAACGCACTCGTTTGCCTCCAGCGACGAAGTTGGGCGGAGGTTATGCAATTATGTGACGCTATTTGTGTGTCTATCTGTCTTTCTTTCTTTACCAAATATCCCCTCAAAAAGAAAAGTCTAATTTTGGTTTTTGAATAGGACCCATCGGCCAAGGAAAATTTTGTCAAATTCTGTGTTATATTAGAGTCCAGATGCAAACTTCCCCTTTTTTATTTATCCATCTATTTATTTTTTGTTTGATTGTTTAAATATACATTTTTCACTACGGAACGAAGCAATCATGCTATTTATCTATTTATTATTATTATTTTTTTTATCTACTGATGTCCAAAATATTTTTTCTGTTCACCTGAGAGCACATAACTAGTGAAGAGGACAAAGGTTATCTCGGCAATAAAAATAAGAACATAAGAATGGAGGAGACTGCAAGAGACCATAAGGCCTTCACTAGGCAGTTCCATGCCCCTCACCACCTGTTATTCCTAAATTTATCTCATCTTCTCTTAAATCAACCCATTGTTTCAGCGCTCACTACATGGTTACTAAGTCGATTTCATTCATTAACTATTCTGCTGGTAAACCAGTTTTTACCCTTTTCCTATAGTATTGACTGTATAGAGGTTGTGTAGTCAATAGTCCACACGAGATGACCGGGGGACGCGAGGCGGCGTGACGTCACGGGGCAGGGGTAGCATGACGTCATGAGGGGGTGGCCCTTCTGGTGACGTCAATTTATCGATAGCCATGTGTAGCCGCGTAAGCTGTCTGCAGGTTGACAAGTTATGGGCCGTAAAAGGCTGTGCACCCCAGACGGCGCCGAGGAAAATGTGGTGAGGGTAGTTTGCACTGTAGTAAATTTGGAATTGCTAAGAGGCGACGCGAGCGCACATAAGTGATTCGATCTTCATACACAACACATTTGAGGACGCAGGAGTGCGGACACACGTTCACAGAGAACTCTGTTGCAGGATCGGGACTGTGTGCAACCAGACTTATGGTTGCACACCCTACCCCGTTCACGAAACTACGTCTACAGAATGATAGCCTTACCCCGTATCGATATCCCTTACTAAAGACTGCGGACATTTGGTACGCGTGTATGACACCCATGGTCACAATTTCGGCCAAAATGTTCCCATTACACCAATGACGTCACTCCGGACAACAACAAATCACAAAAAGACAGGGTGGCTGTGGCCTTGAACAGATGGTCATACTCTAGTCACGGTTGTTCTTATCAAGCAGATAAAGCCCGGCGTTTATTGAAAAAAGAGATAATATATTCCATTCTATTTAGCCATTGCCCCACGCTGAACCAGAAAATATTCAAATGCCATACTGACATTCCACAAATGCTGCCCCAACAAATATGTATTACGTTGAACAATGACTTTTACTTTTTTTTTCGAAAAGAGTGGAGTCATGATACGGAAGTATGACGTATCCTCGGCCAATAGGTGTATGTTAAGGTTACGTCTTTGCAGGGTTGTCCTGTTTCGCTAGAGGGACGAGATCCTTCCCTCACCCTTTCTCCACGAGCCATCTTTGAGAAAATATTGAATCCATAAGGAAAACTCTTTACTCTATCATTCACAAGTTCTCAATATATATGCGAATAATAATGAGAGTTGACTAATGAAGTATCCCAATGCTCGGTATTGAGACCAGTAATGTTTTAGAGTATGTCAGTGACTTGATGAATAGAGGAGCTACGCAAACTTGTTTGCTGATTATGATGAGATCATGTGAAGAGTTAGATATAAAGAAGATTCTTAATTACTACAAGAACACCTACATATAATTAGTAAATAGTCAGAAGTGGAAGACGAATTTTAATACAAAGAAATATAGATTTATGAAAATGGGTCAAAGGAAAAAGACTGAAAGAGTTATGGAATTATAAAAATAATTACATAAACTACATAAGTTATAAGATTATATTAATTTTAAAAAGTGAAAGAAAAGAACATAAAGTCAAAGGGGAGAAATAATTCAGGCGGTTTAATCAGGGATGACCATGTCTCCAGAAAAATCAGAAATAGAAACTACCGAAACTGCTTTGTTTGTAGTCATTTGCTCATTTCCATACACCCAACAACAAGACCAGGTGTCCCGGAACTTTCTTTTTCCGGAGGTGTACACAAAGGAACGATCAGGCACGAACCGAAGAAAGCAAAGTAAAAAGGAAATTCGACAAAGGAAGAAAAAAGGAAAAGGAATTTTGTTTTCCATGACGTGGCGAAGGGGACGACGGAAGAGGTAAAGGCGAAAGAGGAGAAAGGGAAAAGAGTTTGGGAAGAGAGGAGAAAAGGGATAGAAGAGCAAGGAAGTGAGGGGAAAGGGAGAGCAGAGAGGAAACCGAGAGAGTGGAGGCGAGGGAGTGGAGGCGAGGGAGTGGAGGCGAGGGAGTGGAGGCGAGGGAGTGGAGGCGAGGGAGTGGAGGCGAGGGAGTGGAGGCGAGGGAGTGGAGGCGAGGGAGTGGAGGCGAGGGAGTGGAGGCGAGGGAGTGGAGGCGAGAATGGAAACCAGATCAAATGAGAAGAAATGAGAAAAGTGGTAAAAAAGGAGGAAAACGAAAAGGATAAAAAGGAGACTAAAACTAACAAGAAAGAGGGGAGAGGGAAAGAGAAGAGTAATAAAAGCAAGCACGGGAAAATAAGGATCACATGTATTGAAACAAGAACACCAGTCCTTTCGGAAAGAATGATAAAAAAAAGACAGAAAGGCTGAGTTTGGAAAGGGTCATCAAAGGAATCTGGGGGGAAATGGAGAAAAGAAAGAAGAAGCTGGTGTGGAGAAAGGTGGGGAGAGTGATGTATGAAAAGGGAAAAAGAGAGGAGAGGGAAGGATGGGATGACAGGTGGAAAGGGATATGGAACTGCCTAGTGTAGGCCTTATGGTCTCTTGCATTCTCCTTCATTCTTATATCCCTATGTTCTTATGTAAAAATAAAGGTTGAGGCGGAGAGGAATGGTGATGAGGAGAAGAGGAGAGAGAGAGGAGGGAAGAACGAAGGAGGATGAGGTAAGAAGAGTAGATAATAAGTAAGAAATAAGAGACAGGAGAGGAGGGAAATGTGAGAGGCGGGGGGAAGAGAGATGAAAAGAGGATGGGGGTACGTAGGGAAGTAGGAGAGAAAAGGAGAGAGAGGAAGAGGGAAATATAAGCATAGATCAAGGTAGTAGAAAGTAAAAAGAAAAGAAGGGGAGAGATGAGCAGAGGAGTAGAAGAGAAGGGAAAGAGAATGAGACGAGGGGAAAAAGAGATGAGAAGACGGGAAAGGAGGCGAGACGAGAGAAGAGGGAGGGGTAGAGGAGGGGAGAGAAAGAGTGGATAAGAGAGAGAAGGAGACAAGTGGTGAAAGAAGGGCACCGAAGTAAAAGAAGAGGAGAAGAGAGGAAATGAGGAGAGAGAGAGAAAGCGAGAGAAAACGAGTCCAGATAAAGGAGGTAAAAAGAGGGAAGGGAAGAGGGAAGAGGTGGGACAAGAGAGGGGGCCAGGGGGAAAGGTGAGATAGGTAGGGTGGGAGAGGGGGAGAGAGGGAGAGAGAGGGGGAGAGGTGGAGAGGAGGACAGGGGGACAGGGGAAGGGGGAGAGAGAAAGGGAGAGAGGGAGGAGGGCTTGAGGGGAGCGATGAGGCAGCCCCTGCTATCCATCTTTTACGAAGTATGTATGCCAGATCCTGAGCCTGAGGCCGAAGTAGATCCGCCAAAGCGTCCCCGATATTGAATCCATTGGGCTGTTCCAGACCAAACCTTGTTGTCATTGCGGCTCAAAGTAGTTTAATGGAAGAGAGATGTTCGTTCTTCTGAGACTTTACAGGTCGTAGGCGGTCCTCGTAAGTCAAAGAAATGCCATTATGGGCTATTGTATATCGTATTTGGCCTCGTAAGTTACGAGGTCGCTATTTTGGATCAGTGCACGTCGTAGTCGGAACCGTAAGTCTCTCAACCATTGTGGCTCACCACTGAGCCTCCTAAGTCACGTGACCTGAGAAGGTCTTTTGCAATAATCCTTTCTGACGCAGAGGTTTATAAATCCATCTTCCGCAGTCAGTAGCTGGTTATTAAGGCCATTATTCACAGTTAACTACTCATTACTGGGTTAACAAGTGATTAAATCCAACCAAAACAAAATTTTGGCCTCGCCTGATGAGAGATGGTGGGGTTCTTTAATGGGAAAGTCAGAACAGGGCAGAGGACACTTCCTCACCTGAATAAAGTACTACGGCGATGATAGTATGAGTAAATTTCAACTTAAATGGAACTATGAGTACATGACGAAAGAAGAAAGTGAAGAGACTATTGCAGGAGGCGCGAAGTAGCTGCGGCCGAAGCCGTCACCATTGCCCTATCTACATGCGCTTTAGGAACTGCTGGGCAGGTAGCAGTCCCTCACTCTTTGAGGAGTGCGGGATTCGAACCTACAATGAAGCGCATGAAAGGCTATGAGTTTTTTTTCTTTTTCCGAGCAGAGTTAAACAGAATCGTCTAGCGACAGAAAGAGTGATAGCTAGCAATCGTATAGATTGATATTTAGATCAAATTAATGCTTCACATGTATATATTTACATGTGTATATATACACATATGCATATACATATATACATGAATATATAAACGTATATACATTTATATGCATTTATACATGTATGCATATATACATGAATATATAAACGTATATACATTTATATGCATTTATACATGTATGCATATATACATACATATATATACATATATGCATATGTGTATGCATGTCTGCAAACATGCATATATGTATACATGCATGAATATATACATATAGACATATGCATATATACATATACACAACTACCTGAACTTGGCAGGTGTAAATGGCCTTGTGGATGTGGAGAGACGATATATCAGTCGATGTTTAATGCAATTCTTTTTTCGGATTCCGCTTCGTAATTGAAAATGTTAATGCCCGACCCTCGATAGAAATCCATCATGTAGGAATATTGTTAATCGGAGATCCGTTTAAACAAATGGGATGTAATCAGATCACCCTCCTCCTTCTGCACACACGTAGCATGGTTCTCGCGGTAAGCTTAATTACCTGTAACGTTACGTTTTAAGCCACGGAAGTTGAGGGCGCACGAAGGTGTGACGAAAGGGACTGTTGTGACGCAGGAGACTGTTGTGACGCAGGAGGCTGTTGTGACGCAGGAGGCTGTTGTGACGCAGGAGACTGTTGTGACGCAGGAGACTGTTGTGACGCAGGAGACTGTTGTGACGCAGGAGACTGCTGTGACGCAGGAGACTGCTGTGACGCAGGAAAATGTTGTGACGCAGGAGACTGTTGCGACGCAGGAGGCTGTTGTGACGCAGGAGACTGTTGTGACGCAGGAGGCTGTTGTGACGCAGGAGGCTGTTGTGACGCAGGAGGCTGTTGTGACGCAGGAGGCTGTTGTGACGCAGTAGGCTGTTGTGACGCAGGAGGCTGTTGTGACGCAGGAGGCTGTTGTGACGCTAAGGCTAAGAAGGAGGAGGTTAAGGAGGAGGAGGAGGTTAAGAAGGAGGAGGCTAAGAAGGAGGGGTTAAGAAGGAGGAGGCTAAGAAGGAGGAGGCTCAGAGGGAGTGGGTTAAGAAGGAGGAGGCTGTTGTGATGCAGGAGGCTGTTGTGATGCAGGAGGCTGTTGTGATGCAGGAGACTGTTGTGACGCAGGAGACTGTTGTGACGCAGGAGGGCGTTGTGACGCAGGAGGGCGTTGTGACGCAGGAGGGCGTTGTGACGCAGGAGGGCGTTGTGACGCAGGAGGGCGTTGTGACGCAGGAGGGCGTTGTGACGCAGGAGACTGTTGTGACGCAGGAGGCTGTTGTGACGCAGGAGGGCGTTGTGACGCAGGAGGGCGTTGTGACGCAGGAGGGCGTTGTGACGCAGGAGGGCGTTGTGACGCAGGAGGCTGTTGTGACGCAGGAGGCTGTTGTGACGCAAGTTGATAAGACGCAAGAGGTTATAAAGCAGGTTATAAAGCTGGAGATTGTAAAGCAGGAGGTTGTAGAGCAGGAGGTTATAAAGTAGGTTATGAAGCAGAAGACTATAGAGCAGGAAGTTATAGAGCATGAGGTTATAAAGCAGGAAGTTATAAAGAGGTTATAGAGGTTATAAAGGAGGCTATAAAGGCTATAAAGGTTATAAAACAGGTTATAAAGGAGGGGGCTAAATAGGAAGAGGAAGCTAAGGAGAAGGAGGAGGCTAGGGAGGAGGAGGAGTCTAGGGAGGAGGAGGAGGATAGGGAGGAGGAGGAGGTTAAAGAGGAGGAGGTTAAGGAGGAGGAGGTTAAGGAGGAGGAGGCTAGGAAAGAGGAGGCTAAGGAGGAGGATGCTAAGGAGGAGGAGGCTATAAAGGAGGGTGCTAAAAAAGAGGAGGCTAAGAAGGAGGAGGCTAAGAAGGAGGAGGTTAAGGAGGAGGTTAAGGAGGAGGAGGAGATTAAGAAGGAGGAGGCTAAGGTGGAGGAGGCTAAGAAGGAGGGGTTAAGAAGGAGGAGGCTAAGAAGGAGGAGGCTAAGATGGAGTGGGTTAAGAAGAGTGGGTTAAGATGGAGGTGGTTAAGGAGGAGGAGGCTAAGAAGGAGGTTAAGAAAGAGGGGGTTAAGAAGGAGGAGGTTAAGAAGGAGGTTAAGAAAGAGAGGGTTAAGAAAGAGAGGGTTAAGAAGGAGGAGGTTAAAAAGCTGGAGGTTATATAGGAGGAGGCTATAAAGAAAGAGGCTATAAAGGAGTAGGCTATAAATCATATTTGCGTTCATAATACAGAAGATATAACGAGTTCCGAAAGCGCATCAGAACTGTGGCCAGTTGAGGGAATGTCGATAAAGAACTTGAGGCAGTCTCGATGTACCCTATCAAACGGTCACGGGCTTCTTGAGACTCTCATCACCATTAATGGGGAGCATACACCAGGGGGCATTTTGTTTGTCACACGCTGATGGCATTCCCTGAGGTTCACCCAACCAAGCTCCCATGTTATCACCCTTTACATTCTAGAGAGTTACTCATTGGGAATCTCGTTATGTCTAAAGATATTCTGCTCGTAGTTTTAAGGTATGATGATTCTTTAAAGCTCTTATAGGGTTGGTATGTGTGTTGGTTACTCATCCTTTCTGAATGGTGAGTCTGCGCTCATCGTTTGCTTACGCTTTGGTAACAAAGTTATATGTTCACTCTCACAGCGGCGTTAGATCTGCATTTCGAAAATGGTACGGCTTCAAAAGACGAGTGTACACGTTAGCTCTTTGAAACATTTACAAGTGACTTCCACTTTGTGGAGCTGCCGTACAGCTCACAGTTTTCCACCTGGTGCTCCGTCGTGTCACACACATTAGTCAAAACCAGCTGTTGTATATTACCTGTATACCACTTTCCATTATCCATCTTCAATACACAGCAGCTATATGATACTCAGTGGTATTCTTTATAAAATATTTCCGTATAAAAAATCTTATATAGATCCTTGGAAGGGAAAGATTTATATAAGGAAATATTTTTTTTTAAGAATACCACCGTAAGAATCTTACGGTGGTATTCTTATTTTTTCCATATATAAATCTTTCCCTTCCAAGGATCTATATAAGATTTATATTAAGAAAGTTTTTTTTTTTTTTTTTTTTTTTTTTAAAGAATACCACCATTAGTTCCCCGTGTCTTGAAGCTTCGATGTAGCAATTTTACACGTTTGTTCCATTCATTGACTGTCAACACCAAAGTTGGTTTTACCTACTTCACGATTAGATCTATGCCCTGACAGTTTGAGACCATTGTTTTTAGGCAGGTTTGCATTCAGGGTGAAAACAATGTCAATATTGATGTCACTATTTCTCTCTTTTTCCATATATCTCGCCTTTCTTTGCATACTATGCACCTTCCACTTCCGACACATATGTACAGTTCCCAGCACTACCGGTACATTTTTTTTTTTTTTTTTTTTTGGGTGGGTGGGTGGGTGGGTTGTTGTCTGCCGTGCCGGTGGGAAAAGCAAAAAGAATCCACGTAACAAAGCAAGCCTTTTCTTCTTTCCCATTTTTCCTTTTCAAATAGAACTAATATGAACCAAAGGCTGAAAATTAAGCCACAGTTAGAAAAACATCCGTGAACGGAAACGCGGGTATTTGTATGAATTTTTGTGTATTTCTGTAAGTTTTTGTGTATTTGTGCTTCTAATTGTTTGTGTGTGCGTGTTTATATGAGCTTGTGTGTGTTTGTGTTTGTGTGTGCTTTTGTGTGTTTTTATTTGTGTTTTGTTAGTGCGAATCCGCGCGCGCGCGCGTGTGTGTGTGGGCGTTCGTGCGTGGAGTA
This sequence comes from Oratosquilla oratoria, assembly GCF_046742065.1. NCBI lineage: Eukaryota > Metazoa > Arthropoda > Malacostraca > Stomatopoda > Squillidae > Oratosquilla > Oratosquilla oratoria. The sequence goes on from NC_134777.1 coordinate 80,024,969, forward strand.
AACGTGTAGGAGTGCTGCTATGTGTCGCTTTCATTTAACCTTAATAACCCACTAACCCGTTCATGCAACTCTACTGTAACTGTCTGTAGTTTCTTTCCTTTTGTGATCGACCACGAAAGCGCCAGAAATATTGTTAGATTCATTTGAATTCACCTTTTTGTCTGACACGCGGGTTCATATACTGTAAATTTGAATCGCGGCGATTTTTTTTATTACTGTAAATTAGTTGTGATGAAGATATTTACATAGTAACACTGGTCTTTAGGATTACCTGTCCCGTCTCTAAGTAAGCCATAGTTTCTCATGACACACACCTAGAATTATGACAGTGAGATCTTTCTGTTACTGTCAACCTGACTGAAAAAATGAGGAAAAAATGGACTCCTTTGTACACCCAAAACTGTGATAAGCAATCTGTTATTTTGTTTGATGGTATTTATTTCAGTTTGAATGTGTAAAATTGATAAAGAAATAGAATGAAATTTGTGTACCCCATTTTCTATGTCACCTTTATACACGTAAATGCTTGAAAAAACAATCTGCAATGCATATTTAATCCAGAAAACGTTTCTGTTATATACTGAATCATGAGCTACGTTCTAACCAAAACTGCACTACAATTTCTCAATACCTCTTAAACATCTACTTTTCGTTTTCCTGCTTTCAGTATCTGGATATCCATTTTATATAATTCTATTTATTTTACCTTTACATCACTTTGACTCGTTTGTGTTTTGTTTGATTATTTTGTTGCCGAGTGGGGTCTGGTGCCGTTATGAGTGCAAGGATTTATGGCTAATCATTCAATTAAACCTTTAAATCCTTCATGAGGAGGAGGAAGAGGAGGAGGAGGAAGAGAAGGAGGAGGAGGAGGAAGAGGAGGGGGCGTGATAGAGGAAGAGAGGATAGGGTAAGGGGAAGATAGAGGAGGAGAGGATAGGGGAAGGGGAAGATAGAGGAAAAGATGATAGGGGAAGGGGAAGATAAAGGAAGAGAGGATAAGGGAAGGGGAAGATAGAGGAAAAGAGGATAGGGGAAGGGGAAGGTAGAGGAAAAGAGGGTAGGGGAAGGGGAAGATAGAGGAAGAGAGGATAGGGGAAGGGGAAGATATAGGAAGAGAGGATAGGGGAAGGGGAAGATAGAGGAAGAGAGGATAGGGGAAGGGG
>NC_134777.1:80031134-80048634 GCF_046742065.1 Oratosquilla oratoria
TTTCACTAAAACCATTGCTTACCAGTTTTTTACAATTAAGAACGAGAGCACACACATATACAGCGAGGTCCCGTGTTTGAACGACGCTACCAGTTTGAAAAGATTTTACTGATGTTACATACCGTTACTAACTCCCTTGAGCTTGGGCATAGGGTTTGTATGGTCACAATATTACCGATAAATTGGACCATAAAAACCCAAAGCTCTCATCGATTACCATTTCAAAACGTGGTCCAAGAAAACACACACACACACACACACACACACACACACACACACACACACACACACACACACACACACACACACACACACACACACACACACACACACACACACACGTACGTACAAGCGCGCATACACGTGTGAACACGCATACACGTGCGAACACGCATACACGTGCGAACACGCACACACGTATGAACACACACACACGTACGAACACGCACACACGTACGAACACGCACACACGTACGAACACGCACACACGTACGAACACGCACACACGTACGAACACACACACACGTACGAACACGCACACACGTACGAACACGCACATACGCATACAAACACACACACACGCATACAAACACGCACACACGCATACAAACACACACACACGCATACAAACACACACACACACACACATACAAACACACACACACACGCATACAAACACACACACACACACGCATACAACACACACACACGCATACAACACACACACACGCATACAACACACACACACGCATACAACACACACACACGCATACAACATACACACACGCATACAAAACACACGCACGCATACAACACACACACACGCATACAACACACACACACGCATACAACACACACACCCGCATACAACACACACACACACACACACACACACACACACACACACACACACACACACACACACACACACACACACACACACATACAAACACGCACATACTACAATTTCAGGCTTTGAGAAATTAGAGTAGGAGATAGGATTCATCGAATATTGCTCCTTTTCTGTATACTACAAATAAGTAAATACAATTAGGTAGATGCACACAAACACACGCGCATGCACACGAGCATGCATACACATGCACACGCACACGCACGCACACACACACACACACACACACACACGCATACATACACATAGGGGAAATATATTGACATGACTATAGAATATACAATGACACAATGGGTAAATGAAAATATCAGATATAGAAATAATGAAGAAGCGTCGAGACTAGATCTAATATTTATATCAGAGCCTGAAATTGTGGACAAAATTTAATACAAGACACCAATTGGGAAGAATGACCACATACTACTTGAGTCTGAACTAAGAGAGGAAATACACATGGAAAGAAATGAGAAATACAGAAATGGAAGACTGATGTATAACAAAACAGACTTTGGAAAACATAGAAACTTCTTTCAAAAAGCTAATTGGGAAAAATTCTACAATAGACACAAGTGGAAGAAAAATGGATGATTTTGAAAGAAATCTACAACGAAGGAGTGGATAAATATGTACCAAGACAAAAGAGGAAAAGGTGTATATTTAGTGCTGGTTTAACAGAAGGTACAGTGAGGCAAAAGAAGAGATAAAGCTTGGAAAAGATGGATAAAATAAAAAACCTGGAAAGGGGCAAATATATATCAATCTAAAGAATTTATATGTAAAAGTACGCAGGGAGGAAAAAGAAACTATGAAAAAGACATAATAGAAAAATTTAAGGACCAACCAAAAGTATACTATAGATATGTGAACAGTAAACTAAAAAACAAACAGTAAATAATAAAATTACGCCAAGGGAATATAGAATGTATAGATTTAGGGACCAAGCAGAAAGTATATAAGACATTAAGCTGCTCACTTAAAAAAGGAAAAATACCGGAAGACTGGATCTCCCTTACAAGTACAGTAGCCAAAATTTGTGAAAAATTATTAAAAAAGATGAATAAAACATTTGGAGGACAATAATGTACTAAACCTGAGGCAATTCGGCATTTAGACGGGGAAGGTCACGTGCCACAAATTTTATCGGTTTCTACTCAAGACTAATAGATACAATACAAGAAAGTGATGGATGGATGGACTAATTGTGCTTTCCTAGATTTAAAAAAAGCTTTTGATAAAGTACCACACACAAAATTATTAAAATTGGAAACCATAGGAGGGGTACAAGGAAAACTATTGAAATGGGTGGAGGGTTTCTTGCATGACAGAAAAATGAGAGTAGTGTTCAGAGATAAGAGTTCTACTTGGGAAGAAGTGATTAGTGGTGTACCGCAGGGATCAGTATTAGATCCGATAAATGGATAAGGGTGTAGAATATTACATGAACTTCTTTGCAGATGACGCAAAACTGATGAGGAAAGTAAGTACAGAAACTGAGTCGCTACAGAAAGATCTAAACAGGGTTTGGGAATGGAGTCAAAAGTGGGAAGCGGACTTCAACATAAAGAAATGTGTCACAATGGAATTTGGAAAAGTAAAAGAAAAAATAACAGGACAATATAAAACTGGTACAAAGGAAGTGATGAAAGTGAATTCTGAAAAAAGACCTGGGAGTAATTATCACAAATGACACGACTCCTGATAAACAGATAAACAAAATTGTCGGAGAAACTTGCTAAAATCAATAAAGGTGGCCTTTGCCTACTTGGACGAAGAAATGGTGAAGAAAATACTAGTCACACTGATAAGGCCAATACTCGAGTATGCAGCGACACTATGGACACCAAGCGCTAAAAAGAATATAAAGAAAATTGAAAGAATCCAAAGAGCAATTACGAAGATGGCTCCAACACTTTCAAAACTGCCATATGAGGAAAGATTGTCAACTGGATTTACCGACTCTAGAACATCTATAGAATCATGAGAGGCATGTAAATCCTTGATAGAGAAGACTTACCAAATTGGGATAAGAGAAATACAAGAGGACATGAAAAGAAACTCAAAAAGGACAGTTATAGAAGGGATCTGAAAAAGAATAGCTTTCCACAAAGAGTGGTGGATGTCTGGAACAAATTGGACGAAACTATAGTGTGTGCAAAAACCGTATATGAATTTAAGAGCAAACTAGATACTGCAAGATACAAAGACGGGACTCCACGAGCGTAGCTTCCCTTAGCGTAAGATACAACTAGGTAAATACAGCTAGGCACACACACACACACACACACACACACACACACACACACACACACACACACACACACACACACACACACACACACACACACACACACACACACACACACACACACACACACACACACACACACACACACACACAAAAGAACGTAGGTGCACCATAGATGGGAGATGAATAGCCGTTCGAAAATTCAAAATTCTTTCTCGTCGCGCAGAATGAGAACGAGCCTCTTGAAGTGATTTGAAAATGGCTTCAGCTGTAAGAACTCTTAATGATTAATTTCCTGGAATTCAAACCCTTCGTTAAAAGATTGATTTTCTTATGAATTTCGCGATAGCCTTCTGGTCTTCGCTTCTTGTTTGGGGTCGTGCTTCTTCCTGCAGTGTGTGTATGCTGGCAGCCGCCCTGGAATTTGATTAAGCCGAGGAAAAAACTCGCTTATCATTGGTAAATTTGGTATTTTATTTTCTTCTTCATTATCTCTTATCATGTAATCTAAAAGAGAGGAGGGAGAGGGGAGAAAGGGGGAGGGAGACTATTTTTCTCACACCCACTACGGAACAGCAAACACGGCCAAGCTCTTATGGTGGCTCAGCCTCCTGATGAGAATCCCCATGATTATCTAAACGATCACATCGGTCTCGACCCTTGGCAGTTAAGTTGAAGAAGCTGGATATTTGGTTTGCATTTTCACCTTTACGGTCTCCCCCTGACGTCAGCAGCCTCGCAAGCTCCAAGCTTCCTTGCATCCCCTCACCATGACCTTCAAGCGTTGACAGCAAGGACCTCACGAGAAGGGCAAGCAAAATTGGTGCCAAGAGCTAGGTAGGGTGGAATCATTAAGTTTTGGGTCAAAAGGTCACTGGTCCTTGCTTGACACAAAGGGCAGTGGTTAGTGCAGAACAGTGGAAGAAGCAGTGGATAAGATTGAGGGGAAAAAAATCTAATTGACATTATACCTACTACTTCGAAGAGGATGCTACGTCCAAAGTATATATTACTGATGGTGCTGCGATGCCATCAATCTTTATTTTGTCCATCAGGGAACGTTTGAGCTATTTTTAATCAAATGATTGTCGATTTTGTTTTCCATTCGCAGGGAAATGGAAGCAGGAAGTTGTTTCCAAATTTAGAACATACTTCTTTTGCCTTGTACTCCTGCGTCCTACAATTGCACAAAGTTATAATTACCTTGTATGATAGAGAAAATGTACAATGCTCATTCTCCAGTATTAGAGTAAAAGCCATATGTCGTAATATTATTTTCAGCCATGTAGCTACAGGTGTCGGCTCTTAACTGAATGAGAACATAAGAATGGAGGAGACTGCAAGAGTTATGCACTAGGCAGTTCCATGTCCTTTACCACCTGTCATCCCTATCCATAAAGCTATCTAATTTTTTCTTGAAAAAGCCAGCTGTTTCGACGCTCACTACATGGTTACTACTCGTACTAAACTTGTCCAATTTAAATCTATTACGACAAGTCCTGCCTTGCTGTCTTAATATGATGACCTTGCCTGTTATGGGGTTGATCAAGACGAACTTCAACACACAGTGGACCAGATAGACAGAATAAAGCGTAAAAGTCACTGTTCTGAAAGGGATTCCATTTACGCCTGAAGACCGACTACTAGCCACAACTAACCAATTTTATTCAGATAATAGGAACTCTGTACATCTCAAAAGGCGAACCAGGAAACGGGGGAAATGAAAGTCACTTCAGGAACGCGAATGTAAAGCTCCCTTTCCTTTGAACAGATTATGGTCATTTGAAAGAGAGACTCGTTTTGACGCTTTTCTCCCAAAAGAAAACGAGAGACGGGAGCCTCCAATAAAACTACATGTGGCCAAGGAATCTAGTTGCAACACCTTCCTTATCAAATAAAAATTCGCCTTTCATTTTAGCTGTCGCCAGACTATTCTATTCAGCTGTGCACGAGAGCCCCTGGGGAGTGAAAGGGTTGAGCTTCTCGGTACAAGTTCCTACCCTCAGCTAAATAGAGTAGAGGTGACGGTTTCGGCCGCAGTTAATTACCACATCCTGGTGTAGTCTCCTTGCCCACCTTAGCACGAACAGCTTGTGAAGTATGAGCATCGTAAGGAAAAGGGTTGACAATAATAACATAAGTACGAGTTTCCAGGGATATGTATATATATATATATATATATACATATATATATATATGTATATATATATATATATATATATATATATATATATAAATATATATATATATATATATATATTCCAATGTTGCGTCTCCTCCCCGTCTGGCCAGGGTTGTCAGGGAATAACGTCACATAGTTCGCAGTGGGTTCCGGGAATCGACCTCACGACCACCTGCTCATAAGTTCGACACTGTATTCACTTGGCAATCACGCGGCAGATCCCGAACATTATTCGTAAACGTCAATATCATATAAAACATCATCCCTTGTAGTACATACAAATGAAGCCAGCGGCACATCCAACAAACATAAAAAGAAGCGAAGCTTGTTATGCCTCCATCCTATCAGTTGGCAACCTTGGATTCAGCAAAGCCTCTTAAGAGTTCTTGGTTCGATGACAACTCAATTGAGCTCTTTGTTATTCAGGCTTAGCCAATTACCAGGTTTCGGCTATCGTTACCTGCTGGGGTCTACCTCACTTTCCTGTAATTACGACTTAAGTGCGAACCAGTGTGATTAGTTTAAATTGCAAGAAGTTTAGAGCAGTATCGAGACTCGCATTGGAATCGTTAAAAACTTTGGCATCGTCCCATCACTAAAATCAAATATGATAAATAGGAAAACAAAGAATAACCACAAAGCTGAATCACTGCAAGGAAGGGAAATGAAAGAAGTGAGGGGAGAGGAGGGGAAAGAGGGGAGGCACGGAGAAGTGGAAGGGGAAACAGGGAATGGAAAAGAGGGGAAATGGAAAGTTGTTAATATCAAAGGAGAGATGCAAGGTGAAAGAAGGAAAAGGAGGGGAGGAGGGTGAGAAGAGGGGAAAGGAGGGGAGGAAGAGGAGAGGGAAAAGGAAGGAAGGAAGAGGAGGAGAGGGAAAAGGAAGGGGGAGGAGGGAGAGGAGAGGGAAAAGGAAAGGGGAGGAGGGGGAGGAGAGGGAAAAGAAAGGGGGGGAGGAGAGGGAAAAAGAAGGGTGAGGAGGAGGAGAGGGAAAAGGAAGGAAAAGGGAAGGAGAATGAGGAGAGGGAAAAGGAAGGAAGAGGGAAGGAAGAGGAGGAGGGGGAATAAAAAAGAAGGGGAAGTAGGAGGGGGATGAGGAGAGGGGATAGGAAGCAAGGGGGAGGAGGAGGAGGAGGAGGAGGAGGAGGAGGAGAGGGAAAAGGAAGGAAGGGGGAAGGAGGATGAGGACAGGGAATAGAAAGGAAGGGGAGGAGGAGGAGGTATAGAAGAGGGAATAGGAAGGCAGGGGGAGGAGGAGGAGAGGGAATAGGGAGGAAGGGGGAAGGAGGAGGAGGAGAGGTGATAGGAAGGAAAGCCATCATATCCGGAGATGTCCCAAGAGAATGGAAGCTAGCTAATGTACTTCCATATTGAAAAAAGATGACAAAAAGAAACCAAATAACTTCAGGCCTATAAGCTTGACTTCAATCGTAGGAAGAATGATGGAAATTGTCATCAGAGATGCTATCGAACATCATTTAGAAAGTAACTGTTTGATAAATGATAGACAGCATGGATTCAGATGGAAACGTTTTTGCGTGACTAATTTACTCGGGTTCTACAACACAAGTCATCTCGAATTATGAAAAAAGAAGCAATATAGATTTAATACATCTAGACTTTACAAAAGCTTTTGATACTTTCCTCCACGAAAGACTACTTACTAAATTAGCTTCTCACGGAATAAGTGGTAGCCTATTAAGATGAACTAGTAATTGGTTTAATGATCGGAAACAGAGTTGTTTTAAATGAAAAACTTCTAGAGGAGGAGGAGGAGGAGGCGGCGGCGGAGGACGACGATGAGGAGGCGGCGGAGGAGGAGGAGGCGGAGGAGGAGGAGGAGGAGGAGGAGGAGGCGGAGGAGGAGGGGGAGGAGGAGGAGGAGGAGGAGGCGCCGTCGTCGTCGTCGTCGTCGTCGTCGTCGTCGTCGTCGTCGTCGTCGTCGTCTGCGGCGCCGTCGTCGTCGTCTGCGGCGTCGTCGTCTGCGGCGGCGGCGTCTGCGGCGTCGTCGTCGTCGTAGTCTGCGGCGTCGTCGTCTGCGCCGGCGGTGTCTGCGGCGTCGTCGTCATCGTCTGCGGCGTCGTCGTCGTCGTTTGCGGCGTCGTCGTCGTCGTCTGCGGCGGCGGCGTCGTCGTCGTCTGCGTCGTCGTCGTCTGCGTCGTCGTCGTCTGCGGCGTCGTCGTCGTCGTCTGCGGCGTCGTCGTCGTCGTCTGCGACGTCGTCGTCGTCTGCGGCGTCGTCGTCGTCGTCGTCTGCGTCGTCGTCGTCTGCGGCGTCGTCGTCGTCGTCTGCGTCGTCGTCGTCGTCTGCAGCGTCGTCGTCGTCTGCGGCGTCGTCGTCGTCGTCGTCTGCGGCGTCGTCGTCGTCGTCGTCGTCGTCTGCGGCGTCGTCGTCGTCATCGTCTGCGGCGTCGTCGTCGTCTGCGTCGTCGTCTGCGGCGTCGTCGTCGTCGTCGTCTGCGTCGTCGTCGTCATCTGCGTCGTCGTCGTCTGCGGCGTCGTCGTCGTCGTCTGCGGCGTCGTCGTCGTCGTCTGCGGCGTCGTCGTCGTCGTCGTCGTCGTCGTCGTCGTCGTCTGCGTCGTCGTCGTCTGCGTCGTCGTCGTCGTCGTCTGCGTCGTCGTCGTCTGCGTCGTCGTCGTCGTCGTCTGCGGCGTCGTCGTCGTCGTCATCGTCTGCGGCGTCGTCGTCGTCGTAGGCGTCGTTGTCGTCGTCGTCGTCTTCGGCGTCGTCGTCGTCGTCGTCTTCGTCGTCGTCGTCGTCTGCGGCGGCGTCGTCTGCAGCGTCGTCGTGCGGCGTCTGCGGAGGAGGAGGAGGCGGCGGCAGCGGCAGCGGAGGCGGAGGCGGAGGCGGCGGCAAAGGCGGCAAAGGCGGTAGAGGCGGCGGCGAAAAGGACAACTTCGATATATTGATGAAAAAATATCATTGGTTGTTCCTATTTAGCACATTACAAATATGAGAATATACAGTAATAGTGTACATATATATAAATATATATAGTATGAAATTATGTATAAGTAGAGTATAAAATTATAAAGTTATACATAAGTATAAAAGTATACATACATACATATACCAAGGCTTTTTCCCCTTTACAAGGGAGGTAGCCAAAAAGGGAAAGGCATAAAAACACTCCCACCCATTTCATCCCTAAATACACTCCACACCCCTCCCACCCTCCCTCTCATCTGAGCACCTCCTGGATGAATAGAATAAATAGATTAAGACTGAACCTCCTATGTTTGTGTACGTTTATTACTTGTTCCCCCTTATAAAGAGGCGTGACCGAGTGAAAACATGCCTCGACTCTACACTGAAAAAAAGTAGTCGTGATCGCCCCACTTAGCTGCCTTTTACAACTCGTATGGGAACACAGCGACGATGTTCTTATTTCATCTCAACAGGAGCATGGGAAGCAATAGTATCATAAAAGTGATAGAGTAGAGATTTGAAAATAAAACAAATGAAAGGAGTTAACCATGTAGCGTGCGTTGGAACAATGGGTTGTTGTAAGAAAAAATGAGACATTCCTATGGATATGGATGGCAGGTGATAAGGAGCATGGAACTGCCTAGTGTAGGCCTTATGGTCCAAAAAAAAAAAATGTCTCAGGATTCTTTATGAGTATGGATTTGTCTCTAAAACAAAGAAGGTTACTGCGTGAGCTTGATCCGTAGGGGGTTTCACTAAAGTCTATAAATCATGGACTGTGTTTGATTATGCAGCCAATACCTCCAGAACAGGAACAGGAAAAAACCTTTGTCATGGTAACGTTTCCTATGATGAGTGAAATGGGTCAATCAACATGAAATCTGTAGCGCGTCGCCACAGCGAAGGTATCCACGGGCTTCACAAGCGCTGACAATTGAGTTCGTTTTATTAAAAACAACTTCGGTTACAATGTTTTATTTTTCATGTCTCCAAATATCAAATCCTTCTGTCATATATAGCAAGGCTGAATGATGAACTAAGAAACTGTAAACCTATGCGAATATTAGACATAATGTTTAAATGTTCTTAGAAGAGTCTAGATTTCTGTAAGCGAAATAATATTCTAGTTATTCAAAAGGATATTGAAAGTACAATGTGGGAGAAAAAATAGTTTAGTGTGATGACCCCTTTCAGCGACGGCCTAGGGCACCTTAGGCCGGTGTCACACTATGCAGCGCCGCCGGATGCGGCCAGAATATAGTTTAATTCAATTAGCTTAATAAAATTACCTGGCGATGGCCAGAACTTTACATATCGACCACCATCTCCCCCCTGGTTAAGATACAATTATAACCTTTCGAGTCTAATGACTCATTATAAGGGAGACTGCTATAATAGCCAACAACAAGCCAGAACGGCGTCTTTCTCAAAACCCTAGACAGTACACATTTAGGCTTATACCCGCTCTCATACCCACCAGACCTAACTTCATAACTGATAATGGTAAGTTGAAACACACACATGTACATTTTGAGTAGTTTTTCTGGATTTTGAGATTGGTGTCGCTTGGGTAGAATTTCCCCCTAAATCAGGCTCGCCCAAAGTGGCTCGACAAAGAAACTGAAAAAAGTATTGCTAAAAAAAGACAGGCTTATAAGAAATATAAGTGCTCGGGTGTATCTAATGACTATGAAAGTTATGTATCAATACAGAGAGATTTAAAAAAAAACAAAAAAAAACGACAATACGAAATGAACATCGCTGATAAATCCAAAGAGAATCCCAAAGAATTCTATAGTTACATTAGAGATAAAAAGGTTGTTAGGAATCACATTGATCCACTATCATCTGTTGGCGGTCAACTTGGATATTCAAATGAAGGAATGTGTAATATCTTAAACAATTATTTTAGCTCGGTATTCGTAAACGAAACACCCCAAAGTGAACTCCAAACTGAAACCTGTGTAAAGTCTGGGGTAAACTTACTACGGTATATATAACAAAAGAAAAAATCAAAAGGTGTATAGATAAACTCAAAGTTAATAAAACACCAGTGCCTGACGGTTGGCATCTAAGAATCTTAAAGGAAATGAAAAATGAGATTGTTGTTCCATTAGAAATTATTTTCAAGAAATCCATCATATCCGAAGATGTCCCAAGAGAATGGAAGCTAGCTAACGTTACTCCCATATTCAAAAAAGGTGACAAAAAGAAACCAAATAACTATAGACCTATAAGTTTGACTTCAATCGTAGGAAAAATAATGGAAACTATCATCAGAGATGCTATCGAACATCATTTAGAAAGTAACCGTTTGATAAATGATAGCCAGCATGGTTTCAGACGGAAACGTTCTTGCGTGACTAACTTACTCGAATTCTACAACACAGTTATCTCGAATTATGACAAAAGAAACAATATAGATTTGATATATCTAGACTTTGCAAAAGCTTTTGATACCGTCCCACACGAAAGACTACTTACTAAATTAGCTTCCTTCGGAATAAGTGGTAGCCTATTAAGTTGGACTAGTAATTGGTTGAATGATCGAAAACAGAGTTGTTTTAAATGGAAAAACTTCTAGATGGAAAAATGTTACAAGTGGAGTTCCTTAGGGTTCCGTTCTTGGGCCACTTCTATTCATAGTATATATAAATGATATAGACCATAGACTAAAATTTACTGTTTCCAAATTTGCTGATGATACAAAACTGTGCGGAATGGCAAATGATCACTCAAACCAATTAGATATTCAAGAAGATTTAGATAAATTACAACAATGGTCTGAAAAGTAGCTAATGAAATTTAACACAAGTAAATACAAGGTAATGCACATAGGTAAAAATAACAATAAGTACGATTACAAGTTATTTGGAAATTCGTTAACAAAAGTGGATAGTGAAAAAGATCTCGGCGTAATCATCAGTAACGATATCAAATCAGCCAAGCAGTGTATTTCAGCCTCTGAGAAAGCAAATAAGATTCTAGGACTGATTGCGCGATCTTTTGATTTCAAAAGTCCATCACTCATTAACAAGCTATATAAATCGTTAGTTCGTCCACATTTGGAATATGCTGTTTCTGTATGGTCACTGAATCTCATTAAAGACATTGACAGACTGGAAAAAGTACAACGGCGAGCCACAAAACTGATTCCAAATATCAAAAATAAATCATACGAAAATCGACTAAAACATATGAATCTGTTTTCCCTTAAAAAGCGTAGACTCAGAGGTGACTTGATACAGGTCTTTAAAATTCTAAAGGGAATTGACAACATCAAAAGTGACAAAATTTTCACATTGAATGAGAATCAGACAAGAAACAATGGTCTCAAACTGTCCGGAAATAGATTCAATTTGGATGTAGGTAGAAACAACTTTCCAACCGTGTAGTTAATGAATAGAATAAACTTCCTGCACAGGTAGTGCAATGTAGTTCAATTCGAAGCTATAAGAATCATTTAGATAAATACCTAAGCAAGATGCTGTAATGATTATATATTATTTTATATTATTTGTTTTTGTTTTGTTATTATTTGTCTGTTTGATTTTCATTTATTATTAGTTATGTCAATTTATTATTATTTACTATTTACCTGTTTGTTTATTATTCAACTATACCTATGCATTTATTTATGTATCTTATTTGTTATTTACATTATTATAGTTTTTATTTATCAATCTATTATTATTATGATTTTTTTTCGCATCCGACCTAGATATGGACCAAAAGGTCTCCTGTCGGCATGCTCCGCCTTTGTAATCCTTTCTAGTAAAAATTTCTTAAATTTGTCCTACACAAATCATAGCACACTACCTTTTCTTTTCTCGTGCTTTGGCGAGGAAATAAGAATTCCGCCACCATGTTCTCAGGTGTGTTGTAAGAGGGCGACTAAATGGAGACACGCATACACATTTGTATGAAAGTGGTAGAATCCATGTGTCGTTTCATTCATAGGAATTCATAATCGGTTTATAAGTCTCTGGCAATAATTAGACCCACCCTTGACTATGTGGCACAGTTTTGGTCTCCGTTCTATTGAATGGACATTAATGCACTAGAATCGGTGCATATGAGAACGATCAAAATGATACAAGGGTTTGAAATTTACCATACGAAGACAGGACTAAGCACCTTAATTTATAGTCTTTGGAAAGACTAAGAGTGCGGGGTGATGTAATAGAAGTATTAAAATGGGTTAAGGGCTTTAAAAAGGGTGATGCAGACAAGGGCGTTATATTAAAACAGCAAGGCAGGACTCGTGGTAATGGGTCTAAATTGGACAAATTTAGGTTTAAGAAGGACATAGGCAAGAACTGGTTTCCCAACAGAGAGGTTAACGAATGGAATAGACTTGGTAACCATGTAGTGAGCACTGAAACAATTGGTTGTTTTCAAAGATTAGATAGGGATGACAGGTGGTGATGGACATGGAACTGCTTAGTCTAGGCCTTATGGTCTCTTGTAGTCTCTTCCATTCTTATGTTCTTATTCACTATAAGACTACGCTGTTCCCATATCCATCGTGATGTGAAGAAAAAGCCGTAATTGCGTTACAGTGAATGAAGGTCTGTTCCCAGTTGTAAATTGCCCGAAACCTCTTGTGGCTTTGGGTTACGATGGAGATAAGCTTCCTCGTAGTTCTCGCATCTTTCATTGGATTTTTTTTCCTTGGGGGTTAGGGGGGGGGATCCTTCCACTGAGATGAAATATCCTATGGCTTTGTCCTTCGAATTACCAAAGCTACTGACTTGAGACCAGAGATGGCCGGTACAAGGAATTTTTTTTTGTCTAGAACAATGCATCTGGTAACAAGAATAAAGCAAAAGTGATGAAAATGTATATGTCATAATTCTTTATTATTTATAAACAAAGGAAGACTCGAAGCCATATTCCTTTTCATATGAATATGACCTCATTGAGAGCCAATATGATTTACTTGATTTCTGATGAACTTGAATTCTTATGCAAGGAAACAATAAATTATTCAATTTCGGGGTGATATGGGAATAACCTTTCTGGTGATAGTTGCTTTAAAAGCTGAATTTTTAGGAATAAGATTTACAAGGTCTCTTGATTACCAACAAATGTTTAACTCGTTATGAATACTTCGTAAGTCTGCATGTAATTTAAAGGTACAAAACATTATGCGATCGATACTTTCTGTGTTGAGACCAACCGTGCCCAGTCTAAGGGTTCTGTCCATTGTCGATGATTTAGGCCAATTGTGTCGCTGTCGGTCAATTAATGTTCATAAATCTCTGTGATTTACAAGACTCAGACGTTCCCAGACGAAAGAGAGGTTCTACTCTTATATCATCTGTGCTACCGACCGGACCCAGTCCAAGAGGGAGGCAGGGTGTTGGTGTTGATGCCACGGGCCATTCAACCCTCCACCCCTCCCCTCCTGCGGTGTCTCTAAAACCAAAGAGGGCGCGAAAGAAGAAGGCGAAATATCAAATGAAATTGAATCCTTGGCGGATATTGAGACCCAAGTTCCTTTTGCCCCTGAAACAGAGGGTGATAGGGGAAGAGGGGGGTGAAACTTTCCAAAACCAGCCCCCCCACTCCCCCGCAGAGAAAAAATGTAAATGAAAAGGGCGAGAGTATGGTGAGGGATGGCAAGAGAAACGTGTAAGGCAGAGGGAACAAAGAGTAAAAAAGAAAGAAAAAAAGTGGGGGGCTGTGTGTGTGTGTGTGTGTGTGTGTGTGTGTGTGTGTGTGTGTGTGTGTGTGTGTGTGTGTGTGTGTGTGTGTGTGTGTGTGTGTGTGTCAGTGTGAGTGTGAGTGTGAGTGTGAGAGGGAGGGAGGGGGAGAGGTAGAGGGAGAGGGAGAGGGAGGGAGAGGGAGAGGGAGAGGAAGAGGAAGAGGGAGAGGGAGAGGGAGAGAGAGTGTATGTGTGTGTGATTCACCATGGTCTTGGGTCAAGTGTTGGACTCGTGATCGACAGCTATTTCCCTCCGGGAAGAGAGCTCAGAGCTCATATATGACCGATCTATGGGGAATGCTGTGACCTTACACGCACACCCTAACTCGCCGCCCACGAGAATTGGAGTAACAGCTCGCAGCGCAGTGATACTGAAATTATTTTAGTCGTGGGCGGGATGCGAACCCGGACAGCCATAGTGGCAGCCAGGAACTCTAACCACTGCACCACGAGGTGTGTGTACGAGTGTGTGTGTGTGTGTGTGCGTGTGCGTGCGAGTGTGTGTGAGAGTGTGTGTGCGAGTGTGTATGTGTGCGAGTGTGTATGTGTGCGAGTGTGTATGTGTGCGAATGTGCGAGTGTGTGTGTATGCGAATGTGCGTGTGTGTGTGTGCGAATGTGCGAGTGTGTGTGTGTGCGAATGTGTGTGTGTGTGTGTGTGTGTGTGTGTGTGTGTGTGTGCCAGTGTGTGTGTGTGCCAGTGTGTGTGTGTGCCAGTGTGTGTGTGTGCCAGTGTGTGTGTGTGCCAGTGTGTGTGTGTGCCAGTGTGTGTGTGTGTGCCAGTGTGTGTGTGTCAGTGTGTGTGTGTGTGTCAGTGTGTGTGTGTGTCAGTGTGTGTGTATTTCAGTGTGTATGTGTGTCAGTGTGTGTGTGTGTCAGTGTGTGTGTGTGTGTGTGTGTGTGTGTGTGTGTGTGTGTGTGTGTGTGTGTGTCAGTGTGTGTGTGTGTGTGTCAGTGTGTGTGTGTGTGTGTGTGTGTGTGTCAGTGTGTGTGTGTGTGTGTGTCACTGTGTGTGTGTCAGTGTGTCAGTGCAGCGATGCTGAAATCATTATTGGCAAAAGAGCGAAAGAAGGACGACGACGACTGCAATGGAATTTGAACCCCAAACTGAAAACATTTAACCCTTAAGGCATGCTTTGATCGGCGCAATTATCGCTCAACGATGATCATTCATGGCTCAACGAGGCTCGTCAAATGACTGTCTAGAGCACTAATTCTTTGTCTTTAGGTAGCAATTCTGGTGGTAGTCGCTCGAAGCAAAACGGCCTCGTTAAAAAAAAAAAAAAAATAGTACTCAAAACGATCGTTTGATGATCATCGTTAAGCCTTGAATGATCATCGTCGAGCGATAATCACACAGAGTAAAACGTATCTTTAAGCTTGTACGTACTTTTGTATTCAATTTGGGAGCCCCAAGTAATTTTATTAAGATGAAGAAACTCCCTGTCGACGTCAAAGGATTTGAAGGTTTCCGTAGTTTCAGAGAAGACCAAAGGAGCCGCTCCTCCTCATGCCAGGCGATTTTATTCAGCTGAGGGAAACTTCCGATCCTCACGGATCAATTGCCGAAAAAAGACACTCAAGATGATTGTCCGCATAGAAAAGCCCGTTATTCATAGGCGCACGCGGACACGGTAATGGCAAATTTCACAAAAAAAGACCGTGTCCGCTCCGATACAGCCCGATTTCATGGGCCTACGCGGACACGGTAATGGTAATAACGCATATCCCATCGCAAATTATAATAAAATGTCTCGACGACGAGCGTTTCCTTCTAGTCCTTAGACGACTACGTATGCTGGAGGGACACTACCCCTCCTTGCCTTGCCTTCGCCGGGAGGGGGAGAGGAACCCGCTCAGCTAGGGATCGAGGACGCCTACCTAATATACCAGGTAGGCATATTATCCCCTCCTTTCGCTTCCTCGCGCCTGTTTCGCCGTTTCCAGAGGTCGTCGTCCCCGCGTAGTAGTCGCTAAAGGGAGTGTGTGTGTGAGTGAGTGTGTGTGTGAGTGAGTGTGTGTGTGAGTGAGTGTGTGTGTGAGTGAGTGTGTGTGTGAGGGAGTGTGTGTGTGAGGGAGTGTGTGTGTGAGGGAGTGTGTGAGTGAGGGAGTGTGTGTGTGAGGGAGTGTGTGTGTGAGGGAGTGTGTGTCATGGGCCTACGCGGACACGGTAATGGTAATAACGCATATCCCATCGCAAATTATAATAAAATGTCTCGACGACGAGCGTTTCCTTCTAGTCCTTAGACGACTACGTATGCTGGAGGGACACTACCCCTCCTTGCCTTGCCTTCGCCGGGAGGGGGAGAGGAACCCGCTCAGCTAGGGATCGAGGACGCCTACCTAATATACCCGGTAGGCATATTATCCCCTCCTTTCGCTTCCTCGCGCCTGTTTCGCCGTTTCCAGAGGTCGTCGTCCCCGCGTAGTAGTCGCTAAAGGGAGTGTGTGTGTGAGTGAGTCTGTGTGTGAGAGGGAGTGTGTGTGAGAGTGAGTGTGTGTGTGAGGGAGTGTGTGTGTGGGGGAGTGTGTGTGTGGGGGAGTGTGTGTGTGGGGGAGTGTGTGTGTGGGGGAGTGTGTGTGTGGGGGAGTGTGTGTGTGGGGGAGTGTGTGTCATGGGCCTACGCGGACACGGTAATGGTAATAACGCATATCCCATCGCAAATTATAATAAAATGTCTCGACGACGAGCGTTTCCTTCTAGTCCTTAGACGACTACGTATGCTGGAGGGACACTACCCCTCCTTGCCTTGCCTTCGCCGGGAGGGGGAGAGGAACCCGCTCAGCTAGGGATCGAGGACGCCTACCTAATATACCCGGTAGGCATATTATCCCCTCCTTTCGCTTCCTCGCGCCTGTTTCGCCGTTTCCAGAGGTCGTCGTCCCCGCGTAGTAGTCGCTAAAGGGAGTGTGTGTGTGAGGGAGTGTGTGTGTGAGTGTGTGTGTGTGTGTGTGAGTGTGTGTGTGTGTGTGTGTGTGTGTGTGTGTGTGTGTGTGTGTGGGAGTGTGTGTGTGAGGGAGTGTGTGTGTGAGGGAGTGTGTGTGTGAGGGAATGTGTGTGTGAGGGAGTGTGTGTCATGGGCCTACGCGGACACGGTAATGGTAATAACGCATATCCCATCGCAAATTATAATAAAATGTCTCGACGACGAGCGTTTCCTTCTAGTCCTTAGACGACTACGTATGCTGGAGGGACACTACCCCTCCTTGCCTTGCCTTCGCCGGGAGGGGGAGAGGAACCCGCTCAGCTAGGGATCGAGGACGCCTACCTAATATACCCGGTAGGCATATTATCCCCTCCTTTCGCTTCCTCGCGCCTGTTTCGCCGTTTCCAGAGGTCGTCGTCCCCGCGTAGTAGTCGCTAAAGGGAGTGTGTGTGTGAGGGAGTGTGTGTGTGAGTGAGTGTGTGTGTGAGTGAGTGTGTGTGTGAGGGAGTGTGTGTGTGAGGGAGTGTGTGTGTGAGGGAGTGTGTGTGTGAGGGAGTGTGTGAGTGAGGGAGTGTGTGTGTGAGGGAGTGTGTGTG
>NC_134777.1:80063634-80090912 GCF_046742065.1 Oratosquilla oratoria
GAGAGAGAGAGAGAGAGAGAGAGAGAGAGAGAGAGAGAGAGAGAGACGGGAAGAGAGAGCGAAAGGAGGTAGAAATGAGAGAGGAGGAGAGAGAGAGAGTGAGAGCGGTGAGAAGAGAGAGAGAGAGAGAGAGAGAGAGAGAGAGAGAGAGAGAGAGAGAGACAGAGAGAGTTTTTATGTTTTTCTCCAACATTTCCCTTGTTAGAGTGGTGTTGTGAAATGTAATAGTGTGAGTTTTTGATGTACCATTTTTGGAGTTGGAAAGTGATTCTTCTACTAAGTGTTGATATTGTGTATCCTATGTATGAGGAGGGTAGAGATGCACAGTTCCCTATTTTGCACGAGTATTCATATGCAAGATGACTCCTTTGTAGGTCTCGGGGAAGAACGGGATACCAAGCGCTTGCAAATTCTCGAGGCCCTTCTTATTAAAGAGAAGTCTCCAAAATTAAATCTGCAATCTAGAGAGAGAGGAAGAGAGAAAGTGAGAGTGAAGGTGGAAGAGAGGAAGAGAGTGGAAGAGATAGGAAGAGAGAGAGAGAAGAGAGAGGAAGAGAGAGGGGAAGAGAGAGAGATGAAGAGAGGAAGAGAGAGGAAGAGAGTGGAAGAGAAAGAGGAAATGAGAAGAAGAGAGAGGAAGAGAGGAAGAGAGAGAGGAAGAGAGAGAAAGAGAGGAAGAGAAAGAGAAAGAAAGATGAAGAGAGGAAGAGAGAGAGAGAGAGAGAGAGAGAGAGAGAGAGAGAGAGAGAGAGAGAGAGAGAGAGAGAGAGAGAGAGAGAGAGAGGAGAGAGAGAGAGGAAGAGAAAGGAAGATGAAGAAAGGAAGAGACAGAGAAAGAGGAAAAGAGAGAGAGAGAGAGAGAGAGAGAGAGAGAGAGAGAGAGAGAGAGAGAGAGAGAGAGAGAGAGAGAGAGAGAGAGAGAGAGAGAGAGAGAGGAAAAAGAGAGGAGGTGAGATAGAGATGGGGGAGGAAGTAAGAAAGAATTAGGAAGATAGAAAGAGAAAGAGAGGAAAACAAGGGAGGGACACACACACACACACACACACAGAGAGAGAGAGAGAGAGAGAGAGAGAGAGAGAGAGAGAGAGAGAGAGAGAGAGAGAGAGAGAGAGTGAGAGTGAGAGATGAAGAGACAGGAAGAGAGACAGAGAAGAAGAGAGACAGAGAGGAGGAGAGACAGAGGAAGAGAGACAGAGGAAGAGAGACAGAGAGGAAGAGAGACAGAGGGAGAGAGAGAGGAAGGGGAGAGAGAGAGAGAGAGAGAGAGAGAGAGAGAGAGAGAGAGAGAGAGAGAGAGAGAGAGAGAGAGAGAGAGAGAGAGAGAAAGAAAGAGTGAGGAAGAGAGGGAGAAAAAGATAAAGAAATAGAGATAAATATTTAGAGATAAAAATATAGATAAAGAGATAGAGATAAAGAGATAGGGATAAAGAGATGGAGATAAAAAGATAGAGATAGAGATAAAGCGATAGAGATAAAGAGATAGAGAGATAAAGAAAGATAAAGAGAGATCAAAAGAGACCAAGAGAGAGATAAGAGATAAAAGAGATAAAGAGAAAGAGATAGAGAGATAAAGAAAGATATAAAGAGATCAAAAGAGATCAAGAGAGAGATAAAGAGATGAGATAAGAGATAAAAGAGAAAGAGATAAAGAGAGATAGAGATAGAGTTAGTGAGAGATAAAGAGATAGAAATAGAGTTAGAGAGATAAAGAGAGATTATGAGAGACAACGAGAGATAGAAACAGACACAAAGAAGATAAAGAGAGAGATAAAGAAACAGATAGAGAGATAAAGAGAAATATAAAGAGATAAAGAGAGATAAAGAGTCAGATAAAGAGAGCTAAAAAGAGAGATAGAGATAAAGGGAGATAAAGAGAGAAAGAAGGGAGAGAGATTATGAGAGACAGCGAGAGATAGAGGGATAAAGAGAAACATAAAGAAGATAAAGAGAGAGATAAAGAGATATAAAGAGACATATAAAGAGAGATAAAGATATCAAGAGAGATAGATACAAAGAAAGATATAAAGAGAGATAAAGAGACAGATAAAGAGAGATAAAGAGAGATAAAGAGATAGAGATAAAGAGATAAAGAGAGAAAGAGAAAGAAGAGAGATAGATTAAGAGAGAGAGATTAAAAGAGAGATTAAGAGAGATTAAGAGAGTTTAACGGAGAGATTAAGAAAGAGATTAAGAGAGAGAGATTAAGAGAGATTAAGAGAGAGATGGAGATTAAGAGAGAGAGGGAGATTAAGAGAGAGATTAAGAGATATTAAGAAAGAGAGGGAGACTAAGAGAGAGATTAAGATATATTAAGAGAGATTAAGAGATATATTAAGAGAGAAATGAAGAGATAGAGATTAAGAGAGATTAAGAGAGAGAGTTTAAGAGAGAGAGATTAAGAGAGAGAGGGAGATTTAGAGAGAGATTAAGAGAGATTAAGAGATATATTAAGAGAGAAATTAAGAGAGCGAGAGATTGAGAGAGATTAAGAGAGATTAAGAGAGAGAGGTTGAGAGAGAGAGAGATTAAGAGAGATATAGATTAAGAGAGAGATTAAGGGAGAGATAGATT
Organism: Oratosquilla oratoria; assembly: GCF_046742065.1. Lineage (NCBI taxonomy): Eukaryota > Metazoa > Arthropoda > Malacostraca > Stomatopoda > Squillidae > Oratosquilla > Oratosquilla oratoria. The sequence continues at coordinate 80,066,206 of NC_134777.1, forward strand.
AGGAGAGGTAGATTAAGAGAGAGGTAGATTAAGATAGATTAAGAGAGAGAGAGAGAGATTAAGAGAGAGAGAGAGATTAAGAGGGAGATAGATTAAGACGGAGATACATTAAGAGATAGATTAAGAGGGAGATATATTAAGAGATAGATTAAGAGAGATTAAGAGAGATATAGATTAAGAGATAGATTAAGAAAAATAGATTAAGATAGAGATTAAGAGATAGATTATGAGAGACAGATTAAGAGAGAGAAATTAAGGAGATTATGAGAGATTAAGAGAGATTAAGAGATAGATTAAGAGATTAAGAGAGAGATTAAGAGAGAGATAGATTAAGAAAGAGATAGATTAAGAGAGGGATAGTTTAAGAGAGATTAAGAGATAGATTAAGAGAGATAGATTAAGAGAGAGAGATTAAGAGAGATAGATTAAGAGATAGATTAAGAGAGATATTAAGAGACAGATAGATTGAGATAGATAAAGAGAGAGATAAAGAAATAGATAAAGAGAGAGATAAATAGAGATAGATAGAGATAAAGATAGATATAGATATAGATATATAGAGATAAAGATAGACAAAGAGAGGTAAAGAGAGATAGAGATAGAGATAAAAAGAGATAAAGAGATATAAAGAGAGATAAAGGTAGATAAAGAGATAGATGAAGAGAGATAGATAAAGAGATAGATAAAGAGAGATAAAGAGAGATAGATAAAGAGAGGTAGAGATAGATAAAGATAGATAAAGAGAGATAAAAATAGATAAAGAGATAAAGAGAAAGAGAAAGAGATAGATAAAGAGAGATAAAGAGAGATTGAGAGTGGAAGAGAGATTGACAGAGAGGAAGAAGAGAGAGAGAGAGAGAGAGAGAGAGAGAGAGAGAGAGAGAGAGAGAGAGAGAGAGAGAGAGAGAGAGAGAGAGAGGAAGAGAGTCTTATCCACCTCATTCGTTCTTATACTTTCGTTTCGTAAGCCTTTCAAGTTTCTCTTTTCACTGCTGTCTTTCGAAAATGTTATTAGTCATTCACCCTGTAGTCGGTTGGCCCCATGCCTCCGATGAGCAAATTTATTCAAGTTCCAAAGGTGATTCTCACTTATTATTAGTATTTTGCATTGTCAGGATTCTGTTTCTCACTTTATTTTCTGTATAAGGGCGAATGAAAATTGTAAATATTTTCTTTTCTTTCTTGAATACCGGCTACACTGCGTGCTTCTCTACTTACAATATCTAAATCCTACGTCCCAGTTAAATTCTGCAGTGATGTTATGATTTCTTTAGTCGAATGCCTTATGACATAATGGAAAAAAATCTCCCCCTTTGCACCATAGAAGACTACGCAAAGCGCGTAGAACTCGCCATGCACTTGATCCACAAAGAAGTCAAAAAGACCCTCGAACAAGAGAAACAACAAACTCGAATCAAACAACATAAATACTCTCGATCCTTGTCTCTCATCCCAGGTGATGTTGTCATGCTTAAACACCACAACAGATCTAACAAACTTAAATCAAAGTTCTTTGGCCCCCTTGTAGTAGCAGAAACGCTAAACAACAACAACTACCACCTTATTGACTCGCCAGACGGCTTCCTCATCACAGCACATAGAGAAAAACTGAAACTAATCAAATCAACATTCGACGTAAAGTCCATCCTAGACAGGCACGGTTTCCTACCAAACCAACCGACTTCCACCCACCACCCTACACAATCCACCCACAAACACGAAACCTCAAGCACCAACCTTTCGTATGACACTACGCTTCAAGCGACAACTCTCTATAACAATCCAGATTCTTCCCCCCCCCCCTTAGAGGGCAGGACATCATGCTCACCTAAGTGGAAAGAGATCATCATCCCTATTCTTCAAACTCTTCCCCATCTATATAAACTCTCTCTTCAACTCCTTCCGGGTCGTGTTCACCAGGCAGAATCATACTCCAATATACTTATAACAAGAAATGTTTAAAAGAAAACACATTCAGAAATAAAATACCTAGCCACACTCTCTCACTTGAGGACACATCTATTTTACCTCTCATCCTCGTATGCCTCGTCGCAGCCTTTTCTGGTGATAGCCTATCGAGGATGATCCCAGAAGCAATTGTCGTTCCTGCAGGACGGGTAATGGTCATTCGAGACACAATCACAGTAAAAAATGGAGTTCGAAATCACGAAACTACACACAGACCTAGAGTCAATAGTAAAATTACGTATACATTATCAGATCACTTCCATGCCACCTCCAAACACCCCTGTCCCAAAACTAACTCCTCAGAATCAAGAGACAATATATTCTACTTAATCTCCGACAAACTAAACACACTACTTCAACTCTCCATAATTGAACGGAGAGACATGATGTCAAATCATAACTCAGAACGCCACCATGCCTCCTTCAGACATAAGAGAGGATTCATGAATTTCATGGGTTCCCTTTTCAAGTCCCTATTTGGCATTGCTACTGAAGATGACATAAACAACGTCCATATCACCATAGACAAAATGACCTCCAGACTTAATAAAACGGTAAAGCTTGTTCTACTAAATTCCCAAAAATCAGAGCACTTGGCAGGCTCAATTAACAATCTATTAGACCGTTTCTCCCAACCTCACGAATACTCCCTTACTCAGTCTACCCGATTCCATGACCTGGAAATGTTCACATACTACTGAAATCAAATAAATGAATTAAGTAAACACATATATATGGTTAGACACTACCAGCATACACTTATACTCGACCTCGACGATGCAACCGCCAATAAGGCCACCCCAAACCTCCTCCCCAAATGTAAACTAAAAACTGCACTCTCCATCTCCTTAAGAAACCACCTAAAAAGCATCTTCCACTCCGAACAAATAGACCTATATTAACCCCTCACTGAAACAATACTAGGTACAAATGCAATCTATGCACACATCCCTCTCGACCCACAAAAGAGATTCATAGGTTGGAATACAGTCCCATTCCCATACACGTACAAAATATTCAACTATAAGCTCTCGATGTTGAACCCACAACAATTATCAAACCCGAAGACGGTCAATGGTACCCATACACCCACTCCTCTGACCTCACCATATGTAAATCAACTGTTTCTAAATTCCATGTTTGCCACGCCTACCTTTTCAGTTTTTATAACACTACAGAACTTACCTGTATATATTAAATAATAACACTGAACGCCAGCATACTAGACAGCTGTCAATACAGGAAAGTCAAGCCCAACAAAATCCTTCACGCACAAATCAATACAGAATACTTCCTACTCTTCCCACGAGCCACACTTGTTTAAGCAGAAACAAATTTGTGGACCTGTCTCAATCCCCGACTCATGCAAAATATACTTTGAGGATACAATCTTCCACCCCAACCACCACCACAACATTCTTCATTATAATGTCAGCTCCATCCTCGATCCTATCGCACCCCTTCCAATACCCCTAACACACCCCAAACCTCTTTCCCTTTCCTTAAACCCACAAGATTATGTAGCTCTGTTAAACACCACCCAAACACAATAGACACACTGCAATTCTCCACCCCCACACTCCCATTAATCGCTATATCCCTCAGTTCCCTCGCCCTTCTAATGCTGCTCCTCATTTGTAGATTAGTATATCTCAGCGCGTTCAAATGCACTGGATAGGGAAATTGATCCCCAACTATATACACTAGAATTAAGTCTTAATCATGTCTTATCAATTATACTCCTTATGTAGCCCCTAGGAAAGATGAACCAAAACTATATACACTAGGGTTAAGTCTTAACCATGTTTTATCAATTATACTCCATATGTAACCCACAAGAAAATTGAACTCCAACTATATACACTAGAATTAAATCTTAACCATGTCTTATCAATTATACTTCATATGTAAACCATAGGGAAATTGAACTCTAACTTTATACACTAGAATTAAGTCTTAACCATGTCTTATCAATTCTATTCCATATGACATTGATTGGATGACCCTTGAACATGGCCATATAGGTAGTCGCTTGATTGGTTTTCTTGGTGACAATTACTTAATTCAGCATGTAAAAGAGCCCACAAGATATGGAAACTTACTCGATCTTTTGATCACTAGCCGCGAAAGCATGGTAACTGATGTAGAAGTCGGTGAATCTGTTGCAAATAGCGATCACAACTTAGTTAGATTCAAACTCCTAAACAATTTTAGAATAGATACTTGTGTTTCTAAAATACCTGATTTCAGTAAAGCTCAGTTCATAGGACTACGTCAGGAGCTTCAGCTTACAGATTGGGAGACAAAATTAAACGAAAGACCTGTAGATCAGATGTGGGAAATATTTCAAAATACGCTCACTAAGATGATTCAAACTTACATTCCTTTTTAAGGACAGACGTCCCCCAAATCAGGCTCGCCCAAAGTGGCTCGACAAAGAAACTGAAAAAAGTATTGCTAAAAAGAGACAGGCTTATAAGAAATATAAGTGCTCGGGTGCATCTAATGACTATGAAAGTTATGTATCAATACAGAGAGATTTAAAAAAGACAATAAGAAAAAGAAAACGACAATACGAAATGAATATCGCTGATAAATCCAAAGGGAATCCCAAAGAATTCTATAGTTACATTAGAGATAAAAAGGTTGTTAGAAATCACATTGGTCCACTATTATCTGCTGACGGTCAACTTGAATATTCAAATGAAGGAATGTGTAATATCTTAAACAATTATTTTAGCTCGGTATTCGTAAACGAAACACCTCAAAGTGAATTCCAAACTGAAACCTGTGAAAAGTCTGGGGGTAAACTTACTCACTACGGTAAATATAACAAAAGAAAAAAATAAAAGGTGTATAGACAAACTCAAAGTTAATAAAACACCAGGGCCTGACGGTTGGCATCCAAGAATCTTAAAGGAAATGAAAAATGAGATTGTTGTTCCATTAGAAATTATTTTCAAGAAATCCATCATATCCGGAGATGTCCCAAGAGAATGGAAGCTAGCTAACGTTACTCCCATATTCAAAAAAGGTGACAAAAAGAAACCAAATAACTATAGGCCTATAAGTTTGACTTCAATCGTAGGAAATATAATGGAAACTATCATCAGAGATGCTATCGAACATCATTTAGAAAGTAACCGTTTGATAAATAATAGCCAGCATGGTTTCAGACGGAAACGTTCTTGCGTCACTAACTTACTCGAATTCTACAACACAGTTATCTCGAATTATGACAAAAGAAACAATATAGATTTAATATATCTAGACTTTGCAAAAGCTTTTGATACCGTCCCACACGAAAGACTACTTACTAAATTAGCTTTGCATGGAATAAGTGGTAGCCTATTAGGTTGGACTAGCAATTAGTTGAATGGTCGAAAACAGAGAGTTGTTTTTAAATGGAAAAACTTCTGGATGGAAATGTGTTGCAAGTGGAGTTCCTCAGGGTTCCGTTCTTGGGCCACTTCTATTCATAGTATATATAAATGATATAGACCATGGACTAAAATCTACTGTTTCCAAATTTGCTGATGATACAAAACTGTGCGGAGTGGCAAATGATCACTCAAACCAATTAGATATTCAAGAAGATTTAGATCAATTACAGCAATGGTCTGAAAAGTGGCTAATGAAATTTAACACAAGTAAATGCAAGGTAATGCACATAGGTAAAAATAACAGTAAGTACGATTACAAGTTATTTGGTAATTCGTTAACAAAAGGGGATAGTGAAAAAGATCTCGGCGTAATTATCAGAAACGACCTCAAATCATCCAAGCAGTGTATTTCAGCCTCTGAGAAAGCAAATAAGATTCTAGGACTGATTGCGCGATCTTTTGATTTCAAAAGTCCATCACTCATTAACAAGCTATATAAATCGTTAGTTCGTCCACATTTGGAATATGCTGTTTCTGTATGGTCACCGAATCTCATTAAAGACATTGACAGACTGGAAAAAGTACAACGGCGAGCCACAAAACTGATTCCAAATATCAAAAATAAATCATACGAAAATCGACTATAACACATGAATCTGTTTTCCCTAAAAAAGCGTAGACTCAGAGGTGACTTGATACAGGTCTTTAAGATTTTAAAGGGAATTGACAACATCAAAAGTGACCAAATTTTCACATTGAATGAGAATCAGACAAGAAACAATGGTCTCAAACTATCCGGAAATAGATTCAATTTGGAAATAGGTAGAAACAACTTTGCCAACCGTGTAGTAAATGAATGGAATAAACTTCCTGCACAGGTAGTGCAATGTAGTTCAGTTCGAAGCTTTAAGAATCATTTAGATAAATACCTAAGTAAGATGCTGTAATGATTATGATTTATCTTATATTATTTGCTTTTGTTTTATTATCATTTGTCTGTCTGATTTTCATTTATTATTAGTTATATGTCAATTTATTATTATTTACTATTTACCTGTTTGTTTATTATTTAACTATACCTATGCATTTATTTGTGTATCTTATTTGTTATTTACATTATTATAGTTTCTAATTATTGTTTTATTATTATTATGATTTTTTTTCGCATCCGACCTAGATATGGATCAAAAGGTCTCCTGTCGGCATGCTCCGCCTTTGTAATCCTTTGTAATCCTTTGTAACCCCTAGGAAAACTGAACCCTCAACCATGTTTTATCAAATATACTCCGTATATAACCCTATGAAGAATAACTCTCCAAGAGATGTTAGAATTCTTCATACCTTTGACCTCATTACCACTCCAACTACCCGACTCTCAGAAACGACTCACATAAATAATTTTTCTTTCTTGCAAGTGTTAACTTACGGGGAATAACACCGTTACATTTAGATGATTCCAAAGTGCAACTCAGAGAAAAGAGTACTTTTTCCACAAGTGTTAATAGACAAAGAGAAGCTTACAAAAGACAAAGTGTAATCCCCAGCTATGAAAAAAAAAGTGATACCGAATATGAACTAACTTTAACAAAACTGGAGTTGGTCACCCCATTTTAATGACTAACATCCCTTGGTGAACAATGTGTATGTCATGATACCTATTTGACCACACCACACAAATCATGACAATTTAACCCCCTCTCCTCAATACCTACTAAGGTTTGTAATATGTATCGCGTCATACTCGCAATATATACATATGTATGTATTTCTAACCCCTTCGCCGCTCTCCATTCCAGGTGACAGGAGTCGCCTCTTTCCGGGAGAGAGGTATTATGTAACCATTACCTATAACCCCACATATTGCAACAACACCCATGAAAAACTACATCGTAATATACATACGGACATACACATACGCCCCTAAGCTCTTCCTTCACGTGACCAAACCGTGAAATACCCTGATTCCTATGAACATCTTTTCCTCATACACGCTATACTCCGTAGCTTAGATTATTGACCATAATAATTAAACCACAAGAAACTACACATCTTTATAATGAAAATATGATACCATATACTAATGTTCAAAACTAGTATCACTAGGATAAATTGTAAATCAATTGTGAGATTGCCAACCCCTCAAAAATGCTTTGTCAACATTTCTACTAGTACGAAGCAGGAGCCAGAGGGGACCGGCAGTCAGTAGTAGGAAGAAGTAGACCGAGGAAGGTCTACTGCTGTAATCAAACACCAATAGACTTTTGTTATAGTATTATGCGTTTGTTTTATCCACCACGACAACAGCGTGCACTGTTGCTTGTAGTTCGTCCCATCGTAGTCAGCAAGCGCTGAGTAGTTGCATGCACTGGATGGCTGCGTGCACTGCGTGGTTGTGTGTATTGCGTGGCTGTGTGCACTGCGTGGTCGTGTCCACTGCGTGGTCCTGTAGTTGCTTGTAGTTTGAGGCACCAGACTCGTAAACGTATCTTGTACTAAGTCCTTAAGATGTAGTATTCTTTAGTGGTGTTGGTTTCGTCCCTAGCTGCCGCCACTCTTAGCCGCCACCTTCATGATCTTACTTTCGTTTCGTACGTCTTTCACTTTTCGATTTTCACCACTATCTTTTAAAAATGTTATTTGTCATTCACCCTTTAGTCGGTTGGCCCCATGCCTCCGATGACCAAATTTATTCAAGTTCTGAAGTTTTTTTTTTTTACTTAGTATTGGTATTTTGCACTGTCACACTTCTATATCTCACTTTACTATATTTTCTGTATAAGGAAAAATGAAGTGTTTAAAGATTTTCTTTTCTTTCATTAACACCGGCTACACTGCGTGAGAACACGCATTGTTAGGTTCCAGGTAAGTTCTGCAGTGATGTTATGATTTCTTTAGTCCAATGATCTTTAACTTTATATTTAAGATCCTTCCCTAAGGGTGTGATCTTACAATCTTGAACCAATTGAATTTTCTCCTCCACCCTTTCTCCAATCAGATTTGTTGTTACAAGTCTATATGCAATATTGTTTACTCAAGCAATCTCGAATCTCTGCATAACTTGCTTAGGTTACATCAGTAAAATACGTCATACAGGCATCCGGCCATTTTTATGACTCAAAGCGGGGAGCAAGCTTGAGCAAACCTTCGCCTACGAACTGTTTACCAAACACCCAACTCATAAGAATAAAAGCCTCACCATCTACCCCACTTTCTACCCACGTCTCTCTACCAGCCTCTTACACACACACACACACACACACACACACACACACACACACACACACACACACACACACACACACACACACACACACACACACACACACACACACAGAAAGAGAGAGAGAGAGAGAGAGAGAGAGAGAGAGAGAGAGAGAGAGAGCAGTTGAGAAAGAGAGAGAGAGCAATTGAGAGAGAGAGAGAGAGAGAGAGAGAGAGAGAGAGAGAGAGAGAGGGGGGGGAGAAAGCAACTGAGAGAGAGAGCAATTGTGAGAGGGGGAGAGCAATTGAGAGAGAGCGCAATTGAGAGAGACAGACAGACAGACAGACAGACAGACAGACAGAGAGAGAGAGAGAGCAATTGAGAGAGAGAGAAAGCAACTGAGAGAGAGAGAGCAATTGATAGAGAGAAAAGCAACTGAGAGAGAGAGCAATTGAGAGAGAGGGAGAGCAATTGAGAGAGAGGGAGAGAGAGCAATTGAGAGAGAGAAAGAGAAAGAGAGCAATTGAGACGAAAAGGAGACGGAGAGAGGGAGAGGAGAGTGAGGGAAATAAATGGAAATGAAAAGTAAGGGGGAATAGAAAGGAAGAGAAAAGCGGAGAGAGAGAGAGAGAGAGAGAGAGAGAGAGAGAGAGAGAGAGAGAGAGAGAGAGAGAGAGAGAGAGAGAGAGAGAGAGAGAGAGAGAGAGAGAGAGAGAGGAGAGAGGGAGGAAGGGAGGGAGAGGAGGGGAGAGAGAAGGAGAGAGAGAGTAAGAAAGGAGAGAAGGGAGAGAGGGAGAGGGAGAGAGAGGGAGGAGAGGAGAGAGGAGAGAGAAGGGAGAGAGAGGGAGAGAGAGCGGGAGAGGGAGGGAGAGAGGAAGGAGAGGGAGGGGGGAGAGGGAGAGGGAGGGGAGGGAGTGGGAGAGTGAGGGAGAGAGAGGGAGAGGGAGTAGAGAGGAAAAGAGAGGAGGAAGAGAGAGGGGAAGGAGAGGAGAGAGAGGGTAGAGAGGTAGAGAGAGGGAGAGAGAGGATGAGAGAGAGAGGGAGAGAGAGAGAGGGAGAGAGAGAGAGGAGGAGAGAGAGAGAGAGGGGAGGGAGAAGAGAGGGAGAGAGAGAGAAGGGAGAGATGAGAGAGGGAGAGAGAGAGAGGGAGAGAGAGAGCGAGGAGAGAGAGGAGGGGGCGAGAGAGAGAGAGGAGAGAGGAGAGGGAAAGAGAGAGGGAGAGAAGATGGGGAGAGGGAGAGAGTGAGAGGGGGAGAGAGAGAGAGAGGGAAAGAGAGAGGGAGAGAGAGAGGGAAGAGGGAGAAGAGAGGAGAGAGAGAGAGAGAGAAGAAGAGAGAGAAGAGAGAGAGAGAGAAGGGAGAGAGAGAGAGAGAGAGAGAGAGAGAGAGAGGGGAGAGAGAGAGAGAGATGACTGAGAATGGGGAGAGAGAGAGAGGGAGAGAGAGAGAGGGAGAGAGAGAGAGGGAGAGAGAGAGGGAGAGAGGGAGAGAGGGAGAGAGGGAGAGAGGGAGAGGGATAGGGAGAGAGAGGGAGAGGGAGAGGGAGAGTGGGAGAGAGAGAGAGAGGGAGAGGGAGAGAGGGAGAGAGGGAGAGGGAGAGAGGGAGAAGGAGAGAGGGAGAAGGAGAGAGAGGGAGAGAGGGAGAGAGAGAGAGAGAGAGAGAGAGAGAGAGAGAGAGAGAGAGAGAGAGAGAGAGAGAGAGAGAGAGAGAGAGAGAGAGAGAGAGAAAGAGAGAGATAGGAGAAATAGGGAGAGGGAGGGTTTTAAAAGGCAAGGTTTTGAGAGATTCAGAAATAAGTCTTGAAGGTAAAGTAAGGTGGTGGGCTTAGCGGATTATCTGTCTTCTATGCTAATGTCAAGATGTCCTCGTGTTTAAAATCATGAGAAGGAAGATGCACATCTCTTTGCTACGAATGTTTGTTTCTTTCCATCATAAGAGCTTCCCATGTGAGTTCGTCTGGCAGGAAGCTTTTCACGGGCCGTGCAAGGTTAAGAACACAAATAGTATTAATTAAGGATAATGATGATAATAGATACTAATAGTAATGATGAAGTTGATTATTACAATTACTGCGGTTGTCGTATTAAATGTATCAATTACGCTAATGATATTAGGTGGGGTGCATTTGTGCTAAGAGTTTCTTTTTTTATTCTTTTTGATATTTCTGCGTGTACCACTCGAGCTATATCGGTGGAAGGATTTACTATGAAATATTTGTTATTCCCTAAGTATCTCCTAATTATGGAAACCAAATTTCGCATCTAACTTTGAATTTCTAAAACGTAGTCTCTTCTGCATCTCCAACCACCAGGTTTTGAGTTTTTGTTCGTCTGTATTGTTTAGCCATGTTTTCTGTCTTTGAATCCTGCATGTTCTTTCTAGCTTAAAAGAGAAAAGCAACTGGCAACAAGCGAGCCAGGATACCCACTACGAGTATGTGAGGACTTTCTGTCTTGAAAGAGAAAAGCAATTGCCGACAAGCGAGCCAGGAAACCTACTGTCAGGACGAATTCATTATTGGTACAAACACTCGCTCAAGTAAAGCGCGAATGAGCAAAATGTCGTACCAACAGAGACTTTGCCCTCACGTGGTCTTTTTCTCGACTTTTTGCCTATTCTTGTTAAGTGAGCTGTTATGAAGTCAAGTGCTGTGTAAGGCCGGCCACACACGTGCAGTTTAAACTGACAGTTACAACTGTTCAGTTATAACTGTCAGTTGAAACTGCACGTGTGTGGGTATCTCGGTATCACTGAGATACCCACACACGTGCAGTTTCAACTGACAGTTATAACTGAACAGTTGTAACTGTCAGTTTAAACTGCACGTGTGTGGCCGGTCTAAGAGTGGCGGAGGACAGGAGAGGTGTCACAAGGGAGTCTTTTGTCAAGTGGAGTCTTCTTAGGTTCGTTTTACACGTATAGACTTTTAGCCGTGCGCTGTCCACGACACAAAGTTGTGCTCTCAAATAACCATAAGTCTCTATGGACGCTTTCACATGTGATTGTGGTCGTGACGTGTGAGAGCGTCTTGCTATAAGCTAAATAAGATCATCAGGGATTCTTTTGATGGTCAAGGGGTCGAGTAAATCTTAGGCATTAAGTATGAAGTTGTACATTAAGCTATATCAAATCGACCCTTATTATCCTAAATAGAATATGCGAAGTACATCATCGCTGTTAAGATATTAAATAGAGGTGAGGATACTAGCCCTGCCTTACTCCTATCCATTTTGATTTTTAGAATTCTTTCTGAAACCTTAAACTTTTATCATGTTGGTTCTAATTGAAGCAGTCTCCATCTGTGGCCTATGCATCGGAAACAATTCTATTAAGCTGTTAGATAGGTGGCGATATTTTCTTTTCAAATTATAATTTCCTATGTAATTTTTCATTGGTCTACATTTTTTTTTTTTTTTTTTTGAGGGGGTAGCGCCTGAAATATCCAATGCAAAAAAAATTCATTCACTTCCCCCGCAGGAACCAGCGCTCCCGTCGTAAAGGCTTCCTTCATTAAAGAGCATTTCGCCTGAAGGTCTATAGAGGGCAGACCATTCTCCAAACGCAACCTATCTTGTCTCAGGAATTTCGCAGGATTTTTCCGCATACTCTCTCTCTCTCTTCTCTTTTTTTTATCTCTCTCTCTCTTCTCTTCTTTTATCTCACTCCCTCTCTCTATCTCTATCTCTATCTCTATCTCTTGATCTTGATCTTGATCTTGATCTTGATCTCTCCCTTTCCCTTTCTCTTTCCCTTTCCCTCTCCCTTTCATGCTCCCTCTCCCTCTCCCTTTCATTCTCCCTCTCCCTCTCCCTCTTCCTCTCTCCCTCTCCCTCTCTCTCTCCCTCTCCCTTTCATTCTCCCTCTTCCTCTTCCTCTCCCTTGTACATTTTTCTCCCTCTCCCGTTTCCCCTCTCCCCTCTCGACCTGCCCTTTCTTCTCCCCTTTTTCCCTTTCCCTTTGTTCACCCTTTCCCATTTCCCTTTCCCTATTTCATTCCTTACCTCTACCTCTCACCTCTTCCCTAGTCAATTCTCACTCTCCCTTCTCTCCTCTGCCCCTCTCCCTCTGTATCCCGCCTCCATCTCAAGCTCCCTCTATCCTCCCTTCCCTCTATTACCCTCCCCCCTTTTCATTCTCCCTCTTTGTCTTCCTCTCTTCGCGGGTCTTTCATTCTCAGACCTCTCCCCTTTCCCTTTGTTTTTACCCTTTTCCCGGTACATCCCACTTGTTACATTTCAATTGGAAATTTCCGCTTTGGCGTTTCCCTTGTCCCTTTCCCATGATAGTTTTCCTTTTACCCCCATTCCCTTTATACCCTCTCCCTCTCCCACTTTCATTCTTGACTCCCTCTCCCTCTCCCCCATTATCATTGGTCCCGCCTCCCTCTCCCGCTCAAGCTCCCCTCTCCAGTTCCCCTCTCGCCCAATCCATGTGTCCCTTTCATTACTCCCCTTCTCCCTCTCCCTCTGTCCCTCTACTCCTCTCCCCCTTTCGTTTTACTCCCTCTCCCTCTTCCCTTCTCCCTTTCATTCTCACCTCTCCCTTTTCCACTTTCCCCTTCTCCCTTTCATTAGCACTCACGAAATCTCCCTTTTATTCTCCCATCTCCCTCCTCCCTCTTCCCTCTCCTCTTCCCTCTCCCTCTTCCTTTCTCCCTCTCCCTCTCCCTCTCCCTCTTCCTCTCCCTTTCATTATACCTTGTCCCTATCCCAGCCATCTCTCTCCCCGCATTACCCCTATCTCCCTCTCCCTGACTCCTTACTCCCTCTTCCGTCTCTCTCCCTCTACCTCTCCTCTTCTCTCCCTCTGCCCTCTCCCTCTCCATAGCCCTCTCTAATATAAACAGAGAGAACCAGAAAGATCTACTCGAACGCAAATTGAACGCACACTTACGAACTCCTCTTGCCTCTTTCCCCCTCGAGGGTGGAGATGAGATTGTAATGAAGAATGTTGTGGTGGATGGGGTGAAAGCTTGTGTCCTCAAAGTATATTTCGCATGAGTCACGGATTGAGGCAGGCCCACGGATTGGTTTCTGCCAAGATGAGGGGTTGTTTGTACAGATTGCTGAAACGAGTGTGGCTCGTGGGAATTGTAGGAAGCATTCTGTATTGATTTGTGCGTGAAGGATTTTGTTGGGCTTGATTTACATAGGATGAGGTCAGAGGAGTGGGTGTATGGGTACCATTGGCCGTCTTCGGGTTTGATAATTGTTGTGGGTTCAACATCGAGAGTAATAGTTGAATATTTTGTAGGTGTATGGGAATGGGACTATATTCCAACCCTTGAATCTCTTTTGTGCTTTTTAGGTGGTTTCTTAAGGCGATGGAGAGTGCAGTTTTTAGTTCTTATTAAGTCTGGAGGCCATATTGTCTATGGTGAGATGGACGTTGTTTATGTCATCTTCATTGGCATTGCTGAACAGGGACTTAAAAAGGGAACCCATGAAATTCACGAATCCTCTCTTATGTCTGAAGGAGGCATGGTGGCGAAGATGGTTGCCAATCGATGTGTGAGCAAGGCAGGTGACCCTGGGCTGATGCAAATCCTTTGCCACGATTTGTTTTGCGGTTCAGTTGATAAAAAAAATCGTAGTATCGGTGTTAGATTTTACAGTTAACGGGAATTCCGTTGACGCGGGTAGTTTGAACGGAAAACCTGTTTAAAACCCCACCCTCTCGTGCGTTACAAAAAGGAATTTGTTTTCATTTCTTTCTTCCTTCGTATTATGTCCGCACAATGCTTTTAAGCAAACTGTAACCAAACCAGTTAGTGGTTACGTTATTTTACCTAGATAAAATTTACTTCGACATTTATGCATTCGCGTGGGGGGAGGGTAATGTTTGTATGTGTATGTTGCCCATTAAGGGGTAAAGGTATACGTAGTCACTTTTAGTTCACTCTCACTGGACACTGGGATTCACTTTATAAGTATTAATTATTTCGGAGTTAGGTGGCGTACACGCTGCTAAGAGTGAAGCCGTGGTGGGTAAAACAAACTCATTAGACTATTAGAAAAAGTCTATTGGTGTTTGATTACAGCAGCAGACCTTCCTCGGTCTACTTCCACCTATTGACTTCCGGCCCCGTTCGGTCTCCTCTGCTTCGTAGTTTATGTGTTGACAAAGCATTATTTCGATGGGGGGGGGGGGTGTTAGGCAATCTCGCAATTGATTTACAGTTTATCCTAGTGATATTAGTTTTGGACATTAGTATATGGTATAATATTTTCATTATAAAGATGTGTAGTTGTTTCTTGTGATTGAATATCATGATTATTATTCTAACTACGGTGTATAGCTTGTATGTAGGAAAATGTGTTCTTAGGAATCAGGGTATTTCACGGTTTGGTCACGTGAAGGAAGAGCTTAAGGGGGGGGTGTATGTATGTTGCGATGTAGTTTTCCATAGATGGTGTTGAAATAGATGGGGTTATGGGAAATGGTTAGACCCCTCTCTTTCTCTCTTCCTCTGTCTTCTTATTATTTCCTTTTCCTCCTTTCTTACTTTTTCTTTTTTTTTCCTCGGGTGGGGGGGGGGGTGGGGGGGTGTGGGTGGGTGGGGGGGTGCCATCCTTCTCATCTTGGTGGTGGGGGGTCTACTATAGTTGGTGCTTGCCTACTTTCTTTCTTCTCTTTTTACTTTTTTCTTGCCACTTCAGCATTTGATCTTACTGTCATCAAGTGAATATAGGGGACTTCTCTCACCTGAATGGAACTGCCCGGCCAAAGCCAAAATAAGTGTGTGAGTTCGTTTTATTTATCACGATTGTAGCCTTGTTTATGACGCAAAAACAAAGCCAGAATGAAAAAGAATTTCTCATAATTTTACGGATGAAATACATTACTTTTTTTTTTGTCAAGATATATAGGATGAATTATATACAGATTATTTTTTACGGTGTATGAAAGGTCAGGAAACTAGAAGGTCATGCTGCTATCTGAGTAATAAATAATGACTAGAGAGTCTCTCTCACTGGAATAAAAATGTCAGGTTTCATTCAAGATAACTTGGGTGAGGAGCCTACCTCAGGAGGCGCTGAATAGCTGTAACTAAGGCCGTCATTTTTACCCTGTTATGCGCTTTGGGGACTGTTGGGGGCAAGTAACAGCCACAGTTGGTAATCGGAGAGGTATGCGGGACTCGAACCCATAACTAGGTGAATACGAGACCAACAGGCTTTTGGTGACGTCACCTAGTGTGCTATTCGAAATAAACACGAGGAGAAAGTCTTAACCCTTTGACTGGAGGATTAGTTCCGCTTAGCTAAAAAATATAAAATGAATTAATATAGAATAAAATAAAATGAAACTTAAATCGCATGGCTACAGCCAGTCCAGACGTAGAAATATAAAGAAAAAAAATTGAGGTTTTGGAATCCTATTTTCAAAGAACTTGAGTCCGTCCCAAGTAGAACCGGTTTGTGGGTTCTTGTTATTTTCTGCAAAGAGACGTACCATATAGATTTTGTTTTGGCGGAAGAAAATCGATGTTACTCCCTGAGGAAGAGGAAGGACGTCCGAGGCGGAAAATCGATTGTTACAATCAGCTGAGGGAAGAGGAGGTACCGGCCGCCTCTTGAAAAATGTTTCTTTTCCCGATCGAGAACCCAACCGCCCGGAATGTTCTCCCTCAAACTGAATAAACTCTTTTTAACCATAACAAAGTATACTGTAAAAACACGTTTATGTGTTAAGAGAATTAATATAGGAATAGCGATGCACATGGATTAGAAATTAAGAATAATCGTGAAGAACATTTCTGTAAATTGAATTTATTTTTAATGAAAAGTAAATATGAAAGAAGAGGTCAACCATTTAGCACTTTTGGAACAGACAGTTAAAGCAGGATAAGAAAGAATATTCTGCTCGGCAGAAGACTGGCCCAAGAATGACCTGGTTAAAACATTGCGATAACCCGTGCAAACCATTATGTAATTTACATTACTAACGTTAGTCTAAAAATTTCATTTAAGTAAAGAGTGCACCAGTTGAGAGGATTAGGACTAATCTTCCAACATTGAAACTTTTCTTCTTCTAGGACCAGCCCCCAAACCCCCCCACCCAATCCCCCCCTTCCCCCCCCCCTCTCCTCTCTCTCTACTCCTCTCTCACCTTCTCACTACTCTCTCCCTCACACTCCTCTCTAGCTCTCCTCTCTCTCGCACTCTCAATCTCTCTCCTCTCTTCTCTCTCCATCCCTCTCTCTCTCCCCTCTCTCCTTTCTCCCCCCCCCTCCATCCCCGTTTCCTCTCCCTCAATCTCTCATCTCCTCCCCACCATCTCACCCTCACCTCACTCGCGCTCTCCCTCCGATCCACTCTATCCTCCCTCTCTCTCTCTCATCTCGCTTCCTCTCTCCACTCCTCTTCTCACCTCTCTCTGTTCCCTCTCTCTCTCTCTCTCTCTCTCGCGCACTTTCTCATTCGCACACTCGCACACTCTCCTCTCTTTCCTCTCTCCTCTCTCTCTCTCTCCTCACCTTACCCCTCCTCGTCGCACTTTCGGTTTTCCTCCTCATTCGCACACCAATTCGCACACTCGACACTCCTCGCTCACACTCCTCCTCCTCTTGCCTCCGCTTCCTCCCCATGTCTCTATTCTCTTCACTCCGTCTCCCTCTAATCTCCTCTCCCATCTCCCATCCCTCTCGCCTCCCCCTCGCGACACTCCCTCTCTCTCTCTCCTCAACTCTCCTTCTCTTCCCCTCACTCTCTCACCGCTCCTCTCCTCTCCTCCTCCCCCCCCCCCCTCCTCACCTCTGTCTACTCTCTCTCCTCCTCCTCCTCCCTCCTCGTCCTCCCCCCACCTCTCTCTCCTCTACCTCTCCCTCTATACCTCTCTCCTTCTCGACCGTCCTCCCCCTCCCGTTCACCTCGTTCCTCCTCTTCTCTCACTCCACTCTCCCCTCTCTCTCTCTCTCCTCCCTCACTCTCTCTCTCCCCCTCTCTCATCCTCTCTTTCCTTCTCAACCCTCCTCTCTCCTCTCTCTCCCTCCATCTTTTCCTCACTCTCTCCTCTCTCTCCTTCTATCTCTCCTCCTCCTCGTCTCTCTCTCTTCCTCATCTCTCTCATCTCTCTCTCTATCTCTCTTTCCTCTCTCTCAGCTCTCTTCTCTCTCGTCTCTCCTCTCCTCTCTCTCTCCTCGACTCTCTCCCGCTCTCCCTCTCCCTCTCTCGGTCGTCCCCTCCTCCTCCTCCCACTCGTCTCTCTCTCTCTCTCTCTCTCTCTCTTAAATATATGAACATGGATACATGCATGTATGTATGTATGTATGTATGTATGTATGTATGTATGTATGTATGTATGTATGTATGTATGCATGTATGTATGTGCATGTATGTATATATGTATGTATGCATGTATGTATGTGCATGTATGCATGTATGTATGTGCATGTATGCATGTATGTGCATGTATGCATGTATGTTTTGTTATCATTTGTTTGTCTGATTTTCATTTATTATTAGTTATATGTTAACTTATTATTATTTACTATTTACCTGTTTGTTTATCATTCAACTATACCTATGCATTTATTTATGTATTTTATTTGTTATTTACATTATTATAGTTTTTATTTACTATTTGATTATTATTATGATTTTTTTTTTCGCATCCGACCTAGATATGGACCAAAAGGTCTCCTGTCGGCATGCTCCGCCTTTGTAATCCTTTGTAATGTGCCTGTATGTGCATGTATGCATATATGTGCATGTATGCATATATGTGCATGTATGCATATATGTGCATGTATGCATATATGTGCATGTCTGCATATATGTGTGTGCATGTACGTATGTGCATGTACGCATGTATGTATGAGCATGTATGCATATATGTGCATGTCTGCATATATGTGTGTGCATGTACGTATGTGCATGTACGCATGTATGTATGAGCATGTATGAAGTTATGTATGTGCATGTATGGATGTATGTATGTGCATGTATGGATGTATGTTCATGTATGCATGTACTGTATATATGTGAACGTATAGAATTACGTATGTTCATGTATGCATGTATGGATGTATGTGCATATATGCATATATGTATGTGCATGTATGCATATATGTGTGTGCTTGTATGGATGTATGGATGTTCAAGTATGCATCTATGGATTTATGTGCATGTATGCATGTATGTGCGTGTATGTATGTATGTATGTATGTATATATGTATGTATGTATGTATGTGCAATTGTGCATGTATGGATCCACATGCATGTATGCATATATGTAAGTGCATGTATGCATGTGCATGTATGCATGTATGTATGTGGATGTATGCATGTATGTGCATGTATGCATATATGTATGTGCATGTATGCATGTATGTATATGCATGTATGCATGTACGTGCGTGTATGCATGTATGTGCGTGTATGCATGTATGTGCATGTTGGCATGTATGTATGTGCATGTATGCAAGTATGTATGTGCATGTATGCATATATGTACGTGCATGTGGATGTATGTATGTGCGTGTATGCATGTATGTATGTATGTGCAAATATGCATGTATGTATGATGCATGTATGCATGCATGTGCATTTATGCATGTATTTGCATGTATGCATGTATGTGCATGTATGCATGTACTGTATATATATGCATATATGCATGTATGTGCAAATATGCATCTATATATGTGCATGTATGCATATATGTATGTGCATGTATGCACGTATGTGCATGTATGCACGTATGTATGTGCATGTATGCACGCATGTATGTGTATGTATGCACGTATATATGTGCATGTACGCACGTATATATGTGCATGTATGCACGTATATATGTGCATGTAAGCACGTATATATGTGCATGTATGCACGAATATATGTGCATGTATGCACATCTGTATGTGGATGTATGCATGTATGTACAGCATGTGCATGTATGCACATATTTACAGTGTGTGCATCCATGCACATATGAATGTGCATGTATGCACGCATGTATATGCATGTATGCACCTATGTATGTGCATATATGCACTATGTATGTGCATGTGTGCACGTATGTATGTGCATGTGTCCACGAGTGTATGTGCATGTGTGCACGAATGTATGTGCATGTGTGCACATATGTTTGGACATCTGTGCAATTATGTTTGTGCATGTGTGCGCGTATGTATGTGCATGTGTGCTCGTATGTATGTGCATGTGTGGACGTATTTCCATGTGTGCACGTATGTATGTGCATTTATGCACGTATGGATGTGAATGTATGCATGTATGTGTTTTGGGTGGCAATGAAAAGCACCTTCACACTTAAAGATGGTGTATTAAGTTACCGTTCGATACATTTACTACAATACACAAAAGTGTATTTAGACTTTGAAGGTTACGACAGTACTGAGCCACACATCGCTACCCACTCGGATTTGGCAGCAGAACTCATAGAGTCGCACGTAGGCCCATTGGTTTTTACATGCCTTGTATATAATTACAATACTATAATTCAACAATATATTCAACACACAATGACAAAATTAAAGGCTAACAATATAGCCAGTGGTTAGTAATGCAATAAATGGGAAAATTATACTTAGACCATCACATTGCTTGGCCACCATCACTCAATGACCCCACCGAGCAACAGTGATCCCAAATGGAACGTGGCCACATCAGCTAAAGGGAAACACCGTTAAAAATTATATCTACAGGGGAGTTTTCAAAAAACTAAGAAAATTAGTTCTAAAAGTATCATAATAATAGTTTAATGTTTTGGGGTTAAGACATGAGGTTGCCATAATTTTATCTGTCAATGAGTTAGAAACAAGCTGAGATCTTACGAACAAGATTTTCTTAGAACCATTAACTACATTATTATTCACTATGCTGCCATAACATTGATGAGGAATGCAGGCGCTGAATAATGAGGATTCTGGGCCGAGAATTCATGGAAGGGTATTGATGTAAAAGGGTAAAAGTAGTATTAGCCATGGTCTAAGGCGAAGTTTGGCTGCTGATAAATGATGGCAACCTCTGTTTAATAGACATCGTTAAAGAAGGATTAGAGAGCTGAATATCACTCCGAAGTAACATTAACGCGAAAAAATAGCATGAAATTCTTAATACATTAATTATTGCAAACCGTTACGAAAACATATGCCCATTGAAATTTATGATGAATCCATCTTAGCTGGTGGTCGTAAAATAAATCCAACACTCGGAAATTCCCTAAAAAAAAGTAAACAATATCACAAATTCTCTGAAAAATAGGAAACTATAGAAAACTCCACTGCAAAGGAATAGCCATACAATAAGTGAAAGTAAGATGGCCAAAAGAATGACGTTCCAATATGGCTGCCTATGACGTAGGTAACATGGCTACCTATCTATGACGTAAGCAATATGGCTACCTGGCTAGATAATTCAATTTTTATACAAAAAAAAAATTAAATCTCAGTATCTCAAAAAGAGACCACATTTACGCTCAAAGAAAGAAAAAACAGTATATTCACAAGATTGACAACCAACAATTCACGTAACCAGTCTTTTGGAGGCGGCGTACTGAAGCCCAGCAATCACGGCAGGCAAAATCTTCACACAAAATAGGCTGGAACATTAATCCTTCCACATCTAGGCTACAGAAGAGTTGCCACTAACAAAGCAGCAATAAACAAACGTTCCACCAATGCAGAAGACTATGATTATAATTAAAATTCCACACGACGATGGAAGAAGGAAAAGGAAGAAGAGGAGGAAGAGAGGGAGGAGGAGGAGAAGGAGGTGGAGGAGGAGGAGGAGGAGAAGAAGGAGGAGGAGAAGGAGGAGGAGGAGAAGATGAAGGAGGAGGAGGAGGAGGAGGCGGATATGGAATTGCCTAGTGTAGGCCTTATGGTCTCCTATAGTCTCCTCCATTCTTGTTCTTACATTTTCCCCTCCACTTCTTCCTCGCACCCTTCCACCCTCCTCCCTACCGACTACCACCATTTTCACACGCGTGAGCGCACACACACATGCACGCACACGCACATTCACGCACGCTCACCACTCCCTGCCATTGACAGCTTTTTCTTCTTTCTTTTGGAGACTCTTCGTGTCTTCCTTCGTTACTGTCGTCAGGAGGTGCCCGGTTCTTCGTCAGGCGTGAGGACTGTGTCAGCAAGATGACACGTTAAACGTGTCGACTGATGCCACAGAGCCCGGCGAGGACCGGATGTCGTGTCGGAGGGCTGTGTCATGTCGGAAAGGGTGAGGAATGTCGTCGAGCCAGACGTGTCCTATTAGCTCTCTCCAAAGCACGTACTCGAGCAGATATGGGTAACACCAAACGACTTGGACAAAGTATCCTGTCCTCTCCCCTGCAACCCCCCCCCCGTCCTCCCTGTCCTCCCTTGCTCTCCCCTGTCCTCCCCTCTCCTGCCCTCCCTTGTCCTCCCCTGCTCTCCTCTACCCTCCCCTGCCCATCTCTGTCTTCTACCATCTCCCACTACCCTCTTCTTCCCTTTCTCTCCCAAGCCTCATTCCTCTTTTTTTTTATTCCCTTCTACTTTCCCTCTGTTTATCTTTTCTATCTAATACCTTCACTTCTTTTCCCTCTTTTTCTCCCACACTCTCCTCACCTTCTTTCTTCCTTTCCTTCACTCTGCTCGTTATACACTACTTTCCTCTTCCCACTCTACGTTTTTATTTATTCATTTATTCTCTCTCTCCTCTGGTTTTCCACTTTTCCTTCTTCCTCTCATTCAACCGCCCTTTTCTTTCCTTCGGTTCTCCACCTGTTCCCTTCCTTCCCCTTTCTCCTCCTCATCATATACCTTCAATTTCTTATATTTCCTTTTTTACTGCTCCCTACTTCCGTTTTCTTTCCTCCTCCATTTTCCACTTCCTTCGCCTTCATTGCCTTTCCTCCATTTTCCTCCTACTCTCTACTCCCCCTCCCCACCTAACTTGTTCCCCTTTTCTTTTATTCCTCTTTATCTTTCACCCTACCCTGCAAGGGCTTAGAAATTTAACATACGAAGACAAGCTTAGGCACCTTAAGTTACTCTCATGGTCAAGGGCTGTAACAAAGATGATGCAGGTAAGGTCATCATATCAATACATCATGGCAGGACTCGTAGTAATGGATTTAGATTGGACAAATTTAGGTATAAGAAGAAAATAGGCAAGAACTAGTTTATCAACAGAGTGGTTAACGAATAGAATAGACTTGGTAACAATGTAGTGAGCACTGAAACAATTGGTTGTTTAAGAGAAGTTGAGATAACTTTATGGATGGGGATGACAGGTGATTATGGACAGTGAACTGCCTAGTGTAGGATTTATGGTCTCTTGCAGTCTTCGCCATTCTTATGTTCATATTCCTCTTTTACTGTCACCCTACCCCGTCTCTCTCCTTGAGTCCTCATCTTTTTCCTATTCCATTTTGTTACATCTCCTTTTCCATTATTCATCTCCCCCATCCCTTCCATTCTTTCTTTTATTGCTCTCTTTCTTCTCTCTCCTCTATTCCTTTCCATCTCCCTCTGATTACTATCCTTTCCCCCCTCTTATTTTCTCACTACCTTTTCCTCCTCCAATCCCATTTCATTACCTCATTTTTTATTCTCTTCTCTTTCGCTTCTATTTTTCCCCTTCTTTCTCCTCACCACTACATTACAACCCCTTTCTTTCCTTCCCGGTTATTCTGTTCCCTTACCTTCCCCTCTCCCGTCCCACTGATCTTTTCTACCTCTTCCAATTGCTACTGTAATCATCTCTTCCCCGTCCTCCTCTATCCATACTCCACCCGCCTCCCTTTTCCCCTTTCGCCTTTGACATCTTTTCCTTCTCTCCTTGGCGCCTTTTTCTTTCCCTCCTCTGCTTCCTTTTTTTCCGTTTTTTGTACATTTTATTCTCCTCCCCTTCCTTTTCCTCTTCGTCACCCTCCAGCTCACGAACTCACTCGCTCTCTTTTCGCAAAGGTGACCATTCTCCACAGACTCAACCTCTGCACTAGCTGCCTCATCCTTTCCATCCTCCACCTCTTCCTCATTCTCCCTCCCCTCGTCCTTCTTTTTCCTTTTTCTCCTCTACTACTGCCTTTCCTCCTCCCCTCTTCTACTTTTTCTCCCACTCCTATGTCTCTTCCTCACCCTCATCCTCAACTTCCATTTCTGCTCTACTTCCTTCTCGCCCTCGTCATTCTACTAATCTTCCCCCTTTTCCTATTCCTCGTCTTCGTTCTCCTACTCCTCCTCCGGTTTTTTTTTTCTTCCTCCTTGTATTTCCCCTCCTTTTCATGCTCCTCTTCCATGAACTCCACTACTGCTAAAATTAATTTTACGGAGCTTTTCTACTATTTTCTTTTTGTATAAATTTATTTCTATTTTTTTATACTTATTGTTATCTATTACTCTTGCCCAAAACTCTTGCCCAATACTCTTCCTTGCTTCCGTAGAACTCTTTCCCCAAACTACTTCCTTTGTGGAACTTTTCTGATTTTCGCTAAATTCCTCTTTCTTGCAAAGCATTAGCTCATTCACAAAACTCCTCTGCCTTCTTGGTAGCCTTATCTGCTCTTTTTTTTTTATCACCTGGTCTCGTCCAAATTTCCTCATATTGTCGTGCCACTATTTTCTCCAAACTTCTCGTGTCTGTTGTATCATCTGTATTGACATTATAAATTTTTTCTTTAAAAATATTTTCCTTTTAGTTAGTACTCGTCTACTCACTTTTGATAGGCACCTCTTTTTTTTCTTCTTTTTTTCAGAAATCACCTGACTAACAGTGAAAACCACTCTTGATCTTCCTCCTCCATTTCGCCTTATTCTTGCTCCTTGTCGTTCACCTCCTAACCTTCCTCCTCCTTTTCCTCCTCCTCTTCTTCCTCGTATTCCTCTTCACCCTCGTCTTCCTCTTCGTCCTCTTTCTACTCCTCCTCCTATGCCTCTTCCTCCTCTTCCTCCCCTTGCTCTTCCTATTGTCTTCAGCCATACCTACCACTTCTGCTGCGTCTGGTCTTGCGCCGTAACCTGGCGAGTGATCAGGCACCTCCGCCTCCGTTCCTCCGCCTGCACTTCCTACTAGACGGGGTCGGTACCTCTTCCGAGTCCTAGCCGACGTCCGCCCCAGCCGACGGCACGCAGCCGCCGCCTCCTCCTCCGCTGCGCCCGAAAACAAGCGAAGGTGAGTTCGACTTCCTCCTCTTCTTCGTTCGC
>NC_134777.1:80093912-80116412 GCF_046742065.1 Oratosquilla oratoria
GCAGATTGAGATCCCCTTGGTACCCCATCACCAGATCTAAAGGGAGTCTACACCACCTTCGTACTCCCCACCCTCATGTACGCCTCCCCGGCATGGTCATCATCACTCAACATCACACAGAGGAGTAAATTAGAGAGAGTACAAAGGAGAGCGTGCAGAATTATCTTGGGTGGTCGGTATGAGGAATACGAGCACGCCCTCACCACCCTCAGCCTGCCAAGGGTATCAGACAAGCACACAGTGAGGCACTGAGGAAGTTTGGACAGGACCTAATGTTCCACCCACGTCATCGTCACTTCCTCCCACCTGACGCCACACCCGCCCGCCACGCCACCCGACATTCCAACAAGACCCAACCCATCAGAGCACTGAGGACTGACCGATACAAGAACAGTGCTATTCCATCCATTGTTCGCACAATACACTCATTGTAAAACTTAGACTAGGCATATCACTCATATAATTATTGTATCGTATTATTGTCAGCGTATCACTGTAAAACTTAGACTAAGGAAGGAAGAGGGCGAAGGAGGGAGAGGGAGGAGGAGGGAGAGAGAGAAAAAGGCAGAGGAAGGAGGGAGAGGAAGAAAGAGGGAAAAAGAGGAGTGAGAGGGAGAAAGAGGGAGAGGGAGAAGGAGGGAAAGGTAGAATGAGAGAGAGGGGAGAGGGAAAGGGAAAAGGAGGGAGAGAGAGAAGGAGGGATAGGGAGATAGAGAGGGAGAAGGAAGGAGAGGGAGAAGAAGGGAGAGAGAGAAGGAGGGAGAAGGAAAAGGAGGAAAAGGAAGAAGGAGAGAGAGGGAGAAGGAGGGAGAGGGAGAAGGAAGAAGAGGGAGGGAGAGAAGGAGGGAGAGAGAGAAGGAGGGAGAAGGAAAAGGAGGAAAAGGAAGAAGGAGAGAGAGGGAGAAGGAGGGAGAGGGAGAAGGAAGAAGAGGGAGAAGGAGGGAGGGAGAGAAGGAGGGAGAGAGAGAAGGAGGGAAAGAGAGAAGGAGAGAAAGGGAGAAGGAAAGTGAGAAGGAGGGAGAAGGAGGGAGAGGGAAAGAGAGAAGGAGGGAGAGGGAGGAGGGAGAGGGAGAAGGAGGGAGAGGGAGAAGGAGTGAGAGGGAGAGGGAGGGAGAGGGAAAAGGAAGGAAAGGGAGAGGGAGAAGGATGGAAAGAAGAGGGTAAAGGAGGGAGGGAGAGGAGAGAGAGGGCGAAGGAAGAAGAGGGAGAGGAAAATGGAGAGGGAGAAGGAGTGAGAGGGAGAGGGAAAAGGAGAGGGAAGGAGAGGGAGAGGGAAGAGGAAGAAAAGGGAGAGAGAGAAGGATGGAAAGGAGAGGGAAAAGGAGGGACGGAGGGGAGAGAGAGGGAGAAGGAGTTAGGGAGGGAGGGAGAGAGAGAGAGAGAGAGAGAGAGAGAGAGAGAGAGAGAGAGAGAGAGAGAGAGAGAGAGAGAGAGAGAGAGAGAGAGAGAGAGAGAGAAGGAGGGAGGGAGGGAGGGGAGAGAGAGAGAGAGAGAGGGAGTAGGAGGGAGAGGGAGGGAGAGGGAGAGGGAGGGAGAGGGAGAGGGAGAAGAAGGGAGATGGGGAAAGAGGGAGAGGAAGAGGGAGAAGGAGGGAGGGGGAGAGGGAGGAAGAGGGAAAAGGAGAAGGAAGGAGAGGGAGAGGGAAAAGGAAGGGAAGGGAGAGGGAGAAGGATGGAAAAGGAGAGGGAGAAGGATGGAGGGAGAAGGAGATGGAGGGAGAGGGAGAGAGAGGGAAAAGGAGAAGGAAGGAGAGGGAGAGGAAAAAGGAAGGAAAAGGATAGGGAGAAGAATGGAAAAGGAGAGGGAGAAGGAGGGAGGGATGGAAAAGGAGAGGGAGAAGAGGGGAGGGAGGGAGAGAGAGGGAGAAAGAGGGAGGGAGGGGAGAGATAGGGAGAAGGAGGGAGGAAGGGAGGAGAGAGAGAGAGAGAGAGAGAGAGAGAGAGAGAGAGAGAGAGAGAGAGAGAGAGAGAGAGAGAGAGAGAGAGAGAGAGAGAGAGAGAGGAAGAGAGAGGGCGGAAGAAGAAGGGAGGGGGAGGGAGGTGCTCATTTTTCGAAGTGCTGGTTCTCTGTTGGAGTGCACACACAGACCAAATCAGTT
Source organism: Oratosquilla oratoria (assembly GCF_046742065.1). Lineage (NCBI taxonomy): Eukaryota > Metazoa > Arthropoda > Malacostraca > Stomatopoda > Squillidae > Oratosquilla > Oratosquilla oratoria. Next base: position 80,096,011 of record NC_134777.1, read on the forward strand.
CCTCTGGAATGGCGCCCATTGACGTGTGGCGCTGCGTTTCCCTCCTCCTCCTCCAGCAACCCCCGAACTTCATTCCTACGGCAGTTGCTACAGAAGAGTCCCGGAATGCAAGAGGATCGTCTGCAATGCAATAAGTCGACCCAAGGTGTAAAAGTGAACTCGCTGGATCCACCCGGAGAAGGCGTGGGAGGAAAGAGGTACGTGAATGGAAGTCAGGGTCGGGCTGGGTCGGGTTTGGATAGTTGGGTTGGATTTGGGTTGTTAGGTTGGGTTGAGTTGAGTTGGGTTAGGTTGGGATGGGATGGGTTGGGTTGGGTTGGGTTGGATTGGGTTGGGTTGGGTTGGGTTGGGTTGGGTTGGGTTGTTGGGTTGGGTGGTTGGGTGGGTTGGGTCATTGGGTTGGGTGGGTTGGGTTGAGTTCAGAGTGAGGTGAGTTTGGGGTGGGATGGATTTGGGATGGGTTGGGTTCGGGGTGAGTAGTGCTTGGGGTCGGTTGGGTTTGGGTTGGCTTGGGTTTTGGGTGGGTTGGGTATGGGTTGGGTTATGTTGGGTAGGGTTGTGGTAGGGTGAATTACTTTGGGTTGGGATGGGATGGGATGGGATGGGGTGGGTTAGGTTGGGTTGGAGTGATGTGGATTCGGGTGGGTGAGTTAATGTGGGGATAGGTTGCTTTGGGTTAAGGTGGGATGGGTTGCAATAATGCTACTCTTTCTACTAGTATAATTGCTACTACTATCAGAACTACTCCTATTGATCTACTATTGTCTTATCCTCTACTCCTTTCCAAAGCAGTTTCTCTTAAACTGTCGTGTCACGGGCTTAAGCCCGACGCATCTAGAACCGTAGCCAGGCAGCCCGCGGGTCGAGGAGAATTATGTCTCTCACGAGGGGGCGTAAATCATTAGATTTCTTTCTTCTTCTTCTTCTTCTTTTTCTTCGCCGCTCCCAAGCGAGTTACATGACGGCCAAAATCTTGAGGGTCTAATGAAGTTTGAACACTGTCGGGGAAATTTCGACTGGGTGCTGTAAAAGTGTACAAAGAATGTACGCCCACACGTGCGTACATACACACGTACACACACACATACACACACATACACACACACACACACACACACACACACACACACACACACACACACACACACACACACACACACACACACACACACACACACACACAACTCGTGGCACAGTTGGTAAGGTTCCTGGCTGCCACTACGGAGGTCCGGGTTCGAATCCCGCCCAGGGCTGAAATAATTTCAGTATCACTGCGCTGCGGGTTGTTACTCCAATTCTCGTGGGCGGGGAGTTGGGTGTGTGTGTGCGTGTAAGGTCACAGCATTACCCATAGGTCGGTCATATACGAGCTCTGAGCTCTCTTCCGGGAGGGAAATAGCTGTCGATCACGAGTCCAACACGTGATCCAAAGATCATGTGAATCACACACACACACACACACACACACACACACACACACACACACACACACACACACACACACACACACACACACACACACACACACACACACACACACACACACACACACACACACACACACACACACACACACACACACACACACACACACACACACACACACATGCACACGCACGTACGCGAAGGGGTGCCACACATCAGATTAAAAAAAGTCAGAAAACATTGTATGCATATATATGGATATCTATGTACCCTGTATATGTATGTAAAAACAACTTCGCCATCCGTGTAATGAATGGAATAAACTTCCTGCAGAGGTAGTGTAATGTAGCTGAGTTCGAAGCTTTAAGATTCGTTTATATAATCACCTAAGCAAGATGCTGTAATGCCTGCCATTTATTTTATATTATTTGTTTATTTGTTTTTTATTATTTGTCTGTTTGTTTATTATTATTTGCTTCGTTATCATTTATCATTATTTATCTGTCTATTTATCATTATTTTCTATGGACTTCTTTGTTTATTATTTAACTTTACCTATTTACTTATTTTATTTATTATTATTTATGTTATTATAATCTTTATTTATTCATTTGTTTATTTGCTTATTTATCATTATATTTTTTCGCATCCGACTTAGTTATGGACCAAAAGGTCTCCTCTCGGCATGCTCCTCTTTTGTAATCCTTTGTATATGTATGTATGTATATATGTGTGTGTGTATGCATACATTTGCATATGTATATATATATATATATATATACACACATATATATATGTATATATATGTATATATATATATATATATATATATATATATATATATCTTTGTGTATATTATATATATTTATGTGTGTGTGTGTGTGTGTGTGTGTGTGTGTGTGTGTGTGTATTCACCTCGGATCTGCTGCAGTCTCTGTCGAGACAGCCAGACACCACCCTATGGCAGTGAGCTCAGAGCTCCTTATTAGCCGATCTCTGGGTGTGTGTGTGTGTGTGTGTGTGTGTGTGTGTGTGTGTGTGTGTGTGTGTGTGTGTGTGTGTGTGTGTGTGTGTATGTGTGCATATGCATGTACTATATATGCATGTATATGCAGGAATATATATATATATATATATATATATATACGTGTGTATGTGTGTGTGCGTATTTGCCAAGCTGTATTTACCTAGTTGTATTATACGGGAAGGGAAGCTATGCTCGTAGTGACCCGTATTTGTATCTCTCATCATCTAGTTTGTTCTTAAATTCTTGAATGGTTTTTGGACACAATTGTGTGGAAAACTATTTTTTTTTTCTTTTTTTTTTTTAGATCTCTTCTATAACTATACTTTTTGAGTTTCTTTTCATGTCCTCTTATTTTTCTTTTATCCCACTTTAATAAGGTTTCTCTGTCAAGGTGTGTGTGTGCGTGTGTGTATTTTTCACCATGGTCTTTGGATCACGTGTTGGACTCGTGATCGCCAGCTATTTCCCTCTCCGGAAGAGAGCTCAGAGCTCGTATATGACCGATCTATAGGTAATGCTGTGACCTTACACTCACACACACACACCCAGCTTCTCGTCCACGAGAGTTGGAGTAACAACCCACAGCACAGCGATACTGAAATTATTTCAGCCCTGGACAGTACTCGAACCCGGGCCTCCGTAGTGGCAACCGGGAACTCTACCAACCTTGCCACGATTTGTGTGTGTGTGTGTGTGTGTGTGTGTGTGTGTGTGTGTGTGTGTGTGTGTGTGTGTGTGTGTGTGTGTGTGTGTGTGTGTGTGTGTGTGTGTGTGTGTGTGTGTGTGTGTGTGTGTTTACCTAGTTGTATTTACCTAGTTGTATTTTACGGGAAGGGGAGCTATGCTCGTGGTGTCCCGTCTTCATATCTCGTTTTATCTAGACTGTTTCTAAATTCGTGTATCGTTTTTGCACACACCACATTTTCATCTAACTTGTTCCAAGCGTCTATTACCCTGTGAGGGAAGCTGTTCTTTTTCAGGTCTCTTCTATAACTGTCTTTCTTGATTTTCTTTCCGTGTCCTCTTGTATCTCTACTGTCCCATTTTATTAGATCCTCTCTATCAATAGTTTCTACGCCTTACATGATTCTATAAATAATCATCAAGTCTCCTCTCTCTCTTCTTTGCTCTAGTGTCTGTAGCTCAAGTTTTGCTGGTCTCTCCCCATATGATAGTTCTGAGAGTGTTGGTGCCAATTTTGTAATTGCTCTTTGTATTCTTTCAAGCTTTGTTATATATATTTTTTGTACTTGGTGACCATGTCGTCACTGCATACTCCAATCTTGGTCTTATCAATATGACTAGTATTTTCTTCACCATTTCTTTGTCCAGGTATGTAAATGCCTCTTTGATTGTTCTTATTAAATTATAAGTTTCTCAAAAAAATTGTTTATATGTTTCTCAGGGGACATATTATTCATAATAATGACTCCCAGGTCCTTCTCATTTTCTACTTTTTTTAATTTCTTCCTCTCCCAATTTATATGATCCCACTATTCTTTTTTGCTTCCTCCAAATTCCATTATACTACACTTCTTAATATTGAATTCCAACTCCCACTTCCTACTCCATTCCCATACTTCATTGAGATCACTCTGCAGCGACTCACCATCTTCTACAGTGTTCACTTTTTTTTTTAACAATTTTGCATCGTCCGCAAAGAAGCTTATATAACTCTCAATTCCTTTATCCATATCATTAATATATATAGCAAACATTATTGGGGCCAGAACTGTTCCTTGTGGAACTCCACTAATCACTTCATCCCAATTAGAGTGTTTGTCTCTTATCACCACTCTCATTTTTCTTTCATGCAAGAAGTCTTCCATCTACTTCAGCAGTTTGCACTGTATTCCTCCTGCAGTTTCTAATTTATTTAGCAATTTCTTATGTGGCACCTTATCAAAAGCTTTTTTCGGGTCTAGAAATGCACAATCATTCCATCCATCTCTTTCTTGTATTACATCTATTAGCCTTGAATAGAAACACAATAAGTTTGTGACGCATGATCGTCCTTGTCTGAATCCAAATTGCCTTGGATTTAGTACGCTTTTTTTTTTTTTTTTTTTTTTAATGCCTTACCCATCTAATTTTGATAATTCTTTCACAAATTTTAGCTATCGCACTTGTAAGAGATACCGGTATATAATTAGTAGGGTCTTCCTTGTTTCTCCCTTTATATATTGGTACTATATTTGCTCTTTTCCAATCTTCTGGAACTTTTCCTTCTTTCAATGAACTGCTTATTAGACTATGTATTTTGTCTGTTAGTTCATTCCTGCATTCTCTCAAAATCTAGTTTGCCATTTCATCTCGTCCATGCGATTTTCTGACATCGAGATTACTCAAGTGATTCATTATTTCTTTCCTTGTTACTTCTATCTCTTTCATAGGGGGGACTTTCTCCTCCCACTCGACATCTCTAAATTGTATGTTCTCCCCCGTAAACACCGATTTAAAATGTTTGTTCATAATTTCTGCCATTATTATTTCCTCTGTGTATTCAACTCCTTGTCGTAGTTTTTTTTAATTCTTGTTTGTTTTTTAGTTTGTTGTTTACAAAACTGTAAAATAGTTTTGGTTGATCTTTACATTTTTCTATAACATCTTTTTCGTATTTTCTCTTTTCTTCTCTGCGCACTTGTACATATTGATTTCTCTAACTAGTATATATTTTAAATTTTTTAGATATTTTGTCTTCCATTTTATCCAAGCTTTATCCCTTTTGTCTTTTAACTCCCTACATCTTTTGTTGTACCCACACTTTACATATCCTTTTCCTGTTTCTGTCTTGGAACATACTTTTCCACTCCTTCTTTATAAATTTTTATCAAAATATTCCATTTCTCCTCCACTGTTGTTTCCTCCTTGTGTATCCTTTCTCAGTCTGCTTTTTTTTTTTTAATTCTCTTATTCTATCAATTTTTTTTCCATACATCAATCTTCCCTTTCTATATTGTTCGTTTATTCATGTATTTTTTCTCTTTTAGTTTCAGTTCAACCAATATGTGGTCACTTTTACTTATTGATGTCTTATATTCAATCTTGTCCACTATGTCAGGTTCTGATGTAATTATTAGGTCCAGTCTCGATGGTTCTTCCTCATTTCTATACCTAGTATTCTCTTGTATCTATTGCGTCATTGTATGTTCTATAATCATATCAAGTAGTACATTTCCCTATAGGTCGTCTCAACCCTTCACTGTCATCTCTTCCCAGCAGATTTCTTTACAATTAAAGTCACCCATTATAACTATTCTTCCTCCATCTTCCATTATCTTATTTAGTGTTATCCTTGTGTCTTTTAACTTATTTTTGTGTTCTCTCTCTTCCCATGAAGCCGTTTTAGGAGGCATATAATTTACCACAAACTTCCTGCTCTTCCCAACCATGTCCTCTATTTTCATCATAATCATCTCTACTCTATTCTTTCCATATGTGACATTCCTCACATTTATATCCTTCTTAGTCAGGAACATAACTCCACCCCCTTGTTTTACCTCTCTGTTTCTAATCCAATAATTATAAGCACCATGTCCTACACTGTTGGGTGGTAGTGGACCTTTCAATTTTGTCTCTACAATTCCCATTATGCCCGGTTCTTTTTCCTTCAGGTAATCATTCAGTTCGTTCAAGCCTGTTATCAAGACACTTTTAATTTTCTGCTACTTCCATCGTGTTTTCTGTTTCCCTTCCGTTTTTCTCTGCTATGAACCATTTCCTCACTTTCATATCCACTACTCTCTAATAGAATTTCTCTTTGTCTGACTCTGCTCTGTTCTCGTTTTTTCCTTAGCTTCTAGTCATTTTGTTTTCTCATCCTCTCTTTCCTCTTTATTCATCTCTCTTTTTATCCATACCTGTTTATACAGATAACTTTTTGCTAGTTTCCCTGTTTTTGCTAAGATGTTCTCTGCTGTTGTTTGTGACCTGAATTTAACCTTAATTGGTCTGGTCTTATCTATATTGTATTTCCCTAGTCTATATATTTCTTCAATTTCTTTCCCTGTTTCATGTTCATCCTCTTGAACTATTTCTAGTATCTTGTTAATTTTCCCATCTCCTCTTTTACTCTTGTAGTCCTATTTGGATTATGCTTCTCTTCCATCCCTAATATAATTATACATTTCTTTTTATCCGCTAAGTCTCTTACTATATTCTCCTTCTCCCTCATCACTTTAATAACTGTGTCCTTAGATTGTTCTTTCATCTGTTGGTTTACTATTCTTGTAAATTAAATGTTGTTGTTCTCTTGGACTTTTCTCCAACACTGTACCTCTTTTGCTATGGACTCTTTATTCTCTTTATTCTTCTTCTTTAATTCTTCATTCCCATCCTTTATTTCTTTTAGCTGTCTTTTTAATTCTTCTATTTATTTATTTAGGTTTTGGTTCTCCTTCTTTAGTTCTTCCAATGTATCAACTCTTTGTGTAATCCCTGTAAGTTGACGGAACCTAACCTCCCACTGTTTGTTCATGTTCTCTAGTTTTTCCTCTAGCCCCTTCCATACGGTGCCGCACACGTAGGCGTCATGGACTTAGATCTCGGTGGCAGCAGCCAATGCCAGCCGTACGACGTGTCGTAATAATACTCGCATCATAAAATATAGTCACCGCTTATATCGATCGTTCTCTCTTCACCCGTGAATTTTGATAACCATAGAAAATGCGATTACAAAAGAATTAGAAAGAATGTCATTATGGAGGGGCGACTACAATAAATATAATCAAGACGCCGATATGGCAGCCTCGCGAATATACTCGCTCCCCATGACGCCTACGTGTGCGGCACCGTATGGAAGGGCTAGACTTGCTAATCGGGGGAGGTTGTCATCTCCTCCCTCATTAAAGCCATGGAAATAATTATTTTCATCTTCCATTGCACTGTTCTTATCTATATTTCTAATTTTCACATTTTTACTAATGTCTTCGACTTCACCTCTACCGTCCGCACATCTCTTGTTGACATTCCTTCTGACTTCCGGGGCCCGTTCGTCCCCTTCCTCATTTCCTTCCATTTTATTCAGTAATCCCACCCTTTCTCCTTTTTCTTCACCTTCCCGCTACACCACGAGCTTTCTCCTTCCCTACTAATACAACAAAGGTACTCCTTCGTCATTGAGATCCACGAAATTTGAAGTTTTCCAGGAGTTCCAAACTTCGTTGTCACTTCGACTATCGTGTGTGTGTGTGTGTGTGTGTGTGTGTGTGTGTGTGTGTGTGTGTGTGTGTGTGTGTGTGTGTGTGTGTGTGTGTGTGTGTGTGTGTGTATTTACCTAGTTGTATTTTATGGGACGGGAGCTATGCTTGTAGTGACCCGTTTTCGTATCTCTCCACGACCAGTTTATTCTTGAAATCGTGTATAGTTCTGACACTCACTGTTTCTCTGTTCAGTTTGTTCCAGACATCGATCACTCTGTGTGGGAAGCTATTTTTTTCAGGTCTCTTCTGTAACTGTCTTTAGTTTCTTTTCGTGTCCTCTTGTTTCTCTTTTGTCCCATTTTAATAGGTCGTGTCTATCGAGAAAGTGTGTGTGTGTGTGTGTGTGTGTGTATGTGTGTGTGTGTGTGTGTGTGTGTGTGTGTGTGTGTTTGTGTGTGTGTGTGTGTGTGTGTGTGTGTGTGTGTGTGTGTGTGTGTGTGTGTGTGTGTGTGTGTGTGTGTGTGTGTGTGTGTGTGTGTGTTTGTGTGTGTGTGTGTGTGCGTGTGTGTGTGTGTCAGTTTCATATGGGCATGATAGTTTGAACTTCGGCGACGCGTGAAGGCTGCCCGAGCTGTGACGTCATAACGCTTCAGTCTGAAAAAAGGGACACGGGCAGTCGAATGTCGGTGTCAGTTTGTTTGAATGTGCTTTCTATTTGCATAAAAAACATGGCTTTACTCAGTGTTGACCCATATTGTGATGTTTGCAATAACAAAGAATGGGGTAAGTGTGAGAAGTGAGGAGAGTTTATGCTTAGTGACAAAAATAATCAAGACGATTTGAAGGTGGACAAGCGAACAATCTCTTCCGAGTGGAATTTATTGTGCGTTTAGTTTAATCTCTTTGTGGAGGCAACACATGAAAAATAATATAAAGTCATCATCGATGGACTAAACCATACATTATTCACAGCAAAACGGGATTGTAAAGGTATGTGTTAGTAAAAATGAAAAATAAAATATCTTCAACGTGCGGGTACCCTGTTGTTGACAAAAATTCTGCTTTGCCTTCAGTTTTCATTGTTTTCACTGTGGATATTAATGTGCATGAATGAAGAATTATCGTTCCTTTTTTCATGAGTTTTCTATTTTTATATTCCTTGCAGCTATTCAATATATATCTTGCATTGTTTGGTTTGTTAAGATGATAACCACCATCAGTAATATGAAACCCTAGGCCAGCCAAAATGGTAGCATAAAGTGTCGCACTAGTAGGGGGTAAATTTTTAGTTGTGCACATCTACGCGATATAGCAATAGAAAATTAATTATTAATTTTGTAAATTACAATACATCAACGTAATATGCGATTCTCTTGGCGGAAATCAATAACAAAAAAGTTGCTAAATGCAATTTACTAACGAATGAAGTCGCGGCGGTTGAATGATACGCCATGCTTGTTTTGATAGATGCCGAGGTCGAAGAAATGAGAGGGTGATAAATTCGTCTATTCAAACCTAACCTACGCAACCTAATCTAACCTACCTAACCTAACCTACCTATGGATGTTGACGACCTGATTATTATTGTACCTTGGGCAATTAACAGACGACGACAGAACCCCGTATTCTCTCATAAAGTCCAAGGAAGCCCTATTGTCTTTGTAACAGCACTTATTAACGTCACCTGGAGTTGGAGAATACCCGGTCCACAACGTCAGAGCCATCGTCTAACTAACAGTGACTGGACTAGACAGACGACAACATGGCGTCCGTACCGTATCCTAGTGGCTTCGTTCGGCGATCCGGGTTCAAATCCCGCCCAGGGCTGAAATAGTATATGAGCTCTGAGCTCTCTTCCGGTAGGGAAATAGCTATCGATGACGTGATCCAAGACCATGGTGAATCACACACACACGACTCGATGACGCGGTGGTAGAGTTCCCGGCTCCCACTACGGCGGCCCGGGTTTGAATCCCGTCCAGGGCTGAAATAATTTCAGTATCGCTGCTCTGCGAGTCGTTACTCCAACTCTCGTGGACGGGGAATTGGGTGCGTATGTGCGTGTAAGCAAGGTGAAACGAATACTACAAGGTAAGTTAGCGGGGCGGGGGTGTGTGTGTGAGGGAAAGCCAGAAAACCTCTCCACTGCGCAGGTAGATGATGACGTCAACGGAAATATCGAGACCAGGGTTCCGCGGGTCGAGAGCTGTCAGTCACTCACACACCAGTGTGTGGAGCGAAGCTCCATCTTCTGATTAAAGGGGTAGCTAAGGCAGACAAATAACATATAAAAATGCCAACAGTTTGTATAGTGCAGAAGTGCAATGCCGTTAGACTGAAAGGTGATAAAAATATACATTTCTTTTCACTACCCAAAGATAAAGAACTTAGAAACGGATCGAATTATGTGGCACACACAATACTCGGTCATCTGGATATGTATGCAGCTATCATTTTGAAAGTAACTATTTATCAGCAACATTTCCTGAAATTTTCATTCAATTGCAAATAAACAGACTAAAGAATCCGGTTAAAACATACCTGAGCTTGGTGGAGATAAAGGTCTACATATAAAATCCACGCTTGAGGAGATATGGAAACCCACGCAAATCCAAAAAGTAATATAATAAAAACCATATGATGCTTTTATGTCATTACTACTGGGTTTATGTTCAGCTAGTTGGTGTGTATCAACAGTATAATATCTTCCTCATCTACCTGATCAACATATAAATTGGCATGGAAAACAGTTTTATAACTTTTCTGGCGGTCATATCTCAGATACTGATAATTTGAGGATAAGAGAGTGATACTGAGTAATTTCAGTATTATGTGAACATCATAGTGTAATTCTAAAGTTTACCATACATACAGATGGTTTTCTTTAAAGTTTACATTTTCTTCCACCTCTCACTCTCTCCCCCTCTGAATTTCCTATGACGTCACGGTGGAGGTGCGCGGAGGGGGGGGGGGTGCTCAATGTACCTTATAGTCAACGTCCATGTAGACAGGTCAGCCAGCCGAGCGGACCGAGCGCGGGCGAGGAGGGGTGATGACGTCATCCACGCCACACCTCCCAGCCACTCACAGTACTGACTTGAACTTGACCACCCTTGAAGCCTGTTATCTCTTCCCCTCCCCCCCTTTTTTTTTTAACTGCATTACATATTACCTACATGCATTACTAATTAGATGAACAATTGGAATATTAAAGGGTGTATTGTAAGCACAAATATATTCATAGTAATTATGGCAAACAGTAGTCATAATACAAAGAAAAATTAAGTTCACACCATTCATAATGTTAGCATAAATATTCAATATGTGTTATTGAATATAAACCACTTAATCATAACATAAACAACAAGGGAAAACAGGTAATATGGTCCTAGTGAAAAAGTAAACTACATATCATTCATGTGGTCAGTTTCATTAGCTTTCTGTTTTGACCTTTGCATGACTTATGCTTTTTCTTATTTGTCTTAATATTATTATTTAGATTCCTAATTCTAAAGTACACAGATAATTTGGCAAAAAACGATATGACATCATGAGGTACATCAAGTCCAACATTTTCTAATTCACGAACAACTGTTTTCAAGCACTCTTTTCCTTCCTTGAGACTGTCACCGTGTATTACTTTAAATGTTTCTCTCATAGTTGTTAATTGGGAAAAGAAGGTGCCAGCAGGAGCATACAATCCACCTCTGTTTACTTCATCAATCCATGTTTTAGCTATGGCGGTAGGCCTACAGTCACTTTCTCTGTGACCTAAGTGAGGGTATTTTGTGTTAAGTTTTTTAACAATATAACCACCAATGTATTTGAGAGATTCTTCTTCTATAAGTACGTGGATTGCTTTCTGTGGATTAGAAACTGAGATTACACAGTCTCTTAGGTTTTCATCAATGTTATCATACTCATAATTTACATCTGGCCCAACATCCAAATCTTTGAAGCAGAGACTAGTAATGTACAGTTCTGATGCCAACTGCCTCTCATCAAAACATGAAACTTCATTTTCCCTTTTCTCAAGTTTAGTTTTATTTGACAAATAGTCGAAATATCCTCACTTAGGCCACAAAGCAAGTGGATTGATGAAGTAAACAGAGGTGGATTGTATGCTCCTGCTGGCACCTTCTATTCCCAATTAGCAGCTATGAGAGAAACATTTAAAGTAATACACGGTGACAGTCTCATGGAAGGAAAAGAGTGCTTGAAAACAGTTGTTCGTGAATTAGAAAATGTTGGACTTGATGTACCTCATGATGTCATATAATTTTTTGCCAAAATATATGTGTACTTTAGAATTAGGAATCTAAATAATAACATTAAGACAAATAAGAAAAAGCATAAGTCATGCAAAGGTCAAAACAGAAAGCTAATGAAACTGACCACATGAATGATATGTAGCTTACTTTTTCACTAGGACCATATTACCTGTTTTCCTTTGTTGTTTATGTTATGATTAAGTGGTTTATATTCAATAACACATATTGAATATTTATGCTAACATTATGAATGGTGTGAACTTAATTTTTCTTTGTATTATGACTACTGTTTGCCATAATTACTATGAATATATTTGTGCTTACAATACACCCTTTAATATTCCAATTGTTCATCTAATTAGTAATGCATGTAGGAAATATGTAATGCAGTTAAAAAAAAAATGGGGGGGAGGGGAAGAGATAACAGTCTCCAAGGGTGGTCAAGTTCAAGTCAGTACTGTGAGTGGCTGGGATGTGTGGCGTGGATGACGTCATCACCCCTCCTCGCCCGCGCTCGGTCCGCTCGGCTGGCTGACCTGTCTACATGGACCTTTCTTATAATATTCGTTTTACCTTGCGTGTAAGTTCACAGCATTACCTATAGATCGCTCATATATGAGCTCTGAGCTCTCTTTCGGTAGGGAAATAGCTATCGATGACGAGTCCAACACGTGATCCAAGACCATGGTGAATCACACACACACGACTCGATGGCGCGGTGGTAGAGTTCCTGGCTGCCACTACGGCGGTCCGGGTTCGAATCCCGCCCAGGGCTGAAATAATTTCAGTATCGCTGCTCTGCGAGTCGTTACTCCAAATCTCGTGGACAGGGAATTGGTTGTGTGTGTAAGGTCACAGCATTACCCAGAGATTGGTCATATATGAGCTCTGAGCTCTCTTCCGGTAGGGAAATAGCTATCGATGACGAGCCCAACACGTGATCCAAGAACATGGTGAATCACATACACATGACTCGATGGTGCGGTGGTAGAGTTCCCGGCTGCCACTACGGCGGCTCTGGTTCGAATCCCGCCAGGGCTGAAATAATTTCAGTATCGCTGCTCTGCGAACGTTACTCCAACTCTCGTGGACGGGGAATTGGGTGTATATGTGCGTGTAAGGTCACAGCATTACCCATAGATCGCTCATATATGAGCTCTGAGCTCTCTTTCGGTAGGGAAATAGCGATCGATGACGAGTCCAACACGTGATCCAAGACCATGGTGAATCATACACACACGGCTCAATGGCGCGGTGGTAGAGTTCCCGGCTGCCACTACGGCGGCCCGGGTTCGAATCCCGCCCAGGGCTGAAATGATTTCAGAATCGCTGCTCTGCGAGTCGTTACTCCAACTCTCGTGGACGGAGAATTGGGTGTTTATGTGCGTGTAAGGTCACAGCATTATCCATACATCGCTCATACGAGTATATGAGCTCTGAGCTCTCTTCCGGTAGGGAAATAGCTATCGATGACGAGTCCAAACCGTGATCCAAGACCATGGTGAATCACACACACACACACGACTCGATGGCGCGGTGGTAGAGTTCCTGGCTGCCACTACGGCGGTCCGGGTTCGAATCCCGCCCAGGGCTGAAATAATTTCAGAATCGCTGCTCTGCGAGTCGTTACTCCAACTCTCATGGACAGGGAATTGGGTGTGTATGTGCGTGTAAGGTCACACGTTACCCATAGATTGGTCATATATGAGCTCTGAGCTCTCTTCCGGTAGGAAATAGCTGCCGATGACGAGTCCAACACGTGATCCAAGAACATGGTGAATCACACACACACACACGACTCGATGGCGCGGTGGTAGAGTTCCCGGCTGCCACTACGGTGGCCCGGGTTCGAATCCCGCCCAGACCAAGGCTGAAATAATTTCAGTATCGATGCTCTGCGAGTCGTTACTCCAACTCTCGTGGACGGAGAATTGGGTGTATATGTGCGTGTAAGGTAACAGCATTACCCATAGATTGGTCATATACGAGCTCTGAGCTTTCTTCCGGTAGGGGGAATAGCTATCGATGACGAGTCCAAACCGTGATCCAAGACCATGGTGAATCACACACACACACACACACACACACACACACACACACACACACACACACACACACACACACACACACACACACACACACACACACACACACACACACGCACGCACACACACACACACGCACGCACACACACACACGTACGCACACAAGCATACGCACACGCATATACTATGTGTGTGTGTGATTCACTATGGCCTTGGATTACGTGTTGGACTCGTGATCGACAGTTATTTCCCTCCCGGAAGAGAGAGAGCTCATATATGACCGATCTATGGGTAATGCTCTGACCTTACACGCGCACACACACCAAACTCCCCCTTACGAGAGTTGGAGTAACGACTCATAGAGCAGTGATACTGAAATTATTTCAGCCCTGGGCGGGATTCGAACCAGGAACGCAGTAGTGGCAGCTGGGAACTCTAATCACTGCGCCACGAGCTGTGTGTGTGTGTGTGTGTGTGTGTGTGTGTGTGTGTGTGTGTGTGTGTGTGTGTGTGTGTGTGTGTGTGTGTGTGTTTGTGTGTGTGTATGTGTGTGCTTGTGTGTGTGTGTGTGTGTGTGTGTGTGTGTGTGTGTGTGTGTGTGTGTGTGTGTGTGTGTGTGTGTGTGTGTGTGTTTGCGTGCAAGCGTTTGTGAATCTAAGAATCTTGATTGAATGGTTGAGGTGTATGAGGCAATTAAGCTACAAAGGACAGGAGCAAAATGTGTAAAGTGGTGACTTTATTCGAAATTAGTGACATTCTGCATTGAATAAAACTGTGATTTCACGAAATTCATTTGTTCCTGTCTCTCTGTGTCATTTCTTCTGCTGCAGTAAATCGTTTGATTGCAACCAGAATAAAATAGTCAAAGGAATATTTCGACTTCTAACCTCTTCACTAAGGCTCGTTTCATACATAATAAGTTTTCGCTTTCACAGGTGGTCGTGACGTGCGAAAGAGTCCATAGACACTTATGGTCTTTTCAGAAAACGACGTCGTGTCGTGGACGGCGATACGAGTAAAATGAGCCTTACCATATCCTTTCTTCAAACTTCTGAATAAGAAAGAAATGTCATACGTGGGCCAACATGTGACAAACTTAAAAAAGTAAAAGAAAAAAATAAATATTACTTTCAGTATTTCAAAAAGGGAATTTGACACTTTTCCTCCTTTAAATTCGAACTGGCATGTCCCTCATTCCAGAGAGGCCCTCTGTTGGCATTTGATTTCTATACATTTTCGTCCTTCTTTGAAATGCGTAGATTAGAAAAGGGAGAGAAGAAGATCCCGGTGCATCGTAGTGTGTGGTGCGTTGACGTCACTTTGCATCCAAGAAAGTGGGATATGTCTGTCTATTGCATATAATGAGATCTCGAGTGCGTTTGCAGAATTCTCCTGTTGTTCCAGGGCTTTTTCTGGAAGAATCTTAAGAGGTGAAGAGATTTTCCAAGATAACCTTGTCAGAAGTTTTTTCTCTTTCTCACAGAAAACGTTTACTGGAATGTAAACATTTCCGTACACGCGCGAAGGTGTATATGTTGGATCGCACGCAATACACACGCACACAGGCACATACGCACACACACACGATACATTGAGATGAATCTGATTTTAAACAACAAATAGATTATTTTTCGAAAACTGAGGAAGGAAAGAGACTCTTGGACGGTTTATTCACACACACACACACACACAGAGAGAGAGAGAGAGAGAGAGAGAGAGGGGGGGAGTGAGTGAGAGAGAGAGAGGGAGTGAGAAGGGGGAGGGAGGGAGACTTGCAGTTTGGTATGCGTTGGAGTTGTATATTCCACCTGAGTTGTTCTTAGAATCCCTTTCTGATCCTTGAAGCGACTTGGAGTAGGAAGGAAATCAAGGTGGTCTTGCCCTTTGCATAAACGACAATACACTCCAAAGAGGGAAAACAGGCACCATCCAACACAATAGTTTGTACCAATTTTTTCTTTTTTAAAAAACAATGAAATAGAAAAAAGTGCTAGATTCTCCAAGATTATCGTTAAGTTTAGATCATTGAAATGCATTCCTTACCGCGATTAATTTTTTTTTCAGTAGTAATTGTAGTAATAGTAATTGTTGTAGCAGTAGTAGTAGTTGTTGTTGTAGTAGCAGTTATAGAAGCAGTAGTAGTAGTGTAAAAGTAGATCATCACCATTACCACAATCACCACCACCATCACCAACATCACCACCATCGCCACAATCATCATTACCACCAACACCATCATTAACATCAACACCATCATTATTACCATCATCACTATCATTACCATCACCACCATCATTATTACCATCATCACCATCTTCATTGCCATCGTCACAATAACTATCATCATCTCTGCAACAGCTGCCGCTGCCGCCCCCGCCCCCGCCGCCTCCTGCTCCTCCTGCTCCTACTCCTGCTCCTACTCCTGCTCCTACTCCTGCTCCTACTCCTGCTCCTGCTCCTGCTCCTCCTCCTCCTCCTCCTCCTCCTCCTCCTCCTCCTCCTGTTCCTGCTGCTGCCCCTGCTACTGCTGCTGCTCCTGCTATTGCTACTCAATATCTGTCGTTTATTGTTTGTTGATCCTTTCCTCCTTGTGATTACGTGGCAGCAGCAGAACACGAATCGAGATGACGTCATTAATTGAAAGAACCAATCTGGCGAGGCGTGGGCAAGTCGATGCAGACACTTGTTCCTTTAGGGAAGCGAAATTGGCGGGAGAGGAAAAGAGAGAAGGGAGAAAGAACAAGTGAAAATGGAGGGAGAGTAAGGAAGCGGGAGAGAGACCGAGTAAGAAAGCGAGTGAGTGAGAAAGTGGGGGAGGGCGGAGGAGGAAGGGAAATGGAGGGAGAATAAGGAGGGAGAAAGAGGGAGTAGAGGGGAACAAGAAGGGAAAAGGGGGAAGGGAAATGGAGGGAGTGAGAGAGCGGGAAGTGAAAAGGAGAGGGAGGAGGAGCGGGAGGAGGTAGGGGAACAGGGAGGGTGAAGGATGGGGAGGAAAAGGAGGAGTGGATATCGAAGAAAGAAATGGCGAGGCTGATAGACGCATGTGAGGGAGTGTAGCACGTGAGGGAATTGTTTGGTGTTGGAGAAAGAGGGCAAGGAAAAGAAAGTGAAGGAAGTAGAGAGGAAGGGAGGTGAGGAGGAAAGGGAATGGAAAGGAAAGGAGAAAGAAGTGCGGGAAAGAAGATGCTGAAGAAAGTGATAGGAGTGGAACAGAAAATGAGAAAGAAAAAGGGGAGGAACGAAAATTGAGAGGGGTGAGGGGAAGGGAGAGAAGGGAGGAAAAGAGGGAAAGTAGAGGGCTAAGGAGTGTCAGTAGGATGGACGGAAAGGGAAATAGGGGAGGGAAGATGATGAGTAAAGAGGTGAAAGAGATCACGGGAAAGGGAAAGGAAAGGAAGGTGCAAGAAGAGGAGGAGCAAGGAGAGGGAGCAAGAGAGGGGAGAGGGAGAGGGAGAAGAAGAGGGAGGAGAATGGTGAAGAGGGGGGTGAAGGAGGAGGAGGAGAGAAATTAAGTGCCTATTTATGATGACAACTTTACATATTTGGCTGTGGGGAGGTCCAGACGATTTCATTCACACTGTAGGGACAGGATCTCCTGCTGAAGGAAAAGAAGACAGCGTTGAGGAGCGGAGCAGAAAGGATCATAGCGAGAGGGTGAGGTGGGGGGAAGGGGAATGCAAGGAAGAAAAGCAGGAGGGAGGATAGGAAAAAAGACGGGTGGAGGAGGGAGGGTAGGGAGAGTGGATTGGGAGGAGGAGGAGGAGGAGGAGGAAGAGGAGTGGAGGGGAGGAGGAGGGGGAAGGGAGAAAGGATAGGGAGTGGAAAAGGATTGCGAGGAGGAGGAGGAGGAGAAGTGGAGGGGAGGAGGAGTGATAAGGAGTGCGGATTGAAAGGAAGAGGAGAAGGAGAGGAGAGGTAGGGAGACTAGTTAGGGAGTGGAAGTGGATTGGTAAGGGGGAGGAGGAGGAGAAGAGGAAGGAAGGAGGAGTGATAGGGGGAATGGATAGGGAGTGGAAGTGGATTGGGATGAGGAGGTGAAAAGGGAGGGTAGATTACAGGGAGAGGAGAAAAAGGAGGAGGGAGAGAAGTGGGGAGAGGGGAAAGTGAAGGAGAGTGGGGAGAGGGGAAAGGAGAAGGGAGAGAAAGGGGTGGAGGAAAAGTTCATCCAGAAGCTGAACGAGAGTTGAAGCCAATACACGACGGAGACTACCAATGTATCCACGACCTGAATTATTTGCAAAGGTTTCAGTCTTTCTCCTGCAGTTGTCGAACTCCGCGAATTCCTTCGACTTTCTTTGAGATTCACCGGCAACATCTTTCAGTCACTTCTCATCGGCCCACTGGCCCATCCATTCATGACAGAAGACGGGGAGGACATGAGGACATGAGGAGGAGGAGGAGGAAGAGGAGGAGAAAAGGAGGGAAGAAAGGTAGTCAATGGTACAGTTTTGGTCAAACTAGAGAATGTATTTGAATGGCAAAGTCGTCTTCGAATTCGGGAAATTATTTCCTCCTCGTGGAAGTTTCTGCCCAAATGAAGGTGGTGGGACAAAGACTGGATGAAGAAGAGAAAGAGGGAAAAGGTTAAGAGTAAGAGAAGACAAGGAGAATGAAGAGGAAGAGAAGGAGGAGGAGGAGGAGGAGGAGAAGGAGGAGGTAGTGGTGGTAGAGGAAGAGGATGCTAAGCAGAACCTTCTACTGAAAATTGAGCAGGAGCACGAACAAGGCACGAACAAAGCCTAGCCCAAGACCTGGAGAACGACTTTGAAAAGCTTTAAGCAAGATCTTGAGGTGAACATCGAATAGAATTTTGGCTAAGATATGGAGAAGGACTTTGAACAGTTTCGAGTAAATTTTTTAGCAAGACTTTGCGTACGAATTACACCAGGAGAAACCGCTCGAGTGCATTGCACATGCGCAGTACATGTACTGTACACCTGATTATTATTACGAATGAAAATACAGTGACCATAGGATCTGATGGGAGATTGAGCGATAAGTTCGCACGAATTACGAATTCTTTTGTAATTGTTTTATTGTTTGTGATTTTTTGTCTGTTTTCATGATATTCTTAGATGAGTCTTCTACGTCCTTACCTACCAAGCTACGTCTTTGTATATTTTCAGAACTTTCCGTCTGCTTGTCTGCCTACCTGCCTGCTTAACTGTTTGCCAACTACCCTGCACATCTGGTTTTCTCTGCCTTTTTGCCTGCCTACCTTCCTATCTAGTAGCATTCTATCTGCCCGGTTGCCTGTTTCTATTACTATCTGAATTTTCCGATTGCTTGCTTGTCTGTCCACCATCAGTTTGCCATACAATTTCGTAAAGATTTCTTTCATCAGATACAAAAAAAAAAAAAAAAACATACTTCATAACAATATATTTTTAATTTCTTGTTTTGTTTTTAATTTCTTCAATACGGGGTACTTCTTTCCAATGAACTTCAACTTCATAACGGAGGGAATGACTGAGGTAGCCTTAAACACACTTCGGGGTCCTATACCTGGATGAATAAATTCACCAGGCGCTAGTTGCAAGAACCAAATCTTCGAAGGACATCATCATACAACAAACTTTGATTCCTTCGTTTTTTCTGAGAGATTTTCGGAGCTGTTACCTGCCCGGACCTCAACACGCAGCGGTCCCGAACAGTTTCACTCACACGTCACCTGGCCGCGTCGCGTTGCATCACATTCTTCTTCTTCCTCTTCTTTCCTACTTTCCTTCCTTCTTTGTTGGAGTTCCAAACGAGTTCCCTCCCTATTGGATCAGCAGAAAAATGTGAGTAAAAATACAGAAAAACGAAAAAAGAAAAAAAAAAAAAAATAGGGGCTGCAAAGAGTTTTGAATTGCTTGTTACGACGCCTGTCTCACCTTTATCCATGGAGAAGTTGTTTCCTTGTCATTAGGGCGCGTTTACACCGGTGCAACTTTTTGTGCGCACAGGAGGTATGCGCCTATTTCATGGAGAGGCAAGTAGAGGCATGGCTCTGCGCAAGGGGAGGCATGCCTCAAATCTGAGCGCACAGGCCAATGTGTACGTAGGCGCAAGTGTCTCCCCCATCCCAGATGGGGAGACTTGTGCAACAGTCGCCAGTCGCACGCCAGCCACCATGTGACATGCACGTGTTTACTTTATTGCTAGTATGGCGGATTGGTCAAACGAAAAAAAAAATATTAACTTTATTGAGAATTATTGTTACTTTACTCGTCTGTGGAAGGCTAACTCCGATAATTATAAAGACAGGAGGGTCAAACGGAGTGGTGTCCTACTCTTCCTAAAAGCTAAATATGATTAGGGGCGTCAAAGGCAGTCTTAAACAAAATAAAATACTTTCGGTCGTACTTTCGACGAGTACACATAAACTACATGACCAAGAGGAAGAGCGGTTCTGGTGCTGAACCTGTTCCACAGCCATCCTGGATCGTCTACAAGTATCTTTGTTTCAAAATAACACCAGCTGCGGCAGCAGCAACTGCTTGCTCGAGGG
>NC_134777.1:80118912-80146412 GCF_046742065.1 Oratosquilla oratoria
AAAGATACAGAAGGAAAAGATAACGTGGAAATGGTTATGATTAAAGTTGTAAATAGTAATATGAAAAGTAGAATATTTATAGTAGTATATGTGCCCCAAAAACACAGGCTTGGTCTTATAGTGATAATTCCAAATTACTGGAAGACACAAAGAATGCATTATTAGAGTTACTGATAGATGGAGAAAACATAGTAATTATGGGTGACTTTAACGCAAAGGAAATAGATTGGGAAGAAATGACAGTAAAAGGTAGAGAGGAACTCTGGGGCAAAACTCTACTAAATATGACCATTGATTATACATTGACTCAAAGGGTCAAGGAAAATACAAGATATAGAAACAATGAAGAACAGTCGAGACTAGCCTTAATTTTCACATCTGAGCCTGAAATCGTGGACAAAATGAATTATAAACACCAATTGGGTAGAGTGACCACATACTAATAGAGTTCGAACTTAAAGAACAAAATGATGTGAGAAGAAATGAGAAACATATGGAAGAAAGATTAATGTACAACAAAACGGACTTTGTAGAACTTAGAAAAAAAAAATATTCAAAACACCAAGTGGGAAAAATTTTCAAATGAAGAAATAAAGATGGAAGAGAAATGGAATATATTAAAAGGAAAATACGAGGAGGGGACAGATAAATATGTACCAAAGAAGAAACAAAAAAGGGTTTACGTAAAGTGTTGGTATAACAAAAAGTGTACATACATACATATACCAAGGCTTTTTCCCCCTTCCAAGGGAGGTAGCCAAAAAGGGAAAGGCACAAAAACACTCCCACCCATTTCATCCCCAAATACACTCCACACCCCTCCCACCCCTCCTCTCATCTGAGCACCTCCTGGATGACGGGTCATCCCTGCACCCTGCCCACCGCCCTGGGTCAGAAGCAGTGTCGCAAGACACAGTACATCCACAGCGAGGCCGCTTCATTTAATCGGCGACCCCCCCTCTCCGTCCCCCTTTGCATATAAGGCGAGGACGGGGAGAAATCCCTTCGGGCTGCGTCAAAATTTACTCACACATACTACCCCACCCCCCACTTCCCCGCCCATTCCTCCTCATGCAGTCACAACATCATCCATATACAACCATTCTCCACTCACCTCTGTCTTCCGTCCTCTCCCTTCCTTCCTCAACAGACATTCCCCTCTTCCCCAAAGCCCCCTTCACCCCATCCATCCACCTCATCCTAGGACGTCCCCTCATGTTCACTCCCTCCACATCTGCCTTCCATACCTCTTTTACTAGTCTTTCTTCACTCATTCTTTCCATGTGTCCAAACCATCCTAATATTCTTTCATCAACCCTATCTCCCAAATCCTTTTTCACCCCTGTTCTCCTCCTCACCTCCTCATTTCTCACTCTATCTAGCCTAGTAACCCCCACCATACTTCTCAGACACCTTTTTCAGACATTCTGCATGACATCCATCCAGACCAGGTGCCTTACCTGCTTTCATCATCTTTACAGCTGCCTTCACCTCATCCTTCCTTATTTCTCCTCCATTCTCCTCACTCATCACTCTCATTTTCTTCGCATTTCCCACTACAGCTATCTTTCCTTCCCTATCCTCCTTCACATTCAGCAACTCCCTAAAATATTCTGCCCATCTTCCCCTCACTGCCATCTCTTCCATTATCAACTCTCCATCTGTACCTTTTACCTTTTCTTCCCTACTTGATTCGCCTCCTCTTCCTCTCTTAATTTCTTTCCAAAACATCTTTTTATTACTTTCAAAATTTTCTGTCATACTCCTACCCCATTTCACATCTGCTCTCCTCTTTGCCTCCTTTACCTTTTGCTTTACTTCTCTTTTCTTTTCTTTGTACGTCTCATATGACTCCCCTGTCCTCTTTTGTAACCAATCTGTGAATGCTCGCTTCTTCTCTTCTACAGCCTTCTTTGTTTCCTCATCCCACCATTCACTACCCTTTCTCCTATTTCCCCCTGTCCTTCTTGTTCCACACACCATCCTTGCACACTTTAAGACTCCCTCCTTGAACCATCCCCATTCCTCCTCCACACCCATCTTTGCTCTATCCTTTACTCCCTCCCACTCCTCCTTCAGCTTCTTTTCGTACTCCTTCTCCTTTTCCTTTTCATTCAAGGAGTTCACTCTAATAACCTCCCTACCTTTTGTCCCTTTCCTCCTTCTCCATCTATCCTCCACTCTCAGCTTACCTTCCACCAAAAAATGATCTGATATTCCCCCACCCTCTCCCCTTAGCACATGTACATCCTTAACTCTTCCTATCATAATCCTATTTACCACTACATAATCCATTAGCGCTCTATCTACCACCCTTCCCTCCACCACCCTCTCCCATGTGTACTTATGCTTGACTTTCTTCCGAAACACTGTATTTGCTATCATCAACTCTCTTTCTAGACACATTTCCACCATCAACTCTCCACTACGATTCTTTCCTGGAACTCCACACTTCCCAACCACTCCATCGATTGGACCATTTCCCACCCTAGCATTAAGGTCTCCCAGTACTATTACATTGACATTTCTTCCTAAACCCTCTATGCACTCATTTAAATCTATCCAAAAGGCCTCCCTTTCTTCCATGTTCTTCTCACTGCCCGGCCCATATGCACTTACAAAGACCCACATCTCCTTTCCCAGTTTCACCTTCATCCACATTATCCTTGAGGAAACCTCCTTCCACTCCACTACCCCTTTACCTATCTCCTCACTTACTAGAATAGCCACCCCTTCCCTCCCTCGCCCTCTCTTCACTCCTGATAACCTCCCACTTACACTCCCAAACTTACACTCACCCTTCCCTTTCAACTTAGTTTCACTCAAAGCCAACACATCCAACTTTCTTCTCACAAACATACTACCTATCTCTTCCCTTTTACTCTCATCTGTACCACATCCACGCACATTAAAAGACCCAAACCTTAGGGTGCTGGCCCGAGGCCCTCCAGCACCCCTTATGCCTTTCCTTTGATTCTTAGGAATTTGCCCCTTGGGGCTACAGGGAGAAGGATGCCTAGTCCCTCTCCCCGTCCCTTTCTTCTCGCCTCTTACGATCCAAGTGGGAAAACTTGGTGGCAGTATTCTTTTCCCCCACCACAGGGAATTCCCCCAATCAGAAAGAGAATACTCAGAGAAATGGTACAGGACAGCAACAAGGGGTTGGGGGACAGCATAACGGAGGGACAGTGTAGTGAGGCTAAAGATAGAAGAGACAAAGCCTGGAAAAGATGGAAAAAAGACAAAAAAGAAAAGAAAATGGCAAACGTACATCAAACTGAGAAACGAATATGTAGATATACGCATGGAGAAAAAAAGAAACTACGAAAAAGATATAATAGATAAATGCAAAGATCAACCTAAACTATTTTACAGATATGTAGATGATAAACTAAAAGACAAACACGAGATAGTGAAAATGCGCGAAGGAAATAAAGAATATATAGATCATGTAGAAATGGCTGAAGTTATGATCAGGCATTTTAGGTCTGTATTTACAGTTAAAAGCTCACAAATTTGGGAGGAAGGACAGCGAGGAAGATCCCCCAAAATTAAAGAAATAACAGTGACACAGAAAGAAATAAGGGACCAAATAAAAAACCTTGACGTCAGAAAGTCACACGGGCTGGATATTGAAAGAGTGTATAGATGAACTAACGGACAAAGTACACAAGATAATTGACTTCTCACTTAAAGAAGAAATAGTACCACAAGATTGTAAAAATGCAAATATTGTACCTATATACAAAGGAGGAGACAAAGAAAATCCAACAAACTGTAGACCGGTATCACTTACAAGCACATTAGCAAAAATATGCGAAAAGGTATTAGGAATAAATGGATTAAACACTTGGAAGAGAACAAAATACTAAATCCTAAGCAATTTGGTTTTAGAAATGGAAGATCATGTATCACAAACTTAAAAGAGACGGATGGGCAGATTGTGCTTTCTTGGACTTGCAAAAGGCTTTTGACAAAGTACCACACAAAAAGCTACTAAGAAAAATTGAAATAATTGGTGGAATACAAGGAAAGTTATTAGAATGGATGAAAGATTTCTTGAATGGGAGAAAAATGAGGGTGGTACTTAGAGACAAGAACTCAAATTGGAAAGATATGATAAGTGGAGTTCCACAAGGCTCTGTATTGGCTCCGATAATGTTTGTTATTTATATAAATGACATGGATAAATGTGTGGAATGTTATATGAACTTCTTTGCAGATGGTACGAAACTACTAAAGAAAGTACAGAGGAAGACTGCAGATCTTTTCAAGACCTGGACAAATTCTGGAAATGGAGTCAGAAGTGTGAAGTGAACTTCAACATTAAGAAATGTAGCATAATGGAATTTGGAAAAAGCAAAAATAGAATACCGTGTCAAAATAAAATTGGTACAAAGGAAATTATAAAAAGTAAACTCGGAAAGGGACCTAGGAGTAACTATCTCAAGTGCCATGACACCAGACATGTCAACAACTTAGTCGGAGAAACTTTTAACTTATTAAAATAAATGAAAGTATCCTTTGACTACATGGATAAAGAAATGGTAAAGGAAATATTAGTCACACTGATAAGACCAAAATTGGAGTACGCTGCGTTACTATGGACACCTAGTTAAAAAAAAAAACATATAGAAACTAGAAAGAATTCAAAGAGCTACGACAAAGATAACACCAACATTCCCCAATTTAACATACGAACAAAAATTGAATAAAATAAATCTACCAACCCTGGAACAAAGAAGAGAAAGAGGTGATTTGATAACCATCTACAGAATTATGAAAGGGATGGAAATTCTTGATGGAGACGACTTACTAAAGTGGGACAGAAGAAAAACAAGAGGACACGAGAAGAAACTGAAGAAGGACAGTTACAGAAAAGACCTGAAAAAGAATAGCTTCCCACACAGTGATAGATATCTGGAACAAATAGTGCTAAAACTATACAAGATTTTAAGAACAAACCAGATACGGAAATATATAAAAGCGGGTCACTACGAGCATAGCTCTCTTCCCGTAAAATACAACTAAAATACACACACACACACACATACTCTCTCTCTCTCTCTCTCTCTCTCTCTCTCTCTCTCTCTCTCTCTCTCTCTCTCTCTCTCTCTCTCTCTCTCTCTCTCTCTCTCTCCCTCTCTCTCAAACACACATGCACATGCATATACATATATATTTGTAGCCAGATATGATAATTGGAGAGTAAGAGACAGGACCCATGGGCGTTGCTCCTTTCCTGTATAATACAATTAGGTAAATACAATTAGGTAAACACACACACACACACACACACACACACACACACACACACACACACACACACACACACACACACACACACACACACACACACACAGTCCTATACTCACACAGGTAGTGGAATGTACCAGCCATCGTGAGCGTGGTCTGTTTCATCTGAGGCGGCACCCTTACATTCCCTGGTTTGGCTGTTCCGTCCCGCGGGATTTGAGGAAAAAGCGAGGGGCCCCTCCCACCACCCCACCCCCTTTGGTATCGTCTCCTTCTCGAGCTCCATCCCTTGTAGGTCCCCTCGCCGGACCCCTCTTACACAAAATCAATCCTTTTCCCTCGGACCCATCGCTGGTCTCTGCCTGTCCTTCTTTCCTTGTCCGTGTTTTCCCTTCCCATCTCTCCATCCCTGCTCAGTTTCGTCTCCCTCCTCCTCCTCCTCCTTCTCCTCCTCCTCCTCCTCCTCCTCCTCCTTCTCTTCTTTCTCCTCTTCCTTCTCCTCTTCCTTCTCCTTCTCCTCCACCTCCACCTCTTCCATCTCCTCCTCCTTATCCTCCTTTTCCTCCTCCTCCTACTCGCCCTCTCCCTTCTTATGCCCCTCCTACTCCTCCTCTTTCTCCTTCTCCTTCTCCTTCTCCTTCTCCTCCTTCTCCTTGTCCTTCTTCTCCTTACCTTCTCCTCCTTCTCCTCTTCCTCCTCCTCCTCCTCCTCCTCCACCTCTTCCTACTCTTCCTCTTCCTGCTCTTCCTCCACTTCCTCTCCTCCTCCTCCTCCACCTCCTTCTCCTGGGTCTTCACCCTCCTACTACCCTTGGCATATTCCGTCACGGAAGAACTTCCTTCGTCGTGATGGCTCGGTCACCGTTCTCAAAGACCTGGTGTCTCGTTGTCGACCGCGGGCACCATCACGGGACCCAACTAATCTTTTGTCTTCCCACTCCTGTCTTAACACCATCAATACGGTCACGCCCCCTTAAAAGAATATAAGAATGGAGGAGACTGTAAGAGACCATAAAGCCTACACTAAGCAGTTTCATGTCCATTAGCACCTGTCATTCCTACCCATATAATTATTTCATCTGCTTCTAAAACAAGGAAAAGAAAACGGGAACTATAATCCTTTACCCTAAGAGCTCTTCAACCGATTAAAGATTGTCGTTTGCTTCTCAGTTCTGAAAGTCTTATACTGATCTCTGCCTAAGCGCAAATTGAGACGCAGCACAGAGCAAAATTTTGCTAGGTTAAGACTTCTTACCATGATGACGCACTCACTTTAGAGGTCTTATTATTTTGACCCAACTCTCGTTTCTCCACTTGACTCCAACTCCCTCATTCGTTTCCTTTCCCCATATCACCAATTCCCATTCCTCCTCTAAAACTAACCCCCCCCCATCCCATCCACCCATAAGAATTATTTGCCCCGCCCCCCATGCCTTAACACTAATTGCGTCCACCCCCCACTATACTGTAACCCTGAGTCCTCCAGGTCCTCGTTTCCCCTAAGGGTGTATCTTCTCTGTCATCTTGATTCAACATTACTAATGACCTCTGGGGCCTTTCCCGCATCCTGGGGATTGGGGGTAGCATAGCAAAGGAGGGATTGGAACGGGGATGTGATCATGGAAGGGAAACTGAAAGGAGCCCAATCATTCCCTCCCTCACTCACTCACTCACTCACTCACTCACTCACTCACTCACTCACTCACTCACTCACTCACTCACTCACTCACTCACTCACTCACTCACTCACTCTCTCCCTCCCTCTCTCCCTTCCTCATTCCTTCTTTCCCTTCTTCCCTCCTTTTTCCCTTTCTCTCTCTCTCTCTCTCCCTTCCCCTCTCCCACTTCCTCCCTCCATCCTTACTTCCCCCTATCTCCCTTACTCCATCCCTCTCTCCCTCCTTCTCCCTCCTTCCCCCTTTCCTTCTCTCCCTCCCCCTTTCCTTCTTTCCCTCCCTCTTTCCCTCTCTTCCTCTTTCCCCCTCTTCCGCCCTCTCTCCCTTCCTCCCTCCCTCCCTCCCTCCCTCCGTTCCTTCACTCACTCGGTCCCTTTGTCTGTAATGACCTCCTGACAGCGTCAAGAAAGAAGGCTCGTGGACCCGTTCATTTTGGATGACAAAGATTTTTTTAGCACATTGCTCTGCCTCGCACCAGACCGTTTTATTCAGACGAGGGGCGTTCTTAAATTGAAATTGGATCCCATTTTCTACAGTACAACAGTGTTAATGGGTTTGGTGATGATTACTCATAGGTCCCTTTCAGAATTTACTTTCTTTACTTCTTCTTCGTCAATTTTATACTGTCCTGATATTCTCTTCTTGCCTTTTCCAAATAAAATTATACTACTTTTCTTGATGTTGAATTCTACCTCCCATTTCTTGCTCCACTCCGAGACTTTGTTCAGATCACTCTGTAATGAGTCACAGTCTATTTCGGAGTTTATTCTCTTTAATAACTTTGCGTCATCCGTAAAGCAGTTCATGTAACTTTCAATACCTTCGGCCATGTCACTTACATATATAGCAAACATTATTGGAGCTAGTACTGACCCCTTTGGGACGCCACAACTCATTTCTTCCCATTTTGAATATTTGTCTCTGAGCACTACTCTCATTTTTCTTCCATGTAGGAAGTCCTCCATCCAATTCAATAGTTCTCCATGTATACCTCCTATTGTTTCCAGTTTATATATAAATTTTCTGTGTGGTACCTTATCAAATACCTTTTGTAGGTCCAGGAAGGCACAGTCTGCCCAGCCATTCATTTCTTGCAATATATCTATCAATCTTGAATAGAAACAAATATAATTAGTGGTACATGATCTTCTCTGTATGAATCCAAATTGCCTCGGGTTCAGTATATTATTCTCCTCCAGATATTTTTGTCCATCTATCTTTGATTATTCTCTCAAAAATCTTAACTATTGTACTTGTTAGGGACACCCATCTATAATTTGTTGGGTCTTCCCTATTTCCCCCTTTATATATTGGCACTATATTGGCAATTTTCCAGTCTTCTGGTAGTTTTCCTTCTTTGGGTGAGCATTCAACTATTTTGTATATTTTTCCTGTTAGTTCGTCTATACATTCCCTTAGTATCCAGTTTGCAACTCCGTCCGGGCCAAGTGACTTGTTAACGTAAAGCTTTAATATTTGATTCCTTATTTCATTCTGAGTAATATTTACTTTCTTCACTGGAGGAAATCTTACTTCAATTCTTTGATTACAGTTTTGTAGATTTTTTTCCTCTTTGGTGAATACAGATTTGAAATGTTTGTTCATAGTATCTGCCATTTCTATATCTTCTGTGTATTCTCTGTTACCTTGACGTAATTTAAGTATTTCCTGTTTATTTTTTAGCTTGCCGTTTACATATCTATAAAATAATTAGGGTTGGTATTTACATTTGTCCATTATGTCCTTTTCATATATTTTTTCTTCTCTACGTATTTTTACATGTTTATTTCTTAGTTTGGTGTATATTTTCAATTTCTCATTTTTTTCCTTTTTCCATCTTTTCCGGGCTTTATCTCTTTTGTATTTTGCCTCACTGCACTTTTTATTATACCAGGATTTAATATATACCCTTTCTTGTTTTTGTCTAGGTACATATGTATCCACCCACTTTATTATAGATTTCCTTCCAAATTGTCCAATTCTCTTCCAAATTTGTTTCTTCATTATTAAATTTTTCTCAATTTGCTTCTTGAAAGAATTTTCTAAGTTTCTCAAAATCTGTTTTGTTATACATAGTGTGTGTGTGTGTGTGTGTGTGTGTGTGTGTGTATGTCTGTGTGTGTGTGTGTGTGTGTGTGTGTGTGTGTGTGTGTGTGTGTGTGTGTGTGTGTATGTGTGTGTGTGTGTGTGTGTGTGATTCACCATGGTCTTTGAATCACGTGGCCCCAGCCCTTTCAAACTTGTCATATGAAGAGAGACCGGCTAAATTGAGGTGTCCGACTTTGGAACAAAGAAGAGAAAGAGGCGACCTACTGACCATCTATAGAATCATGAAAGGCACGGAAATATTTGATAGAGAGGACTTACTAAATTGGGACAAGAGAAACACAAGAGAACATGGAAAGACTCAAAAAGAATAGTTATAGAAGAGATCTGAAGAAGAGCAGTTTTCCACACAAGAGTGGTGGACACTTGGAACAAACTGGACGGAACAGTAGTGTGTGAGAGACTGTGTGTGTGCGTGTGCGTGTGCGTGTGCATGTGTGTGTGTGTGTGTGTGTGTGTGTGTGTGTGTGTGTGTGTGTGTGTGTGTGTGTGTGTGTGTGTGTGTGTGTGTTTACCTAGTTGTATCTTACGGGAAGGAGAGCTATGCTTGCTCGTGGTGTCCCGTCTTTGTATTTCCATATCTAGTTTGTTCTTTCTAGTATTTGTTTTGCACACACTGTTGTTTCGTATAATATGCTCAATACATTCACCACTCTGTGGGGAAAGCTGTTCTTTTTCAGGTCTATTCTATAACTGTCCTTTTTGACCTTCTTTCCGTGTCCACTTATGCTTCTCTTATCCCAATTTATTAAGTATTCTCTATCAAGGACTTCCATGCCTTTCATAATTCCGTAGATGGTCATCAAGTCACCTCTTTCTCTTCTTTGTTCTAGAGTCGACAACTCCAGTTTCAACAATCTTCATATGAGAGTTTTGATAATGTGGGGCCATCTTCGTACTTGCTCTCTGGATTCTCTCAATCTTCTTTATATATATATATATATATATATATATATATATATATATATATATATGTATATGTATATATATATATATACATATTTAATAAACATATATATATATTATATATATAATTATATATATATATATATTTAATAAATATATATATATATTGTCTGAAATAATCTTAAATATATATATATATATATTGTGATCATAGTGTCGCTGCGTACTCCAATTTAGATCTTATCATTATGAATACTGTTTTCTTTATAATTTCTTTATCCAAGTAAGTAAAAGCCACTTTTATTTATCATAGCAAGTTATAGGTTTTTAGGTATTTCTTTGCAATTAAAATCACTCATGAGTACTGCATTACTTCCATCCTTCAGCATCTCGTCTAATGAAGATTTCTTATCTAACAATTTGAAGTAATCTTTCTCCATGACCCCGTTTTTTGGGGGCACATGAATCAATACAATATCTGCTTTTCATATCATAGTCATCAACTCTTATTGTGATCATCTCTATCCTGTTCTCTCCATATGTAATTTTTGTCACATTTAAGTTTTTCTTAACCAGGAATATGCCTCTTCCACCTTGTTTCTCCTCCCTATTTCTAAGCCGGTGATTATATATTCCATATTCAACACTGGTACTAGTGAACCCCTTAATTTTGTTTCCACAATTCACATTACGTCTGGTTTTGCTTCTGACAGGTAATCGTTAAGTTCGTTTAATCCTGAGATCAATCCTTCTATGTTAGCATAAGCTTATCTTAATTTTCTACACCATCCATCTCGTTCTCTGAACTTTTTTTTTTTTTTGGGGGGGGAGGGGGGTTCGTTTAGTATGTTCCATACATTCGCCACTCTGTGAGGAAAGCTGTTCTTTTTCGGGTCTCTTCTATAACTGTCCTTTTGAGCTTCCTTCCATGTCCTCTTGCGTGTCTCTTCTCCCTAATTAGTAAGTCTTCTCTATCAAGGAATTCCATACCTCTCATAATTCTGTAGATTGTCAATAAGTTACCTCTTTCTCTCCTTTGTTCTAGAGTAGGTAATTCTAGTTTTGACAACCTGTCTTCATATGACAGTTTTGAAAGTGCTGGGGGCCATCTTCATAGTTGCTCTTTGGAGTCTCTTAATTTTCCTTGTATTCTATTTTGTACTAGGTGACCAAAGTGTAGCTCCGTACTCCACTTTTAGCCTTATCAGTGTGATTATTATTTTCTTTACCATTTCTTCGTCCAAGTAAAGGCCACTTTTATTGATATTAGCAAGTTGTAGGTTTCTCCAACACTTTTGTTTATTTGTTTATCAGAGGACATGTCGTTTGTGATGATTACTCCCGGGTCTTTTTCAGATTCCACTTATTTTACTTCTTTGGCATCAATTTTATATTGCCTTGATGTCCTTTTTTTTTTTTTTTTTTTTTTACTTTTTTTCCAAATCCCATTATGCCACATTTCATTATGTTGAATTCCATTTCTCACTTTTGACTCCATTCCCAAACCCTGTTTAGATCTCTCTGCAGTGACTCACAATCCGATTCTGTACTTACTTTCCTCGTCAGTTTTGCGCCATCTTCAAAGAAGTTCATGAAACATTCTACACCCTCATCCATGTCATTTACATAATTAGCAAACATTATCGGAGCCAATACTGATACTTGTGGGACACCACTAATCACTTTTTCCCAAGTAGAACTCTTATCTCTGAACACTACTCTCATTTTTCTTTCATGTAAGAAATCCTCCATCCATTTCAATAGTCTTCCTTGTATCCCTCCTATGGTTTCGATTTTTCTTAATGTTTTGTGTGGTACTTTACCAAAAGCTTTTTGTAAATCTAGGAGAGCACAATCAACCCATCCATCTCTTGTATTATATCTATTAGTTTTGAATAGAAATAAATCAAATTTGTGGCACAGGACCTTCCCTGTCAAAATCCGAATTGTCTCTAGTTTAGTATAATGTTTTCCTCCAGATGTTTTGTCCATCAATTTTAATAACTTTTTCATAAATTTTGGTTACTGTACCGGTAAGGGAGACCGGTCTGTAATTTGTTGGGTTTCCCTTGTTTCTCCCTTTATATATTGGTACGATATTGGCATTTTTCCAGTCTTCCGGTACTTTTCCTTTTTTAAGTGAGCAGCTCATTACCTTATATACTTTATCTATTAGTTCATCTATACATTCTTTTAGTATCTAGTTTGTAATTCCATCCGGGCCGTGCGATTGCAAGACTTCAAGTTTTATTATTTGGTCCATTATTTCTTTTCTTGTTACAATTATTTTTCTCGCGGGCGGGGATCTCACTTCTTTCATCCCCATGCTGTATATTTTCTCTAGTGAACACAGACTTGAAGTGTTTATTAATGACTTCAGCCATTTCTATATCTTCTATGTAGTCTATATTCCCTTGGTGTAATTTTACTATTTCCTGTTTGTTTTTTTAGTTTACTGTTCATGTATCTATAGAATAATTTTGATTGGTCATTTTATTTTTCTAATATATCTTTTTCGTGGTTTCGTTTTTCCTCCTTCGGTACTTTTACATATCCATTCCTTAGATTGATATATATTTGCCACTTTCCAGGTTTTTTTTTTATCTTTTCTCTATCTTTTCCCAGCTATATCTCTTCTATCTTTCGCCTCACTGCACCTTTTGTTAAACCAGCACTTAATATACACCTTTTGCTGTTTTTGTCCTGGTACATATTTATCCACTCTTTCTTTGTAGATTTCTTTCAATATCATCCATTTCTCTTGCACTCGTATCTATTGTAGAATTTTTTCCAAATTCACTTCTTGAAAGAAGTTTCTAAGTTTTCCAAAGTCCGTTGTTTTGTTATACATCAGTCTTCCTTTTCTGTATTTTTCATTTCTTTCCATATACATTTCCTCTTCTAGTTCAAACTCAAGTAGTATGTGGTCACTTTTCCCAACTAGTGCCTTGTATTCATTTTTATTCACAATTCCAGGCTCTAATGTAAACATTAGATCTAGTATCGTCAGTTCTTTACTAATTCTGTATCCCGTATTTTCTTTTACCTATTATGTCTTTGTATATTCCATAGTCATGTCAAGTAATATGTTTCCCCTAAGGTCCTCTCCGCATTTTACTATTGTCTCTTCCCAACGTATTTCTTTGCAGTTAAAATCTCCCATAAGTACTACGTTTCCTCCGACCTTCAGCATCTTATTTAATGAATGCCTTGTGTCTTCTAACATTTCCAAGAATCCGTTTTTGGGGGCACATAAGTCACCACAAACTTTATACTTTTCATATCACTATTTCAACTTTTATCATGATCATTTTCACACTGTATTCTTCCTCTGTAACCATCACATTTAACATTTTCTTAGTCAAAAACATGACTCCTTCACCTGTTTTTCCTCTCTATTTTTTTCATCCAGTTATATAATCCTTGTCCAACACTATTTGGTGGTAATGGACCCCTTAATTTCGTCTCCACAATTCCCATTATATCTGATTTTTCTTCTGACAGGTAATAATCTAGTTTATTGAATCCTGAGATCAAACCGTCTATGTTAGTATGAGTCACTTTTAAAAATTTCCTTCTCTATCTGGTTCTCTGTTCTTTTTTATATACCATTTTTTCAGCCTCATGTCTAGTATTCTCCAATAGAACTCCTTTTTGATCTCCGTTCTTTTCTCGTTTCTTTTTTTGTTTTGTTTTTTTAGCTTCGCTTCTTACTGTCTTCTTTCTTTTTCCACATCGTTCATTTCTTTTTTATCCATATACTTTTATAGTTACTATTTGCTAACCTTCCTGCTTTTGCTAATACTTCTACTATTCGTGGCCTTAATTTGATCTTTAGAGGTTTTTTTTTTTTTTTTTTTTTTTTTTTTTTAGTATTACCCCTATTCTATACAGGTCTTCTATTTTCTTTTCTATTTCATACTCTTCGTTTTGTACTTCTTTCAGAATCTTTCTTGCTATTTTCTACTCTTCTTTTTCTCTCAAGTACCTAACTTGGTTATGTTTTTTCTTTATATCATATACTACTATATGATATAAAGTAGAGCATGTGTCAGGATTAGAAATGGAGAGAGTGAGTGGTTTGAAGTAAAGGTGGGACTTCGTCAAGGATGCGTTATGTCGCCCTGGCTGTTCAACTTATACATGGATGGGGTGGTGCGAGAGGTGAATGCTAGGGTAGTGGGTCAGGGATTGGAGATGGTTAAAGAAAATGGAGAAAAGTGGGAGGTGAGCCAGCTCTTGTTTGCGGACGACACTGCGCTTGTGGCAGGGTCAGAGGAGGGATTGAGGAAGCTGGTGGCAGAGTTTGGGAGAGTATGTGATAGAAGAAAGCTAAAGATAAATGTGGGTAAAAGTAAGGTGATGAGATGTACAAGGGGTGAAAGTGGCAGTAGACTGGAAGTGAACATTAAGGGAGAGCGACTGGAGGAAGTGGATAGTTTTAGATACTTGGGTGCAAGTGTAGCAGGAAAAGGTGGAGTGAAGGTGGAGGTAGAATGTAGATTGAGAGAAGCGAGTAAATGCCTTGGTGGTTTAAAGAGTGTAATGAGGAATAGACATTTGGGAATGGATGCGAAGAGGAGACTGTATGAAGGAGTGATTGTGCCAACAGCACTGTATGGGGCAGAAACGTGGAACATAAGAGAAGAAGAGAGAAGGAGTTTGAATGTGTTTGAGATGAGGTGTCTGAGAAGTATGGTGGGGGTTACTAGGCTGGATAGAGTGAGAAATGAGGAGGTGAGGAGGAGAACAGGGGTGAAAAAGGATTTGGGAGATAGGGTTGATGAAAGAATATTAGGATGGTTTGGACACATGGAAAGAATGAGTGAAGAAAGACTAGTAAAAGAGGTATGGAAGGCAGATGTGGAGGGAGTGAACATGAGGGGACGTCCTAGGATGAGGTGGATGGATGGGGTGAAGGGGGCTTTGGGGAAGAGGGGAATGTCTGTTGAGGAAGGAAGGGAGAGGACGGAAGACAGAGGTGAGTGGAGAGTGGTTGTATATGGATGATGTTGTGACTGCATGAGAAGGAATGGGCGGGGGGTGGGGGTGGGGTAGTATGTGTGAGTAAATTTTGACGCAGCCCGAAGGGATTTCTCCCCGTCCTCGCCTTATATGCAAAGGGGGACGGAGAGGGGGGGTCGCCGATTAAATGAAGCGGCCTTGCTGTGGATGTACTGTGTCTTGCGACACTGCTTCTGACCCAGGGCGGTGGGCAGGGTGCAGGGATGACCCGTCATCCAGGAGGTGCTCAGATGAGAGGGAGGGTGGGAGGGGTGTGGAGTGTATTTAGGGATGAAATGGGTGGGAGTGTTTTTATGCCTTTCCCTTTTTGGCTACCTCCCTTGGAAGGGGGAAAAAGCCTTGGTATATGTATGTACTACTATACACTTTTTTGTCAACTGTGTCTCTAACCCATTTTTTTCTTTAATTACTTTAAAAACTGTCTGATATTTTCCCGTATTTGTTGTTGGATAATTTCTTTGAAAGCTATATCTTGGCTTTCTTGGTCCTTTCTCCATTCTTTTCCGATTTTCTGTAAGTCTTCACCTATATTTCGTTCAACCTTCTCGGTCACCAATTTAATTTGTTTATTCACTTTTTTTTTTTTTTTTTTTTAAGTCTCATTATTGGTGGTATTTTTCTTTTTTTCATCCTTTCATTTTCACTTTTTATTTTCATTTTTTTCACTTCACTTACCTCCTTATTTCCGCATTTTCTTTCTTTAAGTCCGTCAGTTATTTGTAGGTTTTATTGTACTCATTCTTTAGGTGCATGATATCTTTGTTTAGCTCCATAATCTCTTGATTCCATCTCATCTCCTTTTCTATATCTATAATTCTACTCAGTTTTCTGTCATAATTATTAAATCCAGAAAAAATTCATCATACCTTAAAACCCCCATTGGCGTTTCGATATTTTCGCTACACTTCGGTATTGTGCCAGTAAGGATTTCTGCTCCTCCAATGTTTACGTTAGGTTCAACTCCATCGCTATTTCCTGCTCTGTTTCCATTCCATTTCATTTTCTTCAATACTCACTTTTTCTACTATATTAGATCATTACGGGCATCCACAAATATTTCCCTTGCCATGTAAGGGGGAAAAAGCCTTTAGTGTATGCATGTATGTATGTATGTATGTATGTATGTATGTATGTATGTATGTATGTATGTATGTGTATTAAATACAAATGAGGTTTTCTGTTATATTTATAGTTGAGAAAGTTCCTTTATTTCTCAGAGTGTGTGTGTGTGTATTCACTTGGTCTTTGGATCACGTGTTGGACTCGTGGACTCGTGATCGACAGCTATTTCCCTCCTGTGTGTGTGTGTGTGTGTGTGTGTGTGTGTGTGTTTGAGAGAGAGAGAGAGAGAGAGAGAGAGTGTGTGTGTGTGTGTGTGTGTGTGTGTGTGTGTGTGTGTGTGTGTGTGTGTGTGTGTGTGTGTGTGTGTGTGTGTGAGTGTGTTTTGAGAATGTGTGCGCGTATGTTTGAATGTGTGTGTGAGATGATAAGGAAGAGGGCTAGTTAATAATTGGGAATTAACCCAAACCCTGGAGGTTTGATCCAATCCCTCCAGAGTCTCAGGAGGGTTCGTCAGTGGCAGCGTCTGCTACTCCCAAGAGCTTTGAGGTCAATGAATTCTTCCAACTTCGGAAAGAAATAATCTGTCATTTATCTCTCTTCGCCCCCCGCCCCACCTTATCTCTCTTTCTATCTTCCTCTCTTTCTCCAACTTCCCTCTCTCTCTCTACCTTTATCCCTCTCTCTCTTCCTCTCCTTCTCTCTCCCTTTCCCCCTTTCTCCCTCTCTCTATCCCTCCCTCTCTCCCTCTCTTCCTCTCTCATTCTCTCTCGCCCCCTCTCTCTCATTCTATCTCTTACTCTCTCTCACTCTCTCACTTTCCTTCACTCTCACTCTTCCTCACTCTCCCTCTCCCTCTCTCACTCTCTCACTCTCCCACTCTTTCTCTCTCACTTTCCTTCACTCCCACTCTTCCTCCCTCTCCTTCTCCCTCCCTCTCTCTCCCTCTCCCTCCCTCTCCCTGTCTCACGCTCTCTCTCTCTCTTTCTCTCCCTCTCTTTTTTCTCTCTGTTTTTCTCTGTTTCTATTTCTCTTTTTTTGTATATCTTTTTCTGTTTCTCTTTTTCTCTCTGTCTTTCTCTCTCTCTCTCTCTCTCTCTCTCTCTCTCTCTCTCTCTCTCTCTCTCTCTCTCTCTCTCTCTCTCTCTCTCTCTCTCTTTCTCTCTTTTTCTTTCTCTTTTTTCTCTCCTCTCGCTCTTTACTCTCTCTTTCTCTCTCTGTTTTCAGGAGAGTCGGGTAAAATGAGCTGTCCTCGATGGGAGAAAGACAAAGTTGAGGACTTGAGGTAGAAGACGACGCGCCCGCCACTGAAGAAGGATTAGTCCCCAGATGGGGAGAAGGAACCCTATCGGCTGTGGGATCAGAGTCCTTGGCTCTTATCTTCTACTAGGAGAGGAACCGGAGGAAGGAGAGGAGAGGAAGGGGAGAGGGAGTAGGAGGAGGTGAAGAGAAGGATAACGATAACAATGAGAAGAGTACACAAGAAGGAAGGCGAAGAGGAGTAGAGGGGGTGGGAAAGGGTAATAGAAAGGGGGAATAGGAAGAGGGGGAGAAAGAAAGGTCTGAAGTAGGAGAGGCGAAGGAGAGGGAGGGGAACAAGAGAAGGCGAAAGTGATGAGGAGGAAGCTAATGATAGCACTGACGAAAGTACACAAAAAGAAAGAGGAGGAGGAGGAGTAGAGGGGCTGAAAAGAGTAAAGGAAAGGGAAAGTAGGAAAAGTGAGGGAGAAGTGAGGAGAGGAGGAATAGGAGGAAATGGTGAGATTGAGGGTGATAATGAGGGCAATGACGAGAAGAGAGGAAAGAGGAAGGGAAAAGGTGAAGGAGTACGAGAAGGAAAAAAAAGTAGTTGAACATGGTGGAAGATGATTAGAAAAAAAGGAAAACAAACAAGACATTAAAGACGTTAGTAAACATTTTAAGATCTTACAGGTTTGAATCGACGCTCTCCTGATTCTCAGTTTTGTTTTGCTTTTTTTTTTTTATTTATCTATTTTTAGAGTGGGATACAATATTTAAGCGATTTTTATATGCCTTCATTCTCAGAACTTTGTGGTTCATTCCTGCATTCTTCCTAATCTCTCCACGTCTTTAATGAGATCTGGGGACCATACAGAGACGGCATATTCCAAGTGATCTATGTCGTTGCCAGACGAGAGCTGGGGTTTTAAAGTCGAAAGATCACGCTACTAATCCCAGTATCCCATTTCATTCTCCGAGGCAGAAATACAATGCTGAATTGGTGTTACATCGTTGTCAATAATTACACCAAGACCCTTTTCGTTCCCCCACTTTGACCAATTTTTCTCCAATCAACTTCTAGGCATGCTTACAGCTATTATCATTTATGTACATAACTTTATATCCTACTTCGGAAAGGTGTAAATCTGGGACAGAAGACAAAGCCTTGAAGCTTGCGATGCCAGAGGAATCATGGGAAAATCTGCGTGTGTGAGTGTGTGTGTGTGTGTGTGTGTGTGTGTGTGTGTGTGTGTGTGTGTGTGTGTGTGTGTGTGTGTGTGTATGTGTGTGTGTGTGTGTGTATTCACTTGGTCTTTGGATCACGTGTTGGACTCGTGATCGACAGCTATTTCCCTCCTGGAAGAGAGCTCAGAGCTCGTAGGTCAGATCTATGGGTAATGCTATGACCTTGCACACACACACACCCCCAACTCCCCGCCCACGAGAGTTGGAGTAACACCCCTCAACGCTGCGATACTGATATTATTTCAGCCCCGGGCGAGAGTCGAACCCGGACCTCCGTAGTGGCAGGCCAGAGCTCTAACCACAGCGCCATGAGAGGTGTGTATGTGTGTGTGCGTGTGTGTGTGTGTGTGTGTGTGTGTATGTGTGTGTGTGTGTGTGTGTGTGTGTGTTTGTGTGTGTGTGTGTGTGTGTGTGTGTGTGTGTGTGTGTGTGTGTGTGTGTGTGTGTGTGTGTGTGTGTGTGTGTGTGTGTGTGTGTGTGTGTGTGTGTGTGTGTGTGTGTGTGTGTGTGTGTGTGTGTGTGTGTGTGTGTGTGTGTGTGTGTGAACGCGTACGTGTGTGAACGTGTACGTGTGTGAACGTGTACGTGTGTGAACGTGTACGTGTGTGAACGTATATGTGTGTGTACGTGTGTGTCTGTACGTGTGTGTGTGTGTGTATTTACCTAATTGTATTTACTTAATTGTATTATACGGGAAGGGAGCTATGCTCGTGGTAACCCGTTTTTGTATCTTTCAGCATCAAGTTTTTTCTTAAAATCTTGAATAATGTTTGCACATACTGTTTCTTTATCTAAATTATTCCAGGTATCCATTACTCTGTGTGGGAAGCTATTTTTTCAGATCTCTTCTATAGTTATCCTTTTTGAGTTTCTTTTCGTGTCCTCTTGTTTTTCCATTGTCCCATTTTAGTAAATCATTCCTATCTAGGATTTCCATTCCTTTCATGATTCTATAGATAG
Organism: Oratosquilla oratoria; assembly: GCF_046742065.1. NCBI lineage: Eukaryota > Metazoa > Arthropoda > Malacostraca > Stomatopoda > Squillidae > Oratosquilla > Oratosquilla oratoria. Next base: position 80,138,387 of record NC_134777.1, read on the forward strand.
TCAGCAGATCTCCTCTTTCTCTTCTTTGTTCCAGAATTGGTAATTCCAATTTAGACAATCTTTATTCGTATGTTAATTTGGAGAGAATTGGTGCCAACTTTGTCGTTGTTCTTTGTATTCTTTCTAATTTCTTTATATTCTTTTTAGTACTGTGTGTGTGTGTGTGTGTGTGTGTGTGTGTGTGTGTGTGTGTGTGTGTGTGTGTGTGTGTGTGTGTATGTGTATGTGTACGTGTACGTGTGTGTGATTCACCATGGTCTTTGATCACATGTTGGACTCGTGATGAACAGCTATTTCCCTCCCAGAAGGGAGCTCAGAACTATATGACTGATCTATGGGTAACGCTGTGACCTTACACACACACACCCAAAACTCCCCGCCCGCGAGTTGGAGTAACAACCAGCAGCGCAGCGATACTGAAATGATTTCAGCCCAGGGTGGGATTCGAACCCAGACCGCTGTAGTGGCAGCCGGAAACTCTACCAACTACACCACAAGGTGTGTGTGTGTGTGTGTGTGTGTGTGTGTGTGTGTGTGTGTGTGTGTGTGTGTGTGTGTGTGTGTGTGTGTGTGTGTGTGTGTGTGTGTGTGTGTGTGTGTGTGTGTGTGTGTGTGTGATATTCACCATGATCTTGGATCACGTGTTGGACTCATGATCGACAGTTGTTAACCTCCCGGATGAGAGTTCAGAGCTCGTATGACCTTACACGCACACACACACAAAGGATTACAAAGGCGGAGCATGCCGACAGGAGACCTTTTGGTCCATATCTAGGTCGGATGCGAAAAAAAATCATAATAATAATAAAATAATAATTATAAAAAAAAACTATAATAATGTATGCAACAAACAAAATACATAAATAAATGCATAGGTATAGTTGAATAACAAACAAACAGGTAAACAGTAAATAATAATAATTGACACATAACTAATAATAAATGAAAATCAAACAGACAAATGATAACAAATCAAAAACAAATAATATAAAATAAATTATAATCATTACAGCATCTTGCTTAGGTGTTTATCTAAATGAGTCTTAAAGCTTCGAACTGAACTACATTGCACTACCTGTGCAGGAAGTTTATTCCATTCATTAACTACACGGTTGGCAAAGTTGTTTCTACCTACTTCCAAATTGAATCTATTTCTGGATAGTTTGAGACCATTGTTTCTTGTCTGATTCTCATTCAATGTAAAAATTTTGTTACTTTTGATGTTGTCAATTCCCTTTAGAATTTTAAAGACCTGTATCAAGTCACCTCTGAGTCTACGCTTTTTTAGGGAAAACAGATTCATATGTTTTAGTCGATTTTCGTATGATTTATTTTTGATATTTGGAATCAGTTTTGTGGCTCGCCGTTGTACTTTTTCCAGTCTGTCAATGTCTTTAATGAGATTCGGTGACCATAAAGAAACAGCATATTCCAAATGTGGACGAACTAACGATTTATATAGCTTGTTAATGAGCGATGGACTTTTGAAATCAAAAGATCGCGCAATCAGTCCTAGAATCTTATTTGCTTTCTCAGAGGCTGAAATACACTGCTTGGATGATTTGAGGTCGTTACTGATAATTACGCAGAGATCTTTTTCACTATCCACTTTTGTTAACGAATTTCCAAATAACTTGTAATCGTACTTATTGTTGTTTTTACCTATGTGCATTACCTTGCATTTACTCGTGTTAAATTTCATTAGCCACTTTTCAGACCATTGCTGTAATTTATCTAAATCTTCTTGAATATCTAATTGGTTTAAGTGATCATTTGCCATTCCGCACAGTTTTGTATCATCAGCAAATTTGGAAACAGTAGATTTTAGTCCATGGTCTATATCATTTATATATTCTATGAATAGAAGTGGCCCAAGAACGGAACCCTGAGGAACTCCACTTGTAACATTTTCCCATCTAGAAGTTTTTCCATTTAAAACAACTCTCTGTTTTCGACCATTCAACCAATTACTAGTCCAACTTAATAGGCTACCACTTATTCCGTGTAAAGCTAATTTAGTAAGTAGTCTTTCGTGTGGGACGGTATCAAAAGCTTTTGGAAAGTCTAGATATATTAAATCTATATTGTTTCTTTTGTCATAATTCGAGATAACTGTGTTGTAGAATTCGAGTAAGTCACGCAAGAACGTTTCCGTCTGAAACCATGCTGGCTATCATTTATCAAACGGTTACTTTCTAAATGATGTTCGATAGCATCTCTGATGATAGTTTCCATCATTTTTCCTACGATTGAAGTCAAACTTATAGGCCTATAGTTATTTGGTTTCTTTTTGTCACCTTTTTGTTACACCCAACTCCCCGCCCACGTGAGTTGGAGTAACACCCCGCAGCGAAGCGATACTGAGATTATTTCAGCCCTGGGCGGGAGTCGAATTCGGACTGCCGTAGTGGCAGGCGAGAACTCTAACCACAGCGCAACAAGGTGTGTGTGTGCGTGTATTTACCTAGTTGTACCTAGTTGTATTTTACGGGACGAGAGCTATGCTCGTGGTGACCCGTTCTCGTATCTCTTCCCATCCAGTTTATTCTTAAAATATTGTATAATTTTGGCACTCATTGTTTCTCCGTTTAGTTTGTTCCAGACATCCATCTTTAGCTTCTTCTCGTGTCCTCTTGTTTCTCTTCTGTCCCATTTTAATAAGTCGTCTCTATCAAGAACTTCCATCCCTTTCATAATTCTGTAAATGGTCAACAAATTACCTCTTTCTCTTCTCTGTTCCAATGTTGATAGATGTAATTTCTCCAATCTTTGTTCGTATGTCAAATTTGATAGTGTAGGATTTTTGTCGCTGCTCTTTGTTTTTTTCTTCTAATTTTCTTATGTTTTCTTTTTGTGCTAGGTACCCATAGTGTTGCATCATACTCTAGTTTAGGTCTTATTAGTGTAACCACTATTTTCTTTACAATTTCTTCATCCATGTAGTCGAAGGCTACTTTCATTGATCTTAATAAGTTAAAAGTCTCTCCAAATAATTTATTGACATGTTTATCACTCCCAGGTTCCTTTCTGAGTCTACTTTTTTTACTTCCTTATTTCCAATTTTATATTGACCCGATATTCTATTTTTGCTTTTTCCAAATTCCATTATACTACATTTCTTAATGTTTAAGTTCATTTCACATCTCTGACTCCATTCCCATATTTTGCCCAGGTTTTCTTGTAGGGATCTGCAATCTTCCTCTGTGCTTACTCTCTTGAGTAATTTGGCATCGTCAGCAAAGAAGTTCATGTAACAATTCGCTCCCTCATCCATATCATTTATATATATGGCAAATATTAAAGGAGCCAATACAGAGCATTGCGGAACGCCACTCTTCACATCTTCCCAGTTCGAATTTTTGTCTCTAAGTACCACTCTTATTTTTCTTCCAATTAAGAAATCCTTCATCCATTCCAGTAGCTTACCTTGTATTCCTCCTATTATTTCAAATTTTCTTACCGGTATTAACTTTTTATGTGGTACTTTGTCAAAAGCCTTCTACAACTCCAACAAGACGTAATCTGCCCAGCCATCTCTTTCTTGTATTATCTCAATCTCGAGTAAAAACATATTAAGTTTGTGGTACACGATCTTCCACCTCTAAAGCCAAATTGTTTAGGGTTTAATATTTTATTCTCTTCCAAGTGTTTGATCAATTTGTTTCTGATAACTGTGCTTGTAAGGGATGCTGGTCTGAAGTTTGTAGGATCTTCTTTGTTTCCTCCTTTATATATTGGTACTATGTTTGTATTTTTCCAATCTTGCGATACCTTTCCTTCTGTGAGTGAAAAATCTATTATCTTGTATAATTTGTCCGTCAGTTCGTCTATACACTCTTCCAGTATCCAATTTGCAAATCCATCCGGTCCATGCGATTTCCTAACATCTAGTTTTTTTTTTCCTATTTATTTTTGTATTACCTTTATTTCTTTCATTTTAGGGGGACTTTCTTGTTGTCCATCTTCCCAAATTTGTGAGCTCTCAATTGTAAAAACAGACCTGAAATGTCTGATCATAGCCTCTGCCATTTCTGTATCATTCATATATTCTTTATCTCCTTCACGCAGTTTTACAATTTCGTGTTTATCCTTTAATTTGTCATTTACATATCTGTAAAAGAGTTTAGGTTGATCCTTACATTTTGTCTATAATATCTTTTTCATGATTTCTTTTTTTCTTTCCTAGCGTATATTCACATATTCATTCCTACGTTTTATAGATGTTTACCATTTGGATTTTTTTTTTTTTTTTTTTTTTTTTGTCTCTTTTCCATCTTTTCCAGGCTTTGTCTCTTCTGTCTTTAGCCTCGCTGCACTTTTTGTTATACCAATACTTTATATAAACCTCTTTTTGCTTCTTCTTTGGTACATATTTATCAATTCTTTCCTTGTACTTTACTTTTAATATGTTCCATTTGTCTTCCATCTTTGTTTCCTCTTTGGAGAATTTATCTCAGTTTGTGTTTTGGAACAATTTTCTTAGTTTTACAAAATCCGTTTTGTTGTACATTAATCTTCCTTCTCTATGTTTATCAATCCTTCCTACATCGTTTTGTTCTTTTAATTCAAACTCTATTAGTATATGGTCACTCTTTCCAATTGGTTTTTTATAATCCATTTTGTTCACGATATCTGGTTCAGAAGTTAATATTAGGTCTAGTTTCGACGGTCCCTCATTATTTCTATATCTAGTATTTTCCTTAACCCATTGTGTCAATGTGTATTCGATGGTCATATCCAGTAGAATGTTGCTCCAAAGTTCTTCTCCCCCTTTACTATCATTTCTTCCCAGATTATATCCTTTGCATTAAAATCACCCATAATTACTATGTTACCACCCTCTTTCAGTAACTCATTTAGCACATTCATTGTGTCTTCCAGTAATTTAGAATGATCACTATCAGACCAAGCCTGTGTTTTTGGTGGCACATACACTGCTACAAATTTTCTGCTTTTCATATTTTTGTTTACAATTTTAATCATAATTAATTCCACATTATCTTTGCCTTCATTTATCTTTGTCACATTTAAACCCTTTTTGGTCAATATCATGACACCTCCTCCCTGCTTGTCTGTTCTATTTTTCGCCCAGTGGTTGTATAGACCTTGTCCCACTATACTTGTTGATAGAGGTCCTTTCAGTTTTGTCTCCACAATTCCCATAATGTCAGGTTTCTCTATTTCTAGATAGTCGTTTAGTTAATTAATTCCAGAGATCATACCATCGATATTTGTGTATGCCACTTTTAGTTTCGTATTTTCTTCTCTTTTTTTGTTTAAGTTTCCATTTCTCTGATGTACCATTTTTTTCGTCTCAAGTCCAGTGTTCTCAAAAAAACTCGTTTTTCCGTCTATGTTCTTTTCTCATTTCTATCATTGGCTTCAATTCTGAGAGCCTTGTCTTTCTCTTTTTCCTCATCACTCATTTCCTTTTTTATTCATATAAATATATATATATATATGTATATATATATACATGTGTGTGTGTGTGTGTGTGTGTGTGTGTGTGTGTGTGTGTGTGTGTGTGTGTGTGTGTGTGTGTGTGTGTGTGTGTGTGTGTGTGTGTTGTGTTCCCATATACAAGGGTGCTTCAAAAAGTTCGTGGAAAAAGGACAGTGTGAAAAAATATTTTCAGTTATGATGCTTATTTTTCAACATACAAGCAGCGGATTCGCCGCACCTGCCTTCAGCAGGTTGCTTGACCTGCGGCGCTTCCTCGCTTCGCTCGCGAGCCATAGAATCCACAGATACGTTTTGTTTCGTAGTAGACGAATCGCCTTCGTCAGATTCTACCTCACAGTATTTTTCTGCGTCGGCGCTGTCTTCATCGCTCATCCTCTTGATCATGGCCAAGATCTGATCCAACTTCTCCTTCTTCTCCAACTTCTCGTGTAGTTCCTCATTTTCCTCCCTTAGTTTGTCTAAAAGCTAATCCTTAATGTTCTCCTTAATGTCCTCCAATAAATCTCCAGTGGTTGACACGTAGTCGGTGTCGTAGTCTGGCATAATCATCTTGATAGCCTCTTCTCCTATGAGTTTGAATACGTCTTCAGGAATATTGTTTACTCCGTGCTCAATTAAAATAATATTCATGAACAACTTATATACTACATTGCGAGGTCATTTCGTTACTATTTCTTCGTTTTCTTGAGTGTTTCCTTACGGAAGTGTCCCCCCAAATACCGCCACCGCTGAGGTCATTTCAGAATCATTTTAAAAGAGTTATATTCCTGGTTTGAGGTAGATGGAGCGTCGTGTACGATAACTTTCTTTTTCGTTTTCATTCTTATGCTTAATCGCAGCTTTTACCTTTCTTATAGCGTGTTTGTTGCGAATAACCGTTCTTTTCGACGTTTTGAAGTCTATCTAAGAAATGCATCTGAAAGTTTCTGTGATCAGACTTGCATCGTGCTTAACGAAGTTCTTATATCCTGAGAAGTAATACCGCATGAACGCCTCTCAATCCTCATCTATCATATCGTCAGAACACTCCAATCCGTCAAACATATCGTCACTGTATTCGATTTTTTTATCGTTCTCTAGAGTTGATTTGAAGGTGATCACTTTTCCTTGGAACTCGCGTATAGACGTTTTCACGTTAAAGGTCTTGATGTCAGTGGACAACCCATGGAACATTTTACTGTGCTCGTCCCATAGTCTATATATTAATAGTGTTCCATTAAGGTCAATACACTTCTGCAAACGTTGATCCCAGCCTTTAAGTCCGTCTGAGTAGAACTGAGGATCATGTGATCTGAACCATGTCAGAGCAGCTCTTTTTACATCTTCAACTGATGGAAAATTAGTACCTTTTCATTATTTTTTTAAGTTTGGAAACAAAAAGAAGTCGAATGGGGCTGTAAGGGGGATGTCGGATGATTTCCCATCGAAATTCATGTAGCACAGCTCTTGTCTGCCGAGCACTGTGAGTGCGTACATTGTCGTGGTGAAGAGGACGCATTGATGCAGGTTTCCAGGGCATTTTTCCGAGACTTTTTTGGACAGTTTTCACAGAACGCATTCATGTAATTGTTTACTTGTTCTCGAGGAAGTCAACCAGCAAAATCTCTTCTACAGCCCAGAAGGCAGTGGCCATGACCTTTCCTCTTGAACACTCAGATTTTGCTTTGACTGCTCCACCTCTAATCAGGGGCAGCCACTGCTTTGATTTAATTTTGTCCTCGGTATCGTACTGGTAAAGCCATGTTTCATCACCTGTCACAATTCTCTGCAGAAAAATTTCAGAGGCTTCATCTCACTTGATCAAAATTTCCATTGAAAGATCTGCCCTTGTTTGCTGCTGATCTGGGCGCAACACCCTAGGGACTCATCAAGCGAAAAACTTGCTTAGCCCCAAACTCTCTACCAGAAATGTGTGTGCAGAACACACGGACATATTGAGTGTATCTGCTACTGATTCAGTGGTTATTCGTCTATTCTTTTCAATCATGTCGCGGAGAGCATCAATGTTTTTCTCACAAACTGACGTTGATGGCCTGCCACTGCGGGGCTCATCTTCAATTTAGTTTCCTCCACCTTTGAACCGACTTATCCATTTGTAGGTTGTTGATTTTTTGGGGTCATTGCCACCAAAAACTTGTTTCAGAGCGTCAATGATTTGCATATTCTCCCAGCCGAGTTTCACCATGAATTTAATGTTAGTCCTGGCCTCGATTTTGGTGGATTCCATGTTGCTTTAATGGTTTCTGATTTCCAACTGGCGGCGATGCGTCATTACCTGCATTTATGGGTTTATGTTTGAACTTGTTATAACACGTTTGTACAAGAATGTCCAGGTGCAATAAAATCAAATTCCTTCCATATAATTTTTAGTTATGGACTTTTTCCACGAACTTTTTGAAGCTCCCTCGTATCTCTTATACTCGAGAGGTGCAACCTACCTCAACTTAATAGATATGGGACGAAATAAGGGAAGAGACGACAATAATTGCCTTCATAACTCTTTTTCAAATAGATGTATGGTCGACAATTCCTGTCTCATTGAAGATGATTAGTAATTTTGTAA